>NW_027202382.1:1990000-2604131 GCF_024711535.1 Dipodomys merriami | reverse complement strand
ATACCCTATTTCACTGAATCTAAGAGAAATAACTTGTGATATTTCAACATATATAAAGTCAGAATATATTGCACAATGAATAGAATCCTAAATTTTCTCTCAAGCAGGCAGTAATCCTGCCACAACTAACTGTGTGCACAACTGCTGACAGCAAAATATCTAACATAAAACCTACAAACAAATGTCAGATACTGGGAAGCAAATTAAAAAAATAGTAGAATATCCACTCATTTATCTTCCAGAAACCTAATAATTTGGGGGACCCTACGGAGATGAAGAATTGGAGGTACTTAGCAACATTACCATAGATATTTACAGTTCTACACAATTGCAAAACTGATTTAAGAGCCTAGCACCAAAGTACCAAGACTTTTATTTCTGGCTAAGTAAAAAGTACCTGGGACCATATTTACATTCTACCTAAAACAGCCAAAATGTCAGACAGAATTATTTGAAGGTACTGGGCAGGCCAAGGTGTGTGTATGTGTGGTTAACGATCTTAAGAATCAGAAAACAAATGAGGCAGAACCTAACATTGTCTTAGATATTTACCTTCGAAGAATTTCTTGCCTGTGCCATTGGAAATAAGAACTCTGGTACAGACAAGTAGATTCCTTGAGTAGAGGAGGCCAAGCTATGGTTCAAGGAATGAACATAGAGTTTGTATGGTAAAGTAGCAGAAAGGAGAGGGCTTTCTATAGAGAGAACTCTGGATACCTAACATGATACTCTTAAGCATCCAGCAGCACACCTGTTGCTGGATGAGAGGTTGTTTCATCCATGCAAAACCACAGGTGCACACATGAAAAGCATTTCAAGGTATCTCACAAAACTGAGAGTTTCACAAGGTGGAAGTTTTTGCAAGGATTTATTTTAGTGTAACAGTGTTCACAAAATGAAAGATGGGAAAAAAGAGGGGAGAGAAAGTGAATGGGTAGAAGTGTAGGAGTGGGAAACAAACTAAAAATGGTTGCCTTTGCATGAGTACTTTCTGTTCTGAGCTGGGGAAATATATAGCTCCACACTGAAGTTGGGTAATCTCTAATCATTAGACAAAAAATAGTTCTGAGTCATCAAAAGGGATGCTATTTATTGTTTTAAAACATGGAGATATGCTATGGGCCTACCCATATTATATGTGGTTGTTCTGGAGTTTGAACAGAGGGCCTCAAACTAGGTTAGTGGTGCTCTACAACGCCATGCATATAACTCTTTCATGTATTAGTGATTTTTTGAGATAAGGTTTTACTTCCTGCCCCTGTGCTTGCATGCCTGGGCTAAAATCAGCCTACTTAGGTTTCTCTTCATCATTTGGATAATACAGCCACCATGCCCAGCATCTTCCTGTAGAAAGTTTTATGGACTTTTCTTCCTCAGCTTGCCTGGAACTATGGTCCTCCCAATCTCAGACTTCCACAGAGCTTAGGATGGAAGGCATGTGCTACCACCCTTAGCTATGTGCTAAGAAGTCTTGTAAACTTTTCTGCTCAGGCTGGCCTTGAACTGTCATTCTTCCATTCTTAGCTTCCCAAGTAGATAGGATTGCAGGTGTAAACCACTAGTGCTTGGACTCTCTACCAAACCCAGGTAGCTTTCTGACTGGTACTTTTAGTAACGTTTTACTTTTAATATTTATAATTTTAAGTTCCCTGTCTCTTTATCTATCTTGCCTCATACTGAGTAATGCACAAATATGAGGCAATTTACCTTGGACTAGAGAAAGAACAACACAAGAAGTTAGAAGAAAGAAGATATTGTGCTCATGTAGAACTGAGAAAATAGTGGTTTATCCCACAAACCAGAGTTGAAAACTTCATAATTCATGGAACACTGAGTATTTAGTAGAAGGGCACAATTAACTCTAAGCCAAACATGGCTTTGGTCCTACCTGCCAAATTTGAAGACCCAAAAGGATCAAACTGAGTTCAAGTAACTCAACTGAGTTCAAGTAACTCAACTCAAAAATATTAACAGGAATAAAAACACATCTAGTATCCAACAAAGTAAAATTTTCAATGACGGGCATCCAGTCAAAACAATAAACAAACAAAAATACTGCTCATACCAAAGTAAGAAATCAATCAATCAAAGTCATGAATGGACATTAAAATCTTTACTATAACTTTATCCTGTACGGTTAGAAAGGGAAGTACTAAAAATAAAATGTCAAGCCCACAAGGCTTCACTGGTGAATGCTATTAAGCATTTAGTGAAGAAATAGCAATTCTACATACTTTCTTCCAGAAAACAGATACAGGAACATTTCCATCTTATTGCGTAAAGCTAGCATTATTCTGATAGCAAAACCAATTAAACACAGTGCAAACAAAGAATACCACAGACCAGTGTATCTCATGACCATACTTATGAAAATGTTCAACATAATCTTAGCAAATCAAGTCAGCTATCTACATAAAGGATATGCAAGCCCAAGTAGAATTTGTCTCAAAGTCCCATTTTTTTCACCAGGATCAGGTAGGTTTTCCTTTAGGAACAAAAGTTCCTAGTCTGAAAACCAACTAACACAGTACACTACAGTAAAAATACTAAAAGAGAAAAAAAAACCCTGCTTATATTAACTGAGACAAAAAGAGATTTTGAAGAACTTCAACATTCATTCATAATAGTCCTCAGAAAGCAGTCAAAGAAGGCAACTTCCTCAATCTGATACAGGATATTTACCAAAAACCTATAGCATCATAAGGAGCTTAGAAATTGAACAATGCTTTGTTATTTCTAAACATTATTGTTTATGTGGAAAATATCATAATCCACAAAAATGTTAGGGATATTAATACGCAAGTTTATCAGGTTTGCAAAACACATAGCAATGCACAAAATCAATCTTTTCAATAGCTGGAAGATTAAACACAATGGATTAAATCTCACTAAAATGTATGAACTCTGTATACTGAGAACTAATAAGCAATCAAAGAAAGCCTCAGCAAATGGAAACACATAAAAGTCATCACAGGTTGAATGACTTAACACAGTAACACTCTCCTTTCTGACAAATTAATCTGCAGAATTAACACATTTTTAGTAACAATTCTAGTGTGATTTTGTTTCTGAAGCATGGCCAGGTAGACTGCAAAATTTATGTCAAAAGTCAAAAGAATAGCCAAAATCAGTTTGAAAAGAAAAAAAAAAATTGTAGGAATCACCTTAGCTGGTCTAGCATCTAAAGTTATAGTAAGTAATGTGGTATTGATGAAGGGATAGATACGTAGCAGAAAAGAGATAGAGCAGAAGTGGCCAATGGAATTTTGTCAAAGACTTAAACATAACTTAGGGAGGTAGACAAACTGAAAGAATGGGACATCAAAACCTCAAACTAGATATGAACTTTAGACATTATGCTAAAAGTAACTGAAAATGGGTCACAGATCTAGAGGTAAAAATGTGAAACCTTACTCTTTCAGAAGAAAAGTGTGCAGAGAGAAAACAGGGCAGGATATATATCAAATTCTACACAATGCAATCTGACCTGTAGTGACAGAAGGACATCAGAGATACCCAGAGACAGGTGTAGGGAGATGCAGGGTTGTAAGGAACACGAGGAAGCTTTTGGGATAATGGATATACTTATGATCTTGATCATGGTGATGAATGAACAGATGTATCCATATGTAAAAACTTATCAAACTCTAAACACTTAAGCATGCTGTTTAGTAAAGGCCAATCATACCTCAGTATTTTTTTTAAAGTATCAGAAGCAAAGAATTTTATTTCTTTTGTAGATTCTTCTTATAATTTGTATCACTAGGATTCCTGATGATGTAAAAAATCAAAATTGATTAAAAAGAGCTGCACTTTCAGATAAGGTTTTGTTTCAGCTATACTGATCAATTTATTTCATTTGTTATTTACATTTTTATTTTATATGTGCAGAAGTAAAATATGATTAAACATCTGTCCAAATATAAAACAGAGCTTTTATAGATTGACATAAAATGCTTAAATGTTCAGAAAGTATCATGCCATTGTTTCTTAGTTTCAATGGCAGTATTAAAAAAAAAAAACATTCTGTAGCACATAAGATAATGGTGCATCTTTAAGTCACTCATGTTTTAGATTCAAAGAAATAGTTCCAGAATTGGACTACCTCTTATTCTGTCCACAGTTACTGGTCCAAGCCATCATCGTCCCTCGGCTATTTTCGTGACTATTTTCTCATCCACTGTCTCCTCTCATTGTAGGCAGAGATCCCCTAAAGCCATTCCTCTGCTCAGAATCTCCCATGACTTCTTGTCTCATCCAGATGAAGATCTAAAATCTTTAAAGATCCTATAATAGTAATGTCATTCATTCCCCTAAAACCTTTCTGCCTTCACTTGCTTTTCTCTTTCCCTGAGTTTTGGATTATGCCCTTGTCTTGCTTTCACCAAATCCTTACTCCAAGCTTTCTTCTTAGCAAGTCCTCTTCTTACTAACTTATTAAAAATTGCAACTTTCCTCTAACACCCTTGGCAGGCAGCCCCTCTAATCTCCTGTGCTTTTCCTTCTTTGCTTTTCCTTCTCCACGACCTTGGACTATATACATTTCATTTATCTTTTTGCCATTAATTTTACTATGTAAGTGCCTTGAAAGAAGTGGATTTTTTGTCTGATATGTTTTTTACTGTGTTCCGAGCACCTAGAAAAGATACTCAGCACATAACATGTGTCTAGCAAGTGCTTCTGTTGTGTGAATGAATGAATATATATATCATTGTGCAACTTGTGAGCACAGTTGGAAGCAGCCCATTACAAGGTGAAAATGTCTTTACTGTTTGTGTCTTCTTAACAAATTCACATGTATTTGTGTTCATAATATAGAGACTTATGTTTTATTATCAATACACTTTGAGCCAGAATGATAGTCCAGGAATATGTTATAAATCAGTTTAAGCCACAGTCTGAGAAACACATCTTGGAGTATTAGGGTTTTCATTTTATCTTGATATGAATTAGTTTCTCTGGCCTTTTCTTTCCATTCATACTGGGGGGGAGGGGAGCACAAGCACTTTGGAAACTCAAGTCAAACTGGAGTTAACTTGATAGCAAATAGACTGCATCTAGGTTTAAGTATTTTTTTAGCCTGGTTAAAAAGCACATAATATAGCACTATTCAACACTTAAAACAAAAATGAGTTTTAAAAACCAAAAGTAAGGTAACTTTAGCTAAGTGACTCCACGCATCCCCCTGCCCCCTCCCATCCCTTCCCTCCCCACCCCCCCACCTCTAATTGGGTTGGGGAAGTCAAGTAGAGAAAACAAGGAGAGTGACCATAATTGGTGATAGTCTTTTCCCTTAAAATAGAAAGAATGCTTTGATTTTGTCCTCTTTGCATGGCCTTTGTAATCGCCAATTATAATGTCTTTTCTTAAAGATGATTTCTTTTTATTCACTAGCAAATGGTAGCCAATTGATGGGGTTATTCTACTTCTCCGTTTCCTTCTGGCAGTTTCTACTATGTTCTTTCTTCACTCTTCTGCTTTTTTTCTTTACTCCCTTAAGTATTGATAACATAAGAGAAAAGAAAAACACCTTGGATATAAATTTAGAAAGAAAATGAGTTCAATGTGGGAAACCCTAGTGCTAGAATTTGGAGAAGAGCACATGGCTGACTCATGGTTACTTTTGGCACAATGTGAGGGGAGACCTGGCAGTACTTTCCCAGAACTGCAGGGGAGCAGCAGGGCTCACCTGGCCAGCACACTGGACCCCGCAGAGCAGCCTACACTTCCCTGCTTGTGGGCTGCCTTGTACTCCGTGAATACAGTGTGGAAGATTCTTCAGGGTAGGGCGAGCCTATGTGAGGCAGTTTGCTCAGCATCTGCTATAGATTGTGGTGAGTTGCAAGCATCTGTTGGGCTTTATTGATATAAATCATTTTGTCATGAGGCATCATCAGTGCTAAGGTAAATGAATCAATTGCATTTTGTCATTATGTATAATCAACAAACTGTGTATTATTATATAATTTGCCCACTGTCAGTCTTGAGTAGAGCTCTACTCATTAAGGTATGTATTTACAGACCCAGAGATGACACGTGGCTCTCAGTTTGCTTTAGTTTGTTCCTTCAGGGCTTCACTTTAGTTCCAGAGGCAAGGCCCCAAAGGTCACCCCCCACCCCCGCCCTGCCCTTAGGAGGGTAAGAGGAATAGCTATGGGAGCTCCTCTATAAAAGCAGGAAGGTGGAAGGGGTGGTGGTGGTGGGCATGAGACTAAAGGAAGATCCTCACCATTAAAAGATGCTCTCAGAATTCACCACACAGCAGTAGCAGCACAAAAACATGGGCTTTCCTTTGTGCCTAATGGCCCAACCCATATTTCTACATGATGAGCTGCAACTCAATTATGTGACGAATTAATTCAGGAGGTTTTTAATTCTTTCTACATTTTTTAAAGAGCTCTGTAAGAGAAACCTTTGAAATGTAACTTTTCAAGTCTGCAACTCTAATTTCAGAGATATAAGAAATAATGATGCCTCTACCCATTTCTGGTTTCCATCTTTTAAATTCTTTAATTTTTGTCATATAAAAATAAGGTACCAGCAACACAAGACCAAAGAAAAATTTTGCCTGAATGCACCATATCCATGTTTAAGTTACCTCACTCTTCATTCTGTCTGCCAAAGTCTATGTAAAATTTAACTTTTTTACAGTCACATTTTTTTTATTGCCTCCAGGGGAGTTAAGAAGTAGAGAGCTCCCTAAGCTGGCATCTCTAATTTTTCATGAGCTTCAAAGTCCCTGGCCTTTCTTTATGTCCACTCTTCCCTAAGGCCCACCCTTTTGAGTACTTCTCCAGTGCCCAATGGACTAACTGCATCTGCTTTTCCTCTTGACCTCTCAGTCCATCTAAAGCCATAAGCCTGCTAGCTGTCAATTGTTTTCTTCCAACCAGTCAACAAGTAAAACACAAAAACCACACACCATAAGTTATTTGATTCAATTTCCTAGGCTAGAAGAGATATATGGGCAGAGACATTGAATCATCAGGTTGGATCTCTGGAAAGATTTTGCATAATAGCAAAATCTGGAGACAAGAAGCCAAATGAGGTAAAAAAAAAAAACATCCATGTCCTGACTACAGAGGCTGTCTTACTTCTGTCTGTACCTGCTAAAATTCCTAGAACAGGTCATCACAAAGGACACTGTATTATAAAGTAAGTTGGATGAATGTGTGACTCAATTATGGACTTACATGCTATGGCATTTATACTATCTGGCCTAGCAAGACAACTGGTTGACCTTTGAGGACCTTTGGCTTGATCCATATATTTGCTTTATAATTTCCCACCCTAGAGACAGTCAGCAGCATTATGAGATAGTTCAAGGGGATGAGTAAGAGTTGAGGCTCTGCATAAGACTCTGGGCTCAAATCTTAGCTCTTCGCTTTATAGCTGTGTGACTGAGCAAGTCATATTATCTGAGCAGGGCTTGGTCATCTCCTGTATGATAGGAAGTTAATGATACCTTGTTTATGAAGTTGCTATAGAAAGATTAAGTGAGATAATTGTGCAAAGTTCCTACATGCATACTAAGTACACATTTATTTGCTGGCATAAGGAGATCAAAACACAACAATGAATAAAGTTCTTCACATATTCATTGTCCTATCCTAATTTTGTAAATGAAGACGAGGTGATTTCACATAACAAAAGTGAGGTTGTGCCAATCTTAACCTATGGTTATGTTTCACCAGGCAAATCGAATACGATCAGGCCAGACTCTCCGCAGACTACACTCCTATTACTGCTGAGGGGCTCTAGCCTCACTTCTAGCTTATACTTTATTATGCCTCAGAAGGAAAATTTCCCTTTTGGGGGGGTTACAACTGGAAGCCTGGCTTGTCATTCATAGACTAGTCCATAAAGCAGGAACACAAAGTTTTCTACAGCATTTCCAGATCCCTCTCCACTTGGGTAGAGGTTTCATTCCCTAGTTAGTGGGAGGAGCCAAAGCTAAACTAGGGAAGCAGAACAGATGACCAAGCCCAAAGTTTGCCCCATGTCTGTCGGGTCTTACATTTAGTTGCAGAGAGTTGGGATTTATACTGCCCTCGAACCAGCCGACAGGTGGACCCATCTCCGTTGCAGACACCACAGTTATCCTCCTTGGCGGTGCTTCCCAGCTGGTGGTCGCAGCCAACGATCTAACAAGAAAGAGAGGTGTGTGATTCAACTGGGTTCCTAACAAGGCAGGATCCATATACGGCCAATAACACCAAATGACCCTTCCCCTCATACCCATGGGGCATAAAATGTACTTCTTATGAAGGGGACAGAGTTAAATTGGAATTTGAACCTAGCTAAGTGGGAAAAAAAGGTGGTATAGGTAAAAGTATCTTTATAGTTGAATTAAACAAATAAAAAGAAGAGAAAATGGGGAGAAAGGAAATAAGGAAAGATGGGAAGACAGGGAGAGATCTTAAAATACTGCTGTTAAAACTTTAATAAAAAAAATAATTCCCAAGAAAAGGAGGGAGGGGTGACCTGTTCAAAAAGAAATGTACTCATTGGGGCTGGGAAGGTGGCTCAGTGGTAGAGTGCTTGCCTTGCATGCATGAGGCCCTGGGTTCGATTCCTCAGCCACACATAAGCAAAAAGAAAAAAGCTGGAAGTGGCGCTGTGGCTCAAGTGGTAGATCGCTAGCCTTGAGCTGAAGAGCTGAGGGACAGCGCCCAGGCCCAGAGTTCAATCCCCACGACTGGACCCCCCCCAAAAAAGAAATGTACTCATTACTGACTTATGTAACTGTAACCCCTCTGTAAATCACCTTCATAATAAAAAAATAATAATTCCCACAGTCTAGAATTATGATTCATTCAAATGACAGAAATTGCAGCCATGGGGTCATTGGAACAGAAAAAGATTTAATGAATAATCTTATCTTCTATTGTGTTTCTTAAACTGAAAACTGCACAAGATTTGGTGTTTTGTATGTTGGGTTCATTAATGTATTCCAAACAACTGGATCAGTGTGTAGTCAACTGTAGATTAATAGATTTTTGCTGTATGAAAACAGAGATATCACTAGGCTTTTCTAGCTAGCAGTTCAGCTAAAAGAAACAATACATGTGTATGCATGTGTATGTGTGTGTGGAGTCATACATATGTATATATATGTACATATGCATATACATTATATATGTATTTTATATTTATATATAGAGAGAAAAGTAGAGGGCTGGCACAGAAGACAGCAGAGATGTTCAATACAAAGATTCTGCCATTTTCTGGCTCTGTCCTGTACTAGATCCAACAAATATCTCATGAATTCTAGAAACAATCATGTAGGATATCCTCATTATATAGTTGAGGTCATGAATCTTGCCCAAGGCTGTTTAGCTAGTAATTAGCTAAGTTCTAAATACTTCTAGCAAATATTTATATTTAGTCCAAATCAGGCTCAACAAAACTACAAACCTTTACAAAGTAAGTAAGCAAACTCACTTTTAGTTTTACTTCCCCCATCAATGTTTCAATAAAAAAAACAAACAAACAGTTAAACACAAACTATACCAGGTTGTACATCTTATAGTTCTAGTTTGAGCTCACACCAGAGGATTTTTTCTACTTCCAAACTATTTCAATGGCTGTTTCTGACAAAATAAAATGAAAACTGGAGTGATATTTCACGAGGAATAGCTCCAAAAAAGTCCACATAATTTGTTTTGCTTTAAAAAATCTGGCCTTTTTTTGAGGCTTCATTTTTTTTTTTTTTTTTGTCAGTCTGGGCCTGAGCTCTGTCACTCAGCTCTTCAAATCAAGGCTAGCACTCTACCACTTGAGCTACAGTGCCACTTACGGTTTTCTGGTGGTTTATTGGAGATAAGAGTTTTATGGACTTTCTTGCCTGGGCTGGCTTTAAACCGTGATCCTCAGATCTCAGCCTCCTTAGTAGCTAGGATTATAGGCATAAACCACCGGTGCCTGGCAATTTTTCCTTTTTATACCTTTCATAAGTAGTGTAAACAGACTTATGCAAAAATTAGCATAAATTGACATATTGGATTGAAACCCCTTTGAACAAATACTTAGATGTAATAAAAATAAAATTAAAATGTATAATTATTAAACTTTGATGCTATATGTATACTCTGTAGTACAGAGTACAGAATGTGTAAAATAGGGCTGAGGAATGGAATAGCAACAAATTATTCAAGAAGTTTGTGAGATTTGCTGGGATTTTGCTATTCAGGAACTGAATAATGAGGGGATAGACACATGGTAAAGAGAATCGTGTGTGGTCTACTTTGGGAAATGGGTAGAAGTGAATTAAACAGATAGATAGGAATAGGTTTTATAATTTTTTGTGCCATGCCAGCACTTTGATTTTCTTCTATTTTTATTTAGCAGCATTTCTCAATAATGAGAAATTTTGAAATCTCATTTATGGAGAAAAACTTTTCAAACTTTTCTAGTGTTGACTTAAATGATATTTTTCTGGTATTCTTCAGGTAAGTGAGGATATAAAACAAAGTATAATCTTTTTATGTTGGAACCAAAGCCTAATTTACAAATTGAAAAAGACAAAAATCACAAAAATTATAAAAATCTAATTGTATGAATTTGAAGTAATAGGTGGTGTTGGGTAAAGTGTAATTATTTAGGAATAAAAAGATACCTGTGAATAATTATTAATCTATTCATTTATTCTTTTTATTTTGACCCAGTGGACTATCCTTAGCATCACTGTCATCATCAGGGGCATTAATAACCTTTTCATCTAGGCTTTATACTGATTAACATTGGACCAATGTACTTAATATGATACAGCAAACAATATAAAACAAAAATCTAACTAAGCAAAAAATGTGTAGTAAAGTATATTATTTTCAGTAAAATGTGATTATGTTTGGTCTAGACCAGGACTTAAACTCAGTATCTGATACTTTTGCTTATTGGTTGGTACTTTACCACCTGAACCAGACCTCCAACCCCCAAGCATTTCTAAAAATATGTGATTAAGCAATGACTCCTTCAACACTTGTACCTTTTTTCTTGTACTCTGGATTGAACCAGTCCATGAACATGTTCAGCAAGCAAGCATAATCTCCCACTTGAGCTACATCTTCAGGCCCTCTACATGTCTTTGGAATGCACAAATGCCAGTAAAACATGGAACTGAGGTCTGAAGTGGATAGCAAAGGCAGGATAGGTTTCTCATGAGTATGGTCAGCAGCAGATCACTTCAATCTGCAACAAGGCCATCCTATCAGATTCAGTGAATTTTATCCATGCATACACAAGCATCAGTTATCTAAAGACTTCTTGCATATGTTTCTATGTAAGTATAGTCAAATTATTTAAATTCTTTTTTATCTGTCATTGGACCCACCCATGAGCTGATCACAGTTCTGTATTGACACATTCATAGTATAGTGTGAAATGTGATTGAAGAAATGTCTATTTTAAAAACATTCACTTAATCATTTAAACACCATTTCTTAAATACCTGCTATGGGCCAGGCTCTGAACTACAAGTAAAATTCAGTGGAGAATTCAAGCATATACGATTTCACTTTCACATCACTTACAGTCTAGTGGGTAAGGGATATAGTACACAACCATCACATACAAAAGGCATACAGTGGTAAAGTATGGAGAATTTGTTTAGAGTCCAAAGAAGACTTGATGAAAGAAGTCGTTGGAGCTAAAAAAATGAATGAGAAGTTGAAGTTAAAAGCTGAAGGGAGGTGCTGTTATTGCGCATTTCCTAGATTAATAGCGAAGAATTGAAAATAAACAAAGTTGGCAAAACTAAAAAACAATATGATCAGACTAACTTATTGGATTGCTTCAGTAGAGAAAGTATGGCAGTATTTTTTAATATATATTTTATATTGTAAAGATATTGTAGAGAGGGGTTACAGTTATATGAGTAAGGTAATGAGTACATTTCCTATCAAGCATTGTTGCCTCCTCCTTTGTTTTTCCCCTACCATCCCTTTCCTCCCCACCTCCCAAACTCCTCCCATGGCAGTCTTAATTTAGGCAATATTCAAAAAATTACTGAGTCTCATGTTTTGTTGTTCGGGATTGAAGAGAGATGGGTTTAATTTTTACAAGATTTGCAGCTATGTGGAAGGACCAGATAAGCAGGGGGAATGGATTCTTTCAAACCTAACTAGATTCACTCCTTAAACGATAGGAATTCCAGGTTTTCTCAAAGGATTTAAGGTTTTCTGGGAACATTTTAATAGATGCTGATGTCTCTAACAGATCCTGAGGAGATAATCAGGAGCTTTTCTAATCCTAAAGATTTCTTATGGTTCCAAAACCATTTTCAGAAAAGAACAACTCTGCTTCACCGATCCAAAGTAACAGTCAGATTAGAAACAGCTAAATAAGAGGTGACATACTTTAAAGCTAACTTGGCCAGACCTTAATCTTCGTATTTTCAGTGTGGATTTATGGACCCCAGAATATGTTCTAAGTGGGTGTTGTTTAACTTCAGTGTTTTAAAAACAAACAACTCCTTGACACATTGTGTTTTTTCTTTTCTCTGTATTAATTCATCTTTAAGAAGCCAAGATATTCTAACTCAATTATTTAAAAAATGTGGAATACTTTATTATCAGATGAAATGTTCTTTTTTTTTGGCTGAGTAGAAAATTGTTTTCAATTACATCAGGATAATCATTCTTGATATATCTTAGTCTGTTGATCTTGAATAATCATTAGATTAATGAAAATTAGCCTGTTACTTTTATACCTATTATTAACAACAACAACAAAACCCCCTAAGAATACAGAAATGAGATGAATTGGCAGACATAATGCCGATCCCTCTGTGCTTTCTATTATTTCCATCCAAAGTTGCTTTGATCAGTTCTTTACTTGGAAAGCTTCTATTTATCTTTCAAACCCTCAATTAAATATTTCTTTCTCAAAAAAAGGCCTTTTCAAATTTCAAAATTAATTGTTTTAGTGCTTTCTCATTTTTGCCGATATTTCCATGTGGTAGAGATTACCAGTTGCCAGTAATCTCTATCCTTTGAACAGAACTTTTAATAGGATGGCACTATATCAAGTGAAAAGAATGCATTACTTTGTGGCATGTGACCAAATTACAATTAGTGAAGTAAAAACAAAAGTGCTAAGTGTTCTGGGAAGGCTAGTTAAAACAGCAGACTTAGCAGGGGGAGGGCCCTTCTGCCCTTTGCTTTGTTTCTTCCTATTGGTGCCCATGGCCATATTAAAAGATGAGAGGCTTGTACATGGGAGCCTAGCACTACAGATGGAGGGAGGAACAAACAGAAAGAGGGTGATATTTTGACTTCTTTTTAAAAATAAAGCTTCAAAGCATTAGGTCTCTATTGTTTTGGAATTTTCTTTCATTTATGCACAATTCAAATTGTTACATAATTGATATTGAGCTTGATCTATTAGTATGTTTTTCTCTATACTTAAATAATGGGTTAATTAAGAAATCATATTTGCATGGTTTCTGGGTGCTGGTGGCTCATGCCTATAATCCTAGCTACTCAGGAGGCTGAGATCTGAGGATCACGGTTCAAAGCTAGCCTGAGCAAGAAAGTCCGTGAGACTCTTACCTTTAAAGAACCACCAGAAAACTGGATGTGAAGCTCTGGCTCAAAGGAGCTCAGAGACAATGCCCAAGCCCCGAGTTCAAGCAAGAAAAAAGAAAAAAAGAGAAACCATGTTTACAATTTTTTGCATTTTGGTTTCTTAGCATAGTATTTTATGTTTGAGATACACCAATGCTGATATATCAATGAAGTACAGAACACCAAACACAGTGGTACTCTGTACTAGCAATTCACATATAGGTTACAGATAGGCAATATAGTTATTGATTATACACATGTATGCAAAAATGTATTTGTGTGTGTGTGTGTGTGTGTGTGTGTGTGTGTGTGTGTGTGTGTCTGTGTCTATATAGAGGAACATACTACAAATTCAAGGTCCAATCTAAACCTCTTTAATGCTTGAACAAGCATTACAGTAAAGAACTATTATTGTTTAGAGACTATTTCCCAGTGCACCTATGTTCATCATTATGAAGATGTCATGGAAGGCAATGTTCAGGTCACAGAGTTCCCAGACCCACCCCATTCTGGATAAAGTAGTAAAGTGAGATAATGACCACTCATATCTTTGACAATTTCATGGAATTTTTTGGCAAAAGGTGGAATCCTAACAGAATATTTTGGCTTAATACAACTTACTAGTTTTTTACTACTACG
The DNA here is from genome assembly GCF_024711535.1 of Dipodomys merriami. NCBI lineage: Eukaryota > Metazoa > Chordata > Mammalia > Rodentia > Heteromyidae > Dipodomys > Dipodomys merriami. Next base: position 2,589,927 of record NW_027202382.1, on the reverse strand, counting down.
TGTCAGCTGGAGGAGGAGTTAACCTTATCTCCACAATTGCACAGTGTTGCTTCTTTTGCTTTAAAAACTTTCAGGTGATATAAAAAGTGTCAAACTCCCCCAAAATTTCAGAGAAGTCCAGAATAGCAACCCCATAGTAAACAACATTTTGTTGTTTAGATCTCATTAATAAACTAAGCTTTGCTTTTATATCCTAAGTGTATTTGTTTTTATCCTCTCTTATACATATACACATGCATGTATGCACACGTGTAGTTCCTTGCCTCATTTCTGACTAGAAGGTGCATACTTATCACTGCTGAATTTTCTTTATTCATCAGGGATTTATTAAAGGGGAGGAGGGTCCTCCTTATAAATACAAAACTAAGACCATAGTCTCCAATCCAAGTTGGCTTCCTGACTTTGAATATGTGTGCTGACTTGTTTCCAGCTCTGCAGTGGACACTGAAAGAAGGTATGAGGAGGTGGTCTTCTTTCACTTTTTACAGAGCTGAGAGCAATGAACAACAAGCAGAATTCTCCAGACACTGAAATTTGTACAAAAATATCTTCACTAGAAGTCATGGGAGAATCTAAGATCAATACAGTAATCATTTCAATAATAAAATAAATACAACCTATAAGTAGATATTATGCCCTAGACTAATATTCTCAGTTGGGTTCATCCTGGCTTTATTTCAAATGGTTTCCTATAAAGATCTCAACTGCTAGCATCAAATACTGAAGCAGTGATGTCAAGCTTTCCTTGATCCAACACCATGAGGTAAGATACTTTTAAATCCCTCTATTTTCAGCACTGGGAAAGAGAAATATGGAAAGCTAAACTGTGAACATCTGATCACAGCCACTCTTACTTATGATTATTCAATTTAGACAAAATGGTAACAGAATGAGTAACAGAATACTCTCTACATACTCTCATTTTCTAAATTTGTGAGTAAGTTAGGGCAATAGAATATCTCTAACCCTATCCTCCAAAGATTTAGGTATTAGTTAATTTATTTAAGATTAACCTTTTAATAAAAATGTGCAGTATATACATTTGATATAATATAATCAAGATATTAAAAAGTGGTTAAGCAAAGCAGAGAGAAAAAAGGTGAAGAGAGATAAAAATCATAAATGAGGAAATCCTGTATACTACACACCATTTTCTGGAAGGGGCTTGTGTGTGGGGGGGAGGGTGTCACAAATCTGTATTTGAACTTCCTAGAATAGAATAACCTATTAAGGATTTTTGAAGTAAAAAAGTTATCTATTGAATCTTTTAAAAAATGTATAAGTAATATATTCTTTGTAGCAGACATAATAAATATCTGTGTAATGAATGAATATGAAGCTGGCACAGCAGAACCATGAATACTCAAAGTACTAAAATCCTAGATGTATTTCCTGTGACTCTTTCAAAAGAAAACACCATATAACAATTTCCCAAATCATCTGAGTGCATGAAAACGAACTTTAATGAGTTCCTATAGCCTTTAATGAAACCTAATATCAAAGAACATTTAGGAAATAAAACTAATTTTAAGGAGTCAAAACATCTAGGTACAAAGCACTGAGACAGTCTGGCCTAATCCAAGGGTGGACTTTAGAGCAGTTAGGGCTAGGCTAGCAAAACTGTGGTACATGTGGCACTATTTCTCCTGCCAAGATCCATAGCAGACATTGCTAATCAACTGTTGCATTCTTGGCCTCTGAGCTTTTATGTGGCCCCAGATCCTTTATGCCATTGTTCTCTAGATGCCAAATCCAATAGACTATGGTTGTCAGATGAGGACATGAAACCAGCTTACCATTCCAGAAACAGGGAGATGAACTGGCTGCCTCACTTCTAGACAATTTTCCACAAGTACTATTTCTCTTAGGATCTGAATGATTTCAAGTAAAGATTATAATGCTGGTCTGGGATGTAGCTCAGTGGCGAAGCGCTTGCCTAGCAAGTACAACATCCTGGGTTTGATCCCCAGTACCAAAAAAGAAAAGACAAAAAAATACAGTAACAAAAAAGGATTATAATGCTGAGGGTGAGAAGATAACTTCCCCAAGGTAAAATGGATGCTGGTAAGGAAAAACACCAGACTCTCTTGCAGGTCACTGGTTAAAGGCATATGCACAATGTTTATATGGCGAAGTTAAGTGTGATAAGGCTAAATACTCTTTTTTATTTAAACATTTTTTTCAAATTATCTTCAAGTATTATGCAAAGGAGTTGTCATTTAACAACGTAGCTTATGAATACGTATATCATGATCAATGTCACCCCTTACAACATTCTCACAATCCCTCTCCTATCCACACCTTCTCTCAGTTAATTTTGTAGGATACACATTGGATTCTTGACTGTATTCCCTCCTTCTTCTCCTCTTCATTTGTCTACTCATTTCCCCTTGACCCCAACTCATCCCTTTTGAGTACCTGCTTCCTGGTATATACTTGTGCTGAAATTTGACTTTGTCTTTCTAAGGATATACACTATTTGAGTTCTCCTTTGAATCTACCATATTTCTGTTAATACATTTGTATATACTTCCACACCATCCAATGCACTTGCTTATAAATTTATAAGCTAAATCTAGCTTCTATATATAAGGGAAAAGGTTGAATATTCTTAACATGATTACCTTATCCAGAGCTAGACATATGCACAAGGATAAATAGACGGTGACTTGGTAGCACATATGAAAAGTAAATGGGATAGACTCCACTCCCAAATTACTCAAGCTGATTCAAAACTTTGGCAAAGTAGCAGGATATAAAATTAACCCCCAAAAATCAATGGCTTTTCTATATGCCAACAATGAGAAAAGTGTGGCTGAAATTAGGAAAGCAACTCCATTTGTAATAGCCCCACAAAAAATAAAATACCTAGGAATTAACTTAACCAAAGAAGTGAAGGACCTCTATGATGAAAACTTTAAAATCTTGAAAAAGGAAATCAACACAGAACTTAAAAAATGGCAAAACCTCCCATGCTCCTGGATTGGCAAGATTAACATCGTGAAAATGGCAATACTTCCCAAGGCTATCTACAAATTCAACGCGATACCTATCAAAATTCCACCCTCATTCTTCAAGGAAATAGAGGAGGCAATCCAAAAATTCATATGGAACAATAAAAGACCCCGAATAGCAAAAACGCTCCTCAACGGAAAGAACACTGCTGGAGGAATATCAATACCAAATTTCAAACTCTACTATAAAGCCATAGTAATCAAAACAGCTTGGTATTGGCATAAGAACAGACCTCAGGACCAATGGAATAGAATTGAAAACCCAGAAATGAACCTACAGACCTATAGCCATCTAATCTTCGATAAGGAAGCTAAAACAATAGAATGGAAGAAAGACAGCCTCTTCAGTAAATGGTGCTGGCAAAATTGGTTAACTACATGTAGAAAACTAAAGCTAGATCCTTATATATCACCCTGCACCAGAATCAACTCCAAATGGATCAAAGACCTTGAACTCAAAGCAGACACTCTGAAAACATTACAGGATGGAATAGGAGAAACCCTAGGTCTCCTTGGCTCAGGTCGAAATTTTCTGAATAGAGACCCGGAAGCACAACAAATCAAAGAAAGGTTGGACAAATGGGATTGCATAAGATTGCAGAGCTTCTGCAGGGCAAATGACATAGCTGGCAAGATCAATAGAAAGCCCACCGATTGGGAGAAGATCTTTACTAGCCATACAACGGACAAGGGTCTCATATCTAAAATATACTTGGAACTCAAAAAATTAAACCACCCAACAACAAATCCTCAAAGAAACAACTGCCCAATAAATAAGTGGGCAAAAGACTTAAAGAGAAGCTTCTCTGAAGAAGAAAGAAGGATGGCCAATAGACACATGAAGAAATGTTCAACATCCCTAGCCATAAAAGAAATGCAAATCAAAACAACATTGAGATATCACCTCACTCCAGTTAGAACAGCAAAAATCAAGAACTCTAATAACAACAGATGCTGGAGGGGATGTGGACAGAAAGGAACCTTACTTCATTGTTGGTGGGAATGTAAACTTGTTCAACCACTTTGGAAAGCAGTATGGAGGTTCCTCAAAAGACTTCACATAGATCTCCCCTATGATCCAGCAATCCCACTTTTGGGCATTTACCCAAATGTTTACAAACAAGACCACACTAAAGCTACCAGCACAACTATGTTTATTGCAGCACTATTTACCATAGCTAAGATATGGAACCAACCCAGATGCCCCTCAGTAGATGAATGGATCAAGAAAATGTGGTATATATACACAATGGAATTCTATGCCTCCATCAGAAAGAATGACATTTCCCCATTTGTTAGGAAATGGAAAGGTTTGGAAAAAATTATATTAAGTGAAGTAAGCCAGGCCCAAAGAAGCATAGGTCCCATGGTTTCCCTTATTTGCAATATCTAGTATAGGTATGAGTCAAGCGGAAAAGGCCAGATATTGTGATGTTAGGAAAATGAACCCTTAAATATGTATTTTAATGTTTTTGTTTCTTTCATGCATGTGTTTCTAATGCATTTATAAGATTATTTCTTTGTTGCTTTGTATGTCCCTCCCCCACAGTGTAACCCCCGCTTTCACTATATTTGATGTCAGTATAACATGTGGAGGAGATGGGGACAAACAAGTCGTTTAAGGATTCAGGGGGACCTGTTGCAACAATGAGAAGTACAAAATGTCATGTCAAAACCAGCTTTACAATGTCGGTGTGGGGGGGGAGGGGGGTATAATTGGGTGGGGGGAGGGGGGTAAAATTGGGTGGGGGAGGGGGGAGGCGGGGAAGGGAAGTGAAGGGTAAACAAAGGAGGAGGCTGCAATGCTTGGTAAGAAATGTATGCATTATCCTGCCCATGTAATTGTAACCCCTCTGTACAGTATGTTCTCAAATAAAATAAAATACAATTAAAAAAAAAAAAAAAAAGTAAATGGGAAGGTGCCAGCTTTCAGCTAAACCTGTGTTACACAGTTGTCATATGAATATACACATAGCACAGCATATACATACACTAAATGTCTCTTCATACATACCACATTCATGTACCACTATTATCTCACTTTCTCTTTCTCTTTTCCCTCTCTTTCTTCTCTCTCTCTCTTCTCTTCTCTCTCTTCTCCTTGGGAAGTCCTAAAGGTGCTAACAGTGGTCCATGAGCTGTAGTTACTCTATTCAAAAGCTTAATGGAAAGGTATTTACCTGCAATCAAACCCCATAAGGTCACCAAAACACCAACCATCTTATTATACCAATAAGCTAACTGCTGGCTTTTGCTGCACTTATTATTTTTTTTAGCTGCAATCTCAAGTCTTTAAGTCATAAAACAAGAAAACAAATTATCACTTAACACACACAGTGTTTTGAGTATATGGAAACTTCCAATACACAAGGTTCACAGAAAAATAAATTAGAAAGGATGCCATTGTGTTAAAAAGTCGAAAACCACATGTAGTCCTTTGTTTGTTGTTCAAATACCCTTGGGAAAAGTAACACATGAAGTTGCTGATTATAATGAAATTAGACGGAATGAATTGAATATAAGGCACTATGCTGGCTGTGGGGAATACATATAAGCCGAGGCATGGTCTCAATCTAGGGTGAATGGGATTGATCAGATCATTTCCTTAAAACATGGGAAAGTAGAAAGGGAATGAGGGCATGGAAATGAAAGGTCAAAAGGACACAGAAGAGGAGAAAGACAGACGAGTACATGAACTAGAGTTTGCCAAACTCGTGTTATATTGAGGTACCAAATATAATGTCTCACTTAATTCTTATGATAACCCTGAAAATTAGTTAAAATTATATGTGTTTTACCAAACTAAAACTGAGACCTAGAAAGGTTAAAAAAGAAAACTTGCCAAGGATGTAGTGTTCCCAGAGTTGACATCCGGGCATCACTGTAATTGATGAGTGATCCCTCTCTTCTGTGGCCTACTGGGCTCCTTTGGGAGATGAGAACTGCAGATCACTGCAGAAAGAAGGAGGGTGCAATGGTTTCTATCAGCCACACCTTGTTGCCAGAAGTAACACCTGTCTGCCTGCCATTCTGAGGACTGAATGGAAGGACCAGAAACAAGTGAGTTCTCAGAGTCAGTAACTTGAAAGTATGAGCAGGTTGGTTTTTTTTTTTTTTGGAGGATCTACTTAGTAATATTTTAATAAAAGCAGTTTTTTTGTCCCATACTCACACACATGCCAGTGGGACATAGTGGTAAATACCCACAGGCCATCTGCCTATTCAGAAAGATGTAAAGTGCTTCTACATCCTTATGCAGTTTGATAAAGGTTTATGTAAAAACATTTAATTACCTTTCCTCCAGGTAAAAGTTTTCCAGAGGAAAGCCTTCCTCCATACAAGATACTCTCCTCTGGAGTTTATCATGCATTTCTAAGACTAGTCATCCTTCCTTGTGGGTTTTTTTTTTTTTTTTTTTTTTTTTAGTCCTTACAATAACCCACAAGGTTCCAGATCATCTTCCCAAGTAACCTCTCTGATCTCATCTCTCTCTGATCCACTTTCTCAGCTGTTCTTTAAACATAGCACATGTTTTCTCATCTTACAAAAACCCTGGTTTTTCTCTTTGGCTGGGACACTCTTCAGACATTTCTACATATCTTGTCTTGCCTCTTTTAACTTTTTGCTTGAGAAAATTCTCATCTTCTCAATAAGACCTAATTTGACCAGAATATTAAATTCTGTCTCTCCTCATCCTAAATCCTTTTATCTTGTTCCATTTTCACTTTCTATTCTATGGTATATCTAATCTAATCTAATATCTAATATATGCACTAATATATTATTTGTTTTCTCTCTTTCACTAGAATGTAACATCCAAGCTCATGGATAGTTATATATCTTATAAAAGATAACTAATATTTGTTGTTAAATTCAGTCTACAAGCAAAATCAGAGGTAGTAGTTAAGTTTTAATGTGCAACATAGCACTTAAACTCCATCCCATTGGTTCCAAAGAATAAAAAAGTACAAGATCTCTAAGGATGTATCATGTTACAGCATTATAATCTGAAAGTTTAATTTTCACTTGTCACTTTGCTTTGTCTTTGGTCCGCTATTGGTATCCAAAAATTATGTTGGGGCATAAATAAATGCTCACATTTCCCACGTTGGCTCCATCTTTTTTTCCACAAGGACAGTGCTCTGGCTTTTATGAGCTTGCTCCAATACCAACTCTGCATGTATATATTCACCTCATACTTGTTCTTTTAAGCACTTGATTCTTAGTTTTTACTAGTGGATTTCAACCTGGGTACCTCCTGGCCTGACTTCCATGATCCTGCATGAGTGCTAGTCCTTTGACTGGCCATCTAGCTAAAACAGAACCACAATCCTCTACCTCTAACCTATTCACTCCTATTGCTACCAGTTCTAGAGGAGGTCCTTGTTTTCACAAGAATGAGATTTTTTTTTCAGATATGAGCTCCATATTAACATGCTAAATGTGGAGTTCTAGGGATTAGACTGGATTTGGAACTCAGGGCCTTCAGCTTGCTGGGCAAATGTTCTACCACTTGAGTATTGTTCCCAGTCCTCCAGTGGGTCTACAGCTCTTGTCTTTATATTATGAATCAAACTGAAGTAAAGAGAGATAATGATAGCAGCATGAGATGGCATACATTAATAAGATTGCAAGCATTTAAAAATGAATTTCCTGTCCTGCTTTCTGGAAATCAGAAATCTTATCTATCCAATGGCCTGGATAAATACTCCAAAATGAACAAAGCAAATGAGTAAGTCTTATTTCCACCATGTATTCCCATCCTCAGGTGCTACCAGTCTGATCTTTTCTGGTCCAAATTCTTGTGTAAATTTATTCTAAACACACCTGGACTATTTTTTTGCGTATTATTTTTAGTTAAATTTGTTTATCTAGTAGTCTTCAGCAGAAATCCTAAGAATTAACATAGTATAGACATTTGCGCATATAGACAGTAGAATTCATTCTCAGCAGATGGTTGGGGATCTTAAAAAAAAAAAAACAGGCTGCTTTCTCTCTCCCCTGCTTCTAAAATTAAGGTGTCCAAAGAATGTGAAACAAAATTATACAAAGGCTTGACCTCTGGCCTTGCTTCTGTCTCTCAGACTGTGAAGTACCCAAGAGAGAAAGTGTTGAATTTGGCCTCACTTCACATGGCATTAACTGTAATTCTTTGTGAATTGTGGTGACATCATGGTACACTTTGACATCGCTGCTCAGACTCCCTTCAGCTGCTAGGCATACAGTCCACAGTTTTCGTTCAAATACAAGAGTCCTTTGTTGAGAAAAGAGGACAGCAGCTGGTCTTCTGCCCCGGGACCAGTGAAGATCTTGGGTCCATTTAATAAGTCACCACAAAATAGCCCTTCTGCTATGAGGGCTAGAACTCCCTTGCCCTGGGAGATGTGAAAAGTTTGGGGGACATTTACATCTAAAGAGTTAAAAATTCCAGATATGATCCATAATTCAGCAAAGTTCTACCCACAATAAAACTCTCATTGACACATCTGTATATTTTATTTGAAATCCCTAGTCCAAAAGCAATAACAGGCTCCTGGTACTTGTGTGTTATGAGAAGAGATGAAGACAAAGAAGAGTGGGACAGGAGACACACCTGCGGGAGCAGTTACTCACGCGTTGGAATAAGAAGGTCACATCTCAGCCAGTCTAGGCAAAAGCACAAAGCCCTGTCTGAACAACAAACTGAACATGATCCGAGTAGGGGCTTGAGTGGTAGAATGGTTTAGGTGGTAGAATGCTTGCTTGACAAGTGCAAGGTCTTGAGTTTAATCCCTAGTATGGCCAGAAAAGAAAAGAAAAAAAGGAAAGGAAAAGAAAGGAAAGAAGAGAGGAAAGAAAAGAAAAAGGGAAAGGTGGAGAGAGGTATATCTATGTCTTAAAACAATTATGTCAATTGTTTTGGCATTTCAGACCCCCCACATAAGAAGCATATTGCTGTTTCTTTGTCTCGTCTATTTCTGGTCACCTTCTCAAACATTATTTTATATTGGTTTGAAGACCCTTGAACTTTGCTATCAGTATTTTGCTTCAATGTATATCCAAGACATGCACAACCAGAACATTTACAACTTGCTCCTTCCTGGGTTTTTGACCATCATTTCTGTCTGTTCACATTAGCTCTCTAAAGCAAAGTTTATACAAAAACATCATCTACCTTTCTTCAAAATGACTTTAAGCTATTGTCTACAAGGCTCAACTTTGGGTACAAGGCAGCAAGTCTTCAAGTCAGATCAAGAAACTAAAGGTAATTTGTCTAAGAGCTTTTCTAGAGGCGTAAGGCATAGTACAAAACTCTGGAATAAAAGAACACACATGTTTTAAAGCTAAAGATCGGGTTTTTGCTTTGTCACAGAACAGAGTCATGACAAGACCTTCAGCTTTACTGTGAATCTTGATTGCTGAAAACCCCTCCAGAAATGTTATATTTATTGCTAACAAGAGCACAATGTCATATCTCAGTGTTTTGTAAACATCCCCACTTTCTTGGCCATTTCTTACTCTAGAACACCACTATTTCCACCAAGAATAACTCTAATAAGTTGTGTGTTGTATGATCCATTCTGCCAATAGACAAAAAGATGACACTGTAAGTGATTCAACTTGGCTGTGATGACTTATTACCTCTTGTTTGAGCTTATCACACACTCACCCTAGGATTCTATTTTCATATCTATTTTATGTACTTGGAAGGGGTTGATATAACATAAATATAAATATATATATTTATTTATAAAGTCTAGGACATTGCCTATAACATAAAAACTCTGACCATATGTCTTGGAATTTATGAGACACTTTATTTTCAAGATTTCTATTCCATAGTCAAGAGCTCTTAACTATCAAACCATGTGTGCTGATTATCTTGGGGGGAATATGTGGTCATTGGGCAAACAGGAAGTATTTGCTCAGCCTCTCTGGGATGTGTGTCTGAGCCTGCCACACTGCCTTCATGATCGGGCCTGTGTGGACTCATTGCCCTAAGCTCTATCTAGATTGAGGGTCCAATTTCCAAAGGCTCAGCTCCATTTTGGCTTCTCTGCACTTGAGGTGAAGTAAGATCATGATTCTGATGCTACTGAAAAAAAAATGTACCCTGCTTTAGATTTCAGAATGAAGAGAGTTGGATTAGAGAATGATTTCTGAACTCCTTTTTACTTTGGTGATGTATCAAATGAAATAGGAGCAATCTTGATTGGTTTCTTGGGAAATGACCTCTTGAAAGTTTTAAGGACTCTGTGAGAAATAAAAATACTTCTCTGGGATTCCTGAGGAGTGGCAAATCATCTCTTCTGCAAGGCTACTCAAATGCAAGTGGAATGCTTGGGACTCTGGAAATATCCTTCTTGGTTTTCCAATTATAGGACCACTGATCCAAAGTTAATCCAGGGATCATGTTCATAAGTGTCCAAGAAAGTAATAAATCAGAGTGAATTTGAATCATCAAATTCATTCTTTTAAAATGTGAGATTCTGAGAAAGTTGGATTTCTATAGGCTAGGGCCAGGGTTTGGCATCTGTTTTTCTCTTCTGGAATTTTTACTGATATGAACAGGTTGAAATTACACCCAAAAATAGTGACAGAAAATTGGTGTACAATTTCTACATGGGTACAGGGACTATTTAATATGTATGCATTGTAATGGAAGAAGAACAAGTGAATCTGAAAGTACAAGTAAAAAAATGCCAAAGTGTTTCTTTTAAAAGATAAAGCAGAGTTCCTGAAGCTGTGAGTTTAACTTACTGACTAATCAGAATTATCAACAAATTGGTTAACAGGAGTCAAACATCCTAAGAGAAAAGTAGTGGGTTGTCTGATTTTTAACGAGCTCCAAATTTCCTAAGTCATATGAAACTGATTCAGAATAACTACTGGATATGATTGGACTGGACTGAACAAAAGCCTACAGTTATCAATTCAGATGCCCTTTCAAACTTGAGGTCTTGTGGGATCTAGATAATCAGTTACATTTTGCTGCATCATGGCACCATTACAACAATAGCAAAATGAACTGTTTCTTCTTTCATGCTACAAAAAGAAATTCACACAAAGGCCCTGAGATGAAAAGAAATGATTACATACATTTTTTATAATTCACAAAGATTAAGAAAATAGCAGTAATCACCCACTCACATACAGAAAAATGAATTGTTATACTTTGCTATTGTGATCCCAGCTGAAACTGTAAATTTCAAATTCAACAGAATGTAACATGTAGCAAAGGCCTAATTTGAGGGTGAAATTGAATCACATCATGACAAGACTATTTAAATTAAGAAATATTTTTAAATTTGAATTTTTATAGTAATTTATAAGTAGAGAAGAAATTTCAAATTTGTGTGATTCATGCAACAATCATAATTTGACTCTATTGTAACATTTCTTCTACATTCATTTTGTATAACTTTTTTGGGGGGGTGGGTCTGGTCGTTGGGCCTGAACTCTGGGCCTGGGCACTGTCCCTCAGCTCTTCAGCTCAAGACTAGCGCTCTACCACTTGAGCCACAGCACCACTTCTGGCTTTTTTCTTTTTGCTTATGTGGTGCTGAGGAATCAAACTCAGGGCCTCACGCATGCAAGGCAAGTGCTCTACCACTGAGCCACCTTCCCAGCCCCTGGACACAGAGGTTTTCCTTTGTTGTTGTTGTTTTTAATGCGCATATATATATACATATATTTATATATATAATATATACATGATGTTTTCTAATTCCTCCAAAGCTGTTCAAATTGTCTTTTTTCCTGTCTTACCTTAAGAGAAGAAATTTCAAATTTCAAATTTGTGTGATTAATGCAACAATCATAATTTGACTCTATCATAACATTTCTTCTACATTCATTTGTATAAACTAAGTAAATTGAGATTATTATGTAATGCTTTATCATTTATCAGAGTTTCCCTTTCAGTATATCTATTTAAATAGTAAAGTTCTCAAATTTTGTAAGATTATGTTTATTATGTTTCATATTTGATAGATGACCTATCGATTTTAAGATTTTTCAAGTGTGGTTGTTTCAAATGGATTCTTAGCCGAACCTACTTTTCATGAATTTTTTTTTTTTTTCGGTTAGTCGTGGGACCTGTACTTTGGGCATGGGTGCTGTCCCTCAGCTCTTCAGCTCAACGCTAGCGCTCTACCACTTGAGCTATAGCTCCACTTTCGGTTTTCTGGTGGTTTATTGGAGATAAGAGTCTTATGGACTTTCCTGCCCAAGCTGGCTTTGAACTGTGAGCCTCAGATCTCAGCCTCTTGAGTAGCTAGGATGACAGGCATGAGCCACCAGCACCCAGCTTCATGAAATTTTTTAACATTAAAATTCTATGATGTAAACCATTTTCTATAGACTTAAGTATGGTATATGGGATCATTTTATTGGGAATAAATATCTGAGTAGCTGAACTTATTTGTCAGTGTCAGCATGTGATTTTTTTTTATATTGTGAAAATACTGTACAGAGGGGTTACAATTACATGGGCAAGATAATGAGTACATTTCTTATCAAGCATTGTAGCCTCCTCCTTTGTTTCCCCTTCCCATCCCTTCCCATCCTCCCTCCCACTGGCCTCCCCATCCAATCCTCCCTGCCTCCCCCCCACCAAAGTTGTAAAGTTCATTTCGACATAACGACTTGTACATCTCATTGTTGCAATGGGTCCGCCTGTATCCCTATTTAAACGATTTGGTTTTTCCCCTTCCCCTCCACAAATTATATCAACATCAAATGCAGTGAAAGCAGGGGTTATACTGTGGGGGAGGGACATACATAGCAACAAAGAAATAATCTTTAAATGTGTTAGAAATAATCGCATGAACGAAAAAAAATTTGAATACATATCTTAGGGTTCATTTCCCTAACATCACCTTATCTGACCTTTTCTGTTTGCCTCAGACATATACTAGATATTGCAAATAAGGGAAACCATGGGACTTATGTTTCTTTGGGCCTGGCAGCATGTGATTTTTTAAAAATATATTTTATTATTAATGCAGATATACAGAGAGGTTACAGTTAATGAGTATAATTCTTTGTGAATTCTTTTTTAAAAATTTATTTTACTTTATTGTAAGGGTGACATCAGAAGGATTACAGTTTCATAAGTAAGGTAATGAGTACATTTCTTGTCAAATATTGTTACCCCTCCCTTATCATTGAACCATGTCTCTCCTTTCCTTGCTTTCTCCAAGTTTTTCCTTCCTGTCTCCATCCATAAGATGGAGAGTTCATTTTTTACATAGTGTCCAGTCAGTACTGCTGTTATATTTGTTCACCCTTTTATTTTGAGTGTGGCATTCCCCCAGAACATTTCATTATTAAGTAATCAAATGATTTGCAATTTCAGTTTTTCAATTCTTTCAGTTAATTATGCCAAGAGTAAATCAAATTTGGATTGTTTATGGTTAGGTGGTTTTTTCTTTTTCCTTAAGGTAAAAGTGGACCTCGTAGGCATGGCCTTTACTGCTGAAACCCCGTGTTTTGTGGCTAGTGCATGGAAGTCATGTCAAAGTAGCAAGAAAGGTTGATAAATACTAGCAGCCAGATTTATGTTGAAGAGTGGGAAACTATATTAGGAAGTTATGAACTGTGGCAATGGATAATATTCACTTATAAAACTTGATACCAACCAGAAGAAACAGTGAAAAGAAAGGATCATGACATTTATAAAAGACCTTCTGTGGGTCAGGTACTGCCGAAAGTTTTACAGAGTTCCTGAAGACTGGACAACAAACTCTGACTATACAGAAGATAAAGCCAGTCAACTTCCTAAGTCACTTACCTAGAAAATGGAAAAAATGGAAGAAAATACACTCTTCCTTCTACCCCAGGTCACTCAAGACACTGGAGGACTCAGACTAACACTGTGGACACTTAAAAGAGCATGCTCAGCACTGAGGAATTAATCAACTATTCCTAAACAACAGAGAGGGTTTTCTTGATTAAACTATATGAATGTGTGAAATACCATGGTGTAAACCCTTGGTATAACGAGTACACTCTAATAGCACAATAAATGACAGGAAAATAAAACAGGCTCTGTTGTGGGGGTGGAAGTACCAGGGGGAATGGGGAAGATTAATGGAGAATGTGAACAAGAATAAATATGGTCAATGTAGTTTATCTGTATGTATGAAAATAGAACCATGAAAAAAAATAGAACCTGTTGAAAGTGTGTAAGAAGCAAGGGGAAGGGAGTGATAGATGAGTGTATTTGAATGGGACACATTGTGCAGGTATGGAAATGTCATTATGAACACCCCCTTTACAGCTAATATATGCTAATAAAAATCGTTAAACATAAAAAAGCACATTGTTTAAAGAATGCCTTTTGAGAGAATGTTTTTGGCATTCTGTCTGAAAGCCTAGCCTACCAGGAACATCTCAATAATGCTGACATTGTTTGTTTCTTAGTACCAACCCAATGGCCCTCAGGAAAAGCAGGTGCTCCCAAAGGAGCGTTTCTCTGGAGACAAATCTTCCATAAAGATTCCAAGGCTTTTTCTAATATTGTGAAAACACCTCACCTCCCCACCTCCCACCATCCCTTACTCAAGTTTATTTCTGATGCTTGTATTCAGCATTGACTGATTTATCACCTAGAAAAGAGAGGAAAACATCCTAAGTAGCAGCTGGCATGGGTAAAGGACAAAAAAGGAGCAGGGAGGGGCCAGAAAACAGAAATGAGCTTAACTCAGCCCAAACACAGCCCACATCTGGGTGACCTAACCCTGCAGCGACTTTTTCCTCACAAAATCCTGCCAAAAGCCAGGGATCATGACCCAAGTGTGAACTTTTGATTTGTACCATGAAGTGTCAGAAAGAGGAAAATCCAGAATGACATCATCAATTCCAGAACACACTGACTTGACCTTCTTGTCCTCACAATAGCATCACCCACCTCCCTTACCCAGCAGACTGGATCAGAGCTCCAGGCCTCACCCCCAAGTAGAGTGTGTCTCTATCAAACACGCTTCACCCCAGCTCTGATCCTGTCACAGGTAAAATGCTAACATTTGGAAAGCACATGAGCAGAGGTTTGTTTCCTGCTCCCCCTCCCCTCATGAGACTGCATTTGGGAACCTCATGAAATTGCCCCAAAGAAAGAAATTGGCAGTTTTCATTTCCAAAGTGTTGGGGATTACAGTAGCAGAGGTGATACACGTACAAACAAGGAGCAGGAAAGGGGAAGTGAGAAGCTCTTGGCCCATGTGTGCTCTTGATGGCTCAAGTTTGTATCAGGATCTGTGTGTTTACTAGCAAATGATTTCTACATGCAGTTCTGACTCCTGTCCTTCAAAGGTAAGATCAAGAGTAAAGGCAAAATTTTAAAACTCATCCATAAGCTGCCTAGCTCATTTCAGCTCTATTTTTCCCAAGTGAAGTGAAGAGCCCACCACTTTGCATAAATATGCTGTTGTTTTAAAAGTACAAAGGTTAAAGATTGTGTGTATAACCGAGTACTTAGCGAATAGTTCTATGAGTGATTAGAACTTTCTTTGAGACCTGTTTAGAGCTATTTTCTCAACTACAAAGCCAACCATGGGTCCTAACCAGATATTAAGGTTTTAAAAGAAAAAAAAAAGACTATTTTCTAAGTACTCATTTAAATTGCAGATGTGGCTTCAGCAGGGCCCAACTTGTATGTGCAATCATAAATCACCATCTTTAGGGATAAGCAAGCTGCCATCCGCTGCAAAACCTCATTAGTATGCAAAGAGGCAGTTATACTTTTATTTCTTTCCTGCAGACATGTGTGTCACCATTTTCCTGCTTCTTTTTTGAGTTTGGAAGCAGCAGAGGGCAAGTAGTGGGGAAGAATAAAGGGGAAAGGAATTCTGTGCTCAGACATCTGTAAATCTCAGAAGTTTTAGCACTAGAATCTCCATCACAATGAGTGAGTCCTTTGCTCACTACCCTTTATAGGAATTGTATTGTATTAGTGTTAAAGAGTAAAAGACTGTGTTTTAGAGGACTAATTCACAAGCTAGAAGTATGGGTGTGAAACTGGGAGGCAGAGTGGGGTGGGAATATGAAATGGTCTAGCTACTATGGAAGGCAGCATGGTAGCTCCTCAAAAATTTAAACGTAGAATTACTACAGTATTCAGCAATTCCACTGGTGAGAATAGGTGTAAAAGAATGGAAATAAGTAAATACCTATATGCTCATGTTCACAACAGCATTAATTCACAAAATTCAAAAGAGGAAGGTAAACACTATGATAATCCACAGGTGAGTGGACAAATGAAAGGTTGTATATTCAGACAATTAAATGTTATGCAACTATGAAAAATATTGAAATTCTGATATTTGCTACAACCTTGGTGAACTTTGGAGATATCATATTAAGTAAAATAAAGTTAAATTGTGGATGATTTCAGCTATACTTAAAGAATAGTCAAATTCATAATGTACTGTGTGATTTCCTTTTGTTTCTTCTGTATCTTCTTCCCTCATGGCATAACCCCTGTTTTCACTGTATTTGATTCCAGCATGCTGCATCTTGTATATTCATTTTTTTAATTTGGGGAGGGGAAAGGAAATAACAAAATACTGAAATAAGGATACAGGCTGACCCATTGTAACAATGAGATGTACAAGACACTGTGTTGAAAATGAACTTTAGCTTCCGGGGGTGGGGGGGAGGTAGAAGATGGGGAGGTGGGGAGGGAAGGGATGGTAGAGGAAAATCAAAGGAGGGGGAAACAATGCTTGATTGGAAATGTACTCATTATCTTACTCATGTAACTGTAACCCTATCTGTACAGTATCTTTACAATAAAAATATATATTAAAAAATAGTCAAATTCACAGACATAATAAGTACAATGGTGGTTACCAGGAGCTGAGTAGTTACCAGGAGCGGAATGTGGAGTTAGTGTTTAATGGGCATGGAGATCTAATGGTGAAGATGAACAACTTTTGGAGATGGATGATGGTGACGGCTGTACATCACTGTGAATGTACTTCATATCACTGAATTGCATACTTAGTGGTTAAATTGTATGTGCATTTTTCTATTAGATTATTATATTAAAAAGAATAAGAGACCCAAAAGCCAACAGACATATAAAGAACGCAATGAATACATGGAGCTGTGTGATAAAATGGATAGGTAAAAATAAATGTATGCTTTAATGTTCATTTGCTCTTGTGGATCCCTGTGGTGATCTTTTACCCACCCGATGGCTGGTTTCCTTCCTAGACATGGGCAAAACACCATGAGTTTGAGCTTGCTGTTCTTCCACTGATCAAGATGTACATGAACCCAATGATACTATATAGTAATAGTAATAGTGGTAATAGTAAATAATATAGTATGGTATGAGCCACAGGAGATAAATGTGAACCAAGTTTTGCCAGATGTTACGTGCCTGGGTTAGTCCATGTCACTTAATCTCTACAGGCCTTGGTTTCTTCCTCTGTAAAGTATGCCAATCACATCTACAGATATCATGAAGATTCAGAGAAAGACTATGAAGCTCTTGGATTTTAATAAAGGGAGCAGCTCCTACCACTGTTGATTACAACAACCATAATAAAGAAGTTCCATGTTCTAGCACTGTGCTGCTTATTAAATACATTGCCCCAAGGAATTTTTAGTACACACTGAATGTATTAAACCACCCAAGGTTGAGTATTACATTAAGAAAGGATGAAAGTATAAGTGAGAAAATATGTAAATATTGAAGGAATAGGAGAGAAGAAAATATGTTTAGAAGAATAAAAGAAAGAAAATAAAGAAAATCTCTAAACATTCAGGGAGAAGAAAGTATAAAAAGAGGAATAAAAAGAAAAAAGTACTTATGATATAAAATCCCTAAATCTCTAATATAAAAATCTCTAAAACTGTAACATTAACTCACATGAGTCAGTTTGTTCTAAAATAAAGGGACATTATTAAATGACTAAAAAGCTCAAAAAAGGAAAGATGGGGAAGAAAAGTGCTTTTAAAATGTGTTCAAAAAGTGTTCTATGTTGTTCTAAAGTCAAAAATTGAGCTCTCAACTTACATAAAAATATAAATCATGATTCAAGTGACTTAATATATCTTCTTAGAAGATGCCCACTGATCTAAGACAAAGAAGAAAAATGGGACTCTTTAGTGATTAGGCATGAAAGATTCAGAGAAAATTCACCATTAAAAACATATTGTGCGCTCCACTGCCTTCCAGCCTGCCACTTCTCAGTGTCTGACTGACTTATCTTCATGTGTCAGGCACTTCATTGTTAGGAAGGAAAGTCTCAGCAGACTAGATACAACAACAGATTATGTCTAGGAACATACTCCTTCATCAGGATGGACAACTGAGAATTGTCTGTGTCTGACATAACTTGTTTGAGAGGGAGAATAAAATGGTCTTAGGTACCAGATTTGGGGCACAGATGGGCCTGATTTCTCATCAGCCCATGAAGGGTTGATGGAGAAGGTGAACTGTGAGCTGTGAATTAAAGAATGGCAGCAATACTTGGGAACAATGAAGGCAGGCTGCCAAATCTTCTCCCCAAATCGGAACCAGACTGGAAGCCTGGTCTAGGGCTTGAATCCAGGTAGGTCATGATTTCAGTGCTGGTACTGTGCTAAACATATTCTAGGTTGCAAAGCAGAAACTTCTTTCTTATAGCCCCACAAAAATCTTGCTGGAAACCATTAAGAAATTGTTTGAACCCTGGTGAACTTCTGGCTGAAGAAGAGAGGAAGCGCATGTTTGCTGCAGAAGGTTCATCTTGTCCTAGTACAAAAAGATTTTTAGTATGAGCAGAGACAGAGGTTTTCCATTGCTTGTTTATCAGCATTAACTTCTGAGCATTTCCACCCTGTCACATTCTCCCACCAGAGCATGGAAGAGGTAAGTCACTGCCAGGGAGAAGAGAGATCAAGGTGCATGGTAGCAGGCAAGAGGAAAGTCATAGTCATTTATGAATTAGAAAGGTCTTTCTTATGCCCGAACTACATTGCTCTGTTACAATGATTAATAATCATGCAGATGGTAGAACTTCAATGTGGTTTGCAAAATGATTCTGTTATAATTATTTCCTGTTACAGTAAAAGATATGGAGTATTTCTCAGGCTGAATTTCTAACCAACCAAAATAGTGTATTTTTAATAGTTCTAAGAGCCTTTTGTCAAATAGTTTAATTTTGGAAGCTATAAACTAACTCTTATCTATATGTAATGATATAGATATATCAGCAACACATACTCCATAAAAAATCTACTTTCATTTAGGCCAAAGGGTCTGACTTAGAAATGAATATAACAGAAAAATATACCATGTCTATAGTCATGCATAATGCATCCAAGAAAACCCCAGTGGCTGGCTGTGTTAGCTGTTCTGTCTTCTGGCCATGACTAAATCAATTCAGTTATCAGGACACTTAGATCAGTCTGTATACTTTTCCCTAGGAATATCCAAATTGACTAGAGACATTGAGAAAGAGGAAGGGATGGAGGAAGGGAGAGAGAAAAGGAAGGAGAGAGCAAAAGAGGAGAAAGGAGGGTAGGAGGGAAGGAAAAAGGGAGGGAAGGAGAGGTAGAAAATATGGTTGGAACTAAGTTATCTTTCACTAGGTTGAGGACCACTGACTGGTACATGAAGCTAGGCCCTTCTGTTTGATTCTAAGCACCCAACAAGCATTTTCCTAAGGTTTTAATCCTTCAATAATCCATTGTTTTGAGACTATGACACATTTTAAAATACATTTTTATTGTAAAAATACTATACAGAGTGGTTACAGTTACATGAGCAAGGTAATGAGTACATTTCCTATCAAGCATTGTTGCCTCTCCTTTGTATTTCCCCTATCATTCCTTCCCTCCCACCTCCACAACTACATTCCCTTCCCCACCCACTCCCATTCCTGCCTAAATTGTAAAGTTTGTTTTCAACATAGTGTCTTGTGCATCTCATTGTTACAATGGGTCAACCTGTATCCTTATTTAAGCATTTTGTTTTTTCCCTTCCCCTCCTCAAATTAAAAAAGTGTATAAACAAGATGCAGGCACCAACATCAAATACAGTGAAAACAGGGGTTATACCATGGGGGAGGAACATACAAAGAAACAAAAAAATCACATAGTACATTATAAATATGTTAGAAACAATAGCAAGAAAGAAAAAACCACTTGTGTCCCTATCTTAGGGTTCATGAGCCTATGACACATTTCTGTCCCTTGCATTATAAAGAATCTTGAAGTGGTCCAAATGTGTCTTGTCAGAAAAGCCATTTATTTTCCTTTCCTGGGAATGAATGAATAGAAGGAAACTTTATCAAGAAATGCACTCTTAGAATATGCTTCAAAAATAGTATAAAAGTTGGAATAAAGGGGAAATGACAATATAAATAATACACATAATTTCAAGAATAAAAACCTTCCTTTTCCCTTTATAAACAACCATGTGTCCTGGATTAGATTTTAATTTTCTTTTTTTTTCTTTTTTTTTTTGGTCGGACGTGGGGCCTGAACTCTGAGCTTGAGCACTGTCCCTCAGCTCTTCAGCTCAAGACTAACACCCTACCATGAGAGCCATAGCACCACTTCCAGCTTTTTCTGCTTATGTAGTGCTGAGGAATCGAACCCAGGGCCTCATGCATGCAAGGCAAGCACTCTACCACTGAGCTACCTTCTCAGCCCAGATTTTAATTTTCATACCGTAAGACTGTAACAATTTGAGTAGGTACTCCTTATGGCACTTCAAATGTTCTTTTTAAAGCCCTAAAGAGCTTCTGTGTAACTTGAAAAACTAGATCTGCATGTGTTCTTGCCATATTCATTGGTTTCTAGAGCTGTTCCTGGGCTGGAGGAAAGATCAGACAGAAAAGCTTTGATAATAAGCTGTTACTTGTTTCCTTTCCTAGAGAAATGGAAAACCTGAGGCCAACAGAACCCTCAAATTTTAGGTGTCCATTTAAAGATTCTTACAGGCCTTAACTTCAGGAAGGGTTATCTGGAAGAGAGGCATGACATGGAAGAGCAGCATGGAAAAATACAGAGCACAGCTATTGAGTCAGACAAATTGGGGTTAAGATCCTAATGTAAGCTATCTGACTTCAAACAAACAAGCTTTGTGTTGTACATGGGATTTCTAAGATGTTTAAATGGTATGTAGAGCAGTCAGCATTTGCCTAGATTACTTCATTATTCATTATTATTTCATTATTCATTATGTCATAATGATGACATTATTTCCTCCTTTCTTTTAGAAATATCTAGCCACACATCCTGTGGAGAAGTGATGGAAATGCAAATAGCTATAGGTCAGACCACCAGGTATAAAACAGGCTCCAGAGTGTAAGGGCCATTTAAAGGCCACAACAACTCTTCAGACATGTTCAGCAATTGTTGTCACATAAGTACTGGTTTAGTCAAGTGTGCAGCTCAAAGGTTGGGATTTCAGAGGTGTGAGTGTGTGTGTGTGTATGTGTGTGTGTGTGTGTGTGTGTGTGTGTGTGTTTGTGTTTGTGTGTGCCCACACTGAGCTTGAACTCAGGGTCTTGTTCTCTCATTCAGCTTTTTGTACCAAGGCTGGTGATCAGCCATTTGAGCCACTTTCCATTTTATGTGTTAACTGGAGATAAGAGTTTCAGATTCGTCTTCCCTGGGCTAGTTCTGAACCTTGAATTTCAGATCTCAGCCTCCTGGGGCTTGTCTGGAATCTGAGATATTTTAAGGATACAGTTGGAATTTTGTTGTTGGTTGTGGGGCTTGAACTTGAGACCTAGGTGCTGTCCCTGAGCTCTTGCTAGTGCTCTACCACTCTGAGCCACAGCTCCACTTTTGTCTTTTTTTTTTTCCTTGGTGGTTAATTGGACTTTCCTCCCTGGGCTGTCTTTCAACCCTAATCCTCAGAGCTCTGCCTCCTGAATAGCTAGGAGCCACCAGTGCTGGGCAATTTCAATATTTTTATTGTAAATGTCATACTTAAATATGAGCAACGAGTTCAAATTTTTCAAAAGCCTCAGTCTATGTACAAAGCAGAAGTGGTCAGTGGGCTTTATTTGACTGGAAGGTTGCTAGTTTGCAACTTTTGCTTCAAAATCTGAACATCATCTGGAGAGAAAGTGAAACAAACTACACTTAGAATTAGAAAAACCTTGGCGAATATCGCTAAGAAGAGGCTACACCTAAATATCCTCAATTTACACACTGCCTAAGAGAACAAGTTTTAAATTAGCATAAAATATTTCTCTGAATTAAAAACATGTCTGTGCACATCAAGAGTCAGGGGTCCCCCATGTTAGCAGGACACCTCCTTCTAGGCCCCATATCCTCAACCTGACACAAGGCACCTTCAGGGAGGAGGAAATGACAGCTCATATCCACTTCACCACTGACTGGCCTTTGCCTCCATAATTAGCCATTGTATCTCCTACCTCAGTAGAGTAAAACCTTGTCATTTCTATTTAAGAAAAAAGAGGAGGGGAAAGGAAAGAAGAAAAAGAAGGAAAGAGGGATGATGAAGAATAATGAAAGGGGCCACATCAATTGAGATGCTGCACATCCATAAACTGCTCTGTTGAATGGCAATTTTTTCGTATGACTCTTTAAAGACAATAAAAATATAAATTTAAAGGAAAGAATGAGACAAAGAAAAACTTTTCATCTTTAACTCAGGTTACTTAAGAATGGAGCGTTAGGAATGGCTGTGCAGACATGATATTTGTTACTCAAAATAAGCTGATGCCTGGATGGAAAACAAGTTAATGAACCTTTCTGTCAATCAACACAAGCACTGTTATTTCTGCCTCAGGATTGAGAGGTGCCCTGAGGAGCTGAGAGGAGGCAAAAAACCCCCATTGAACCTTTGGGAACAGAGAACAAGACTGTAGTGAAATGTATCTGAAAAACTTGAAGACAAACACTGGATCTGTTCTTTCATTCCATGAGATTTTGGCCATTTCTGCCCAAGTTTTCCATTCTAACCCACCTCTGCTATTTTCCCTGAAATATCTTTTTCTTTCCTTAGATCACCTGTCACTCTAGTGGCAAGCAACTAAACTGCACTCCAGTGCATCAACCCAAGTACACAGCCTGTTACTAGGTAGTTACCAAGTTACTATAACCCAAGTTACTAGCCAGTCACCAGATGGGGGCCACTGAGAGGAGCTCCAGCTTGCAGGCCAGCCTGTCACGTTTGCACTGGCATTTCTGCAGGAGCAGGAATGGCAGGCATTATGTTTTTAGAATGTTGCAATGTTGGCAAGGTTTTCCCCTTGAATTTTCTTTTATAACACAGCTATTTTTTTTTTCAACGAATGGAATGTTCCTGTGATAATTTGGCCACAAGACAGGGAAATTTAGTCAGGGACCAAAATTCACTTAGTAATGGTAAGAGACTAGCGAAAACGAATAAACAATCCACATCAACAGAAAATATTTTACTTTAAAAATGTTTTAATTAAAAAAATTTGTGCTAATTCTGGGTGGGGCTTGAACTCAAGGCTTAGGTGCTGTCTCTTAGTCTTTTTTAACTCAAGGTTGTTGCTTATTACTTGAGCCATTTTGCTCCACTTTTACCTTTTTGGGTAGTTAACTGGAGATCAGAGTCTCATGGTCTTTCTTGCTTGGGCTGACTTTAAACCATGATCCTCAGCTCTCAGTCTCCTGAGTAGCTAGGATTATAGGCATTAGCTACCAGAGCCCAGCTCAAGAAAATAAACTTCTCATTTAAGGGTTCTTCACAACACACACAGACACACAGACACACAGACACACACACAGATACACACACACACACACACGCACACACACACAATCCCCACTTAATATAGGTTTAAAGATCACACTTTCTCGACTTGGAGCAAGAAAATCTGGGTTTAGTCTTTTTGATTTGGTCACTTGCTAACTGACAGGCCTTGAGCAAGTCACATTTTTGCTTCAGTGTTCCAGGTCTTGATCAATAATGAGCAGACTCACTCCATGCTTTCTACAAGGGCTTTTTCTGCCTTGTGATTGTCTTTGCAGGGAAGTTCAAAATATCCCCTTCAGACCTCAGAATTAGATTTGGTTTCTTTGTTCTATCAATCACATAGAGCATTTCTTGCTATTCTCCCTCGATTTCTCAGATTCTTGTGTTCCCTTGGATGCCGAGTAGTCAGCCTGCAGCAAAAACACTTTGTTCCTTCTTGATTTGAGTTTCTTGGGACATTCTAACAAAAGAGGCAATGGAAGGACAATGAAGGGGTGGCTATTATACTCATTTTAGGTGCTTGGGTAGATTTTCTTCACTGGCAAGCAGCCCATGTTAGGATTGTTTCAGGAGAGTCTTTGGAATCACAAATGTGCTAGATGTTGGGTAAAATTATGTTTATGGCTCAAAATCTGTAATGCACCTGATGCTTTCATTTGCTTTTTTATTAAAGACTTTAACAATTAAAGTGGCTCTGACATCTTTAATAATCATTCTTTTATCTAACTTGGAATTTTCTTGGAAGTATGCTGATAAACCAAGGTATAATTACTGATTGCCTTTCAGGTTTGTTTTTTAAATCTCTCTCTCTCTCATCAAATCAATTTGAAACAGAATCTTGCTGCATAGATCACACTGATCTTGAACTCAAGAATGTCCTGCCTCAGCCTTCCAACTGCTGGGCTAGCAAGGAAGCGCTGTCATACTCAGCTTGATTTTTTAACATTTTGAAACAATTACATGAAATGTTACAAGATTCCCAATCTCAAGAAGATGTCAATTCTACGTTGCCTATTTTAAATTTAACTTCTTTTTAAGCCAAGGACAAAGGGTCAAATCCATTTAAATCTTACACTTCAAATTTCTGGGAAGACTAGCATTTATGCCAAAAAACTTGATAACCACATTAAATTAGAGAGTTGGGAGTAATAAAATGAATATGATTGAAGGTAATCTAATTCAGCCATGGGATATCCTAGAGGTGTAAATTTCCAAATCCATTTTCTAAAATGGGAAGAAATGATATAATATTGAAATACTGATTGATACATATCGTCTTTGTACATTTAATTTCAGGAAGGATCTAATGGCTTCAGTAATGATGGTTCATCTAGAGAAACTGGCTGATAAACTAAGCAAATGAACATTTATCTTGATAGGTTCTAGATAGCTCTAGGCCATCTAGCGATATATGGCATAGATAGATAGATAGGTAAGGAGTAGGAGAAAATAAGGAAGGGGGTAAGAGTGTTTAAAAAGAAATGTACTCATTACCCTACTTTTATAACTGTAACCTCCCTTTTATACCTGTAACCACCTTTACAATAAATAGTTCCTCAAGGATCTAATTTGTCTTTTCCATCTCCTCATTTAGATACCACTTAGCATGATTTGTAGCATTAGTATGTTGAATGAATAAATCCACAGAACTTAAATCTCTCCCAACCTCTTCTTCCCCTTGTCAAGTTGTAACAACATCACCCCAAAAGTTAAATGTAACAAACAAAAAGGAAATGGTATATATAAAATGCTTATGTCATAGGGGAGTTCTATATGGAGTCTTTTGAGGAACCTCCATACTGCTTTCCAAAGTGGTTGAACAAGTTTACACTCCCACCAAAAATGCAGTAAGGTTCCCTTCTGGCCACATCCCTTCCAGCATCTGTTGTTATTAGAGTTCTTGATTATAGCCATTCTAACTGGGGTGAGGTGGTATCTCAATGTTGTCTTGATTTGCATTTCTGTTATGGCTAGAGAAGTTGAGCATTTCTTCATGTGTCTATTGGCCATCCTTCTTTCCTCTTCAGTGAAGTTTCTCTGAAAGTCTTTAGCCCACTTATTTATTGGGCAGTTGTTTCTTTGAGGATTTGTTTTGGGGGGATTTAATTTTTTAAGTTCCAGGTATATTTTAGATATGAGACCCTTGTCTGTTGTATAGCTAGTGAAGTTCTTCTCCCAATCTGTGGGCTTTCTACTGATCTTGGGAGCTATGTCCTTTGCCATGCAGAAGCTCTGTAATTTCATGCAATCCCATTTGTCCAACCTTTCTTTGATTTCTTGTGTTTCTGGGTATCTATGACCCAGCAATCCCACTTTTGGGCATTTACACAAATGATCACAAACAAGACCACATTAAAGCTACCAGCACGACTATGTTTATTGCAGCATTATTTACCATAGCTAAGGTATGGAACCAACCCAGATGCCCATCAGTAAATGAATGGATCAAGAAAACGTGGTATATATACACAATGGAATTCTATGCCTCCATCAGAAAGAATGACATTGTCCCATTTGTTAGGAAATGGAAAGACTTGGAAAAAATTATATTAAGTGAAGTAAGCCAGGCCCAAAGAAACTTAGGTCCCATGGTTTCCCTTATTTGCAATAACTAGTATATGTCTGAGTCAAACAGATAAGGTCATACAAGTTGATATTAGGGGAATGACCCTAAGATAAGTATTCAAATGTTTTTTTTCTTTCATGCAATTTATAAGATCATATCTATCTATCATATCTATATCAATCATATCTATCTATCATATTTATAAGATGATTTCTATGTTGCTTTGTATGTCCCTCCCCCACACTATAACCCATACTTTCACTGTATTTGATGTTGGTATAATTTGTGGAGGGGAAGGAAAAAAAACAAATCGTTTAACTAGGGATACAGGTGGACCCATTGCAACAATGAGATGTACAAGTCGTTATGTTGAAAAACGAACTTAACTTTGGTGGGGGATGGGAGGAGGATCGGGTATGGGGAGGGGAGGAGTATGGGAAGGGCTGGGAAGGGGAAACAACAGGGAGGCAACAATGCTTGATAAGAAATGTACTCATTATCTTGCCCATGTAATTGCAACTCCTCTGTATGGTATTCTCACAATAAAAAAAAAGTGCTTACGTATCACAGTACCTGGCACAAAAATGCTCAATAAATATTAGCTCTTGCCAATATTAGCTGTTGTTACATTTGTTTTTATAGATGAGAAAACTGAGTCATAAAGAAGCCAACAATTTAATGCACGATCCCATGGAGAGGAGGACTTCAAACTTAAGTCTGATTGGATCTAAACTCAAGCCCATTTTCTGCAGTGCTGATTACAACAGATATTTGTGTTAAAACCTCATTACTAAGCTTCTTAAGACTAAGCTTCTTAAAGACAGGATATCATGACACTTTCTTTAATATGCACTGAGCCTAATTCAAACTCACTAGCTGATCTACTTTAAAATGGATTAAATGGGGCCTCAAATATCTCAAGCATGAAATGCAAGGTTTCAACATTTCCTTTTCTGAAACCAGTGAGTGAAGGAAATAAAAAGGTGAATGTCACTAACTAAGAGAAAGTAGGAGAAACATTAGAACTTATAGTTATAGGCAGAAACTTCTTGAATAGAGTCGCAGGGGTACAATAGATAGAAGAGAGACAACAAATGGGCCTACATCAAAATAAAAAGTTTCTGCACAGCTAAGGACATAGTTACTACACTAGACTGACAACCAACCAACTGGGAAAAGATCTTTACCAGCAATCTATCAGACAAAGGCCTAATATCCACTATATACAAGGGCTCAAGAAACAAACCCTTCCCAAACTTAATAAACCAATCACTAAATGGGCAAGTGAGCTATGGAGAGACTTCTCAGAAGAAGAAGTAAGAATGGCAAAGAAATACATGAGCAAATGCTCATTATCCCTGGACATAAAGGAAATGCAAATCAAAACAACTCTGAGATTCCATCTCAGGCCAGTAAGATTGGCCAGCATTGTGAATTTGAACAACAGCATATGTTGGTGGGGATGTAGGGAAAAAAGAACCCTACTGCACTGTTGGGAATACAAACTAGTACAACCTTTCTGACAGTAGTCTAGAGGTTCCTCAAAAAAACAAACAAACATAATGTGGCTCAGTGGTAGAGCATTTGCCTTGCATGCATGAGGCCCTGGGTTCGATTCCTCAGTACCACATAAGCAGAAAAAAAAAGCCGGAAGTGGTACTGTGGCTCAAGTGGTAGAGCGCTAGCCTTGAGGTGAAGAGCTGAGGGACAGCGCCCAGGCCCAGAGTTCAGGCCTTACGACCGGAACAAAAAAAAAAACCAAACAAACAAAAACAAAAACCAAACATAGAACTTCCCTATGACCCAGCCATACCACCACTCCTAGTCTACCCTAAGCATCATGAGTCAGGATATGATAAGGACATCTGCATGCTTATTTTGACACTATTTACAACATCCAAGATATGGAAACAGCACAGATGCCCCACAATAGGTGAAAAGATTTTAAAAAATGTAGTACCTATACACAATGGAATTTTATACAGCCATTAGAAAAAATAAAATAATGTCATTTGCGGGGAAATGGATGGAACTAGAACAGATGTTACGTGAGGTAAGCCAAGCTCAGAGAGACAAAAGGTACATGTTCTGTCTGATATGTGGAAATTAGATCTAAAATGCACTGGGATATGACAAATTACACAGGACCTGGAAACTCACACACAGTGAAATCAAAAGAGTCTTAGGAGAGAAACACAATGGTGCGATGCCTAAGTGCCTCTTCATATTTATATAAATAATATACATACTGAAGTAAACTGCAAGATATGGAAACAAAAAACTTTTTTCTTTTAGGTTTTAGTTTTTGACGATTCGTCTTCTTTACCTTATATATGTTGTATTCATGTGTATAACTTCGGGAGGGTGGGTAGAAGGGCACAGAACTCAAGGGAAAAAGCTTGAAAAAATACATCAATGGAGTTCACTGATCATTGATGAAAATGAACTATACAATTTATGGGTAGAGACAGGAAGGAGGGATTGGGAGAGAATGAACAAACAGAAGACACTGTATGAAAGGAAATGTACTCATTATCTGATTCATGTAATTGTAATCCCTGTGTATATCACCTCTATAATAGCAATAAAGTAAATTAATTTTAGAAAAACAGTGAGACCAGATCACTCTTTTTTTTTCTTTTTCTTTTTCAGATTACTTTCATAGTTAAGACTTTTTATATTTAGTCAACCAAGGCTGAGTCATTCTGTTTTAAAATATGTCCTTAGCTGGTGGCTAACACCTGTAATCCTAGCTGGGAGGCTGAGATTGTTTGGACTGCGATTCCATGCCAGCCTAGTCAGTCAATATATGTCTATTTTGGAGTAGGAATATCTTCTATGCCTGTCCCACCAATGTACACTGAAAACAAAGAGTTTGTTTTCCGGTTTTATAAAGTAACAATGCAGAAGTATGGTACATCAAGATGACCATACCCAAGTTTCACTCATGAAATTGGGTGAGGGGAACACTTAATGATATTTAGATAACATTCTGGAATTAGTTGAAAATCGTTTGAGTTATTATGATTGGTGAATATTTTTCATATGGGAGAGCCCTGATTTTTAGGTTAGGTTATAGGTTAGGTAGGTTATAGGCTGCTTTTTGACCCCACAGAAGATAGACGAAAGCCTGAATCTCTCATCTTCATGAATGTGATTTTAGTTGGAAGTAGAGTCTTTGCAGATATAACCAGTTAAGCTGAGGTCTCAGTCTCTAAGACCATAAGACAATCGTAGTCCAATTCTGTCTGCCACCCCTCTTAGAGGTGGTGAAGACACAGAGGAGAGGAAGAGGAGAGACAATTGAGGCAGGGTGAGAGTGCGGAAATGGCGAGCTGTGGAATATCGCGGATCCAGGATCACCACTGGATGCTGAGAGAAAACAGAGGGTTATCTGAGAACCTCACAGGAAGTCTGGCCTGGATGACAGTTTGATTCGGGACTTCTCGTTTCTAGGACTGCAAAAGAATGAATTGCTATTTTTTTTAAAACCACACTCTATAGAAAGCCACCCTGTAAAGAAATTCAGTGTTTATTTAACCTGGAGGTAAAAAAATGAAGTGATTTAAGCAGATGAGAAATAAAGTCTAATTTGTATTTTAGAAAGAGTACTTCATGGCTGGATGTGGGATGATGTGCTTCAATCCCAGCTATGCAGGATGCATTCATGGGAAGATTGCAGCTAGAAGTCAGCTCCATGCAAAAACACAAGTTCCTATCTAAAGAGTTAACTAAAGCAAAAAGACGGAGGTCATGGTTTAAATGGTAGAATGCTTATTTTGCAAACATGAAGCCCTGAGTTCAAACCTCAGTTATACCAAGCGGGGAATAAAGGTTAAACAAAGATGATTTCATTTACAATGAGAAAAACATTAGAGTGACTAGAGTACACTTTTCTGGGTATATGTCATATCTCCCCCCTCAGAGTGTCAAATCTGTAACAGGAGACTGTACTTTATGTTTCTGTCCATTCATGCATTTCTCATACCTGTCAGATTCTTCATTCCTAGGTAATTTTTTTCTAACTGATCAAATAAAATAATCAAATGATTGAACTTTTTACTATAAATTTATTTATAAGTTTATAGTAAAAGATCTAGTTCAGCTTTATATCCTCTGTACCTAATGTATACCAGATTGTCACAAGAGCAAAATGTTAAGGTTTAAGAACTAAGTAAATTCAATGAGTAAGTAGCAGTTAGTCTTATCCTTAGCAGATCGTGCATAGGGGAGAAAAAGAGACTATGAACTAAACACTTTAGGCAACACAATGCTTCCATGTGGAATTAGGCTATAAAACACAAAGGGAAAGATGGCCAAGTCCTCATTTCTGACATCACCACTGTTGGAATAACTGGTGGACATTTGATACTGGTGACTCAGGTCACAGACAGAGATGGAGAAATAATCATTCCATTCAATTCATTTCAAACTACTCACCACAGGAATTATTAAAAATGAAAAGAACTTCTCTGTTGGAAATATGGTTCATTTTAATGTCGCCAAGGTAAAGTATAGACATCAGAACTCCCTGACCCCATTTGTTACTTATTTCTTTACTATGTTATTGATTTAAAGACATTGTCTAAGTCATTATTTGGAAGGAATTCCCCTATTCCTTTTGAAATGCTTTATTTTCTGAAATAGCAATAATTAATTATTAATAATTAATACATTCACTACAAAAGGGTTGGTTTATAGTCACATCTGCTATTTTGATATACATATTCTAGTTATCAACTGATAAATTCCATTAATTTTAAAAATAAAACATAACTTTCTCGATTTTCTGTCAAAATAACCTCAAAATTATTTTCAATGGCAACATATGTTCTTTCTGGAAATTTATGCTACTCTTTACAAAAACCACTTAAAACAGAATCTGGCTTTGTGCTTTACACAAATACAAATGGGGCAATTTGGATAATGAAAATAAATGAATAATAGCAGTGCTAATATAGTTGATCCTATTTGTGATGGCTCATTAACTTTGTACAGGATGCAATTTACTGTGTTGGATTAGGAGTTGATAATGTACAATGTAGTACTATTAGCTATTAAAGATGCACAATGGGAAATTAGCAGAAAGCTTATTCATTCATTAGGCAGTGGGTATTCCCTTTTATACGTATAAACATTTTAAACCATGCACTCAAGAAGACCACACACAGCAGAAAGAAAAAAAAACTAACTGGAGCACTATTAATAAAATAACTAGCTTTTATCAAGATCACACTGTAAGCCCTTCAAATACATTTGTCTACATGATCTTTACAGCAAACCTATCAGGTAATTAAAAATACAGTCCAAATCAGAGACCAAGGATAGTTGGAATTTAGATTCAGATAGCACATATGGCTCCAGTACCTCTGGTCTTAGTTATTGATACTAAGACAAACTACCTCCCTATTCCTGCCTTATCTTCAACTTCATCTTGTTTAGAATTAAGAATAAATAACAAGCCTAGTGTTTTTTCAACAATATGAGAAGACACACTAACACAGCTATACTTGTGGATGATTGTTCAATTGTTCCAGGGAAAAAAGAAGAGGGGAGAATGTAGTTTGAAAAGCTATAGTCAACGTCATTCTTTCTGATGGAAGCATAGAATTCTGTTGTGTATACATGCCACATATTCTTGATCCATTCATCCACTGAGGGGCATCTGGGTTGATTCCATATCTTAACTGTGGCAAACAATTGCCCCATTTGTAAAGAAATGGAAAAACTTGGAAAAAATTATATTAAGTGAAGTAAGCCAGATCCAAAGAAACATAGGCTTCATGGTTTCCCTCATCTGTAATAATGAGAATGTGCCTATAAATCTAAAAGTAATGGATAGTAAATGACAAAAAATTACACTTGGACATGATTAATTAAACAGCATTCTAAACATTCACACAGTGAGAACAAACAATGACATCCTTAGAAGAAGATCACAAGGGCTCAATAGCTATGTGCATATGAACATATAAAATGATGTTTATTTAAATGAATTCCAAGAAATGGAAACAAGAATTTTTTTTTCTATTGTACTGCCTGCAGTCATTTTTTCTTTCTGTTTATTCCCTTTTGTCACTGTTTTTGATTTCTGTACCTTGTCTTGTATATAAATTTATCTGATTTGGGAAGGGGAAAGGGAGGCACAAAAACAGTGGAACAAAAGTAAACCAATTCAGCAGTGATACTCACTATGTTGGAAATGGACTATACAACTTGGTGGGGAGAAGGGTTGGGAGGGGGAAAACTGGGAGAAAATGAGAGAAGGGTGATGCCGTTCAAAAAGAAATGTATTCATTACTTGATTTATGTAACTGTAGTCCCTCTGTAATCACCTTTATAAAAAATTTTAAATTTATAAAAAGCTATAGTCAGGAAATCTACTGTTTTCATAATATTCACGACAGAATAAAGCTGGACAAAGAAAATCCTAGTTCATGGGATATGCTAAAGAAATAACACTGGGAGGGAACATATTCTTCAAATGTTGACAAACACTTCCACTCCCTGATCACTAGTCTTCCATCATCTGGCTATGGAATCCTGGGAGAATCACAAAACTCAGTACAGCCCTCTCTCTCTTGAGGTTGCTCTATGTCATCTCAGAGAAGTGCTTTCCCAAATACCACTGCCAAAGCCCTGTTAATAATTTCTGTGCTCTGGAGAAAAAGAACAAGAGTACAGGATAGTAACTTTCTCCTACAGAAAACTATATTTAATTTACAGGCATGTCTTTTAATCTGAAGTTATGTTTTTGTTACTTGTAATTTTTAATGATAAAATGAGGATACAAATTAGATGATAGAAGGCCTCTTTCTATTTCTCTGATTGTATATATGTATAGTCCTAGGAATGAATTCCAGGGGTGTTGAGCCTGTTAAATGTGCTCTAGCAGTGATTTATAGATCCCATTATTTTTTAAATGTCCTTATTTAACTAATAAAGGAGTTGCTTTATTCCTATGGGAAACTTTTCTGATATGCCATTGATTATGAAAGCATGTAAAAGGTACCAATACTTCATTTTCCAACTCATAATTTCCAGGATCTTCTACATTTCCACTACTCTTCATAGTTCATTAACACATTTTATATGAACTATCTAACTTGATATTTTATAAAGTACATATATTCTATAAAATAATCTCATTCTCCACAGATTAAACCAAAATCATATAACCCATTAAAGGAGAGCCAGATTCCATCTCATGCTTACCATCTCTTAATCCTATTAGTTTTCCAGATTGTAAATCGTTCATGAATCTAGCCATATAAAAGAATCATAAGGAGATATTTTAAACATATAGAACAAATAAATCTGCATTTCTAGAGAAATGGAGTATAAATGTTGTGTCTTGTAAGAGCTTTCCATGTGATCCTGTTAGGAGGTCAAATGTGGCGGTCACTACAAAGTGGCACTTGCCTCTGTGCATCTGGTTTTACAGTAGGAATAGGAGTTAGGAGTTAGACAGATCAGGGTATTCCTAGATGAGTCATATTATCACTTGAACCCCAGTTTCTCTATCTGTGAAATAAGAAGAGTGTTGTCTAAAAAACAGGTTGCTCGCCGGGTTCCAGTGGCTCACGCCTATAATGCTAGCTACTCAGGAGGCTGAGATCTGAGAATTGAGGTTCAAGGCCAGGCAGACAGGAAAGTCCATAATCTCCAATGAACTACCAAAAAAGCTGGAAGTGGAACTGAGTTTTGTAGTAGAGCACTAGCCTTAAGCACAGAAGCTCAGGGACAGAAACCAAGTCCTAGGGGCTGGGAAGGTAGCTCATTGGTAGAGCGCTTGCCTTGC
Source organism: Dipodomys merriami (assembly GCF_024711535.1). Taxonomy (NCBI): domain Eukaryota; kingdom Metazoa; phylum Chordata; class Mammalia; order Rodentia; family Heteromyidae; genus Dipodomys; species Dipodomys merriami. Next base: position 2,555,860 of record NW_027202382.1, on the reverse strand, counting down.
ATGCTCAAGGCCCTGGGTTCAATTCCTCAGCACCACATAAGCAAAAAGAAAAAAGTCGAAATTGGCACTGTGGCTCAAGTGGTAGAATGCTAGCCTTGAGCTGAAGAGCTGAGGGACAGCGCCCAGGCCCAGAGTTCAGGCCCCACAACTGGACCTCCCCCCCCGCCAAAAAAAGAAACCAAGTCTTAAATTCAAGCCCCAGGACTGGCACACACATGGAAAAAAGTGTTATTTTACCATTGCTTCTACCACTAATAAGATGCTTATCATTACTGAGCAAGAATTAGGTCTATGATTCTAGAATTTTCTGGATGCAAATTTATAATAAATACAAGTAAGCTATTGATTTGTATTTATAGTTTTCTCTGTAACATACCAATATCTGCTCATTGTTAAGGTGGATTTTGGTTCTAGAGAGCTGATGACTGTATGTTGTGTTAGAGTTAGAGATCCAGACAAGTTAGAAGAAGTGACTCTGAGAAGAGGACTGAACCAGATAATTTCAATAAATTGGTGCTTATTAATGACAGATTCCATTGTTATGCTATTATCTTCATAATTTATATCCAGTCTCAAAACTATCTGAAGCAGCTTATGGAAAGTTATAACACAAAAATTAAATCCCAAGGAAAAAAATCTAATAGTTCTCAACAAATAGGGTAGAAAAGGAAGAGAGAAAAATGAGGCTGAGAAATGAATTTTTAGGAACTAAAATAATCTGTTTATAAAAACCATACATTTAGGGTTTAAGGCATGGACCCAAGTGGTGTAGCACTTGCCTGGTAGGCATGAAGTCATGAGTTCAAAGACTAGTACTGCCAACAACAACAACAACAACACAAACCAACCAATCAAACAAAAGACCTCACCACTACCAAAAATTCTATATAGTTAAAACTTGGACTCCTGACTATGGTGGATTTATTTATTTTTTTGATTCCTGATGTTGGAAAACAAAGATTTTTAAAGATTGAAAATACTCATTATGAGAGTTCCGGGAAGATGGCGGAGGAGAAGCTGGAATCTGAACAAGCTCTCGCATAGAAAGGAGTTTTAGAGTTCCAGTGAACAGTCCTAAGCCAGAGAATCACACCAAGTGTGTCATCACAGGACAGAGAGTTAGACAAGAGAGGGGAAGCCAAGGAAACGCACCAGCTGCCGCTCCGGCGGTGGCGGGGCCGCGGCGGCGACCGCGGAGTCATACCTGAGAAACAGAGAGTCGGGGACAAAGGAGCCAGACGCAGAGGACAAGCGGATTCTACTCAACACCAACAAGAACCGACAAGGAGCGAACATCTTCATCCTGCTGTTTGCAGACCAGAGACGACCCAGGATCCAAGACTCGGCGTGAGTACAAGCCCGACATCCTCACTCCTCAGGGAGCAGAGGAGGGAAGGCCACCCCTCCCCCCCCCAGCACCAGTGATCTCCATCTTGGATACCGACAAAGCTCGGAGGAGCTGCTAGCTCCAGCTCAGGCCTTGGAATAAAATGAGTCATTTAGCAGGTCACAAGAACTTAACGGCGAAGTGACCTGCCAGACTCAGGTCCATCCAGGGAAAAGTCACCCAGCTCAGGCGCCAGCCATCGGAGTGCCTTCCCTCACTGGGTAACCAGAGCCAGAGGCTGCCCCTCCCTCTAGCAGCCACCACAATCAATTGAAAAACAGAAACCCTGAGAATGGCTCCAGGCTGGGCGCTGTGAGCTTTATCACAAAATAGCCCCAGGGAAAAGGTACTGTTTGTTGAAAGGCCTCAACTCTACCCAGAACCTAGCCTCATCACCACATCCCCCTCTTTTGTGACTCTCAAAGCAGACCACCCTCCCAGAAAACTAACCTGGGAGGGGGATCTCAAAATCTTGGGTAAAGCAGAGCATTTTTCTGCCTCTTCCAACCAACCGACTTAAGAAACCAATCAAGCCACAGGACCTCAAGCTGACCAGAGACTCCAACAAGAGACTGGTTGCAGACAAAAGGGAGATACAGGATTCTTCCCACTCCTCCCCCCCCCAAAAAAAATCAAAAGACTTTTTTTTCTTTTTTTTTTTCTTTTTTTCTTCTTCTTCTTCTTTTCTTTTTTTTGCTTGTTTTTTGTTTTTTGTTACCATATATATATATATATATATATATAATTTTTTTCCCTTCTAAAACTTTTATTAATCTTTAATTTTTGCCTCTTCTGAAAAAATAATTGTTTTCCAGTAACTTTTTTTTTCTCATCTTATAATTTTTATTTTAGGAATACGTGAATGAGAGTTTTCCTTTCTTTTCTTGTCTTCTTTCTCTTTTTCTTTCTTTCTTAATTATCTTTTTGTTTTTTATCTAGCTCTACTGAACTTCTGATCTTTTCTTCTCCCGTTCCCATCCTTAAAGCTTTTCACATCTCCTCTATGTCCCTCCCCTTCTCTGAACATATTCACATTCCTCTCTAAATAGACGGTCTTTTAACCTCTATAATAACATTAATTTTTACGTTTCTATTCTTTTTCTGGTCTCTCTTTATTCCCCTTTCCGTCTCTTCTTTTTCTCTCTCTCTCTACTTGCATCCTACCCAACTCATTTCCTGCATTGTGATTAGGACATAGTTAACTCTCCCTGTGCCTCCCCACACCAATCTATTCCTATTTTTTACCCACATCTCTCCCTAATCCTAATAATTTCTGGTTTTCCAAATTCTTTTCTGCGGTTCGAAGTCCTTTAACATATAGTCGTTTGATGTTGAATAGATGTATCTGTTGAACTAGATTGTATCTGTAGACTATTGACTGTACAAATGCAAACTTTGGTTGATGGTTGCCTTAAGATAGTGTTCTAGCACAAAACTGGTGCAATCTTTATCTCAAATGGGCCGAGTAAGCCGGAAAAACACAAGAAAAATGGCAAATTCGGGTATCTCAATTCCCAACCTTGATAATCAGGGATTAGAACAGATAAAGAATAATCCAGAGGAGAGTTCCCAAATAGCTCTACAAACACTAATAGCAAACATGATAAATGAGAAGTTTGACAATGTACAAAGGACTCTGTATGAGCGTGATAGGGAGAGAGAGGAGGCATCCCAGAAGTTTATACAGGAATATCATAAGCGTGAGGAAGCTTCTCAAAAACTGATACAGGATTTGCGTGAACAACTTGAGAATACCCAAAGAGAAAGGGAGGAATGGCGTGAGCAGGCAGAGAACACTCAAAGAGAACTGCAGGAATCCCACAGAAGGGAGTAATTCACGAATTAAGAGACCAGGTAGAGAATACACAAAGATCACTAAAGGCATTCATGGAATCCATTAACAAAGAGCTGAAGGAAGTCAGGGAGACCACAAAGGGAATGCTGAATGGAACCCAACAGAAGGAATGGGAGTCCAAAGAAACCATAACCAATCAACTAAGTGATTTGAGAACAAACACTGAACACCAAATTAAGGAAGTAAAGAAATTCATACAAGACCTAAAACAGAGCTTCAACAAAGAACTTGAAGCCATCAAAGCTGACCAATTAGAAGGAAAAGAGATAAAAAACAAAGTAGAGAGTCTTGACAGCAGGTTAGACCATGCAGAAGATCGAATCTCAGGGATTGAAGACAGCCTAGATATTAGAGAGAAAGAACATACAACCATCCAAGACAAGTCCAAGAAATATGATAGGTCTATCCAACACCTGGAAGACACCAGAAGGCCCAATCTAAGGATAATGGGTGTAGAGGAGCACCTAGAAACAGAAGTTAATGGTCTAGGAAATTTGTTTAACAGGATCCTAGCAGAGAACTTCCCAAACATACAAAAAGATAGGCCTATTCAGATACAAGAAGCTTTTAGAACCCCAAATAGACCAGACCAGAATAGGACATCCCACCGTCACATTATAATCCACACAGGATCAACCCAGACCAAGGAAAAGATCCTTAAAGCTGTCAAGGAGAAAAGGTTAATCACCTATAAAGGGAAACCAATTAGAATTACCTCAGATTTCTCAGCAGAGACAATCAAAGCAAGAAGAGCCTGGAATGATGTATGCCATGCCCTAAAAACAAACAACTATCAACCAAGAATACTGTACCCAGCTAAACTCTCCTTCATAACTGAAGGCCAAATAAAAACCTTCCATAGCAAAGAAAAATTGAAACAATACATCTCCACCAAACCAGCCCTGCAAAAGATTCTTAAAGATGTCCTACACATAGAAAACCAACAAGAACGCAACAAAGGCCAAGAAACTGCACCCAAACTGAGAATCCAAGAACCTTAGGAAGAACCCAGTTTTCACAGCCCCCAAGAAGGTGGATAACATGGCAGGAACCCCCAAATATCTCTCAGTCCTATCTCTTAACGTTAACGGACTGAACTCTACAATTAAGCGACATAGACTATCTAGTTGGATTAAAAAACAAGACCCTTCTATCTGCTGCCTGCAGGAGTCACATCTTGCCCGTAAAAACAAACATATTTTCAAGGTTAAAGGCTGGAACAAAATCTACCAAGCAAACGGCCCTCATAAACAGGCGGGAGTTGCAATCCTAATATCAGATAAAATAGACTTCAAACTAAAATTCGTGAGAAGAGATAAAGAAGGTCGCTACATACTAATTAAAGGATCTCTCCTTCAGGAGGATATTACAATTCTAAATATCTATTCGCCAAACAATGGAGCACCCAAATTTATCAAAGAAACACTACTTTCCCTCAAATCCCATATAGATCCAAAGACATTAATTGTTGGGGATTTTAACACACCACTCTCCCCACTAGATAGATCAACCCGGCAAAAACTCAACAGAGAAACCGCAGATCTAAACAGCTGCATAGATCAACTAGACTTAACAGACATTTACCGAACATTTCACCCAGCAGCAACAGAATACATGTTCTTCTCAGCAGCACATGGAACGTTTTCTAAAATAGACCACATTTTAGGCCACAAAGCAAACTTGTCTAAATTCAGAAACATTGAAGTTATACCTTGCATTCTCTCTGACCACAAGGGAATAAAATTAGATCTCAACACCAAAAGCCACCAAAGAAAGTCCAGTATCACATGGAGGCTGAACAACACACTGCTGAATCATGAGTGGGTCATGGAAGAGATTAGAAAGGAAATTCAAATGTTCATGCTATTCAACAAAAATGAACACACAAATTACCAGCTCCTCTGGGACACAGCAAAGGCAGTACTCAGAGGCAAGTTTATAGCTCTGAGCTCCTACATCAACAAATTGGAGAGATCGGAAACTAACAATTTAATGACACATCTAAACCTCCTTGAAAAAGAGCAGCAAGATAAACCCCAATCCAGTAGACGGAAAGAAATAATCAAAATTAAATCAGAATTAAATGAATTAGAATCCAAAAAAACTATAGAAAGAATCAACAAAACAAAGAGTTGGTTCTTCGAAAAACTTAACAAAATTGACAGACCCTTAGCAAACCTTATCAGAAAAAGGAGAGAACACACCCAAATTAATAAACTCAGAGATGAGAATGGAAACATCACCACGGAAACAACCAAGATTCAGAACATTATAAGGGAATACTTCTCAAAACTTTATGCTAATAAGTTTGAGAACTTGACAGAAATGGACCTTTTCCTAGCAAATATTGACATGCCAAAACTAAACCAAGATGAGTTAAACCAGCTTAACAGGCCCATATCAAGCATTGAAATAGAAACAGCAATAAGAGACCTCCCAGCTAAGAAAAGTCCAGGACCAGATGGTTTTACAGCAGAATTTTACAAGGCCTTCAAAGCAGAGCTCACACCAATACTCCTCCAACTCTTCAATGAAATTGAAAGAGAAAGCTCACTACCGAACACATTCTATGAAGCCATCATAACCCTCATCCCAAAACCAGGCAGGGACTCATCAAAGAAAGAGAACTACAGACCCATTTCTTTGATGAACATTGATGCAAAACTTCTCAACAAAATTTTGGCCAATCGACTTCAACAATTCATCCAAAAAATCATACACCATGATCAAACAGGATTCATTTCAGGGATGCAAAGCTGGTTCAATATATGCAAATCAATTAATATTATTCATCACATCAACAGGAGCAAGAATAAGAACCACATGGTTATCTCAATAGATGCAGAAAAAGCATTTGACAAGATCCAACACCCCTTTATGATGAAGGTTCTGGAAAAATTAGGAATCCATGGAACATTCCTCAATACAATAAAGGCTGTATATGACAAACCTACAGCCAGCATTATACTCAATGGTGAAAAACTAAAGCCATTTCCTCTTAACTCAGGAACAAGACAAGGATGCCCACTCTCTCCACTTCTCTTCAATCTAGTATTAGAATGCCTAGCTACAGCAATAAGACAAGATGCAGACATAGAGGGGATCCAAATAGGGAAAGAAGAAATAAAACTCTCCCTCTTTGCAGATGACATGATCTTGTATTTAAAGAATCCCATAGACTCCACTCCCAAATTACTCAAGCTGATTCAAAACTTTGGCAAAGTAGCAGGTTATAAAATTAATCCCCCAAAATCAATGGCTTTTCTATATGCCAACAATGAGAAAAGTGTGGCTGAAATTAGGAAAGCAACTCCATTTGTAATAGCCCCACAAAAAATAAAATACCTAGGAATTAACTTAACCAAAGAAGTGAAGGACCTCTATGATGAAAACTTTAAAATCTTGAAAAAGGAAATCAACACAGAACTTAAAAAATGGCAAAACCTCCCATGCTCCTGGATTGGCAAGATTAACATCGTGAAAATGGCAATACTTCCCAAGGCTATCTACAAATTCAACGCGATACCTATCAAAATTCCACCCTCATTCTTCAAGGAAATAGAGGAGGCAATCCAAACATTCATATGGAACAATAAAAGACCCCGAATAGCAAAAACGCTCCTCAACGGAAAGAACACTGCTGGAGGAATATCAATACCAAATTTCAAACTCTACTATAAAGCCATAGTAATCAAAACAGCTTGGTATTGGCATAAGAACAGACCTCAGGACCAATGGAATAGAATTGAAAACCCAGAAATGAACCTACAGACCTATAGCCATCTAATCTTCGATAAGGAAGCTAAAACAATAGAATGGAAGAAAGACAGCCTCTTCAGTAAATGGTGCTGGCAAAATTGGTTAACTACATGTAGAAAACTAAAGCTAGATCCTTATATATCACCCTGCACCAGAATCAACTCCAAATGGATCAAAGACCTTGAACTCAAAGCAGACACTCTGAAAACATTACAGGATGGAATAGGAGAAACCCTAGGTCTCCTTGGCTCAGGTCGAAATTTTCTGAATAGAGACCCGGAAGCACAACAAATCAAAGAAAGGTTGGACAAATGGGATTGCATAAGATTGCAGAGCTTCTGCAGGGCAAATGACATAGCTGGCAAGATCAATAGAAAGCCCACCGATTGGGAGAAGATCTTTACTAGCCATACAACGGACAAGGGTCTCATATCTAAAATATACTTGGAACTCAAAAAATTAAACCACCCAACAACAAATCCTCAAAGAAACAACTGCCCAATAAATAAGTGGGCGAAAGACTTAAAGAGAAGCTTCTCCGAAGAAGAAAGAAGGATGGCCAATAGACACATGAAGAAATGTTCAACATCCCTAGCCATAAAAGAAATGCAAATCAAAACAACATTGAGATATCACCTCACTCCAGTTAGAACAGCAAAAATCAAGAACTCTAACAACAACAGATGCTGGAGGGGATGTGGACACAAAGGAACCTTACTTCATTGTTGGTGGGAATGTAAACTTGTTCAACCACTTTGGAAAGCAGTATGGAGGTTCCTCAAAAGACTTCACATAGATCTCCCCTATGATCCAGCAATCCCACTTTTGGGCATTTACCCAAATGTTTACAAACAAGACCACACTAAAGCTACCAGCACAACTATGTTTATTGCAGCATTATTTACCATAGCTAAGATATGGAACCAACCCAGATGCCCCTCAGTAGATGAATGGATCAAGAAAATGTGGTATATATACACAATGGAATTCTATGCCTCCATCAGAAAGAATGACATTTCCCCATTTGTTAGGAAATGGAAAGGTTTGGAAAAAATTACATTAAGTGAAGTAAGCCAGGCCCAAAGAAGCATAGGTCCCATGGTTTCCCTTATTTGCAATATCTAGTATAGGTATGAGTCAAGCGGAAAAGGTTAGATAATGTGATGTTAGGAAAATGAACCCTTAAATATGTATTTTAATGTTTTCGTTTCTTTCATGCATGTGTTTCTAACGCATTTACAAGATTATTTCTTTGTTGCTTTGTATGTCCCTCCCCCACAGTGTAACCCCCGCTTTCATTATATTTGATGTCAGTATAACATGTGGAGGAGATGGGGACAAACAAGTCGTTTAAGGATTCAGGTGGACCTGTTGCAACAATGAGAAGTACAAAATGTCATGTCAAAACCAGCTTTACAATGTCGGTGTGGGGGGGGGGAGGGGGGTATAATTGGGTGGGGGGAGGGGGGTAAAATTGGGTGGGGGGAGGGGGGAGGCGGGGAAGGGAAGTGAAGGGTAAACAAAGGAGGAGGCTGCAATGCTTGGTAAGAAATGTATGCATTATCCTGCCCATGTATTTGCAGCCCCTCTGTACAGTATGTTCCCAAATAAAATAAAATACAATTAAAAAAAAAAAAAAGAAATGTATGCTTTATCCTGCCCATGTAATTGTAACCCCTCTGTACAGTATGTTCTCAAATAAAATAAAATAAAATTTAAAAAAAAAAAAAAAAGAAAATACTCATTATTAGTAAGAGGATAGAGCTTAAATAAAGGATTATTTTACAATTACAATAAGATTTACATATTAGACTCTATATAATAGCAAGATTTACTCTTTTTTTATTGTGAAAATACTGTACAGCGGGGTTACAATTACATGGGCAAGGTAATGAGTACATTTCTTATCAAGCATTGTAGCCTCCTCCTTCGTTTCCCCTTCCCATCCTGCCCCCCCCCCCTAAAGTTGTAAAGTTCGTTTTTTGACATAACGTCTGTATCTGATGTTGGTATACTCTTCTTTTTATGATTAATTTCTGAAGTTATTTTCCCTTCTCTCAAAGTACAAATTGCATTTAGACATTTCTTCTGTATTCCTTTATCATCTATTGTGCTACATCCTTCCATTTTTTTTTAACTCAGGAAAGATTTAATCACACAAATACAGGATGTGACAGAAAGGATTACAAATTATCCCCCTTATGAATCTACGGTAAGTTACAATTTTTGAGCCTTGTGTGCGATCAACTCAATTTATTACTTCCACCATCTGCACTAGTTATAATTAAAGTGAAAAGTGTGCTATTTCAGACTCAGTTTTCTTTCTGGTCCTCTGTCAAGGCCCTAACTGAAGCTCACCCACTAGGCTGTCCCCAGAGCCTTCTCTTTTTCTGGTTTCCTTGCTTCCAGGATCTTCTGCTACAAGCATCAATAATTGCAGCTGTAATAGTTTTCCTAAAGAAGAGCTCTGATTTTCATTCTTTCCACCACGAGAATTCGTGGCCACCTACTCTTTATAACAGTCCTGTATGTCATTCATGCCACTATAACTATCACCCAAACAACCTCTCCACTTATGATTCCCTTGAGGTAACTCTGCTCTTCAGCTAAGTTAAGTTACTTGGTGTTTAAATTCAACCAAAGTATTTACATCACTGTACCATATGATTGTCCCCTGCAATACAAATAAATAGAGAAAATAATACCCACAGTAATACCGAGTCATAATTCTTATGTATTAGTTACAATTCTTTTCTTTTCTTTTTTTTTTTTTTTTGTCGGTCGTGGGGCTTGAACTCTGAGGGCGTTGTCCCTCAGCTCTTCAGCTCAAGGTGAGCGCTCTACCACTTGAGCTACAGAGCCACTTCCGGTTTTCTGGTGGTTTATTGGAGATAGGAGTCTCACGGTCTTTCTTGCCCGGGCTGGCTTTGAACCGCGATCCTCAGATCTCAGCCTCCTGAGTAGCTAGGATTACAGGCGTGAGCCACCAGCGCCCGGCTTTTCTAGTATGGTATAATTTCCATTTCTCATATTTAACAAGTCACTGTCTTAAGAATCTAAGTTAGGTGGGTATGGATGGTTCATACCTGTAATCCTAGATACTCAGGAGGCTGAGATCTGAGGATTGCAGTTTGAAACTATCCTTGTCAGGCAAGTTTGTAAGACTCATATCTCCAATTAACCAGCAAAAAAGTGAAAGTAGAGCTGTGGCTCAAGTGGTAGAGCACCAGCTTTGAACAAAAAAGCCTAAGGAGGGGCTGGGAAGGTGGCTCAGTGATAGAGCACTTGCCTTGCATGCATGATGCCCTGGGTTCGATTCCTCAGCACCACATAAGCAAAAAGAAAAAAGCTGGAAATGGCGCTGTGGTTCAAGTGGTACAGCGCTAGCCTTGAGCTGAAGAGCTGAGGGACAGTGCCCAGGGCCAGAGTTCAAGCCCCACGACCGGACCCAAAAAAAACAAAACAAAACAAAAAAAGAATCTCACAAAAAAGCCTAAGGAACAATGCCCAGGTTCTGAGTTCAAGTTCTAGTATCAAAACAAAACAATTCCTCCCACAACCCAAACAAGCTGTTAAAGATGTATACATATATACATTTTCATTTTATTTACTATATAAAATTTATTCTCTAGTAAATATATTATTTAATAAGTAAACATTATATACAATAGAATATCACAAGACATAAAGAAAAAGGAAATAATGTCATTTGCAGAAGATGGCTAGAAGTGATAAATATCAAAATACAAGTATCTAGGTATGAAGATGGCATAACCCAATAGGGTTTAGGGAAGACGAGGAAAGAGAGGAAGACAGTGAAGTAATCTGATTAAAATATGATATATGTGTCTGTGAAATATGGCAAAACAAGCTACAACTACTATACACAAGTAAATGAACAAGAGGAAGGTAAAACAATGAATTGGGAGTGTAAACGAAGGTGATTATAGTCAAAATACCTTATATACAGTCTAAGCAGAAAAATGAAACTGTTGAGATTGTTCTAAGAAGTGGGGAGTACTAGAGGGGGTAAGGCTGATGGGATGCATTCTATGTCTATATACAAATGGGAAAATGAAGCACCTTGTACAACTAATATGTGCAAATAAAAATAAAAAGCCTTAAATAAAAAATTTAATTCATTCTTTAGCTGTTCAGATAGGCTTTCCTTTCAGTTGCCAAGGTGTATGGGGCCAGCTGGCAGGAAGATGTTAGCCAAAAACAACTAAACAATTTTCATGTCAAACTTCCATGCAACAGAAACAAAGAACTAGTTTGCTGACTTGTTTTGTTTATTTTGGTTCATGCACCAATGTAATGTATTAAGAACAACACTGGAATAAATATTAGAAGACAGGGACTTTAATCCTCCTGCTATTACCAACCATAGAATTGAGAAGATTATGTAAAATTTCTGGTCTTTGTTTTTAGTTTTAAAAACTGAAAATATTTGTTCCCTTATTCAGTGTGCAAATACTTTTATATAATTGCTTTTGTATATTTATTTGTTTTACAATTCTCTACCATTCCTAAACATTTTGTAGGTCCCCCAAGACTATTTTGAAACCATGGAGAATCCTAGAAACGGATATTTGTAAAGCATCATAAATCATTTTGCAAGTATTTAAAAAATATAAATAATGTTGTTCAAATGTGTTGCTTTAAGAGCTTCTGCATGGCAAAGGACATAGCTAGCAAGATCAATAGAAAGCCTACAGATTGGGAGAACTTCACTAGCCATACAACAGACAAAGGTCTCATATGTAAAATATAACTGGAACTCAAAAAATTAAATCCCCCAACAACAAATCTTCAAAGAAACAACTTCCCAATAAATAAGTGGGCTAAAGACTTAAAGAGAAACTTCTCTGAAAAGGAAAGAAGGATGGCCAATAGACACATGAAGAAATGCTCAATCTCTCTAGCCATAAAAGAAATGCAAATCAAAACAACATTGAGATACCATGTACCCCAGTTAGAATGGCTATAATCAAGGACTCTAATAACAGCAGATGCTGGAGGGGATGTGAACAAAAGGGAACCCTACTACATTGTTGGTGGGAGTGTAACTTGTTCAACCACTTTGGAAAGCAGTATGGAGGTTCCTCAAAAGACTCCACATAGAGCTCCCCTATGACCCAGCAATCCCACTTTTGGGCATTTACCCAAATGTTCACAAACAAGACCACACTAAAGCTACCAGCACGACTACGTTTATTGCAGCATTATTTACTATAGCTAAGATATGGAACCAACCCAGATGGCCCTCAGTAAATGAATGGATGAAGAAAATGTGGTATATATACACAATGGAATTCTATGCCTCCATCAGAAAGAATGACATTGTCCCATTTGTTAGGAAATGGAAAAACTTGGAAAAAATTATAATAAGTGAATTAAGCCAGGGCCAAAGAAACATAGGTCCCATGGTTTCCCTTATTTGCAATAACTAGTATATGTCTGAGTCAAGCAGAAAAGGTCAGATAAGGTGATGTTAGGGAAATGAACCCTAAGATATGTATTCCAATTTTTTTTCTTTCATGCGATTGTTTCTAACACATTTATAAGATTATTTCTTTGTTGCTTTGTATGTCCCTCCCCCACGGTATAACCCCTGCTTTCACTGTATTTGATATTGTTATAATTTGTGGAGGGGAAGAGGAAAAATAAGTCGTTTAAATAGGGTGATACAGGTGGACCCATTGCAACAATGAGATGTATAAGGCGTTATGTCAAAAATGAACTTTACAACTTTGGTGGGGGGGAGGGTTGGGTGGGGGGCAGGGGGAGGATGGGATGGGAAGGGGAAACAAAGGAGGAGGCTACAATGCTTGATAAGAAATGTACTCATTATCTTGCCCATGTAATTGTAACCCCTCTGTACAGTATTTTCACAATTAAAAACAAAAAACAAAAAAACAAATGTGTTGCTTTAAAAGGTATTGTTTGGATGATCTTTAAGGACTCTACTACCATTAAAATGTTAATATTCGCGAATAAAATTTACATTTGGAATTTATATATGTTGCACATGAAGAAAATATCAGATATGTTAAAAAATATGTCTGCACTCATATCTGAGAAATTTTTGGACATGCTAGTTCTATCTCATGATCCTAACCCTTATGAAGATTTATTGATCAGTTTCCCTCTTGAATGCATAAAACTTTGTGTGGTATCTCAGAGCTCTTCTAATTATTTTTTAGCCTTTTTATTACTACATGCTAGCAGGACAGGGATTTATTTTTTGGTGATAATTCTATGGATATACTCAATGTACTTTGGAATAGGTTCAGTACGCTATTCTCTAAATTGTTAAAAGTCATTTGTAGACTTAAGCTGTAAATAAACATATGAACATAAAACTACTGCAAAATATTACATGTTTTTCTTATTTTGCTAGTTGTAATTATATAGATTCTAAAGTTAGAAAATTTCAATCAATGTTGTCTTAGATAAGGCAAATCGTAAAATGTCTGCTTAGGAAGACATAAAACTGTGGTCAATAAGTTCACCCAGAGAAACTATGTATTCTAAAATTTAGGCTATTCATCCCAATACAAAACGTGGACCTTAGTACAAATAGAGCAACTCCGTGGCAAACAAACTGAAAACAGAAATAAATAAGTCTTTGATATTCCATTTTAACGGGTTACCAGGCTGAAATCCAACCCAGCTGACAGAAACATAGCTTTTCCTACAGTTTGTCTGAATTTTCTTTTCTTTTCTTCTCTCTCTCTCTCCCTCCCTCCCTCCCTCTCTCCTTCCTTCCCTTCCTTCTTTCCTTCCCTCCCTCCCTCCCTCTTTTCTCTTCTTTTCTTTTCTTTTTTGTTAGTTGTGGGTCTTGAAGTCAGAGCCTTGGCGCTGTCCCTGAGCTTTTGTACTCAAGGCTAGCACTCTATGACTTTGTGCCCCAGTGCCATTTCTAGTTTTCTGGTTGTTAATTGAAGAATCACATGGACTTTCCTGCCCAGTCTGGCTTTGATCTGTGACCCTCAGATCTCAGCCTCTTGAGTAGCTAAGATTACAGGCATGAGCCATGGGTGCCTGGCTCTCTGAACTTTCAATACGATCGGAGACAGTAATGTAACAAGTTCCACTGTTTATGTAGGGGTTTCAGAGTCCCTCTCACTGGATTTATTCTGAAGCCCTAAGTAGAAAAAAAATCACAATCTCTCTCTCTCTCTCTCTCTCTCTCTCTCTCTCTCTCTCTCTCTCTCTCTCTCTCTCTCTCTCTCTCTCTCTCTCTCTCTCTCTCTGAGACATTCACGTTAGTGGTAACATCCAAATCTAGTGATTATGTGATACATAATGCTAAACAAAAACACAACTCTAGTTTACTAGTCTCCTTCAGACACTTGTACTTTCGACTGAAATAAACCTCTCTTTTCAAATGTGCTACCATTCATGAACTCTCAAAGGGCAGCATCGAGAGTGGGATTCTATTTGCAGAAAGGTACTAGACCTTCAGGATAAATCAATGAAAAGAACCAGCACTTACTTGACATAAACCACTGATGCACATATCCAAAGATTCTGTGTAGCAACGTGTACCATCTAGGACCTTCGGTGCTAGCTCAACAACCAGGGCTGTTCCTTTGGCTTGGCACTTGAGCGAACATGGGTTGTCAGGGTCATTGGAAACTGGAAGCCATTCATAAAACTGGCCATGATGCTTCACATCGTTATGGGCTGAGCATTGCTGTGCTCGGAAGTCACCTGCTTCTGGTGGGCAATCCTGGAGAGGAAGGAGGAGAGGGAACAAATACACATTAAGAGTACAGCCTCGTACAGAAAGCTTGAGAAGCTGTGAGGTCTTTGAAGGTCATAGAAAACAAAGTAAATGTCCTGATCATTACAGATGATTCCTATCCTATCATTTGAAACATTATTTGGCTCTTAAAGTATAAAGATTGAAGGAAGTAATCAGTTTGACATATTTTTTCCAATTGAGGTTAAATGAGAAAGAAACTAGCCTGAAACCAGTCTTCTAATTGACACTAGTTGGGAAAATAACCATTTTGAAATGTGTCTATTGACATATAAACTCTTTCACACTGCTGATGGTATTTTAACCTTGCAACTAACTAGATCCTGAGACTAAGACAAGAGCATTTTGTCCCATTTAGTCCTGACATTCAGAGGATGACTTTTTTTGGAATTGGTTGTGGTTTTGAGACAAGGTTTCACTATGTAGCTCAGGCTGACCTCAGCCGCAAAATCCTCTTGCTTCTGTCTCAGAATGCTTGTATTACAGGCATGTGCCACCACACCAGATTTAGTAATGGTGGCAAAGAGTTAGGATAATTTCATTCAAAAAGTTTGTGAGGATGTTTATATGTTTTTTGTAGAACTCAAGTTGCACAGTATCTATAATTAATCATTGAAGAACAAAAATACTGGCATTTATGCATACATCCCTTTGGATTTAGGAAAAGTAGGAGGTGAAAAGGGCTGGACTTCCTGCTCTGATGTGTGAGAGAGCACACAATGTTCTCCCTGTGCCTGGTTTTCCTGGTACTCAGACCAGAGATATCAATTCACCCTCAAGATTGTTGTGAGAAGTTCATGTTCTTGTGCCAGCTATTCACCAGCACGGGAAGACTCCTGGCATATGGTAGTGATCATTGTAATGGTTTAATGAGGCTACTGACAACTAAGAGCCAGAGAATTAGGTAAGCCTCTCAATTTGAATTTTAAATCATATTGACAGAAACCAAGAGAAAATTAGAATCCTTTAAACATATATCCCCTAAGGGATAATTTTAAATGTGAAAAGCTGTGCCTAACAATGGCTATTTCCTAAAAAAATGATAAAATTCAGTGCCTTTAAAAGGACTATTCCATTAGGTACCAGTGGCTCATGGCTTTAATCCCAGCTATATAGGAGGCTGAGGTTTGAAGATCATGGTTTGAAGCCAGTCTGGGAAAACAAGACAGAAATATCCATATTTCAAATTAATCACTAAAGAGCTGGAAGTAAAGGTATGGCTCAAGTGGTAGGGCATCAGCCTTGAGTGGAAAAAGTTAAAGGGCAGTGCCCAGGCCCTGAGTACAAGCCCTGTATAGTATAAAAATCAAACCAAACCAACAGACTTATTCCTTAGAAAGGCTTTTAAAAAATCATTTTTGGTTAGCTGTGGGGCTTGAACTCAGGGCTTGGGCAGTTTCCCTGAACTCTTTTGCTCAAGGCTAGTACTCTACTACTTGAGCTGCAGCGCCATTTCTTGTTTTTGAGTGGATAATTGGAGATAAGAGTCTCACAAGGACTTTTTCTGCCTGGTCTGGTTTCCAACCGTGATACTCAAATCTCAGCTTCCTAAGTTAGAAAGGGTTTTTGACAGTTTTTTTCCCCTAAGTATCTTCAGAATGAGATTTACTATGAAGATTTTAGACTATATAGTCATAGACAGCCTAATTATTATAAAGAATTTGCAGATGACCTGGAGAAATTCTTTTTTTTATGTTTTTTATTGTGAAAATACTGTACAGAGGAGTTATGACCTGGAAAAATTCTTGTCACAGCATTGTAATTTTGGGAGTTCTTGAATACTGTTTCTTTCTCTGAAAATCTCTATATTACATGAGCTTTTGGAGAATAGAATTGTTCTTTATTTAATAAAATTCAATTTCTTGATATGTCCCAAACTTTTGTGGGTAGCATATAAAGCTCTGCTATCTGGAGGAACACAAATTCTGTCTAGGTAAGCTAGGATATAAATAATTAGACTTAGTTCAACTAAGCACATGATATAGTTCAAAATAAAATGCAAAAATCCAAAGACAATTGATTAGTAGTGATAAATATGTTTATTGTGAAAAAGCACAGTAATAAGGGAGAAGGAAGATTTCCTTTATATAACATATGCATATGTACCATCAAATCTTAAATTATTTTGCATATTGTCTGAAAAAGGTATGATGAAAACTCATACCTTTCTTTTTTTTTTTTTTTTTTTTTTTTTGTCTGGTCGTGGGGCCTGAACTCTGGGCCTGGGCTCTGTCCCTCAGCTCTTCAGCTCAAGGCTAGTGCTCTACCACTTGAGCCACAGTGACACTTCCGGCTTTTTTCTTTCTGCTTATGTGGTGCTGAGGAATCGAACCCAGGGCCTCGAGCATGCAAGGCTCTACCACTGAGCCACCTTCCCAGCCCTCATACCTTTCTTATTAGTTTTATTTTTTCTTATTATTACCTTTGTTTGTTCTTTCTCTCTTTGAGATAGATTTTTACTAGCTCAGGCTGATTTAAAACTTGCCAAGTATCCCATGTTGGCTTTGAGCTTATGATCCACCAACTTCATTCTCCTAAGTGCTGGGATTACGGCATATACTTCCATGCCTGGCAATCATTAGCTTCTTAAGATAAAACACAGTTTAAAAATTCTAAAGAATTAATACATGCATATGTGTTTGTTATATAA
This sequence comes from Dipodomys merriami, assembly GCF_024711535.1. Classification (NCBI taxonomy): domain Eukaryota; kingdom Metazoa; phylum Chordata; class Mammalia; order Rodentia; family Heteromyidae; genus Dipodomys; species Dipodomys merriami. The sequence continues at coordinate 2,538,438 of NW_027202382.1, read as the reverse complement.
GATATTATTTACTGATTGTGTGATTGTGAGATATCAAATAAAAACTATAAACTGCTAACCTATGATGTAAACCACAAAACAGGTAAATTGTTTTAAATCATGACAGCCACCCAAATTAAATTCCAGCATTTTAACACCAGTCCATTTCATACCATGTACTTTAAGAGCACAGACAAACTAATTTAATATGAGTTCTTAACAATTTACATTCCAGCCAGGCTTGGGTGGCTCATACTTGTAATCCTAACTACTCGGAGACCGAGTTTCTGCCAGATGTGGCAGAAAATTCTGTGTGACTTTTATCTCTAATTAACCACCAAAAAAGCTGGAAGTGGAGGTATGGTTCAAGTAGAAGAGCACCAGTGTTGTATGGAAAAAGCCAAACAAGCAAGAACCCAAGGCCCTGAGATGAAGCCCCAGTTCTGGCACCAAGAGAAAAAAAGTTTACATTTACATTCCAATGGCAAGACTACAAGTTGTCTATTTTACAAATTCTACTAATATCGGCTGGGACTTCACTTATTTCTGCCCTGAAACCTTATAGTTAACTACAGCTCTCAAATTCCTCATATACTTCCAGACCCTCCATTTGAAACACTAAAGAACTTCTCTCAAGTTGCTGCTTTCCTTGCTCTGTAGGTTGAACACACCTAGTTTTATATCATCTGCAGCAAATCTGCCTGGTATCATCACATGAGAAAGTCCAAATGTTGACTTTAATTTAATCAAGGCTTTTCTCTTGCCTAATATCATTCACCCAAGGCCTCATTTGGCTGCTCTATGGTACAGAAGAAAGATTGAAATGAACTCAATGAAACAGAATAGGAAGAAACTTGTTTGAAATAGTCCTGAATCCTTCCTGTTTTTACTTTTGCTTCTTGTTTTCTATAGCACAATAAATACAATTCAACCAGTTCTAAAGAAGATAACTTTAAAGTTAGGCTAAATCACCATTGTCTTAAAATAAGAAGGATAAAATATACCTGAGATGTTTTAGTATGGACTAGAAATAATTTCTTCATTCATCCAATTCCATCAAAGATACTGATTACATTTTTTCCTTTTTATTATTATATTTGAGTAGTCATATAAACAGATGCCAGTAAAAAAAGCAGTTTATGAATACAATTTTTTTAACTGTAGTTTTTTCTCTTGTCTTTTTTGGTACTCTGGATTGAATCTAAGACATGGTACTTGGTGGGCCAGTGCTTTGCCACTGAGCTACATCCCAGTCCTCAATTATGATTTTTAATTGATGAGACTATATTATCTTAGTACAGAGAGAAAACTCCTATAGTCTCTTGAGTCCTTCCATTGGACAAAAATGTGTTTGATTCTCCTCATCTTTATTAAATAAAACTCAAGTGAGGTAATCTTAAAACTAATAAAAATGAAGCTGAAATGTTAAGACCTTTAGGTTTTCTTGACTGTGACAAAATTAGAAAATACATTTAGACACATCACAGAAAAGCAACATGAAGACAAAGTTTCCATTTGCTCTTATTTGTATATCACAAGATCACCTGTTTTAGGTTTTATGTTTTTTCACAATTGGAAAAATACCTCCAAGAATACTAATGTTTGTGAATCCCTTTACTCACTTTTATCACTGTTCTCTTTCTTTCTACTTACATTTTTTGTATATTCTGCTAAATTGAGAATGTACTTGGAGCCTGGAGTAGAGAGCTAGATAGAAACTGAACTTGTATTTTCTTGATGTTTGAATTTATTTGTACTTGGCAAAATGTAACTTCCTGTTTTAAGAAAAGGACTTAAGAGAGCTTATAAAACAGGTTCAGAAAGCTTCTTGGACATCAAATAGCTCTTACAAAATAACATTTTGATGATTTAAGTGTAAATGAATCAGAAACATATGAATCAAATTTCCCTTGAAATACACATGTTTAAAAATTAAGGGAAGAAAAGATCTGGCAAAGGATTTTTTATTTGAACCCAAAACTTGTCAAGCATAGTTCAAGACACCCTCAGACCCTTAATGTGTCTGGGTCATCCAGCTTTAAGACTGGAAACCTCAGGAAAGTCACTATAGTTTCTGTTCCTGCGAAGTATGGAAACAGATAATAACAACAACAGCAGAACAGCTATTATTTATACAGAGATTTAACCTCCATGAAATTTTATAATTATAATTTGGTCCATTATTAAACCAGTATACTTCCTGAGACTCTTAAAAGTCAGATTTAGAAATGAATGCCTTCAAGTGCTTGGAAAAATACTTAACAGCTTTTCCTGGACTTTGTCTTATCAGCTTCTGGAGATGCATCGCTGACAAGTTAGAGTTCTGAGCTGAAGTGGTGGCTTTCCTCAGGTGGACAAAAGGCAAAATGTACTGAACATATGCAATGTGGGATGCTAGCCCTCATAAAACATCAATGGTAGATATTTAAAGTGAAAACAAATGAATTATGATTTATATATTTTTGCATGGAACTTGGTGCTAAAAAAACAATGATACAAGTCTAGTGATTGAACCAAATTCATGATACCCCTCCTCAACAACCTCATCAAAAACCATGATGTAGGAAGAATGGCTTGGACTAAAGATCTCCATCTTCCAGTTTCTTATATAGCTCCCAAAACATTAGCAAGTAGAAATGGAGCAAGAGAAAGGAGAAAATTCCTTTTAACTCCTAAATGTTAACACACCTGTAGATCTGCAGCTAATGAAGTAGGACATCCTCACTCTGTGAAAATCTATTTTCTTTGTAAATTAACCCATGGATGACTGTACTTAGGCCCTCAATATAACAGTTTTTCTCTCCAATTTTTAAGTACTTAGTCCTGACTGTGTCAGAGCTTTCTTCTTTTAAAAACACAAAAATACAATCTAACCTTTTATTTGCTCCCATTATAATTCATAAAGTCCTGTGGAGTTCTGCCATATATGAATCCAATTCAAAACATTTTCTGGTTAATCTCCTAGCTAGTGGGAAAGATAAGATGGATCCCAGATGTGCCTGATGATGAGAGGTGGATCAGATTACAATGTGGGACAGAAGAGGGTCAGGCTTTTCAGAGTTTACTCACTGGGCAACATGTAAAAGATTCAATCTCAGCAGCTAAGGTGGCAGCATATGAAAAGATTCTAGAATGGCTTTGAAAAAGCATACAGAATGTAGATTCAGGATCACGAGAAGCATTAGTTTGTTCATTTTCATTCTTGTTGAAGAATTCCTTGGCTTTACCTCTGTCCTTAAGTGTTCCCACAATGGTTGGCTTAGTCTATTAACTTTGCTTTCTCATTTGCCTTATCATGTGAGCATCATGGTATAGACCTAATATTTTGGTTCTATACTTTCAGTCATGAAGTCAAGTAAACTCTGAGCATTGTATTAAGAAGATGACTCCATCATACTACTGAAAAACTATTCTTATTTCATTTTTCCTTGCCAGAACTGCTCTTCTAAGCTTCCTATTTCCTTTTTCTATGGCCTCCATCACTCATCTGCCATAAAAGTTAATGGGAAAGAAGACAAAAGTAGAATTGCATGGTAAGGCATGTGCTCTGTTCTCCGAAAAAAATCACTCAATCACCTATTTACAAGTAAAAAAATGGAAATTTTGGGGTATTTGATAACTTCAGAAAATCTTAACCCTTCTAATATTTTACCCTTACTCTATTAAGAATCCTTAATGTCTAGATGATAAAACAGGAAAGGATGACTATAAAAAGTTCCTTTATAATCGATGGATATAGACTATAGACAAATTCCCACTAAAGCTCCAGTATCTTAGCATATTGCCATTTATGTTGAGTTGTGGCTATCACATATTTTGGTCTTTATTACTTGGCTTTCTGTTTCTTGTATTGAAAGTTAAGGTGAAGACCTTGAATAATAAAAATCTACTGGTACAATCCAACTTATTGTGATATTTCATTCCTAGAACCACAGGCATATTTCAGCGTAACCATGTTTCCATTTGTACCTCCAATTAGAGCCTCCCTCCTCTGAATTCCACAGCTAGACACAGACCTGCTTATTTGTCATCTGGATGTCTAAGACATCACACACTCATTACCGAAAGCTTGATCCAATTCTCCTCAGGGCTCCAGCAAATCAGATCCTCCTTCAGCCTTTCCATTTATGTCAGCTCTGTCGTTTTCAGGTTCCCCAAACCTGAGCTCCAGTATTAGTTCAACAGAAGGTGGCTAGAAATCCACTCTCCATCCTCCAGAGTTTCTAACTTGGGTGGTCTGAGGTAGTATCCAAAAAGATATATTTCCAAATAAATTCCCAACTGATGTCCATCTGATTTGGTAACTATACTTTGAGAGCCACTGCCTTAGAGAAGTATTGATTCTGTGTGTTTGTTTTGCCATGACTGGGGTTTGGTCTCAGGGTCTTTACACTGGATTCCCTGTCAGCTCTTGTGCACTTAAGAACACTTTTGCTTTAGGGAACATATATTATCTATTTTCCCTGCCTAGAAATTTCTGCCTAAATCTAGAGCAGCTAATTACCTCACCACATCAAGTCTTTCTTTGCTCAAAAATTACCTCTGCACAAGGCCATCATGACCATAGTATGTAAAATTACAATGCCACTCTCACTACTGGTTATGAATTTTCTTGCTCAATTCTTCTTTTATTCCATATCACTTAATCACCTTTAACATGGAATCTACTCATGTATTATGCTTTTTACTTATTGTGTGTCTCTACTAAAAGGTAACTCCTACTAGAGCAGGAAATCTTTTGGCTTTGGCCTGCTGTTTTCTGTGGAGTAGCTAAATATTGTTGACAGAGTGACTAACACATTGAAAATGAAAAAAAAAGAGTCAATCTATTCGTTGTAGAAATTCCAATTCTGTTTTCTTAAATTTTGCAGCAATTTAAATCTTGAGTTTCCTATTATAAAGTCTAATTTTTTTCTTTCGAAAATAAAAATGCAAGAATAGTGACATATTTTAGATACTAGGAAAATTGTGTATAAAGTCTGGCCTACTTTCTGAATAGGCGGATTGATATTTCTTTCTCCATGTAAACAAATTTAACAGGGCAATATTAAAAAATATAAAATAGGCTGAAATCATTTATTATTTAAAAAATAGCCAGACATTTATAAATTTTATTAAACACTTAGTGTTATATGCATACGCTATAAAATGCTAATGTTAAAGTAACAAGCTTTGTCCCTCAAATTTTGGCCACCTGCTTATACTAACATCAACATCATCATCAAAAGCATTTATTTGTGCAAGACTGCTCACTGCTATGTAAAATAAAATTAAACAGACATAGACCCTGCCCTGTCTAGACAGTCTGTATGGATACAATTCTATTATATTCAAGAGCATAATATTTAAGTCTTTAACACATCACGGTGACTGTAAAGAACAGGATGTGGAGTGGGGTTTGGAGGGCAGTACCATAGTAGGTAAAGGCCATTCATGGCTCATTTCCCCTCCTCTATTTTGAAAACAGTCAGTTGACTTTTATTTTTCAAAGCCAATGTTAAATGACTTGGGACACAATGTTTTTGTGGATATTAGACATAGTTCTAAAGCCCTTGATTTCATGCTCTCTTTTTTCTAGTAGAGAAAGTTTATAGATTTTGTTTTAATGCCTGTCTCTCTACCTCTCAAGTTCTTAATATTTGGAGAAAACAACAAATTGAAAAGAAATAAGTGCTTATGAAAAAGTAATCATTAACTATCTTAAACATGCTACTATGAACAGGTTCATTTCTAACAAAACATCATGACAGTTGTATGACCCTATAAAATATTACAGCCATCTCTCTAATTTATCTTGGAGCATGCTCTACCATGGTTCTACTTTGCTGGTGCAGATTCTAGGTAGATTGAACAGCTTTAAACTGTTCCAAAGTGTTTATTCAGGTCCAAGCATTAGAGATACAACCTTATGATATAATAAACAGTAGCCCCACCCTACTTGCTCTTGTTAGCTGAAAACAACTGGTTTGTTTGGCGAGTTTTTAATATCTCCAGTCATCAGAGAGCTGATCTAAGTAAAAATATTGAAAACATTTAGTTTTAAAAGCCCTCTCCCACCCCCCCCCCCGCCTGCTTTGGGTGGCTTTTATTTCAGTGTTATTATTTTTTCTACTTTGAACAATGCAGACTTTTGGAATCCAACTCCCTAGAGGTATTTGCAAGACTGGTTAGAGTTTGTCATGTTAGACTCATAAATTCTCTCAATTTTGAAAATATTCATTCCTTGAGGCTTTTTATTATTTTTAGTTCCTTTCTTTGAATTTGCTCCAATTTAGCAGTATCTTTTCTTAAATCAGCAATTCTAGCTTTTTCCTATTTTTTATTTTAGTTTATAAAAGGGCTCTAGCCATCTCCCTCATCCATCTCCTCCAAATTAGCATATTTAGAGGAGTAATTTGTAATCCTTTTTTTGTAATATGGCATGCCATTTCATTTTATAACAATACAATTATGCAGTGTTTTGTTCTCAGACAGCATTTTAACAAAATACTTGTGGCAAAGTTAGGTTAGGGGAAGGGAGACATTTTAGCATAAGAATAGTTAAACTGTCACTACTGCTTGGGGTTGTTACAAAACAAGTTCTTTATATTTCTGTTTACAAGTGGGAAAGATGGGCTTGCTAGATTACAGAGAGCAAATATGAAGACTTGCAGCAGTTGCTTCCCAGAACATGTAGTTCTTAAGCTCAATACTTAAAAAATAAAAAGAAGAAAAGAAGAAAAAGAAAAGGACATGATCTCTCTCAAGTCAAAGACAAATGCTAAGAAGCCTTTATCTAGATGTACTTTATTTTTAATGTCACTTTTGAAATATAAAATTGTTGACTTCATACAAATCAAATAAAAAGATGACTTTAAAATTAAAATAAAGATAATTGCCAGTTTAGACAACTATTTTCTTTCCTTCAGTCTCTAGTCTGTTTTCCTGGCACTGAATTTGATCATTGCTTAGATTTTGAAGGGGTAGAATGCATTTGAAATATCTTCAGGCACTTTCTCTCTCTCTCTGTCTCTCTCTCTGTCTCTCTCTCTCTGTCTTTCTCTCTGTCTCTCTGTCTCTCTCTGTCTGTCTGTCTCTATCTCTGTCTCTGTCTGTCTGTCTCTCTCTCTCTCTCGTATGTGTGTATCAGTTCTAGGGCTTGAACTCAGGCCCTGGGTGCTGTCCATTAGTATTTTGGTTCAAGGCTGGTACTCTACCATTTGAGTCACTGTCTCACTTCTAGCTTTTGTGTGATTAGTTGTACTCTCCTGCCCCAGTTCATTTCAGATCTCAGCCTCCTGAGTAGCTAGGATTACAGGCTTGAGCCATTGGTTAAGCTTATGGTTAATACTACAAAGTAGTCCTCTGGTGTCATCCAAGTTATTTAGAGATACCACCTCCCCACTCCATGCTAGTCCCATGCCTGTGTGTCTCTAGGAATACTTAATTTTGTTGTTTAAATATAAATCTAATAAAAGTGACTTATATGTATGTCCTAACGTATGAGTCTAATCAAACCAAATTATGTGCCAAATTTACTGGGTTATAAGTTTAGTGGATGACAACACTCAATTGTATTCATATGGATTCATGCTTCTTAGTTTGTTGATCTTGGAGCCTGGGCCTATTTTAAGAAACTGAGGAGAATTAGAGAAATGTATTTTCTGACCTCTAAAACCCAATGTTTGTAGGCTTTTTAAAAAATGCTTAAAGTTCAGCTTCTTAGCACCAGTTTTATCCTGAAGAACATTATGCTCCAAAGTAAAGTGTCCATTCCTCTTCCTATAAAAGTTCCATTTCTTACAGCAGGCTAGATTTAAGAAAAGTAAAGGAGAAAGCAAACTAGAGTAAGATCTGCATGATTAGTAGTGCTTTCCATTTAACCACTCTGAATGCTTTTAACATTTTGCCTATGTTAAAACATCATACAAATGCTTACCAAGTACTAGATCACAGTAAAAAGTCAGGGAGCAGTCCTCCTTGCCTTCATGATGCTTACAACTTAAAAGAGGCAGACAGATGCTGAGACCAATAAAATTTAGGCTTTTATCCTAATGATGGAATTTCAGGCAAAGTAGAGACAATTCAATATTGAAGGTTATTTTGGGACAGAGACAAGTACTCTTCCTATTTTGTTTCTGTTTGAGGCTGAATCTGGAGAAGGTAATAAAGGAAAAGGAATGAGAGAACCTTTTCTCATCCTGCAAGTCATTAGAGTTACTTCCAAATCCTGAGACTTGAGTGGCTTCTCTTCTATTTTCCATATAGTGTCCAATATAATGAATATTTTAGGAGAGTTTTGTGAGGAGCTGATCTAGTTTTTCCCATTTTCTAGGCCCTATTTTTCATTGTTCAGCCCAATATTTGCTTTTCCCACAATGCTTTGCTCTCCTGGTTGACATGATCAAATTTGGCTCTTCTTATTTTATTCACCTGCTCGACTGTTTCAAAGTTCTAGTATCATCTAGCCTTGTCTGACCACTCATTTTCTTTTTTATTTTTTTAGATTTTTTAAATTTTATCGTAAAGGTGATACGCAGAGGGGTCACAGTTACGTAAGTCAGGTGATGAGTACATTTCCTTTAAACAGAGTCACCTCCTCCCTCATTCTCTCCAAGATTTTCCCCTTATGACTTCCCTATTGCCCAAGTTGTACAGTTTATTTCCAACATAGTGTCTAGTGGGTTTTACTGCTGAATTGGTTCACCTTTTATCTCACTGTTTCTGTGTTTCCTCTTCTCTTCTCAGAATCAGAAAAACTTATATGTAAGACAAAGGGTACAGAAATCAAAGAACCCCAGGAAGGGACACAAGAGGTTTTATCTTTATTGCTGTTGTTTTTAATGTACTTATAAGGTACTGTGTGATTTTTTGTATGTTCTTCACCCATGGTATAGCCCCTGTTTTCACTGGATTTGGTTCAGGTGCCCTGCATCTTGTATATACATTTTTCTAATTTGGAGAGGGGAAGGGAAATAACAAAATGCTTAAATAAGGGTACAGGTTGACTCATTGTAACAATGAGATGTACAAAACACTATGATGAAAATGAACTTTACAGCTTCTGGGGGTGGAGGGAGTATGAAATTGGGGAGTTAGGGAGGGAAGGAATGGTAGGGGGAAAGCAAAGGAGGAGGTAACAACGTTGGATAGGAAATGTACTCATTATCTTACTCATGTAATTGTAGCCCCTCTGTACAGTATCTTTACAATAAAATCTATATATTAAAAAAAGAAATCAAAGATAGCAACAGAAGGGAATAAACCAAAGAAAAAGGAAGAAAAAAATAAAAAGAACCTCAAACAATCCAATAATAAACCTCTTGCTTCCCTTTCTTGGAGTTCATTTAGTTAAGCATCATTTCAAATAATCATATGCACATAGCTATTGACCACTCCTTTTCTGTAGCCTGGGTAAGGCTACTCCTTTTGGAGTACCATAATATTTCTGAGTATAACTTCATCCTTGGAGTTACTATACTGTTTATCAGTCCCTCTCTTCCAAAACAATGAAATCATCATACCCAAGAGTTCTCATGCAAGCCTGGTACAAAATGGATACTAAATAATACCTATTAAGGAATGAATTAAAGGACTTTCATGTGGGACAATGTATGAGACTAGATTATCTAAAGAAGTTTCTAACAACAGACCAACTAAAAATCTTGACACAAAGTTGATGGGCATTAATTCAAAGGAGACCTGCTGGTACCGGCAGTTCAGAACCATCTACTTGAAAACTTTCGAAGAGAAGAGAACAGGTAATAATATCTATGAGTTGCCAATTTGGAAGATGATGGAAATCTCATAATGCAAAGACTCTAAGGAAAAACTGTCAGGAGAAGAGTTAGCCAGGTATAGGAGAAAAAAAACTCCCAACTTCTTGAAAAGGTCAAGCAATGGAGACAATAAAAAGATTGGGAGCTGCCAGGTGAAGGGATTGTGGATGAATAGGAAGAATATCCATGATGAAGATTTTCTAAACAATGAAAACCCTCTATATGATATATAATGGCAGCTTCATGAACTTGCACATTTGTCCAAATCTACAGAATGTATAATACCAGAAGGGACTATAATATAATCTATACATTTTGGGTGATAATGATACAGCAATGCAAGTTCAGTAACAATAACAATGATCAAACAACCCCCACTCCCCATCTGATTCATATAGCCTGCTTTAGCTTCGCTATGGGTGAAGGTTAAAAGATAGAAGTATTTCTCAGGGTTTCTAATAATAGGACATAAGGGATATTAGGCTAGGTGCAAGGAATATGGCTCAAGCAGTAAAGTGCTTTCCTAGAAAGCCAAAGACCCTGAGTTCAAATCCTAGCACCACCAAAAGGTGGAAAAGGGGGCTTGGTTGGTATTGAAGTTTCTAGCTGATCCCACCACTATTTTTATCAAAAGTAGATGTAAGTTCTCCAAGGAAGTATACACCTTAGTCTATACCACAGAACCTTTCTTATATCTCAACAATTGTAAAAACATGAAGATATAAACATATAAGCAAAGAAGGCAACACAAAAAGAAGATCAGACATACTAAAAATTCTGATAGTGAAATGATCAGACACAGTACAAAATTCTAATATATTTTTGAACATTTTATTTAAAAATATTCAAAGCCAGGTGTGGTGACACAGATCTGTAATCTCAACACTTGAGAGGCTGAGGCAAGAAGATCATGATTATCACAATAAAATTATGAAACCATCTTGTACTGTTGATATATGAAAGTAATATGAAAGTAACAAACAAACATAACAAAAAAGGAAGAGGAGAGAAAAGAAAATGATTTTTTAATGTTTACCTACCTAATAAGTACTAAATGGACTACAAGGTAAAATTTACAAATAGGATTATATTAAAATATCATTCTCCAAAATAAGTTTAAAAATTATTGAAGTAGTACATTAAAAATATATTTAAGATGTTTGATATACTTTTTTATAGAAGAGTCTACATCCATCTCAGAAAATCCATGTCCTCTCCTAGAATACAGGATGGATATCAGATCACAAAGTAAAGTCTTAACACACTTCAAAGAAATATAATGAGAAGACCATTTAAAAATCACAGTACTGTTGTCAGAAATTAATAAAGAATATTAAAACCCCCATATATTTAGAAGTGTAAACGATTTATGAGCTTAAGAACATGTGTAAGTTTAAACTATTTAGAACTGAATAAAAGTTCTTCTCATTGCACTGTAGGATACAAAGTAATATGTAGTGGAATATTTCTGTGAATTCAAGAAAGACTGAGTTTAAAACACAAAGCATCAAACCTAAGAAATTAGAAAAAGTATAATAAAACACACTCAAAGAGGAGAAAGAAAATAATATCAATATAAATGAAACAAAAAAGTATCAAAGCCACAGGCTCAATAGCAAAGGCTGTTAGTTGAAAAGACTACTAAAAACAATTCCTGACTAACTTCATCAATAATATTGACAATAAAGATATTCCAAATATTATCAGAGAAGCAAAGTAGGAGGTCAGTGAGAACACAGAGATAGTAACCAAAAAGTGGAACTTACTTTGGACAGAAAAATGTGAAAACAGTCTTGAATAAATGAGGAAACAAGCTTTCAACATGAGAAATAAGAACAAAAGTAAATGTTCAACTAGAATTTGCCATATAGCAGATACTCCCCTACACATCTACGCATATTTATTCAGGTAATTCTTATGGCATGTCCCATTTCACAAATGAGAAAACTGAGGTACAGTGAGATACAATGATTTGACACACAGCTATCATTTCAGTAAACCTTAGCTTGACTCCAAAGTTCTTTCTCTTGACCACCACACCATACAGCCTTTATAAGAAATTCAATCAGTAATTCAAAATTTCTCCCCAAAGAATCCATTTTGGTCACCATTTTACAGGCAAGATTTTATTAAATGTGAAAGGGAAAAAAACCCTCAAAACTAAGACAAATTTCCTAATCATCCTACGAATACCAGCTTAGGATTGGATAAAAATGAAACAATTCATAAATGCAGATGAGAAGTCTTAAACAAAGTATTAGGAAACCAAGGCAGAAGTCCTAACAGGTAACATCATAATTCTGGTAGGAAGATGAAACACACCCTTTAATACTTTCATACTATCATGGAAGGTTTGAACAAGCACTATCTTGTTTTATATTTTTCTGATTATCATCTTTGTCCTTACTTTTTTCTTCTGTTTTCCTTGCTTTTATTGAGTCATAAGATTCTTTTTTTCTCTAGTATTTTCTCTAAGTTGAAAGCTATAGATTATGCTTCTATTCTCGAAATAGATACTTTAAAAGTTTAAATAGACAACATAGCTTAAATTCCCTAAGAGTCTAAAATAGTCAGACTCTATGATTGTCTTGTCTGGGAATACTGAATGTCATTAGCCCCTTGAAGCTTGGGATCTCTTGTGTGTTGCACTTGTTACAGAAATGCCACATGAGGTGATACTTGTTACTTTTAGGACAAAAAATGTAAAGGACAATGTGATCATCTCCAAGCTTTTCTCCTTGCTCTAGTGACCAAGACAACTATACCTTCTAAAACCTCACTTCTCAAAAGGTGGCTTTGGGGTCTGGCAGCATACATATCAGCCTTGTTCCTGGGATAACTGGAGAGACTAAGGTTCCACCCCAAATGTGTAGAGTCTGAATTTTCAGTTTAATAACATTGCTAGGGACTCACATGTGCATTCAAGCATGAGAAGCACTAGTCTATCAATTGACACATCCTTTTACAACCTGGGCCACTGAGTTACCCCACAGATGCCAGCTGATCAGACACTCCATGAGTGAAAAATAGATCTTTGATGTGTTGAAGAGATTTTGGAGATTATTTTCAGAATCACCTAACCTATCCTGACAGCTATAATAAGTACAGTAGGTAGAATGGCCTCACAAAGACATTCATGTTCCGATCTTTAGAACTTGTGGATGTGTATTGTGTCACAAGACAAAGAATTTGCTGATATAATCAAGGTTATAAACCTTCAGACAGAAAGAGTACCCTGGTTTAGTCAGATGGGACTAATCTAATCACATAAAGCTTTAGAAGTACAGACCCTCTATCAAATGGATGCAGAAAAAATATGACAAAGAAAAAGTGGGAAATCACGATTCAAAGTAGAAAAAGGCATTCATGCACTATTTCTGGCTTTGGCAGGGAGAAGCCATAGAAAAGAATCATCAGCTTCTCTTCCAGGAGCTAAGGGTGGCTCCTAGCAGATGACCAGCAATAAAAGAGGAACATCTGTGCAATAACCTCAAAGATCTGAATTTAGTCAATAATCTGAATTTTTTAGAAGGGGTATCATTGCCAGAGTCTTCAAAAAGTGTCTTTCCAACATCTTGAATTTTGTCTTGTGAAACTCTGAGCAAATGATCTATTGAGCGACCCTCTGCCTAGACCTTTGTCTGCAGAATTGTGAAGCAATAAACTTGTGCCGTTTTAAGCATGGAAGTTTATGATAATTGGTTATGACAGCAATAAAAACTAACACAGTTAAGAAATCAACTGTTGACCATAACTTTGCTTTTATTTAATATGCATCTATTATTGTTTTGGTAGGAAGAAAGAAAAAATGAATTTTTATTGACATTTTCCATTAGTACTTTGGATATTATAGTAACATCTCCAGACTCTATTGTGAATAAGGAATTTCTGCTTGTAGAATTTTCATTCTTCTGTGAGTCATATGTCTTTTCTCTGATATCTTTTAATATTTCCTTCTTATCTGTAATTTTACACTAACTTTCTGATGGTGGACTATATGCCTATATATATATATGTATGTATATATATACTTTTCCTCTTCAACCCTTTCATTGCAATTCTATCCTGAGGACTTTTGTTTTTATCCTTTCCTGGAATATTCTAAATGTCATTTTCTCCATTCCCTTTGGAAACTCATTAGATGTCTGTTGGAAACTTCCAGTCATTTTATATTTCTTAATGGCTCTTTCACATTATATAGTCTAGAATATGTGACTGTATTTTGGGTAAAGTTTTAAAATTTCCATTTTCATATATTCCTTTCTTTTTACCCTGAAATTTATCCTATCTACAAAGATTGTATGTCAATTGCTGTATTTTTTGTTGTTCATTCTCATGCATTTCTTATCATCTATTTTATTTCTACATTTTCCTAAATTTATTAATTCCTCAATTTATTTATCTATTCCTAAATTTATTAATTATTTCATAGTTGTTACTTTGTCAATACTCAGTATTTGTGATAGCTGTGTTTTACAGAGTTCCCTGAAACACTAAATTAACCAACAGTGAGCATTATACCTCCTTTGAACCTTTGGTCACAATAAATTTTAAGTCAATTTATCAATAACCTTCTTTGATCTATGTTTCTAAGTACACCTTTATTAATAAATGTTGTTGATTCACTAACCTTAAAGTTATGCCCAACAACACTATAGTTTATACCAGAAAGCTGATCTCATATAAATATATATGTATATATATAAATATACATACATACAGATAGATATAGATTAGATATAGATATTTCTGTAAAGCACATTGCAAAATTTAGAAACTGTAAGCAACACTTTTGTACTATGCTTGGGGGACATGTTAAACAGTAACTCATCATTAGAAGCACAAAAATGAATAGAAAAAAGTTGACACAAAATGAGCCATGAGGATACTTGTTTACAGTATGAAAGCTGAAATAAGAAGGCACAGTTACCTTATCCACACACAGTGGGAGCATGCTCATTGAACTACTCAGATTGTTCACTGCCCTTCCCTTGTCCATGAATTTACCACAAAAGTACCACAAGTATTTATTTGAAGGTTACAAGTACATATTGGTGAGTAGGCGAATTCATAATTAGAACTCATGAATAAATCAATTTTAATGTGTTTGTAAACTTTCACACAAATTTATCTGGAAGGAATGTTAGTTTTCCTGGCTTTCTTGGTATGATTTTTTTTTCATGTGTTTTGGAATTTTTATTTGTTGGCTCATTTTTAATGATTTTTTCTTTATTCTTCTCCTCTTTCCTAGCCTATTCTAATGGTGCTATGATTTTCTTCATGTGGGTCACATAATCCTCAGTCCAGAATCAAATTCTATATTGGAAATCTGGGTTTTAATCTACCATAAGGAAACTATAAGCCCAGTTAAGGTAATGTGTGGCTTGATAGAGTTCATAATGTGATATCTATACCCAACAACCAGCTTTTAACCTAAACAATAGGCTATTTACTTATTTTTCCTAATTTTTAAGCCTTACCCACAACAGAGAGGCCTATCTAAGCTCTTGACATCAGGTTTTCTTTCCCTTCCTTCCTTCCTTCCTTCCTTCCTTCCTTCCTTCCTTCCTTCCTTCCTTCCTTCCTTCCTTCCTTGCTTCCTTCCTTCCTTTTTTCTTCCTTCCCTCTTTACTTCTATAAAAATTTTAGGGGCTGGGAAGGTGGCTCAGTGGTACAGTGCTTGCCTTGCATGAATGAGGCCCTGGGTTCAATTCCTTAGCACCACATAAACAGAAAAATCTAGAAGTGGCACTGTGGCTCAAGTGGCAAGAACCTAGCCTTGAGCAAAAGCAATTCGGGGACAGCACCCAGGCCCTGAGTTCAAGCCCCACGACTGGCAAAAAATAAATAAAATAAAATAAAAGTTTTATTATCCTTAAGTAGTTGTTCACAGGAGTTGCTATTCAACAAAGCAGTTTATGAGTACAATGCATCTTGATCTTTTTTAAAATATGTTTTTGATTGTAAAAATAGTGTACATAGGGGTTACAGTTACATGAATAAGGTAAAGAGTACATTTCTTATCAAGCATTGTTTCCTCCTCCTTTGTTTTTCCCCTATCATTCCTTTCCTCCCTACCTCCCCAACTCCTCCCTACCCCCACCACAAGTTGTAAAGTTTCTTTTCAACATAGTGTCTTGTACATCTGATTGTTACAATGGGTCAACCTGTATCCCTATTTAAGCATTTTGTTTTTCCTCTTCCCCTCCCCAAATTAGAAAAGTATATATACAAGATGCAGGGCACCTGAATCAAATACAATGAAAACAGGGGTTATACCATGGGGGAAGAACATACAAAAAAAACAAAAAAATCACATAGTAAATTATAAGTTAAAAACAATAGCAAGCAAGAAAAAAAAAACTACTTGTGTCCCTGTCTTGGGGTTCATTTCACTTAACATCATCTTATCTGGTCATATATACATAGCTTTTGACCTTTTCTGCTTGTCCTAGACATGTACTAGTTATTGCAAACAAGGGAAACCATGGGACCTGTGTTTCTTTGGGCCTGGCTTACTTCACTTAATATAATTTTTTTCTAAGTCTTTCCATTTCCTAACAAATGGGGTGATGTCGTTCTTTCTGATGGATGCATCTTGATCTTAACATCATGTTTTCAACCTAGTTCATGCCCTGCTTCTCCTATGAAATAAAATTAGCAATGCCCATCCCCAAAGACTTGACAATCTGACAGTCTTGCACAATCAGTCTTGGCCCCATGAAGTTGTGATACAGTATAGTGCACCATCTTTTCATTAAAATTCCATTTTGGTTCTGTGGACATTTTTATTATTTTTTGAAGTTGAAGGGGGGAATGATATTGATTTTAGCATTTTATATTTTATCTGATATTGTTGCTTGTTTAGAAAATGGAGGACTAATAGGCTGAGTAAGTCAAAGTTCTCTGGGCTTTCTTTTCATGCTTTTTATCGTATTTTGCATTGGACTACAACTATATTTTTGTCTTTCTTCCCTTACTTCCTCCAATATAAAAGTATTTGAGAGCAGAAAACTTACACAAACTTTTTAACATTCATTTTCTCTTAAGGCACTGACAATACATAGTCAGTGCAAATACATAGTCAATAAAATGTGAATGCATTGAACTCAAGTCAATTGAATTCCAGTTTGAATTATATTTGAATTCTAGTTGGATTCCATGTTGAACTTAATTAAACAGGAGTAAGAAAGTACATGTTAATTTATTCTAAGAAACACCCTGATGGCCATTAGAATTGTATAATAATCCTTAAGATGGAAACTTTTCTTCCCTCAAAAATGTTAATACAAGCTAAGAAACCTTCTTGTGAAGACTACCACAAAGCACACATTTTCAAACTTTTATTTCTATCGCTGTGACAGGGCTATTTGGGTTCCCCCCCCAAATCTCTTACACAGGCTGCTAGTAAATACAGAAAGAAAAGGGGAACAGCTGTGGAGGAATCAGGAGTGGTATGCTGGGCAACCTGGCCCTGGGCAAGATGCTACATCTCCACAAGAATCAAAGGTTTTTCTAGATTATTTCCAATACCTAATAACAACTCAAAGTAATGTGTTTGCAATATATTAAAGAAAAAAAGGAAAAATTAAATGTTACAAATGTCACATTATGAAACATACTTAGATATAATTAACAAGTGCTGTTGGGGGGAGGAAGAAATTTTTGGAATGAATATACTGCTGTTATATTATAGGATGCAAGTGCAGCAGAGTCATGAATTGTCAAAGGAACAAGAACCTAAATAATGTTCATTTACACTTGTTTCTGTGATAAGCAGATACCACTGAAAACCCTAAGCTGCACTGAAACTTGACCTGAATACTGTAAGAACTATGGTGGCTATGATTTACAGCAAAATTATAAAGAAAAATATAGTCAAACCACAAAGGTGGCCTCTTTAATCATCACAATTTCTTCAGATAGCATTTCAAATGCAACGAAAAATATAGAAAAAGTAAGATTTCTCAAATTAGAATAATTCCAAAAGCTAGTTAATTAACTAAGGTCATAGCTCATAGGACTGAGCACAAAGGTCTGTGAATGATCTCTCAAGAGAGAAGTACCTAAGTGTTGCTGTTTGAGTTTCAACACATCTTGGTGTTAATCAGAAGAGTTGATGTTGCTTATCATTTCTAGGCTAAGTAGAGGCAAGTATTTGCAAGTTAGCAACCTATGCATGGCAGCTTGTTTGTTTTCATTCCACACGGCTTTCTGCCAAGGGATGAACTGTCGTCATAATTTCTTTCTAAATCACTGTCAAGTCCTGGCTTCAAGCTTCTATCTGGCTCACTAGAGGCCTGCATACATCTTATGAAACTCAGAAACTAGGACCTGGGAAAGTCGATGCTGAAGAATACTGACAATAAATTTATAGCTTCTTGACAGGCAAAGAGGCTCAAAGGGGAGGGAACTTGGGGTGTTTTCAGCAAGAATACTTGGACTTGCCTTTTCTCATGTATTTAATTTGCACATTTAAAGTGCTCAGCAGTTCATATAATTTGAGCTCTGCAGAAGTGTAGTTGCTACAGTAAACTCCTCTGAACATTTTTTTTCTTTAAAAAAATCATGATGGTTAAAAATGCTTGACTCTTAAGACTGTTTGAACTCAGTTTCATTCTTTGAGAAGTGAATTACATCTATAAACCCTCTTGTCTTCTGGTGAAATCAGAATGGACTTTGACATTAAAAAATTTGGTAGGACCATGTTTAGCTGTGGGATCTAGCTATTTCTGTAAATATTTCATATTTTTATCTGTAAACCTAATGTAATATCTGTTTTTAAAAGAGGCTATGACAAATAAGGTAAAGGGTAGAAAGTCATCAGACATAGTGCCTAGAGAAGGGAAGATGCTCAAACTATATTTGCTCCTTTCTACTTCTAATGTTCTACAAAGCTATGAATTATCCAGGGTAATTATCTAGGACACATATCAATTCTTTATCTGTTATTTTCAGGAGGGAATATTGTGGCAGAAAGAGGCTAACACTGGTTTCTAAGGTCATGGAGCTTCTTGGAAGATAGAAACATATCAATTTTTCTCAGTCTAATATAGTTCAACTCTACAGAAAATTCTCTTCATTCACTGAAAGCTTAACTGATGACGGATTCATCACCTTTACAATCAATTTTTTAAAATTAAAATTATCATTTTTAAATGAAAACTAGATGCTCACTGTCCTTTACAGGAATTGATTCAAAATGGATCAAAGATAAAAAATTAAAAATGGATCAAAGATCTTAACATAAGATCTGAAAGTTGGAAACTTTTAAGGGAAGACCCTTGAAGATATAGACACAGGCAACAACTTTCTGAACATAACTTTAGTAGTTCAGTAATTATTAGCAAAATTAGACACATGAGATGTCATAAAATTAAAAAATAACTCACTACATCAAAAAATAAACAATCACCAAACTGAGAAAACAGCTTACAAAACAGTTGAAAATTGTCAGTTATTCAGTAGAAAAGTGTTTTTTATCCAGAACACAGAGTTCAAAGAATTAAACACAATAAAGAATCCAATTAATAAATTGTCAAATGAATTAAACACAGAATTCCCTAAAAATGGCCAATAAGTACATGAAGGAATGTTCAACATCCATAGTTATAAAAGAAATTCAAATCAAAACAATATTAAAAATATCTCACAGCAGTCAGAATGACTATCATGAAAATAACAACTGCTGATGAGTATGTAGTGGGGGAATGCAATTTAGTGCAGCCACTATATGTCAATATGGAGGCTTCTTGAGAAATGAAGACTAGAATTAATATATACATGTATATGTATATACATATCTACCTATAAAACTATATATCTGTATCTGTCTATCTGCAATACCACTCTTGGATATATATCTGAAGAAATGTAAGTAGTCATACAATAGAGATACCTGGACACCCATGTTTTTATTCCAGCACTGTTTACAAGAACCAAGCTCTGGAATCAACCTAGGTACCCATCAGCTGATGAATGCATAGAAAAATGTGTCAGATATACGTAATGAAGTAATTTTTAGTCCTAAAGAAAACTTAAATTGGGCTGGGAAGGTGGCTCAGTGGTAGAGTGCTTGCCTTGCATGCATGAGGCCTTGGGTTTGATTCCTCAGCACCACATAAGCAAAAGGAAAAAAGTCGGAAGTGGCACTGCGGCTCAAGTGGTAGAGCACTAGCCTTGAGTGAAGAGCTGAGGGACAGCGCCCAGGCCCAGAGTTCAGGCCCCACGACAGGACCCACCCCCCTCCCCCCAAAAAAGAAAACTTAAATTGTGTCACTTGGAGGAAAATGGATGGAGCTGAAGATCATCACATTAAGCAGAATAATCCAGACTCAGGAAGAAAAATTGTTTACTTGCATAGGAAAAGATCAAAATAAAACAAAAATGAGGACATGAATAAAAGAGAAACAACTAGGGAGGGTACTTGACTGAAGATATTATATGTATGTATGAAATACGATAATGAAATACTAAAATTATACAAAGGAGGAAAGATAAGAAAGAGTAATTGAAGTGATCAAAATGCGTTATACACATGTATGGGCAACATAAACCACACTGTACAATTTTTTAAAAAAATCTATCCATCCATGTGTTGCCATTAATAAGAGGAGAATGTCTCAATAAGGCAATTGATCATGGCAAGAAATATTGAAAACAAAACCTCAACTCATCAAATAGGCAATCCTGTTCCTACTAAGAGACTCTGGAAAGTTCATGCATGACATTAGTCATTGACCCATATGAATACAACCAACTTATTATGTGAAGTTCTTTGATTTCTCCTCAGTCAGCAGCACATGAGTGAGCTGAAAGATAACACTGCAGTACAGAAAAGCAAGTGCGTACCACTTCAAGGCTGTTTTCAACTATTGCCAACATTCCCTTTGATTCTGTGGAATGCCGATGGCTTAATAAAAACCTTGGGGGAAAGGAACCTAGAGGGATGCCAGTTCTATCGATATATTCCCTATCATAACTTAATAATGTATATATTAATAATTGTGTATCTTAATTAAGAGCTGTCCATATTCCTTTTAGTTAAGGTCACAAATAAAATTGTTCTTAGATAGGTAATTTAATTCTCCTGAAAGGAAATGTTCCATTTTAATGAATGTTAATGTTGCTGGAACTCTGGAATTCTGTTTTACTTATCTCTGTCTCTTCTAAGACTTTTACTTATCTTTGCCAAGGTAACATTGAAGAAAGAACAAAAGTTTCTCGCATCTCTCTCTCTCTCTTACATATTTGCATGATTACATTGATTCCTATAAGAAGTACTATAAAGTGAATATTATTACTAATTCCACTTTAGGGTGGATGAAACTGAGGCTAAAGAAGTTAAAGAGCTTGCTCCAAATTACAAAGTCAGTGCATATAGAACTCTTTGTCCTTAGTGTTTCCAATGAGTAGTGCTTATACCACACTCCTCCTAGGAGAGTTAACGGTTGAGGGAAAGGATCAGAAATTGAGAACACGCTAAGGAGAAAGGAAAAGTAGAAAGAATGAAGAGGAGTATAATAAAGACATGTCAGGAAAACCCACTAAGGAAGAAAGCAAATGTGGCAGCATCAGGAGAGGAGAAAAGCAGAAGGACCAGCCTGCTGGCGTGTGGGAGGGTATCTAATAAACTTGGCTAGCTGCCTGTCAGCAAATACTGCAGAGAGACATACAGCCACCAGGTCCACCAAAGCAAGGAATCTGTGAATCATTAAACCATGTTTGTTTCTTTATGCCATATGCGATAAAACAGTTAGTCATAAAATAGGAGGTTTTGTTTTTAATCCCAGAATAATTGCTGTGAATATTTTCAGCCATTATTCTAAATGCTCAAAGGTTAGCCAGAAAAAAAAGAAATGATGTGTGTTGAATAAATATCAACCCCCTGGTTGTTCACATGGCATGCTGTGTACATACATTTAAAGATTAGTTTATTTGCAGGATGTTTCAAACTTATTGAATGTGGATTCTATCATAAGTTGGAGAGTGGCTCTATCCTTGAAGAAACCAGTTGCTCATCATTGCTGTCTTCTGAAAAACTGTTTTCTTTTGTTATCTAATCTCATCATAGATAATAATTAAAAAACTGTGGGCAATTTCCAGGAAATTAGGATGTTTTCCCAAAAGAACATTCTTCGCTTCCAACTACAGAAATCCTTCTCCGTGGCAAAAAGGAGAAACACTGACAGAACCGTGAAGTCCTATGGCCAGGTTAGACCCCCATTCTACAGTTGTCCTGGCTTTGTGGTTTGACTTTGTGGTAGATATTAATTTCTGGGATATGATACTAAGGTCATAAAACATTCTAGCGAAGTAATTAGACAACAAGAGTCAACCATTACAATTTCCATAGACTTAACTGCCCAGCTTAAGTAGCAGGCATTGTATAGAAAGTCTGTTTTTCTATAGCTCATCTGAAAGAAAGGGCACAAAAAAAGTTCTGACACTCTTGTTCTGGAATACCAAAATTTACTATTGAGAAAATAATCCTAAGTTACCATGATCTCTAGAGTAAAACTAATGGGCAGAATTTCCAACATGATCTAATTTTCACCATTTAAAAAATGCCTTTTAAAATAAAAGTCTTTTAAAATAAAAGTATTTTCTTTTAACAATTGCATGAATAGATATTCATTGTAGTTTGTGAAACTATAAGACTATATAGAATAAGGCATGAAAAGGACTGTCAGAAAAAAGGAGTAAGTTTAAGTGAGATAATGTATTCATTTTCTAAAGCTGCCATATAAAAGTACCACAGAGTGAATGGGTTAAAAAACAAATATATTTTTATGAAATTCTGAAGGCTAGGAGTCTAAGATCAAGCTATTAAAAGTGCTGTTATATTCTGAGACCTTTCTCTTTGTCTGGGAAATAGTTACCTTCTCTATGTGTCTTCATGTGTGTGTGTGTGTGTGTGTGTGTGTGTGTGGGCGCACGTGCGCGTGAGCACGTCTGCATACACATGTATATCCTAATCTCCTCCATATTAACAGCACCAGTCATTTGGTATTAAAGCCAAGTCGAATGGCTTTTTTAAAAAACATAATCACCTGTGTGTATACCCTATCTCCAAATATAGTCATATTTTGAGCTATTTGGGGTTAGGACTTCAAAATATAACTAGAAAGACACAATTTAAAACATAACATGTGGTAAGGAAGTGTGTAGCCAACATTAAGTCTAGCACCATGCCCACTGCTTTGTAGATATGTTGTCTTAAACTCAGCAAACTCATGAGGTAGGATTTATTTTTAATATATTAAAAACAAATATAAGGGCCATTAATAACTTTAAAAATACTTTCTGCCAAACTTAATTAAATTATTTCCTTTTAAAAATTATACTACAACTACAGAGATAGGTACCTAATATAAGTAATTTATTAAGTTATAAGACTATATATATGTACATATAATATAAAATTTGTTTGTTCTCTTCCTCCCTGGTCTGGAATAGGTAATCACTGTGATCAGTTTGATACATGTACTTCAAGGATTTGTTACTTGGTCACATACCCAGACATGCTTCAGTTTAGATTTATTTATTTTCTTTTATTTTTTTTTTGTACTGGTCCTGAGGCTTGAATTTAGAGCCTGGGTGCTGTCCCTGAACTTTTTTTTGGTGGGGGGGTCCGGTCGTGGGGCCTGAACTCTGGGCCTGGGCGCTGTCCCTCAGCTCTTCAGCTCAAGGCTAGCGCTCTACCACTTGAGCCACAGCACCACTTCTGGCTTTTTTCTTTTTGCTTATGTGATGCCTCGAGAATGCAAGGCAAGCGCTCTACCACTGAGCCACCTTCCCAGCCCTGTCCCTGAACATTTTTGTTCAAGGCTAGCACTCTACCATTTGAGCCACAGCTTCATTTCTGGCTTTTTGGTACTTACTTGGAAGTAAGAGTCTCAAGGACTTTCCTGCCCAGGTTGGTTTTGAACCATAATCCTCAGTAGCTAGGATTATAGACATGAGCTACCAGTGCCTGGCTTAGTTTAGATATTTAAAAAATCTGATCATACTGTTTTATGGTACTAACACTTTATTGAACTCCATTGATTTTCAAATTTTAAACTCCTAGAAATAGTGTGATTGTGTTCAATATTTGTACATATATAAGGAAGTTATTTTATCAGGTAAGAAAGCTGAAATTGAAGAAAGTTAATCAATTTGTTCTATTCCTACTCTAAGGTATTGCTTGGACTCAAAAAAAGCCATGGTCTTTTTGTGAGGGAATGCTGCTTTCAGTGGTCAGTGTCTGCTGATTGAATAATGAAGAATAATTCTTTTAAATCACCCTTCTCCTCAGCAACCACACATCTTTGTGGTTTCTCAGATACTGCCCCACATCAAGTGGAATCCATAGGATTAATGCTTGGTCCCAATTTTGTTCTATCTGTATACAAACACTGCCTTAGTAGAGCTACTTAAGAACACACATCCTACAAGACTTTACTATAAGAGGAATCTCTTTCTTAGTAAAGGTTGTAATACAAGGGTATTTCTGGTTTTCAGCTGGACAGGATGGAAAGGAGAAAAGCATGGCTAAATCTGGCAAGAAGCACATCTGCTTGGTGGTCTAGTCTGTGACAGGTGGAACCAACCTGGACATGGAGGGTGCTCTTGGAAGCCCCTTCTAAAAAGTAGAGATTATGAACATGGATTAGGAAGAAATTTATTATTATTATTATTATTATTATTATTATTATTATTATTATTATTATTATTATATTACTATTAGGATTATTATGTGGTTGCACAAGGGATTGCAATTCCATAAATCAAGTTAAAGGTACAGGTTTCTTGATCAATGTCACCCCTTCTTTTGTTCTTCTCCATTTTCCCTTTCCTGTACTTACCCTCAAGAAACTAAGTTTCTTTCACTTAGAATTACTTTCCCAATAAAGAAACTTCATACTTCAGTTTGAGAAATCCATTTTGTACGAGTTGCCTAAGAATGACTGGCTTTGGACCTGGGAGAAGAGAAATACACAGAAAGAGCAAACTTCCAATCTGCCTTCTGAGCAAAGCTCATCACTCCAAGTGAGAGGCTAGGAATGTCACAGTATAATCACGTTTTGAGTGAGTGTTGATTCTTCAGCTCAGCAAATATCTCACCACTTCCCCTCAATGGACCTTAAGAGTTTCTTAGATTTGTCTGCCTGGGATGGCTTTACACGTGATCAACACATCTCAGCCTCCTTAGTATCTAGGGTTCCAGGTAGGAGCCAATAGTGCCCAGCCCCTTTATTTCTGTATTAGCTTTTACTACACCAAATAGTCATTGCTTTCATTATTCACTTATCATACGTTTTCTCCACAAGAATCTAAGCTTTCTAAGAACAGGGGCCTTATTTTTCTCTGTCATTATCATATACAGCTGCTTAGAAAAAGTGTCACATATTAGATTCCAATAGATATTGTTGAATTGATTCCATTTCCATCTCAAAACCATCTTTCATTGTAGTTTCCAAAAGAAATCCTTCATATCTTTCAAGGCTCAGCTCACATGTCACTTTTCTTGGCCCTTCCTGGAGTTTGAATTCAGAGTCTGGGCACTGTCTCTGAGCTTCTTTTGCTCAAGGCTAGCACTCTACCACTTGAGCCACAACTCCTCTTCCATCATGCCACCTTTTTTAAAGGTAAAATTTAGCCATCATGTGGTGAATGCCTATAGTGCATTAGATCACAGGTTTCTAAACTTTGTTCATAATGCCATTAAACAACTTAATATTGTGTCCTGACAATTTGGTGTCTATTAAAAAACTCTATCTATCTATCTATCTATCTATCTATCTATCTATCTATCTATCTATCTATCTATCTATCAAGAAAAATGTTGTATTTCACTCCTAATTAACTACATTTGTTTAATAATGGGATATGTGGATCTGCTGGATAGTGCACAATTTCTCAAGACCTCAAATCAGAATGTATAATGCTAATGCCATGGGAACTTAATCCACCAACATATCTAGTGCAGACTAAGAGGATGGCACTCAGAAAGTGTGGGCTAGTAGAGGGTTAAACAAGAGAGTGAATAAGTGAGAAAATAGGAAATGACCCTGACATGTAACGTTGTGTCTTACTTTCAGCTATTAGAATGGAAAGACTAGATTAGGAGAAAGTCAACCTATTTCCTATTCTTGGCTGGAAAGGATCTATTGCACAGGCTCACTTAGAGACTAGTGCACTAGTTATTTAATACAGCATCTGTCTAGACTGTAGAGATACATCATCATTCCAAATGTTGTTTCAACCAGTTCATCAAATTCTGACCAAGGGAGACCTATAGCAGAGTTATCATTCATTACGCACATTATTTTTTGGCCGTTGGCATAAGTGAGCAAGCGTGACCTGACTTTGTACCTTGCAAAGGCCCTATAAGATAGATGGACATATGGGCCAAATAAGAATTTACCTTATATCCCCCCATTAAAAGCCATATAAGCAACTCCATGAATGCCATCAATTTTTACAACTTCAAAGGTGAAAATTACTGGTCAAGATGCACGAGCAAGGGGTCTTTGTAGCAGGGATCTTGCGCTTCTGCCTTTCACGTTGACTCTCTTCCCTCTGTCTACTGTTGGCTATAAATCTTTTCACTACAGCATTGCTGATCACTATGCTAGCATATCACTATCACCATGCTAGCATATAGGCATTTTAATTATCTATATTCAGATCCAAATCCAGTATAGCCCAAATATTCTTTAAAAGCAAATCTAGTTTTAGGTCACAGGCCAGAAGTTCACGCCTTTAATCCTAACTATTTAAGAGGTGTAGATTGAAACAGTTTTAGAAAAAAAAGTTTCCCCAAACCTTCTTTTGTTAAAAAAAAAAAATCAGTGGGAGCTTATTTCAACCACTGGCTAGGTGTGGTGGCACACAGCTGCCATCCTAGTTGTATGGGACACATAGGTGGGAGAACCATGTTCCAAGGCCAGATGGGCAAATAAATGAGAACCCATTTGAAAAAAAAGAAAAATAACTATAGCTAAAAGGATTGGGGCATGGTGCAAGTGATAGAATGACTTCCTAGCAAGCAAAGAGCCTTGAGTTCAAACCCTAGTACAAAAAAACAAAAAACAAAGCAACAACAACAGCAAAAAAACCCCCAGGAATCTGGAATTCTACAGCTGCAATGGACCTTTGATGTTATTCAGTTCAAGCCTCTCATTGTTTGGATGCAAAAAACTGAGGTCTGAAAGAAAGTTATAAACCTGCCAGGATTATTCTGCTCCCTGCAGCCATAACAGCTACTGCCTTTGTTTCCTCTTAAAATGCTGCCCATAAGACATTCCATAGCAACAATGTTGGAGACCATAAAAGTGAATTGTATGAAACTGAGGATGAAGCAGAATACACAGGGAAAGACATTCTGTTCCTGAGACAAATGCCAAAGCTTCCAATCCATGCCTCTCCAGTACAGACAACCATCAGCCCTCACCTGAACAACTTATCGTCTTCTTGGCATTTCTGTGTTTACTCCTGCTTTCTTCTCATTCCCTACATTGAGCCTGCAGCTAGACCTTTAAGTTCAATTCTATTTTTCACCCAATTAAACTTCTCCAGCAACTTTTCTTTGTATTAAAATATAACCTAAATAATAGATATTCTGCAGGATCTAGTGTTCTTGCATGCCTTTGCTTGGTCTTAGCTTCCAATATTTTTCCCCTTATTCAGTGGACTCTGTATCTACTAGTTCTATTCTTCCTTTGGAAATACCAATATGTTTTGCACCATTGAGTTTTTTATTGGCTATTCCTTTTATATTCACATTTGTTTGTTTGTTTTTTGCCTTAAAGGGTAACAAACTCAGAGTCTTATGCTTACTTGTGTACAGCAAATGCTGTTGCACTGAGCTATACCTCTAACCCTATCTTTCCTTTTACATTCTTGCTGTCTGGTTTTCTTCATTAGAGTGAAAGCTTCAGGAGAGCTGGGTCTTGTTTCGTTGTTTATTTCATTTTTAAAATTATTATTTATTTTTAAATGACCATTAGTTGTGTAAAGAGGTTTCAATTCAACATGTTAGTTTATGAGTATGATGTTAACTATGGTCACTGTCGCTTAAATCCCAATTTATATGAATGTTTAGGATACTGTAGAAGAAAGGAAAGGAGTCAATTTAAAATGTTAAATGAAGTCCCAGGAGTTTGGGTTTGATATTGAGTTTGTGTAACCATGACAGAGTGACTAAAGGAGGCCTTTCTGAGGAGCCCCTGCATTCACTCAGGTGTGGGAAATCTCAGACCCAAATCACCTGCATGATTGGTTTGCTGGTTACTCCTAATGCTCCTCCCACTGGTGCCCTTACCCTTCCTTTCTCCCAGAGAGAACCTTGCTGCTTTCTT
The DNA here is from genome assembly GCF_024711535.1 of Dipodomys merriami. NCBI lineage: Eukaryota > Metazoa > Chordata > Mammalia > Rodentia > Heteromyidae > Dipodomys > Dipodomys merriami. The sequence continues at coordinate 2,510,354 of NW_027202382.1, read as the reverse complement.
AGGAAAGAGTAGGGAATTATAAAAATGGGAAAGATTAGATGAGCTTCATCCTTAGGAATGAAAATAGTCTTCTTGGACTAGCTAGAGATAGATTAAGAACCAAGACTAAGGAGAACTATGCAAACATTGAGGAAACTTTGACTTTCTTGCAGTGATATTCTATATCATATAGAGTGATTGCCAATCTACTCTTCAAAGTCCATGACCTGATTTTTCAGGGAAACTAGAAGTATTACAAACATAGGAAGATGTTTTTGTATTCTTCAGATTGCCTAGGGGGCTAAGAACCTGAAGAAATGTGTGTATGGAGCAACTCTATAAAAAAAAATATGAAAAGCGCTGAATCTTTGGAGACAAAAAGGTTCAGAAGTGTCGCCAGAATCTGTCTAGCTAAGAGAGATCTAAATCAAGAGTCTAATATTCAGCTGAATTGTCCTGAACTTCTCAGTTTGAAAAACTGGAATGTGATTATGAAAAGATTCTTTCTTACAAGAGTTTTGTTTGTTTTGTTGGCATTGTTGCTTCTGTCATGGTCAAAAGCCAGAAAAAAACAATATTCCCAAATTATTTGAAGACTCTAGGTTCTCATAAAAATAAAGTCCAGTATCAGTTTAATTCTACAAGCTGTAAAGATTTGGCTTATGTACTGCTATGACTTGAATGTATTATGAAATCAGAATATTAGCCTACATGTGTCTGCAAAGATGCTTACAACAATTTTAAGGAACTTATGGGCTTTTTTTTTTGTCTGTCGGTTGTGGGGATTGAACTCTGGGCCTGGGCGCTGTCAGCTCAAGGTGAGCGCTCTACCACTTAAGCTAGCACCACTTCCAGTTTTCTGGTGGTTTATTGAAGATAAGAGTCTCACGGACTTTCCTGCCCGAGCTGGCTTTGAACAGTGATCCTCAGATCTCAGCCTCCTGAGTAGCTAGGCACCCAGCCTTGAGCAATTTTTGAAGAACTTTAAGGACAGAATAGGTGGACATCTATCTGTTCATAATGCTCTAGGCCTTCATCTAGAGCATAGTTTGGATCTTTTCCACTAGTTTACACCTGGGAGAAAAAGGACTAGAAGTTAGGGAGAGACTGTAAAATCATAACTTATTTTTAAAAATTGATATCTAAGATATCATGAAAAGGATAAAAAGACCAATAAACTCAAGTATATTTCCATCAAAAAACCCTTTTTAGTATTTCTAAAATTAACTCTGTCAATATGCTTATAAAATTTAAAAACAGTATTTGCTTTCCTAAATCAATCAACAATTAAATGATGTAGTATGAGGAAGTTAAATAAAATAATTAGACTGGGAGAGAGTGAAGGTAGGGGTAACATTGTCAAAAAGAAATGTACTCTTTATCTGACTTATGTAACTGTAACACCTCTGTACATCATCTTTACAGTAACAATAAAAATTAAATTTAAAAAAGACAGAAAAGAATGACACAAATATTGTCAGACATCTAGTATACTAAATAGAAATGGAGAAATAAGCTAAGCAAACATTTCTATTGAGTAATTATATTTAGTCCCCTGTCTCAATAGTCACACCTTCTATTCCTTGCATTTTGTCTAGTTAGCCATTAGAAATATACATGGTTTTCTTTTGAAATTTATCATCTCCCAATTAGTCTATGTTTTGGCCTTCAGCTAATTCTAATGTCCATTTTCTCTATTCCTGTGTCTGTTTCTTAGCATTTCTGTTCAGACTTGAAATACTGCTGACCATGTCCTTTCTCTAAGACCAACCATTTTTTAAATAATATTTTTATTGTGAATATACTGTACAGAGGGGTTACAATCACCTGAGCAAGATAATGAGTACATTTCTTATCAAGCATTGTTGCCTCCTCCTTTGTTTTTCCCCTACCATCCCTTCCCTCCCATCTCCACAGTACATCTCATTGTTGCAATGGGTCCACCCGTATCTCTATTTAAACAATTTGTTTTTCCTTCCACTCCCCAAGTTATACCAATTTCAAATACAGTGAAAACAGGGGTTATACCTTGGGGGAGGGACATACAAAGCAACCAAAAATCACATGGTACCTTATAAATACATTAGAAACTATAGCAAGAAAGAAAAAATCACTGTGTCCTTATCTTGGGGTTCATTTTGCTTAACATAATCATATCTGACCTTTTCTGCTTGCCTCAGATATACTAGTTATTGCAAAGAAGGGAAACCATGGGACCTATGTTTCTTTGGGCCTGGCTTACTTCACTTAATATAATTTTTTTCCAAGTCTTTCCACTTCCTAACAAATGGGGCAATGCCATTCTTTCTGATGAGGCTTAGAATTCCATTGTGTATATATACCACATTTTCTTGATCCATTCATCTACTGAGGGACATCTGGGTTGGCTCCATATCTTAGCTATGGTAAATAATGCTGTAATAAATATAGTTGTGTTAGTAGCTTTATTATGGTCTTGTTTGTGATCATTCAGGTAAATGCCCAAAAGTGGGCTTGCTGGGTCATAGGGGAGCTCTATGTGGAGTCTTTTGAGGAACCTCCATGCTACTTTCCAAGTTTACATTCCCACCAACAATGCAGTAGGGTTCCCTTCTGTCCACATCCCCTCCAGCATCTGTTGTTATTAATGTTCTTGATTATAGCCATTCTAACTGGGGTGAGGTGGTATCTCAATGTTGTTTTGATTTGCATTTCTTTTATGGCTAATCACCCTGCACCAGAATCAATTCCAAAGGGATCAAAGACCTCAGAGTCAAAGCAGACACCCTGAAAACATTACAGGAAGGAATAGGAGAAACCCTAGGTCTCCTTGGCACAGGCTGAAATTTTCTTAATAAAAACCCAGAAACTGAGGGGAGAGGGAAGATGGGAAGTGGAAACAAAGGAAGAGGCAACAATGCTTGATAAGAAAAGTACTCATTACCTTGCCCATGTAATTGTAACCCCTTTGTACGGTATTTTCACAATTTAAAAAAAAGTACATAAAAACAAAGGAGAAAAAAGACACAGAAACACAACAAATCAAAGAAAGGTTGGACAAATGGGATTGCATGAAGCTGCAGAGCTTTTGCATGACAAAGGACATAGCTAGCAAGATCAATAGAAAGCCTACGGATTGGGAGAAGTGCTTCACTAGCCATACAACAGACAAGGGTCTCATATCTAAAATATACCTGGAACTCAAAAAATTAAATCCCCCAACAACAAATCCTCAAAGAAACAACTGCCCGATTAACAAATGGGCTAAGGACTTAAAGAGAGACCTCTCTGAAGAGGAAATAAGAATGGCCAATAGACATAAGACCAACCTTCCTAATCTCAGTCCTTCCCCTTTATTGCCCAACAGCTTATTTATTTCTTTATTTGTTGGTAATCTCTACCCAATACTCCATTGAATATTCCAGGCTTTTGTGCTCACTTTTGATATTTAATTTGCCTCTGCCTTCGAAGAATGAAGTGTATGACCTTTTTCTTTACCAAGATTACTTGTCTTGTTACCTATTATCTCCTCTGAGACCTGTAGCATAGTACCAGGGGCACTCTTACTTCTTAAGGTAATTAATTTCCCTTTTATAGCAACTCATCTTTCAGAAGTTTAGTTCTTTTTTTTTTAATTCTAGAATTTAAACCCAGGCCTCACTCCTGCTAAGGGAGCATTCTACCATGAGCCACACCTCAGGCCCAGATGTTTTATACTTCAAACAAGTAACTCAGTAAGCAAACAATTCTTCCATGACTGAACAAATGTAGTGTTTTTGATACACACACACAGACACACACACACACACATACACACACACAATACAAAAACAGTATTAGGATTTGAACATCCCCTTAAAAACTCCTGCTAAAATTTAATTATAACAGTATTAATAGGTAGGACTTGTACCAAGATTTTAAGTCGTACACGCACATCTATGTTTATTGCAGCACTGTTCACAATTGTCAGGATATGGAAACAACCCTGATGCCCCACTACAGATGAATGGATCAAAAAATTGTGGTATCTATACACAATGGAATATTATGCAGCCATTAGAAAGGACAAAATAATGGCATTCGCAGGGAACTGGATGGAACTAAAAGAAATCCTGAGTGAGATAAGCCAAGAGCAAAGAGACAAATGGCACATGGTCTCCCTGATAAGTGGCTGTTAAATCCAAAACATAAGGTGATACGACCAAATAAACAAGACTGAAGAAACAAAGGTCCTCCCCTCATCTGGTCAAATCATTACTAAATGACCCCATGCTGCTGACCATATATATGGTGTATATGTGCAAATCGGAGGGAAACTAAAAGAAGAACACAGAACCAGAGGGAAACAGGGGAAAACAAAAAACAGCAAGACCCATCAGCTGTACTGGACATTGATTCAAACAACTCAACGGCAGCAATGGGAGGGAGGGAATGAGTGGGAAAGAGGAAACAGCTTACACTAAGCAAAATGAAAGGAATGTTCATGTCACCCGATGTGGAAGAAATAACTGTATTGTCAAAGCTCATAGAACTCATAAACTTTATAGACCACGATAGAGACAATTTGCCCCCGAAGGTTAGAATGTGTTTGTGACTTTAACTAAGTGTCACTATCCCACAATACTGTAAAATTTGTGAAAGTCATGTAATCACTTAATCACAATAAAAAATTGCAAAAAAAAAAAAAGATTTTAACTCCTGTAGGGTCGTTCCTCATGCAAAGACAAGTGGCGTTATCAAAGGAATGGATTGGTAGGAGGGGTCTGGACTAAAAGGGTGGGTTTGGCCCAACTTTACTTTGCCATCCGTTCTCATTTGCCCTGTTAATGAGTTCTGATGCATCACAGAGGCTCTTTCCAGATGCTGCCACCATGTGCTTTGGTTCCAATTCATTGTAGAAATTCTTTCACTGGTCTTTCCTTTTTCTTCATCCTTTTGACATTTTTCCATATGAACACCTTTCAAGAACTTTCTTAACTTCTTGTTGTACATCTCTTGTGCCTTTGATGGCTTATCTGAAACCATTTCTTTTCCCTGTCTGGATGCAACTCTACAAAAGCTCCAAGTTCTTTCCATCCATTTCCTGTGTTAGCTCCACCCTCATGTCAAAATGAAGCTCTATATCATGCTTTCACTTCAGAACCTCACGTGACTCCCATTATCCACTGAACTACTATAAACTTGGAAGCCTAGTATCACATCTCTTCACAATGTAAACTTAGAATATCTTGCTTTTCACAGTCTACCCAAGTTAGTTTTCATAGCACAACTGAATGATTCATGCCTTCAAAGTATTCCACTGGGATTGACTGCTACCCCTCATACCCAGAATGAGCCATTCTAACCTACAATCCCTATCTCGTACCACTACCTCCTTTAATTCCCTGCAGATTTTCTCTCTTGTTTTAATTCACAGACAACTTTATTCCTTTTTAGCAGCATTTGTCATATTTTGCCACAGAGTGTGGCTATGTGCACATCTATCTTCCCTCTGTACTCCCCCCTTCTTATATTACAGATGTTTTAGGACAGTAACTACATGTTATTTATCCTTGTACTTATGTACTGCCTCAAACTTAGTTGGCATTGAATGGTAGTTGTTGGACAAATGAAGGAGTTTGTCAAATCTGAATCTGATTAATAATATTTATTTTGTGATACCCTAGGTGGTTTCTCTTTTATCATCATTCTTACTCAATTGTCATGGGACCGATATGTGAAAAGGAAGAAAGCAGGCAGGAAATTAAGCAGCCTTGTTTTGAAATAGTCTAGTTAGTTTCAATCTGCTCAAGTAATTAAAAATTTACATTGAAGAACATTAAAACTGACTTCATAATTAGCACAGTATGAGATAGATAACTCTTCATAGAATACTAATTGTTTTTTTGTTCAAGATACTTTTTTAAAAAAACATTCAACACTTTTTGATAACTGAATTTTTAAAAAAAAATTCACAACCACAGAACATCATACTTACCACATTGCTGCATGTTCTATATCGAATATTTCGTCCTTCACAGCTCCTAGGTCATAAAAGGAAAAATGAAAGCCCATTATTACCCATGAAACACTTAAAGTTGGAAATATTTAAAACAATTTCCTATTAATATTAGTGGAAAGGCCTTTTTTCTATAGATATTTGAAGTTCTGTTATAAAATACTAAATTGAGCAGATTTAAAGAAGTTGTGCACATATAACAATTTCTCTATAAGGTCGGAAATAAAGACTGGTTTTGCTTCAAAAATTTTCAAAGTAAGTTCTTAAGGCAAATAAATATCAGGACCAGATTTAATTAAAAAATTTTGTTAGAGACATCTATTGCCTTGTTTGTGGTATAAAACTAAAGAAATTTTCAGTAAAAAAGCTTTAGACCTGAATATGATAAAATCGGTCTTAATGTTTAATATTTCTTTAAAGATAAGAAAAAGTCATACATTTTATACATATTTTTTAGTTTTACAATATATGCTCACTGTAGAACTTTCAAGTAATACGGATTCTGAAAAAGAAATGAATGTCTTCATGGCTACCTTATTTGACAGTGATTATTATTTTGATTCTTAGTGATTCTTTGTAGATTGTTCTCCCCTTAAAATTTTTGGAGGTATTTTCCTACTGTGTTAAATAAGCTTTAAAAACACTCTAATGAAAGCTATGTACTATTCCCTCAAATGATACAATATGATATAATTGTATAGTCATTCTTCCATTTCTTGTCATTAAGTAATTTCCATAGGATTTGATAAGTCAGAGTATAATAAACTATCTCCATGCACATGTTTTATCGAAGTTTTTGACCATGTCTTTAAAGTTGATAATTTTCTAGAAGGAGAATTACTGAGCTAAAGAGAAGGAATTTGTGTAATGCTCTTGAAAATTATTGCCAAATTGCATTCCACGGAAGTTGTGCCATTACATACTCCCACCAGAAATACGTGGGAGTTTCTATTTTACTAAATTCTTGTGAACAAAAAGAATTGATTTTTGATAAACATTCAATAATGACAATTCACAAAAGTAATAGTCCACTCTTTTCAAACTAAATCATACTTTCTAGAATACCAACTACATTATGGAAATTTGAGACAATGATTATAAAATACCTAATAGTTATGAAACTCCAGGAATAACTTTAAGTTTGTTGTATATAATAATTTATTTAATCTTCTCCAATTCCTGAGAATATCATTAATTATTTAATGTTCCCCATTTTCAGAGATATAGGTTATCATTGTTATTGTCATTTTACAGATGAAAAAAACAAGAATAGAAAGGCTATGAATCTTCAGTAATTCACATTTAACTGTTAAGCTGTAGAGCTGAGATTTAAATCTAGGCTCTCTGACTTCAGAGCTTACACTCATAATCACAATTCTTGTCTAGAAAGTATGAGGCCCTGATTTTAATTCTCATACTGTTAAGTACATGCGCACACACGTGCACATGTGCGCACACATACACACACTCACAAATATACGCAAACCCTACAATAATTTCAATGCGTTAATACTTCCTAATTTTTGTTACTGTTGTTTAACATATATTCACAGAACTTCTATTATATGCTGGGCAATGAATTATTTGGGGAAATACAGATAATGAATATGACTTGATCTTTGCAGTTAAGAAAATTAATCACATAATTACAATTCAGTATAAAAATTCTATGCAGGAATTGTGGTAAGTCTGGAGATCTAATCAGAAGAAAATTTCATCTAAAGCACAATTACAGTAAGGTTATCTTAGGTCTAAAGATTTGGCTTCAACCAGATTAACTATATTAATATAATTTAAAACTAGGAAAAGAGCCAGGCAATGGACAGTGGCTCATACCTGTTATCCTAACTACTTAGGAGGTTGAGATTTGAGGATCATGGTTCAAAGCCAGCCCAGACAAAAAAGTTTGTGAGACTCTTATCTATCCAGTTAATCACAGAAAAAGCTGGAAGTGGTGCTGTAGCTCAAGTGGTAGAATGCTAGCCTTGAGCAAAAGGAGCTTAGGGGCAGCACTCAGGTCCAAAGTTTAAGGCCCAGGACTAGGAGGGGAAAAAAATGAGAAAAGGAAGGCATTAGAATCATAGTAAAAGGGAGAATTATATTATATGATGATCATTGCCCAGCCCAGCAATGTCCTAGACAAAGGTCCCATGAATTTTATGCCCTTCATGTCCCATTGACAAGTTTGTTACTATCTTGATAATAAATGGACTCTTGGTCACCTACCTAACAGAAACATATGCTCAGTTTATGGGAGGAATATCTCTCTTAGGGTGCATGTTGACCCAGGACTCTGCCAAGAAACATCGGGATTCTCCTTAGGGCTGAGAGGCAGAGAAGGCCAGCCTCACTGACCTGAGAATTCTAGTCCATGTAATGGATAACTCTGTTCCTTGTTGTAAAATAATAATAAGCTGACACTTCAACTTAAAACATTCACCTCGAGGGAGAAGATATTGTAAGTCACTGAGAGTCCACTCCCAAAAGAAGTATTTGTCTTTGGTATTATTGCTCAAAAATATATCAAATTTCTGCTTCTGAAAATATGAGAGTTAGGTTCCTTCCAGATGAGGGCTAATTCATAAATAATGAATTCTACAACTCAGAGGGCTTTGTTGGAATGGCCCAGGATGTCAATATTTGTTGAATGTGGAAGTTTTTTTTTTTAATTTTGTAATTACTGGTGCACATGTAGTGCACTGCACATGCAGTGGTTTATAATACTCACTTGGAAGCCAGACTCCTTTTTGAGAAGTATAGCTCTATACTTCATTTTTTTTTCCATCTGAAAAATAGGATAACAGTACTCATCTTCTGAATTCTTTTTTTTTTTGGTTGGTCCTGGGGCTTGAACTCTGGGCCTGGGCACTGTCCTCAGCTCTTCAGCTCAAAGCAAGCCTTCTACCAATTGAACCATAACAGTGCTTCTGGTTCTCTGGTGATTTTGGAGATAAGAGTCTCACGGACTTTCCTGCTCGGGCTGGCTTTGAACCGTGATCCTCAGATCTCAGCCTCCTGAGTAGCTGGGATTACAGGCGTGTGCCACTGGTCCCCTGCATTCTTTTGAGAATTGATCCACTCAAGAATTGCAAATCACTTCATAAACTACATTGGGGACGGTAAGCATTACAACAGTTGATATATTAGTAACATATATGATAGACATCAAATATGACAGCTCTTGAAAGGAAGCTTAGAATATATAGAAAAAAAATCTGTAAGAAAGGCATATAGGCATAACAAATTTGGTATATTTGCACATTCCCAAGCAGTTCTCTTTGTTTTTCTTCACATTTAGAGTTTATATGGAGAATTTTAGTTCAGAGAAATACCTTCTAACTTCTAACTTCAATGCACACTAAGGGGAATGAATCTATAAAGGATCTGAAATATAAAGATACAACAATGGCTTCTTGCTTAAAAAAGTGAAGTCCAGTATTATTCTTTGATAAACAATACTTTTCAATGTTTCTCATCCATTAAAAAATTTCCCTAAACTCATACCCATGAAGAAAAATTATGGAAATAATTCTGAATAGGAGATTATAGACTAGAATTATATATTTTCTTCTACTTGCAGATGTCTCCTACTTTCTCAGGTCTAACTTTCCTCATTTGTCTAGTGCATAAATAAATTTCAGAGAATAAAGTTATGATCACAAACTAAGAGAATGCACAAAAGCTCTGCTCAAATGCCAAGGAGGTTTTTTTTAAAAAAAGAGATACTACTAACAAAGTAAAACAAGGAAAGTAGAAAATTACCTGCTTCGATAATTTACATACATACCCAGATTTTATATGTATCCCTGGGAAAGGGAGACAGTGTATAATGCCAAGTTTTAATATTATTATTTAGAAACAAAAAAGTAAACCAAAGACAAAAAACCACTTTCAGATTTTCCAAGGAATATCTTGTAATAGCACCTAATATTGATTTGCAAATAATTTATTGATGCCTTCAAATATTCTTCTCTTTATTATATCATATTATCTTTTAATTATGAGCTTATTTGAGATTTGCCTGAAATATAGTGTGAATGCTTAAGTTTGGCAAGGTGATCTAGGGAGTTGCGAGACATTACCAAATTAAGAATAATAGCAGAAATACTAGTGGGTACTCTGTCTTCAGTGTCAGTTATAGGTCTCTGTCCTAGCATTAGCACATATCTTTAATCTTCCTATGATCAAAAAGATTTGTTATTCCCTTAGTAGATAAGGAAACTAAGAAAAAGAGAGCAGAGATTAGGAGCCTAGGTTTGACTAACTCCAAAGTCTATGAAATAATAAGAGGAACAAGATATACTCAAGATGTTTAATAAACTAACATTAGATTAAAAATCGGCAGAGCTGATCAGGGTGCTGGCAAGGTGCTGAACTGCTTCTCATTGATAGTATGGCAGTCCTCAGATGCCCCTCAGATCTGCTAACTCCACTTCCAGTAAAGTGGATCCATACACACATCGGCATGAGTGTATGGACAACATACTCATCATGATATTTAACGTGAAAGAATGTATGTGTAGAGAGGCTCATTTGAATATGCAAATTTGCTAGATTTAAATATAAAAATTTATTTTAAATAGTTAAGCAATTATTCCACTACAAGGATTTAATTTTTGCAAAGTGTAAATGTCTTCATCCAAGGCCTATATCGGGCACAACGCCTCATCTGAGATTTAAACAATAAAACATTCTTTCCTTGTTTTATATACATATATAGATAGAAATAGATATTTTACATATATTTAATCTTGTTATACATTTATATTTACATATATTTAATCTTGTTATATATATTTATGTTTATTTGTTATATATATTTATACTTATTTGTATATTTCATGTAAATATATAAATACATGTAGATATTCTTTTTTTTGAAGGTTTTGTTTTTGTTTTTGTTTTTTTGTCAGCTATGGGCCTTGAACTCAGGGCCTATACACTGTCCTTAAGCATTTTGCTCAAGGATAGCACTCTATCACTTTGAGGCACAGCTCAACCTCCTGAAGTTTTTAATATAAACCAGATGACTGGGTTCCCTCCTATTGAGTTAAGTTAAAATTCACCTCTGGAGATAAAAACAAACATTAGAAAGGTCAATCCAAAGTGCTTCTGAGAAGTTACAGAGCCTTGCTACCACAAGACCCATGACAGTGTTCTCACAGTACAAGTGGTGATGCTTACAGCATATGTTTTCATGAGTTAAATAATGTATCAACCATAGGCTCCAAAGCTACCTCAAGTCGGAGAGAACAAAACGGAAATATTGCAGCCTAATTCCATCCAACTTGGACTAGAGAATGATCTGTTTGTTTATATCAGTACTTTGCTCTTTGCTAGACACTTGATAATTTCAACTTAATTTCCTCTCTCAAAACAATGCAAATCATCTCAACCACAAGCTATTATTTATGAATTACTCAGACTTTTAATTCACTTATAATGACATTAGTAGAGACTCCAGGCATACACAGGTTTCTCATTAGCAAGCCAGACTCTTCCAGAACTTCAAATCTTGATGTTATCCTAGCTTTAATTATATTTAGCAAACTTAGAAGAGATTGATTGCAATGGAAAATTAAGACTCTCTTTTTAGGCTTCAGCAACTTGTTGGCTTCTTCTTTCCTCCCACATTTTCCTCATTCATATAAATCTCTAAAAGAGGGAAGTATATTTGATTTATTCTTCTTTAATCTTCAAAATTGTCTCACCTCATCTCTAAGCAAACAAACATGGTTGCATTATCAGGCTCTATCTGGTGTCAGTGAAACAATTTCAAGAAAATCTAGCAACTATGTATTTGAAACATTGGAGTCCGTAAGGACAATGTGACTTGTTTTAAGCTCATGAAATTTAAGGTTTCCTCTCTGACTTCCAACTAAGAGCAAGTAACATGCGGGGCATGGTGATTCTTATATGTAATCCTAGCTACTCAGGAGGCAGAATTGGGAGGACTGTGGTATAAGGCCAGCTGGGCAAATTGTATTTATCAAAAACTACAGCAAAAAGGGCTGGGGCCATAGGTTCAAATGGTAGAGCATTTGCCAAGCAAATGTGATGTCCTGAATACAAAGTCCAATACCTCCTCACACACACACACACGCGCGCGCGCACGCACCCCAGGTTATATAATTTCCATGGATCCCAGCTGTCATCTGTCTTTCTAGGCAAAGAATTTTCAAATGCTTGCTTATCTCTCTTCTTTTAGTTATCTGGGGCTGTAACTAGGGCTTGTGTTGAACAGGCAATTTATTTATTGTGGTTATACCTTGCTTGGGGGAGAAAGGAAAGTTTGACAATGTGACATCCCTACGGGCATTGCAAGTCCCACGTTTTCATCTTTCCTTTAGCTCTGCTTCATACTTGTGATTCAAAAAGCTGCATTTATGCTTTATATATTACTAGGTATGCAAGACAGTGAGTACTTAATTCTGCTTTTCACTGTCATATACAAAAGTAAAAATGAACCTTCTTTATAGTGATAGTGTGGTCCCAAGAGTGGTTAACTCAGCACTATCTCTTCTTCCAAAATATCTACAGACAACTATGTTTACTTCATGTATTTATTATGTATGGTGACTCTAAATATGGAATTTTATTTCCATATTAATCTCTAGGGAGTACCTTAACAATATTTATAGATTGAATTTTTTTTAACAAACATCAAATGGATGCTTACTTTCTTGAGAAGTGATTTTGAGCCTTCCTCCCTTTGGACTTCCAAACAATCACCTACCTTCAATAACAAGCTTTCAGAACTTTCTAGAGCTAGCGATGTATGAACTGGTACCTTCAACTGTCTTTGTTAACTACTTGTTTTACCCCATTTGAAATTAAACTTTCACAAGACAAAACCATTAACATCTTTACAAATAATAAATCTCCAATAGACACAGCCACCGGTGGAAGAACGGCTTTGAAGGAGCAGAGATGGAAGTCTCTAGTGCTTTGGGACTTTCAAAAGCACACATAAAAATCCTTCTATCCCTTAGCATTTGGTTTAAAAGTCTCCAGGTCCCAGGCAGGATGTCTATTTGTTTTCCATTGTTTCTTCTGCTTGTGATACATCACATGGTTCAGAAAGATTAGGGCTAAGGGACAGATTTATTTTTTTTTCTGAATAGATAGATATACAAGCCAAAGTATTCTGACAACTTGATAAATGTAGCTTTGAAAACGCTTTCTGTGGTAATAATACAGCAAAACAACAATGAGGCAAGCTGCCAGCCTTCATTCGTTAGGAGGTGAGCTGGCTGGGAACGGACATGGCTCTGGGTTGCACCAACTCTCTGTAACCTGCTACAGGCTCCAAAGTGGCCCCCAAAGCCAAAAGGAGAGTCTGCCTTAAAATGGTATTTTCAGAGCAATTTTTCAACTGACCAAGGGGATAGAGGAAGCCCAGATTTAAACATCATGGTATAAATTATAGACTAGACTTTAAAAGTGTTTCTTTGGCATAGGTAATGTATTTTAATGACTTCAGTTTTATGTTTCAACACTGAATGCATTGCCAACCTGGAGACTCTAGCTTTTGTGTATATAGAGAGGTTCTAAAACCTAAAGTGGAGACTTAATTCGATATACACAGCAATTATGTAGGCTTGTGGAACGCATTCTAAGATGACATCCTCTAATTTGTCCGATGTCTTTTCAAACAGAATAAATTAAGGAAGGTTCCCTGGATGTTCAGCACATTCTTGAGTATCAGCTAGGAATGTACAAAGGTGTTAACTTAAAAATCTAGACTCACACAAGAATCTTAAGAGTCTGGTAATGAGTTACATTTCTTTTTGTTTTCTCTTGTTTTCTCTCAGTTTTTCCCTCCTGACCCCCTCATCTTTTACTTATTACTCAACTTATGTAGCAGTAACCCCTTTGTTTATTACCTTTGCAATAACAATTTTAAAAAAGAGTCTTGATTTTGAAATGTGTCCTTTGAGTTTCAAATTAGTTTATTTGCTGTTATAAATGTTTGATATGTTCTATATTATAACTAGCAAAACCACTCAAAAATAAAAAAAAACAAGAAGCATGACATTGTAAACCATAATGGTCATGTATTTTAAAAAAGTCTCAGAGATTTCTGTACATGTTGTTTAGATCACCTAAGGAAACAATGTACAATCAGTGCTCCCACAGTGCAAATGAGCCCCTGGGCAGGGCTTCCTGGTTAACAAGCTTTTGTATAAAGCTTTCTGATTTAGCATCACTTAACACATTTCTTGTCCATTCAGCATAAGCCACTAGGAAGAAAAGACATTGCAAAAAATACAAGAATGATGATATCCCTTGGTGCTTATCAAAATTATAACTTAGCTGGAACAAATCTACATTAATCAGAGTAGCATATTCAACAGTGTACTGTAATATAAAGTCAATAGTTAGTGGATATGGTCTAGATACCAAGAAAAAAAAAACAGAAATAATTTGCAAAAGAAATGCCTACACAAGCTAGAAGAGTCTTGGAAATGTGACTTAAGAAAGACAGACACAATCAAGTAACCATCATTTCAAAGTACTAAGACACAATTCTTATAGCTCTCCAAGCTTCTGGTTTACTCTCTTTGCTTCTTTTTTTCCTGTAATCTGTTTGATCTCTGATCTATAATGCAGAGCAATGTCTAGTATACTGTTAGTATTCAAGAAGTATTTCATGAAAATAGGAGGGAAGAAGGAAGAGGGAGAGAGAGGAAGGGAGGGGAAAAGAATAAAGGAGAAAAATGAGGAAAAGAATTGAAGAAAGGGAGGGAAGGCAGAAATAAAGGAGGAAAGGAAGAAAGGAAGCAAAAAAGGAAGAAAGGAAAGAAGACTAGGATGAAGGAAGGAATACAACAAAAGGACACGTTATAAAGATAATATTATAAAGATAATGGGCATGATGAACCTTTGGCCTCATATTTGTTCTAAATGTTTGAACACTGAAACCTGATGAACATCTTCCTATAGTAAGCTAAAGATGGAAAGTTTAAAATTAAACTAAATAGCTACCAAGGGGAAGACAATTTGGCTCTTTTCTATGGATATGTTTATTTTCATTTTTTTTACTTTAAATTGTGCTTGTCTCTGCAACGCATTTGCTTCTTTTGAAAGATGGCTAGGGGTTGGGCCAGGGGATTGCTGCCTTTGGCTTGAGATACACTAGCAGAAAGGACATGCACTCTAGAATACATACACACATGCCATAAGTTTTGCAAAATGATCTTACATTTGCTCAGTAGCCAAAGAGGCAGAGAATCAGAATAAAAATAAATGTGTTTTAGCAACACCAAGTCCAACTTTTCCATCATCCCCATGAGGAAAGTGTATATTATTGAAACTCTAGGACTCTAATAATCTCACCTGATACAACTCTTGGGCTGGGAATTTATGAATTATCTTAGAGACAAAAAACCTCTAGTTTTTCTATGTCACCAAATGTCCATTGCCAAAAGGGTCCTCATGAATCACATTTTACTTTAAAACCAATTGTAATGCTGGGGGAAGAGGCATGGAGCACAGTGGTAGAGTGCTTTGCTAGCATTCACAGGAGCTTGTGTTTGATCTTCGGGAGATTAAAAAGGGGAAAGAAACAAAAGAAAAGCCATTTATACTAAGAGCTTCTGCATTACTTCTCTTCTTGTGTAACAGAAAGATGAGTCTGCCTGAATATCCAGAAGCAAAAGTGACTCTTTTTCAGGGCCATACAATTTCAATTTTAGATATGAAGGACACTTGTGATAATTCATGTAATACCTATTTGCTAATTCATATTTTGTTCCAGGCACTGCTCACTTGACTTCATAAGTGAACAAACTGAATCTCAGAGAAACTAGATTCAGGCTAAAAATCAATGGGACCAAGATACAAGATAGTAGTTTGACTAAAAAAAATAATATCAGGAATAATCCACAAAATAAGGTAAACCTTCCCTCAGAGGCAAGTTCTCATCCTTCCAACATGTGGTTTTCTCTTGCCTTTCTCAGGAAAGTCTTCTTATCCTGACCAGGAACATTTCTCCAGCCCAAAGGTAGAGACTGGCTCTGCAGTTATCTGAGATTTGTATACATAGTTAAGAGTTCTGCTAGCACTGATACATGAATCTGATGATGTCACCAAGTATTCCATATTCTTGTTGACTTTGGATGTTCTAGCATACCTGATTCTGTTATTCTTCCTTGTGTTCCTAATATCCTTTCTGTCTGTCTTTCTCTAACTTTCAAGTTCAAGTTGGTTCAAGTAGGAGAGAGAGAAAGACTGAGAGAGCACTTGACTAGCAAGCACAAGGCCCTGAATTTAAACCCTAATAGAGCATCAAAGCACCCCCTAAAAACAAGAACAACTATAAAACTAAACAAAATAAGAATAAGAAACACTAATTTGACCAAGTACTTCACTTGAGTGAAAAGCTTTTAACCCAATATTGTCAGTATAATAAACAATTTATGTCCTGGTTTATCACATAAACCAGTTTGTTGGAATTGCTGGAATAAAAGATGGTTGGAAATATGTAAGTACAAAGTACTTATAAATTAATTAAGAAGTAGAAGTAGTGCATAAATTGATGCTACCCAAATAAATAACAATAAATATTAAAATGCCACACCCAATTCTACAGATGTATTATCTACAGAGCTGGGAGGAGTTCCCTTAGGTCTGAAAATAAAACTATAGTCAGGGGGAGGCTGGGAAGGGATGTGAAGGGTAAACCAAAGGAGGAGGGTGCAATGCTTGGTAAGAAATGTATGCATTATCCTGCCCATGTAATTGTAACCCCTCTGTACAGTATGTTCACAAATAAAATAAAATTAAATTTAAAAAAACTATAGTCAGTAGAAACTCAGTGGTAATGTAATAATCTGTTAATTTCTCAGGGCAGACTTTTGCCCTCTAGGATTTCTATCTTTAGCTGTTTCTACAAATTTACCTAATACATAGTGAGAAACAAATAAGTATTTATTAAACAGATGAATTAAACCTGAGGTGCAAGAAAGACATTGAGGGCTAAAGAACAAACCATATAAATATACAGAAAAAGAGCAACTGAGAGCTGTATATTCCCAATATGGCAAGTTAAGGTTATGAACCAAATACATTTCCAACCATCTTTTATTCCAGCAATTCCAACAAACTGGTTTATGGGATAAACCAGGACAGAAATTGTTCCTAAACATTTTGGCATTGGCTTTAGTGCATGCTCCTCCGGAAAGGAGATCAGATCTTAGAATAACACATCCCCTAAGATACATAGCCTGGAATAGTAAACATTCTAATAATATATTTATACTAGATGTTGTCTCAGAAAGTATAAGAGCTACTTCAAATTCTTAAACTTATGCCTTCAAATTGCAATCTCTGATAGCACAATGAAAAAAAAAACCCTGATATAAATGATACAAGCAGTCCCACCGACTCACAATTACATACATTTCTTTCAAACAAAAACTCAAATATTTCCAAGGAAGACAAGGATGGTAACATCACACACTAGATGACAAATAACAGTAAGTCTTGCTTTGGAATTGCTTGAGTTGAAAGTTTATTTTTAATTGTTATTATAAAAGTGATATACAGAGGGGTCATCATTTCATAAGTCAGGTAATGAGTAAATTTCTTTTGGACAATGTAATCCTCTCACCCTCTCCCAGTTTTTCCCTCCTGTCTCCACCAACAAGTTTTTTAGTTCATTTTCAACATAGTGTCTACTGAGTATCATTGCTGCAGTCCTGTGAATCTTTTTTGTGTCTTTTTTGCTTTTTAACCTATATTCTTTTTTAAAAAAATATTTTTATTTTAAAGATACTGTACAGAGGGGTTACAGTTACACCAGTAAGGTAATGAGTACATTTCCTATCAAGCATTGTTACTCTCTCCTTTGTTTTTCCCCTACTATCCCTTCCCTCACCACCTCCCCAACTCCTCCCTCTTCCCCAGTTGTAGAATTCATTTTCAACATAGTGTCTTGTATGTCTCATTATTACAATGGGTCAACCTGTGACCTTCTTTCAGCATTTTGTTATTTCCCTTCCCTCCCCCAAATTAGGAAAAATGTATCTACAAGATGCAGGGCACCAGAATCAAATACAGTGACAAGAGGGGTTATACCATAGGGGGAAGAACATACAAAAGAAACAAAAAAAATTACATAGTCCATTAAAAACAACAGCAACAAAAAAAACCTCTTGTGTCCATATCTTGGGGTTCATTTCACTTAGCATCATCTTATATAGTCCTGTGAATCTTATATAGATGTCATGAAAGAGATGAGATACCTTTAAGAAAACCCAACAAATATGTTTAAGAAGCTAACTGATTTATTCAAATATTGGTATTTATTACGATAGGATATAGAAATTGCTAACTTAGTCCTGTGTAACTATCAACATTTTGCTACCTGATCAGGGAGAGAAAACCTACATTTGCAGTTAAAATTCATGAAAGTTAGCTTAGTCTCCCTAGCATAACTATTATGCAAAGAGAAGTTTAGACCAGGGTTCAGCATTCCTGTGGAATAAGCCTCCTTTGGAGTTATTTATTTTAATTTTTCTGTGTTTATGTTGACACTGTTTTGGCAGTCATATCTCATTGGCATAAACCCATAATCTTACTGGTTTTAGACATTCTCCACATGATGATTTTTATCTCTTGTTCATCTGATAATTTTATTCAGCTCCAGGACTCATTTCAAAATGTACTAACTTTTGAAATATGCTGTCATTCAAACTAAACTCTTTTTCCTGTTTATACATAGATGAAATAGTCAAACTCATCAGTTAATTGGCCAAAATATTCATATTCTTAATGTATTAGCTAATCTAGAATTTTAATTTGGTGATATTTTATTAGCTATATTAAGCTGGCATTTCAGAGTATAATAAAGGTCTTGCCAGATGTTTAAATGTGTTTTAGCCACTAGTGCCACATTAATATCTGAGTTCTCAGAGACATATCCATTACTAAATTCAAAAGAGAAAACAAGATAAATGAGTTCACTCTAAACATGTGTAGTGGCAAGGATAAAGAACTGGAGGGAAAAGAAGAATCTTTCAAAATACTTGGTCCATTCAATAAAATACAGCCCATTTATTAATCAGTCAGTTGTTTCTTTGAGGATTTGGTTTTGGAGGATTTAATTTTTTGAGTTCTAAGTGTATTTTAGATATGAGGCCCTTGTCTCTTGTACAGTTAGTGAAGATCTTCTGGTCTGTGGGCTTTCTATTGATCTTGCTAGCTATGTCCTTTGCCATGCAGAAACTCTGTAGTTTCATGAAATCCCATTTGTCCAACCTTTCTTTGATTTGTTGGGTTTCTGGGTCTCTATTAAGAAAATGTTGGCCTGTGCCAAGGAGACCTAGAGGTTCTCCTATTCCTTCCTGTAATGTTTTCAGGGTGCCTGCTTTTACTTCAAGGTCTTGGATTCATTTGGAGTTGATTCTGGTGCAGGATGACATATAAGGATCTAGCTTTAGTTTTCTACAGGTGTTTAGCCAATTTTGCCACACTATTTACTGAAGAGTCTGTCTTTCTTCCATTCTATTTTTTTGGCTCCATTATTGAACATTAGGTGACTATAGGTCTCTGGGTTCATTTCTGGGTCTTCTGTTCTATTCCATTGGTCCTCAGGTCTGTGCTTATGTGAGTACCAAGCAGTTTTGATTACTATGGCTTTGTAGTAGAGTTTGAAATCTGGTATTGATATTCCTTCAGCACAGTTCTTTCTGCTACAGATTGTTTTTGCTATTCAGGGTCTTTTATTGTTTCATATAAATTTTTGGATTAGTTCTTCTATTTCATTGAAGAATGAGGTTGGGATATTGATAGGTATTGCATTGAATTTGTAGATAGCTTTTGGCTGTATTGTTATTTTCATGATGTTAATCCTCCCAATCCAGAAGTATGGGAGATTTTTCCCTAAAGACTTTAAGAGAGACTTCTCTGAAGAAGAAATAAAAATGGCCAATAGACATATGAAGAAATGTTCAACTTATCTTGCCATAAAAGAAATGCAAATCAATAAACATTGAGATTCCACTTCATCCCAGTTAGAATGGCTATAATCAAGAACTCTAATAACAACAGATGCTGGAGGGGATGTGGACAGAAGGGAACCCTACTGCATTGTTGGTAAGAGTGTAAACTTGTTTAACTACTTTGGAAAGTAGTATGGAGGTTCCTAAAAAGACTGCACATAAAGCTCCCCTATAACCCAGCAATCCCAATTTTGGGCATTTACCCAAATGATCACAAACAAGTCCATACTCAAGCTACCAGCATAATTATGTTTATCGCAGCCTTATTCACCATAGATAAGATATGGAACCAACCTAGATGCCCCTTAGTAGATGAATGGATCAAGAAAATATGATAAATATATATATGAACTCTATGCTTATGTATATATATCTATATCTATCTATCTATCTATCTATCTATCTATCTATCTATCTATCTATCTATCTATCTATCTATCTATCTATCTATCTATCTATCTATCTATATATGAATTCTATGCTTCCATCAGAAAGAATGACACCACCCATTTGTTAGGAAATGAAAAGACTTGGAAAAAACTCATATTCAGTGAAGTAAACCAGACCCAAAGAAATATAGGTCCCATGGTTTCCCTCATTTACAATAATTAGTATATGTCTAGGTTAATTTTATCAGATGAGCAGAAAAGCTCAAACACTATGTACACATGACCATATAAGATGATGCTAAGTGAAATGAACCCCAAGATGTGGACACAAGAGGTTTTTCTTCATTGTTGTTTTTTTTTTTTTTTTTTTTTTTTTTTTTTATTCCTATTCAAGCATATCTGGGATAACATGAACATCACCAGCGCTTGGCTTGTGATTGACATCTTTTATATATCTTTAAATTTTCTTTTTTTTTTTTTTTTAAATTGTATTTTATTTTATTTGACAACATACTGTACAGAGGGGCTACAATTACATGGGCAGGATAATGCATACATTTCTTACCAAGCATTGCAGCCTCCTCCTTTGTTTACACTTCACTTCCCTTCCCTGCCTCCCCCCTCCCCCCACCCAATTTTACCCCCCTCCCCCCACCCAATTATACCCCCCTCCCCCCCCAAAACCGAAATTGTAAAGCTGGTTTTGACATGACATTTTGTACTTCTCATTGTTGCAACAGGTCCACCTGAATCCTTAAACGACTTGTTTGTCCCCATCTCCTCCACATGATATACTGACATCAAATATAGTGAAAGCGGGGGTTACACTGTGGGGGAGGGACATACAAAGCAACAAAGAAATAATCTTATAAATGCATTAGAAACACATGCATGAAAGAAACGAAAACATTAAAATACATATTTAAGGGTTCATTTTCCTAACATCACATTATCTGGCCTTTTCCGCTTGACTCATACCTATACTAGATATTGCAAATAAGGGAAACCATGGGACCTATGCTTCTTTGGGCCTGGCTTACTTCACTTAATATAATTTTTTCCAAACCTTTCCATTTCCTAACAAATGGGGAAATGTCATTCTTTCTGATGGAGGCATAGAATTCCATTGTGTATACATTGTTGTTGTTTTTAATGTACTATGTGATTGTTTTGTTTCCTTTGTATGTTCTTCCCCCTATGGTATACACCTGTTGTCACTGTATTTGATTTTGATACCCTGCATCTTGTATATACATTTGTCTAATTTGGGGAGGGGAAGGGGAATAACAAAATGCTGAAACAAGGACACAGGATGACCCGTTTTATCAATGATATCCACATGACAGTATATTGGAAATGAACTTTACAACTTTGGGTGGCAGGGGGGAGTGTGGGAAGGTGGGGAGGGAAGGAATAGTGGGAGAACAACAAAGGAAGGGGTAACAATGCTTGACAAGAAATGTACTCATTGTCTTACTCGTGTAACTGTAACCCTCTGTACAGCATCTTTACAAGAAAATAAAAGAAAATACAGGATTGTCATCAGGTACACCATAGCTATCATCTATTTTCTTGTCTACCATCAATAAGAAGCAAATATTTTGTCACCAATATTTTACTTGGTGATTCAACAGCTGCATTATCTGAGTTCCTTTGTGAAACTGTATATAATCTAATGTCACAGAAGTTAGTAATGATGGCAGAGAATTTTTCTTCAGTGTCTTCCTTTGATGCTCAAACCCAGGCTATAGTAAAGGCAATTACAATGCTCCAATATTACATGCTGGAGAAATCAAACCCTACTTATTTTATTCAGAGAAAGCAACAGGAAGGATTCTGCTCATTCTCTTTCTGGGTCAGGATTCCTCCACCCACAAACCAAACATTGCTAGTTGGGAACGAAGTCTCTGTTCTCATTCAGGACTGCCTCTACTCATACATTTTTTTCTTTAATTTTAATTTCTCAAGACAGAGTTTTTACCATCCTATCAGAGAAAACAGTTAATTATAGAAGTTGAGAAGTTGTCATTTATTCCATAAAATCTGAGTAACCTAACTCCTTTTACAATTCTATCACATTGGGAATAGAATAATTATTAGTTGATTAAAAGGATCACACCTAAAACCAATGTAAGAGATCATATGACCAGGGCTGGAAAGCTGACCACATTAGTTTACCAGGTAGATGGAATTTACTTGAACTGAATTTGCATGCTTACTAGAGGCCCACTCCAGCTGGGCCTCTAGACATATATACATTAATAACTTCTGACCTTTCTTCAAAGTGTAAGATAATGGTATTGAATTCAGATGCCTAAACCTGGAATGGAGAAATAAGCAGGAGCCCATTAATTTTACTAGTCCATTAAAAATAAGGAAGAAGTTGGGTGCCCATGGCTCATGCCTGTAATCCAAGCTACACAGAAGGCTGAGAACTGAGGACTCTGGTTCCAAGCCAGCTCGGATAGAAAAGTTTTGAGACCCTTATGTTCATTTAAGCACAAAAAAGCTGGAGGTAGTGTTATGGCTCAATTGGTAGAGCACTAGCTTTGAGCAAAAAGATCTGGGGTAGCACCTAGGCCCTCCAAAAAAGAAGAGGAAGATGAAGAAGAAGGAGGAGGAGGAGAAGAAAAGGAAGAAGGAGGAGGAGGAAAGAGGAGGAAGGAAGAGGGAGGAGGAGGAGGAGAAGGAAGAGGGGGAGAAGAAAATAATAAGAAAGCCATAAAATACCCACTCATGGTAGACTGTAAGGATGGTAGAATAGTCTCAAAGTTTTACCTTATCTATAGCTCATGCTTTTTGTATATACCTTTTTGTTCTCTTACACTGACCCTTAGTTTGGCAGCTAGCTTAGGTAATGAGATGCCAGCAAATAAAGATTTAGAATGGCACTGAGAATTTCTGATTACCTATGTCTCTCCTCTTTTTTTACTTTTATTTATTTTTTTGGGGGGGGGGTCCAGTCGTGGGGCCTGAACTCTGGGCCTGGGCGCTGTCCCTCAGCTCTTCAGCTCAAGGCTAGCGCTTTACCACTTGAGCCACAGTGCCACTTCTGGCTTTTTTCTTTTTGCTTATGTGGTGCTGAGGAATCAAACTCAGGGCCTTATGCATGCAAGACAAGCACTCTACCACTGAGCCACCTTCCCAGCCCCTCTCCTCTTTTTTTAAACTCTTACTTCTTTCTCTCTTATCAGCTATCACCAGGAGGGAACTGGACTAGTCTACCTGCCTGAGTTGCCAAAAATTGGACTGGATGAGTCAATCTAGGTCAGCCAATATCCAGATATGTGATCAAGCCCATCCAAGATCATCAGAGCCACCTTGCAAAACAATAACCATGTATTTAATATTTCAGTGAGGCTTAACGATTTTTATGCAGAATTATTGTGGCATTGAATACATTTAAATTTTTTTTTTTTTTTGGTCGGTCGTGGGGCTTGAACTCTGGGCCTGGCCGCTGTCCCTCAGCTCTTCAGCTCAAGGCGAGCGCTCTACCACTTGAACTACAGCGCCACTTCCGGTTTTCTGGTGGCTTATTGGAGATAGGAGCCTCGCGGTCTTTCCTGCCCGGGCTGGCTTTGAACGGCGATCCTCAGATCTCAGCCTCCTGAGTAGCTAGGATTACAGGCGTGAGCCACCAGCGCCCGGCTACATTTAAATTTTAAAAATAGATTTTAGTGGGCATTAGAGTCAATTGATTGTTGAGATAAATACCAGAGAAATTTTACTAAAAAATTGCATATGTCTTAATGCAGAGAAAGATTTCAGAATGTATCTGTTTCTAAATTACAAGAGTTACATTTTTAATAAGTTTTTTATTGTGAAAATGCTGTACAGAGGGGTTACAGTTACATGAGCAAAGTAATGAGTACATTTCTTATCCAGCATTGTTGCCTTTTTCTTTGTTTTTCCCCTACCATCCCTTCCCTCCCACCGCCTCAACCACAGCGCCCCTCCCTCCCCACCCCGCCACCTAAACTGTAAAGTTCGTTTTTTGACATAGCGTCTTGTACACCTCATTTTTGCAATGGGTCAACCTGTATCGCTGTTTAAACAATTTCTTTTTTCCCTTCCGCTCCCCAAATTATAACAACATCAAATACAGTGAAAACAGGGGTTATCCTTATAAATATGTTAGAAAAAATAGCAAGGAAGAAAAACCATTTGTGTCCTTATCTTGGGGTTCATTTTGTTTAACATCATCTTTTCTGGTCATATGTACATAGCTTTTGACCTTTTCTGCTTGTCCCAGACCTATACTAGTTATTGCAAATAAGGGAAACTATAGGACATATGTTTCTTTGGGCCTGGCTTACTTCACTTAATATAATTTTTCCATTTTCTAATAAATTGGGTGATGTCATTCTTTCTGATGGAAGGATAGAATCAAAACACCTTGGTACTGGCACAAGAAGAGACCTCAGGACCAATGGAATATAGAATTGAAAACCCAGAAATGAACCCACAGATCTATAGCCACCTAATCTTTGATAAGAGAGCTAAAAAAAAACAGAATGGAAGAAAGACATCTTCTTCAGTAAATGGTGCTGGTAAAATTGGTTAATCACTTGTAGAAAACTAAAGCTAGATACTTATATGTCACCCTGTACCAGAATCAACTCCAAATGGATCAAAGACCTTGGAGTCAAAGCAAACACCCTGAAAACATTACAGGATGGAATAGGAGAAATCCTAGGTCTCCTTGGCACAGGCCGAAATTTTCTTAATAGAGACCCAGAGACACAACAAAGAAAGGTTGGACAAATGGGATTGCATGAAATTGCAGAACTTCTGCATGGCAAAGGATATAGTTAGCAAGATCAATGGAAAGCCCATGGATTGGGAGAAGATCTTCACCAGCAATACAACGGACAAGGGTCTCATATCTAAAATATACCTGGAACTCAAAAAATTAAATCCCCCAACAACAAATCTTCAAAGAAACAACTGCCCAATAAATAAGTGGGCTAAAGACTTAAAGAGAAACTTCTCTGAAGAGGAAAGAAGGATGGCCAATAGACACATGAAGAAATGCTCAACCTCCCTAAGCATATAAGAAATGCAAATCAAAACAACATTGAGATACCACCTCACCCCAGTTAGAATGGCTATAATCAAGAACTCTAATAACAACAGATGCTGGAGAGGATGTGGAAAGAAGGGAAGCCTACTGCATTGATGGTGGGAGTGTAAACTTGTTCAACCACTTTGGAAAGTAGTATGGAGGTTCCTCAAAAGACTCCACATAGAGCTCCCCTATGATCCAGCAATCCCACTTTTGGGCATTTACCCACATGATCACAAATAAGACCATACTAAAGCTACCAGCACAACTATGTTTATTGCAGCATTATTTACCATAGCTAAGATATGGAACCAACCCAGATGCCCCTCAGTAGATGAATGGATGAAGAAAATGTGGTATATATACACAATGGAATTCTATGCCTCCATCAGAAAGAATGACATTGCCCCATTTGTTAGGAAATGGAAAGATCTGGAAAAATTACATTAAGTGAAGTAAGCCAGGCCCAAAGAAACATAGGTTTCATGGCTTCCCTTAATTTCAGTAACTAGTATATGTCTGAGACAAGCAGAAAAGGTCAGATAAGTCAATGTTAGGTGAAATGAGTCCCAAGATAAGTATTCAAATGCTTTTTTCTTTCTTGCGATTGTTTCTAACATATTTATAAGATGATTTCTTTGTTGCTTTGTATGACCCTCCCACATGGTATAACCTCTGCTTTCACTGTATTTGATGTTGGTATAATTTGTGGAGGGGAAGGGCAAAAACAAACCTTTTAAATAGGGATACAGGTGGATCCATTCATTGCAACAATGAGATGTACAAATCCTTATGTCGAAAAATGAACTTTACAACTTTGGTGGGGGAGGGGGCGGCGAGAAGGGGGCAGGGCAGGGTGGGAGATGGGAAGGGATGGGAAGGGGAAACAAAGGAGGAGGCAACAATGCTTGATAAGAAATGTACTCATTACCTTGCCCATGTAATTGTCACCCCTCTGTACAATATTTTTACAATAAAAATTTAAAAAACAGAAAGAAAGAAAGCAAGCCCACAGATTTGGAGAAGAGCTTCACTAGCAATGGACAAGGAAGGGTCTCATATCTAAAGGTACTTGGAACTCAAAAAATTAAATTCCCCAACAACAAATTCTCAAAGAGCTACATTTTTAGTATGTATTTTTATTATAAAAATACTGTACAGAGCGGTTACAGTTACATGAGTAAGGTAATGAGTACATTTCCTATCAAGCATTGTTACCTCCTCCTTTGTTTTTCCCCCACCTCCTCATCATGTACATTTTAAATACATCCCAGGGACACATCTAGGACCATATTCAAGTAATTAGATTTAATTAAAGACAAGTATTAATGAAATAATATTAGAATTCATTTTATTAACGTATTTTGTTTTATAGCTTGCTTAATATTTCTTAAGGCTCAGAGTTATATATTTGTGTGTATACATGTACGTGTGTGTGTGTGTGTGTGTGTGTGTGTGTGTGTGTGTGCATATGCACATGCACAGTACTGGGGACTGAATTTAGAGCTTCTTGTTCTTGCTTCACTTTTTTTGCTCAAGGTTTGTGTTTGATTATTTGAGCCACAGCTCTGCTTCTGGATTTTGGTAATTAATTGGATATAAGAATCTCAGAGACTTCTCTGCCTGGGCTGGCTTTGAATCGTGATCCTCAGATCTCAGCCTCCTGAGTAGGTAGGATTACAGGCATGATCCATTAGCACTAAAAATAATAGATTTTTAATGATATTTAAATTTTTATACAAAAATATAATTTTAAAGTTTGAGTCTAGGTCTATTACTAGTGACTGCTGAAAGCTTAGCTTTTTGAAATGTGGTAACTCCAGCAGTTGCTATTAATAATCAAACAAAATAATCAGGAAAACAAATAGCTTCTTAGGCACTATTGGGAAAACAAAGAAATGGTGAAGATTATCGTATTTCTTTCTAAGATCCTGAGCAGATATATCCACACTATATAGGGAGAGAAATAGAATTCCTCCAAATGAATGTTTGGTTCTCTTTAGGTAACAAAGGGAACTTGTTCCACCCCTTCAATACACAGAAAAAATACAGAAGTTAAAATCCTATTTATACAACTTGTGAAGTGATATAGAGTGGCAGGAATAGAAAGCCAATGACACATACAAATATTTGAGAGTCTCTGATTCCAAAGAAAATAATCTGTGGCAAAGCAAAACTGAATTTTGATCATGGAGAGTGAGTGGCCAGCCTGACCACTGTCCAGAGAGCACTCTTGCCAGAGTGAATTCTTTGTAGCAGCAGCTTTCAGACATTTCTGAACTGGCCTACATTTTCTGTCACAGTCCAGTACCATACACACAAATATACATGTGTACATTTGCATGCATGCATGCATGTATGTATGTATGTATGCATGCATGCATATATATACATATATATATATATATATATATATACTTCATTTTGAAAACCACAACATATACATGGTTCTTAAAGTGCTGCAGAAACCATTCCAACTATCTAATGAAAATCTAAAAACTAAGTGTATATGTAAGAGTTATTATTCTAAAATCAGAATTATAACATCTTAGGACATTCAATCATCTATAGCAACATATGTGGTATTACCACAAGAGTGTTTAGTCATTGTAGATCTTTAGATTGCATTGAACATGAAGATTTTCTAGAATCTATCATATGTTCAGCGATAACTCTGTTTTAGGATTTTCTTTTTCCTTTTAAAATCTGCAGCTGGAAGATGTTAAGTCCATAGGGTACAAGAAGCAAATGAAGTCCTGCTATAGGATGGGGTTCACAGTAACATCACTACAATCCCAAACAGAATGACTGAGCTAACCTATAGTTTGCTTGTCTCATGAGGATCAGAATCAGGACAGTTCACCTAAAGTGACCTCCTAACTAGAACCCTAGTAAAAATGGTGTCAAAGATATGACAAGACACAGAAACCTTCCTTTCATGATTAAAAAATGTATATTTCATTTCTACTGAGATTGCTAAAGGTTTAAAGATGGTAACAAATGGATATTTGCTAAAGAATGACTAGAATTCTTTCCGAATTACAACATATTTCCATGTGCATAATATATTGCCCGTATTAAGTACCAGCTTCCAAGAAATAAAGGTATATATTAATATTTATTTATATTCTTGATAATTTTGGAAATGCCATCTTCTGAGTGGCTTTTTTCTTTTTCAGATTCTTAAAGAATGGGTGGCCCATTTCTCTTTCCCTTTTTAAAATTTTTGTCCAGGCTCTTATGAGTTTTATGAATATATTTTCCCAATATTTAAAAGTCAATGGGGGATATATATCCCCATGTTTATTATTTAAGAATTTATATTTTATTTCACCAATGTATTATAATCTTTAGAAATCTATTGTAAACCATGGACAACTGTTACCTACTATGGCAGCATACTAAAATCCTAATAACAATACCTTAACTTACTAAGCAGCAAAACTAATATTTCTTAAATTTTATGGTATCAACATTTAATTACTTGGGAAATGACAGAAGTTTCACACTTATCCCTCAAATTGCTTACCTGTCTCTCACCATATATATATATATACCTGTCTCTCACCATATATATATATATATATATATATATATACACATAATATACATACACATATATATGTATAAAACACCACAATCAAGCAGAAAATATGAAAACTTCCTTATACTTCTTACAAACTTTTGTAAGACATGTATTTGGTACAATCCAGTAGGACATTCAAGGATGATAATTTGAGAAAACGGGATAGCATGGGCATTTTTGACTTAGTGATATATGATTATTATCAGTTATACTATGATTTTGTGCCATCATGTACTACAGGTTTAGTAAGTTATTATTGTTTGAGATGAAGAAAACAGGTAAATCAGAAGATCAAAATGTCTATTATCCCTTTATCAGCTCAAGGATCTGGATAATATAAAGTTAACCCAAAACAAGAAAAACAAACTTGCTAGTGGAGCCAATGCAATAGACCTATCTTCAATGCAGATCAGCAAAGTTAACCTGGTATCTTGTAGGCTATGACTGTGGCCATGGTTCTCATACAACAGCATTTCCAACAAGGCTTGTATGGAACCAAAATGATCGCTAAATCTCAAAAGATTCTGTGATGAGTCAATTATTAGGTTCTTACTATCTCTTAGACACGATGATACCCCTGTACAGGGAAACGCTCATGAA
Organism: Dipodomys merriami; assembly: GCF_024711535.1. Taxonomy (NCBI): domain Eukaryota; kingdom Metazoa; phylum Chordata; class Mammalia; order Rodentia; family Heteromyidae; genus Dipodomys; species Dipodomys merriami. The sequence goes on along the minus strand of NW_027202382.1, from coordinate 2,480,752 downwards.
TGAAACTCAGGCCTTGATTTTTTAAAAAAATCTCACTCTTATTAAAAGCAAGCTGACACCTGAGCCTGCCTCTCACTACTTCCTGTGTTTGTTTATAAAAAGTTTAAGAGATCTTATTGTTACAATGGGTCATCCTGTATCCTTATTTTAGCATTTTGTTATTTCCCTTCCTTTCCCCAAATTACAAAAAAAAAAAAAATGTATATACAAGATGCAGGGCACTAGAATCAAATACTGTGAAAACATGGATTATATCATGGGGGAAGAACATACAAAAGAAACAAAAAAATCACATAGTATATTATAAGTACATTAAAAACAACAGCAAGAAGTTGTATAAGATACTATATTGAAAATGAACTTTACAATTTTGGGGTGGGGAGGAAGGAGTTGGAGAGGTGGGGAGGAAAGGGATGGTAGGGGAAAAACAAAGGAAGGGGTAACAATGCTTGATAGGAAATTGACTCATTACCTTGTTCATGTAACTGTAACCCTCTGTACAGTATCTTTACAATAAAAATGTATTTTAAAAGTTTAAGAGAATCAGCATTTGTGAATGTTTTTGTTTTTATGTTTTGTAATTATCAATGATTTTGATCAAATCTCCTTCTTGCCCCCTTTAACATTTTTCACTGTCAAATAAAACTTTTTATAAAAAATACTAACATGGTGCTTCTAATTTTATAGTTTGGACATAAATTTAATCATATACTGCATAACTCAATAATCAGTTGTGAATTATGAGTACTCTTAGTAAAACCTTCTTATAATAAGGTCTCAGGGCTCTTTCCTTTCAGCCTTGAAGCCATTTGCCACCTCCAACTCTATCTTTACCCTTCTCGCTATTAACGCTAAAGTTTCCACTGAAGTTTCTCTTCTTCTCAACTTTATTATATGAAAAGTCCTTCAGTTTTGAACTGCAGGTACATAAGAAACATCTGGCTATTAACATATCATCCATTTGTGAAATACTTGGTAATCCAACAAGCATTCAGTATACTGTTAATACCAATCATGATATTATTGTCATCAAAATCATCCAGGTGGTGAAAAAGGTACAATTCATTATGGAGCTAGAAATTCTAGAACTATTTCAAATAATTGGAAGTGCGGCTCAAGTGGCAGAATAAATGAAAAAGCCAAGCAAGAGTACAAAGCTCAGAGTTCAAGCCTCAGTACTCAACAAAACAAAACACTAAATTGAAATTAATGCAGAAGTGATACTCACTAGACACTATGTGGAAAATAAACTATACAATTTGTGGGAGGAGTCCGGAGGGAAAACTGGGAGAAAACAAGGTGACACCGTTCAAAAGAAATGTACTCATTTCCTGACTTACGTAACTATAACCCCTCTGTACATCACCTTTACAACAATTTTTTTAAAAGCTGCTCCTTCCAGATCTAATGTAAAATCAATTAAATTTGTTTAATAAATAAGTTCTATATTTATTACATAGCAGGATATTAATGTCTAGCAAGAGAACACAAGACAAACTCCTTCAGATTTGATACTTCGTACTTTCTTTCTTCCTTCCCATTCCTTTCATCTAGATTTGTGAACAACAAAATGTTCACCATCATCCCAACCATGGAAGTACTCCTCACATGGGCTACCTCTGGATTTCAGGAAGCCCCAGTGGGGGCCAGACTTACTTGCTACTGAGGCATCGTCGCAGGGAGTAGGAGGCACCTCCACCACAGGTGCGGGAACACTCGCTCCATGGGCCCCAGGCATCCCAGAGGCCATCCGGGTCCTCCTCTGAGCGTGCAGTCCTGGAGCTCTACAAGAAAACAAGCAGACAGTCAGCATCATGTCCTCATTGAGCCCTGACCCATATGGCCTAAATCATGGATGGCTTGTATGTCTGTCCACGCTGGCCTTGCTAGAAATGAAAATATGCATCAGATTCTTTTTAATTTAATAATACAAGTCAATTGGAGGAATCTGAACAATGGCTGAAGGAGAGGAGAAACAGTACTAATGGGAAAATGTAGCATGTTGTTATTATCATATCCCTACATATATACACACACACATATATACATAAATATATCTCCTTTTACAGGAGGATTATCTAGATGAACTTGATCTCAGACTAGTGCTAGATTAAGCACTAAATTTTTTTTGTAGTATTGGGATCTTGTATAAATGAACTGCTAAAGGGAACAGTTGTTTAATAGAATAATCTTTGGAACTTTCTAAGATCTGCACAAATTCCATTAGAAACCTGGTCTCTGGGAGTTGTCTAAGTGGATTTCTAAGAGATATATAGATTTAATTTCTAAATTATTTGAAAGGAGGGATAGATAGCACAATGATATAAACAGGCACTATGGATCTACCCAGCCGTAGGTGAGCAAGGGGTAGATAATGGCTCCAGAGCCTTTTCATTGTAGAAACTTGGACTTTCATGTAACTCCTTTATGTTAACCTTCTTACCATAAAGTGGGGTAGAGAGTAAAGCTAATGATCCCATTGAGTCATTGTAAAGATTACAGTAAGAATTAACATAGGAAAAACACAACCCATGCTTGAAAAGTCCAAATGCTCATGGGTAGAATAACATATTCACAAAAATGTAGCATGTACATTCATTAACACATTACTCAGCCTTAAAAAGAAATTCTGACCCATGCCATGGCATGGTTAAACCTAAACCAAGTATGCTACACACAAAAGCACATATACTGTAGAACTGTGCTTGTGTGAGGGTTGTCAGGGGCCGGAGGGGAAAGCATGAGGAGTTAGTGTGTAATGAGTACAGAGTTTTTGTTTGTGAAGATGAAACGTTCTGGTGATGAATGGTGGAGATGGGATCAATGCCCTTAGTGCCATTCAACTGTACCCTTAAAAATAGTTAAAATGACTGGGTGCAGATGCTCGTTCCTATAATCCTAGCTTCTCAGAGGGCTGAGATCAGAGGATCATGGTTCAAAGCTGGTCCAAGCAGGAATGTCTATGATCTTATCTTTAATTAACCATCAAAAAGCTGGAAGTGGAGCTATAACTCAATTGCTAGAGTGCTTAGCCTTGAGCAAAAAGAGTTACAGGGCAGTACTCTGGTCTTGAGTTCAAGCCCCAGCACTAGCACAGAAAATAATGGTTAAAATAGTAAATTTTGTGTTACCTATATTTTACTACTACAAAATAAATACATTTTTTCAAGGGAGCACATAGACAGTATATAAGAATTATTTAAAGCCGGTTGTCAGAGCTCACACCTGTAATCTTAGCTACTTGGGAGGCTGAGATCTGAGGATTGAAGTCCAGCCTGGGGCAGGAAAGTCCATAAGACTCTAATCTCCAATAAACTGCAGAAAACAGGAAGTGGTGCTATGGCTCAAGTGGTAGAGTGCTTGCCTTGAGCTGAATTGCTGAGGGACATCACCCAGGCCCAGAGTTCAAGCCCCATGACCGACAGAAAAAAAAAGAATTATTACTTAATGTTAACCTTATTTATCTTGTATTAATAACACTACTAGTAAGTATTCTGGCAATACACTTAGGTTTTTCTTTTGTGTTGAATGTAGTAGAGTCAGGCATGATTAGGTATCATCTCCCAGAAATTCCTGACTACAACACAGTACACAGTAGTGCCAGTAGTGTCAGATTGCATTTTCCTGGGGGGTGACCTGTCAGCAGTGTCATTTTCCTATAAAATTTGGCAGAGCATGGGTGAACCACATTGCTAACCCCAAACTCTGTCTTTCCTAGATACTTACTGAATACCAAATGTGGTTTTGAGGGTGAATAAAATCAATCTCTACTCACTGCAAGATGAGGTACTTATTGAAAAGATGATGTAAGAGAATAGTTAGTGAAAGAGAAAAGACTTTGCCATTGAAGGACTCCTCCTCCTCCTCCTCCTCCTCCTCCTCCTCCTCCTCCTCCTCCTCCTCCTCCTCCTCCTCCTCCTCCTCCTCCTCCTCCTCCTCCTCCTCCTCCTCCTCCTCCTCCTCCTCCTCCTCCTCCTCCTCCTCCTCCTCCTCCTCCTCCTCCTCCTCTCTGGAAGAGAGGTCCATCCAGCTTGCAGACACCTGCACCTCTCCTGACAGCCCTGTTTTCTCTGTGTGATTGGAAGATGACACTACTGAGAGAGATGTAGTATTTTCTGGACAAAGTTCTTGCTTGTGTGACACACTTACATTAGTATGATATAACTGTCCTTATTTTATCCAAATTCATTGTGACCAGGATGAAAACAGTTATCACAAAGAGAAGGCTTGTGTAGTCATTAAAGTGAGTGTAATGCATAATAAACTTTGACTCTATTGTTTTATCTGCAAGAAATCCCACATGCAACATTCACAGGAGAATAGCTTTTCTATGTGAGATAAGAGCCTCAAATCCTTGGTAGAGTTTCTCTCTAACTGCTTTCTGGGTAAGATATTAAGAAAATAATATATGACAGTGAATTTGTTTTTCTACAAAAGGAAATAGTTTCACATTCTGTGCTAATGCTGCTGGATATTTTTCATGTGCCCTCTCAAAAGAGACACTATAGCCTCTAAGGTAACTTTGACTAACTAAACATTTTGTTTCATCATTATGAGTCTAGCACAAATTAATATAGTAAGTGTTCATATTCCTCTGAAAGTGATCACATACAGGTGGACCCATTGCAACAATGAGATGTACAAGTCATTATGTCAAAAACGAACTTTACAACTTTGGTGGGGGGGAAGGTTGGGGGGGTGTGGGCAGGATGGGATGGGAAGGGGAAACAAAGGAGGAGGCTACAATGCTTGATAAGAAATGTACTCATTATCTTGCTCATGTAATTGTAACCCCTCTGTACAGTATTTTCACAATAAAAAAAATAAAGAAAGAAACTTACAAATGAGGCATAGGCCTATTTGTCAAAGAGGAACAAATTCTGTTTTTTTTAAAGTAAGTGAAATAAACCTAATGCACCAAATCCATGTTTAATGCTAGATAAAGTGATTTTCCTTCTTGTTAACTAGGCCCAAGTTTTACATCTACAACCAGAAATAACAATTGAGCAATGCCTTTCATATAATTTAAAGTCTAGAATATTTGCTTATTGCAGCCTTTAAGACCATCTTCCATATAAACAACTTTAGTGTCTGACTCTGGAAGCACTCTTGTTTATTTCTCTCTTACTTTTCAATGTGGGGTCCTTTTGACTTTATAGCAGAATTTTTCTTAAGTGTAAATTTTGAAATGCATCTGTAATGGAAAACTAAGACTTTCAAGAAAAATAAGGAATAGACTGTCTAAAACTCATATTCATTGCTTCTAAAAGCAAATAGCTACCCTTTCTATACATCTAGGCAATTTGTTTCTTCTGTATCATTTCTATCACATACATACAATATTTCAACTTTCAGTGTTTCAAAAACAAGATCATGGACCTTAGTGATCAAGAAATTATCCTTGACCTCCCAGCTCACAGTTTTGGTGCAATTTCAGGGGGAAATGGTGCTTTTTATTCATATTGATGATAGAGAACTAAACAACAACTATTAAAATCTTCATGTAAGCTAATGTTTCACCTGTAGGAAAGTTATCATAAACAGCCAAAAGTATATCTGATATTGAACATAAGGAAGAAGGCTACCATGAATCCCTTTCTTCTTACAACTGTACTTATTTTACTTTATAGTTAATGGACAATTAGCACATATTTCAAACCAGCCCTTTAGAAATCCAGCAAACATTGAGAAAAGAGATGACTCTAGGTCCTCAATGAGGACTGAATATGTCTTGAGCTATTCAATTTAGAAAAAAAATAAACCTAGTCATTTCTGTATGTTTGGTGTCACATCTATTGAGCTCTAAATGTGATATTTGATGAAGACTCTTAACTACCTTATCATCGGGAAAATTTAGCAGTCAACTCTAACACTCAATCTGGTGTTGTAGGTCAGTCAAGAGGCTCCAAACACCAGCAACCACTGCATGAATGGAATCATTTGTGGAAGCTGCTCATTAGGTACCTCTTAGGATTATTAGAAGAATTTCCCTAAATCCATCAACCCCAGATTGCTGTCATCCTCTCGCCATTACTAATTTATCAAAAACATTTGTCTGATAGTTCTATGGCTGATTCAGAGACAATTGCATCAAAGTATCAGATGACTGGCTACAAGACTGACAGCTACAATAGGTAAATGCTTTGTGCAATCATATGAAGCAATATTTCCCCTCACATTTGACTGCCCAGTATACACTGTCCTTTTGAATAACCTCTTATGTAACCGTTTAATCCCCAAATGTCTTTCACTGGAACCTGGACAGCTTATCAAAAACCTTATGGTATTGAAGGATAAAGTATAAATGAGCAGTAAATATCTCTTAGCATTATCTGTGCTCAGAGGCACACATGCAGAGTGCTTGGAAAACACTTTTTCCAAATGTTATAATAAGAGGTCAAGCTATCCAGAACTAAATGAAAATAAAAGGAGGTGCTGAGGAAATGGCTGATAGGTGTTTGCAAAATTGAAGTAGTATAACAGCTGAAGTTATAGTATAAGCAAGGAGGTTTTTAGATACCAACAGATCCTCAAAAGCAAAAAAAAAAAAATGGGTTTACAGGATGAAGCAGTGTGGTGCTTACAATGGTAAGATCAGCAAGGAGGTATCTGCAATCTCTGGTTTTCCTCTCCTTCCAGACAGTTTAGCTTAGGCCATCTGGAACTGTGCATGTACATAATGGATGTCACACACCTCTAAATTAAAAAGACGGGCAACTCAAATGATGAGAGAACCATTTTCTCCTGTGGTGTACCCAGGCAAAGTAAAGAGTTCTATGCACAGAAACAGCCTGTCCATGTATGTATGAAGCTTTGGAAAGGAATCTGTAGATTCCATTTTTAGCCCTCCTTGACTTCTTTTAACAACTTGGAATACTGGCTCTGCTGCCAACTGTACGTGGTAAGGGTTGTGATTCCCTGCTCCTGAGAGCTTATAGACATTAAACAGTAACTGGGCTCTTGTAAAAGTCCATTAGCTTTTTGATGTACTTTCTGAAGGAGCAGGAGGCATGGGTACTGAGGCATGCGCCTTCCCAGATGATATTTGCTTGCTGGCTTTGCTTAGGAAATTCAGATCATCTGGTTCTTATCATAGCTGCACTGCTGGGGGATATGATGAACTGCCAGTGACACAGCGCATGGTCTTTCAGAGGCCACTGCGTGAAGCCGGTCCCTTGCTACTGAGGAGAGAAGTCAATTTTGTAACAGGGTGTAAACGCTATTCAGGCCAAGGGTACCTGTCTTCCTTTTTCTTTCCATGGGTTAGGCCTACTCTGTTCATATTTCGGTCAAGGAATATAATTGCACCTAAGCCTGGAAGGGTAGTGGTGAGGGAGAAAGCTGGGTTTTATTAAGTACCTATGTGTCAGGAAGTATACCAGGCTTTTTACAAATTATTGTACTTAATCCGCATGATGAGCCAGGTCAGGTGGGATTTTTCCCCCCCTATCTGAACAATAAGAAAACTGAGGTTCAGTGAAGTTGAACAACTTGCATTATGGTACAAGGGAAAAAGAGCACAGGCCGGGGAGTCAGAAACACTTTACTAGTCAGATATAAGTAAACTTGACTCAGGCTTGCTGCCAGATCTCTTTGAGCCAGAATTTCTTCATCTGAAAAAAAAAGGAACACTGACATTTCCCTTATTAGAGAGATTGTGAAGGTTCACAGAAGGAACATATATAGAGTAACTAGTGTCATTCTGTCATATTAACATTGCTTATTTATCCCCCATCACATGACACAAATACACCTTCCCCCTTGCCTATACCCACTGCCAAGACACACAATTAATACCCATACCTGGTGGAGCTAGGTTATTTTTTTTAACAAGACTATTTTTTATTAAAAATCTCTACTATAATAGCTACAATACATTGAGAAAATGTGTAAAACATTCAACTGATCATTATATTGTGTGCTATTAGTTTTTATATTTCATAAGAGTGCTGTAAGCAATGGCATAGATATCAGTCTGAAGAAATCCAGTTAAATTGAGGACATGTTTTCTAGGTCAAATAGTTTTCGTATTATGTTCAACTTGAGCTTTAATCAGGATAGAACCTTTGATTATCAGTTGTTTCTTAATGGAGTTTTTTTTTAAGTAAGTTTTTTATTGTGAAAATACTGTACAGAGGGGTTACAATCACATGAGCAAGGTAATGAGTACATTTCTTATCAAGCATTGTTGCCTTCTCCTTTGTTTTTCCCCTACCATCCCTTCCCTCCCATCTCCACAATTATATTCCCCGCCCTCCTTGCCTAAATTGTAAAGTTCGTTTTTCAACATAGCATCTTGTACATCTCATTGTTGCAATGGGTCAACCTGTATCCCTATTTAAACAATTTGTTTTTTCCCTTCCCCTCCACAAATTATATCAGCATCAAATACAGTGAAAACAGGGATTATACCATGGGGGAGGGACAAACAAAGCAACAAAAAAATCACGTGGTACCTTATAAATATGTTTGAAACAATAGCAAGAAAGAAAAAAAAAACCACTTTTGTCCTTATATTGGGTTCATTTCGCTTAACATCATCTTATCTGACCTTTTCTGCTTGTCTCAGATATATACCAGTTATTGCAGAGCTAGGTTAGTTTTTAAATACTTTTATTATCTTAAGTAGTGATACAAAGGAGTTGCCAGATTTTATAGTCATATAAAACCTTCTATTTTTTTTGCATCTATATTTGTTTGACCTTCCTTTCACTTTCAGTGTTTATCAGAGTATAAACTCATCATAAAGTGACAAAAACTAAAGCTGTTGCTTTCCTATAAAAATTATTTTGTCCCTTAGTATGGGACAATAACTGGGAGTAATACCTTGGAGATAGACTTAAGATAGCCTCATTACTGTTTAGGAAAGAAAAACCTGACTCTGTTCCATGTCAGATATTTCAATAAGATTTTTATTTCAGAGCTATGGTAAGTTGATTTTTTTTGTATTCTATCCAAGGACAAGGCTGGATTACAGCTCATCTAGCTGAGAAACCTCTGGGCATTTTGGAGAGCTCCACCAGAACACAATTTCACAGCCAGCTGAAGAAAAACCAACAATTGCTGATATGAACAAAGATTTGTATTCAAGAAATTTCCAACTGGCCATTAGATTTTTTTCTTTTTTTTTTAATTGTGAAAATACCGTACAGAGGGGTTACAATTACATGAGCAAGGTAATGAGTACATTTCTTATCAAGCATTGTTGCCTCCTCCTTTGTTTCCCCTGCCCATCCCTTCCCATCTCCCCGTTTCCCCGCCTGCCCCTCCACCAAAGTTGTAAAGTTTGTTTTTTGACATAACATCTTATACATCTCATTGTTGCAATGGGTCCACCTGTATCCCTATTTAAACAATTTTGTTTTTTCCCTTCCCCTCCACAAATTATAACAACATCAAATACAGTGAAAACAGGGGTTATACCATGGGGGAAGGACATACAAAGCAACAAAGAAATCATCTTATAAATATGTTAGAAACAATAGCAAGAAAGAAAAACCATTTTAGTCCTTATCTTGAGGTTCATTTTGCCTAACGTCAACTTATCTGACCGTTTCTGCTTGTTTCAGACATATACTAGTTACTGCAATTAAGGGAAACCATGGGACCTATGTTTCTTTGGGCCTGGCTTACTTCACTTACTATAATTTTTTCCAAGTCTTTCCATTTCCTAACAAATGGGGCAATGTCATTCTTTCTCATGGAGGCATAGAATTCCATTGTGTACATATATCACATTTTCTTGACCCATTCATCTACTGAGGAGCATCTGGGCCGGTTCCATATCTTAGTGATGGTAAATAATGCTGCAATAAACATAGATGTGCTGGGAGCTTTAGTGTGGTCTTGTTTGTGATCATTTGGGTAAATGCCCCAAAGTGGGATTGCTGGGTCATAGGGGAGCTCTATGAGGAGTCTTTTGAGGAACCTTCAGAATCAACTCTAAATGGATCAAAGTCCTCAGAGTCAAAGCAGACACCCTGAAAACATTACAGGAATAGGAGAAACCTTAGGTCTCCTTGGCACAGGCCGAAATTTTCTTAATAAAGACCCAGAAACACAACAAATCAAAAAAAAAAAAAGGTTAGATAAATGAGATTGCATGAAATTGCAGAGTTTCTGCATGGCAAAGGACATAGCTAGCAAGATCAATGGAAAGCCCACGGATTGGGAGAATATCTTCACCAGCCATACAACGGACAAGGGTCTCATATCTAAAATATACCTGGAACTCAAAAAATTAAATCCCCCAACAACAAATCCTCAAAGAAACAATGGCCCAATAAATAAGTGGGCTAAAGACTTAAAGAGAAACTTCTCTGAAGAAGAAAGAAGGATGGCCAATAGACACATGAAGAAATAAACGCTCAACCTCCCTAAGCATATAAGAAATGCAAATCAAAACAACATTGAGATACCACCTCACCCCAGTTAGAATGGCTATAATCAAGAACTCTAATAACAGCAGATGCTGGAGGGGATGTGGACAGAAGGGAACCCTACTGCACTGTTGGTAGGAGTGTAAACTTGTTCAACCACTTTGGAAAATAGTATGGAGGGTCCATTAGATATTTTGAGTAGGTTAATGTCAAAAAAGGCATTGATTTAAATATTCTGTCTAGTAGTTTCTGTTTCTTTAAAAACATGAGATTAGTAAGTAGAAATACTGTAATAAAATGGATAGAATCTATCTAACATGTATTTACCACTATCTTTCATTTATCTATGTATGTACTATCTAAATATCTATCGTTTATTTACATCTATCATCTATTTTTGTATCATCTAAGTTTCTATCATCCATCCATCCATCCCTCCATCCATTCATCTATTAGTCAGTCCATCCATCTGTCCTTCAGTCCATCAATCTGTCTGTCTGTCTGTCTCTATCCTGGTACTGAGAATTGGGCCAAAGCCCTTATACTTGGCAAGCATTATACTATTTGAGCTATACTCTCAGCCCTTTTGCTTTTGTTTTTGAGTCTTGATCATTTTACCTGTGCTGACATCTTCTCACTTCTGCCTTATGAAGAGCTACCAACTACAGACATGCACTACCATGTCCAGTTCTGATAGAATATTGATATAAGCACTATCATTCATCTTTTCTGATAGTTTGAATGAATCCACATATAAATATACATTTATCCTCATACACTCATATACGTATGTAGGATGTGAAAAAAGTCTGGATATATATGCATGTATGACTGGAGAGGACATGAAGAATTTTTTTTTTACTAGACATGGCCTGTCAGTCTTGTTTTCTTTTTCCACTACAATAATTTGCTTTATAATAACAATAACAACCTCCCTACTGAATGCAGGCCCTGCTCAGTCAGGAGAAAGGCTGCAGTCAGTAATTTCATTTCTTTCACAAAGGAAACAACACAACAAAACCACATCCTGTGGGAATGGCAGTCATTTTGACAACTCAGTGTTTCCATATTTGTGATGACAGTCATCACCTCCCGGCCCCTGAACTGCAGGGATATTTTGACGCCTTTGCCTTGTTCTACTTCAGGTGTGAATGGCTCCCCATTTTACAGGAGAGTAGGGGGAGATAGACAAATGAAGCTGCTCTCCTTGGTTGGGGCTGCTGCTGTGGTTCTTTCCCCATACTTAAAAAGGAAAAGAAGTCTCCAGTGGAAAATAGTATGCAGGCCCAACACCAAGAAAAACAGTGAAGAGTCACCTCCTGGGGCCTCCACACCCCTCCACTCCCCAAAACAGGCATGTTTGAAACTCCCCCTCCAACAAAATTCCTTCCCCTGCGCTTTTTGTGAATTCCTTAGTTCCTGGTGAGCCAGTGAGAAGTTTCAGTTTCCATTTCCATCTAATCTAACTGGAGCTCTGTCCAAACTTTGAGTCCAATCAACCACAGATATTTTCTGCAGCATTGGCAAATTTTGCTGAGATGAATTTACAAAACATCTGTAGAATTAAGGAAACATCTGAGGCTCTGGAAAGCATATGTTGGAATCATAGAGGGGAAAAAAAATTCCTGATGAAGACAAAGTCTCATTTTGTGATTTGTTAAGGAAACTGGAACGTTTAGAAATTAATATGGCTTCAGGTTTTGTGGAGAAAAAGTTCCAGTTATATATGTATATATATATACATATGTGTGTGTGTGTGTGTGTGTGTGTGTGTGTGTGTGTGTGTGTGTGTGTGATAATAAAGATGCTGGAAGAAATGATGAGTTAATTTCACATCATTGTCAAACAAGTTAGCACTAGGTTTTAACAGAACTTTTCCAGAACATTTTCTTCTTTGGTTGAATCAAGAGAAAGGATTGGTGAAATGGTTCTGAATTAAGTTTCATGGGATTCCGGATATAACTTAGTTTTTATTCTGATATACATTCTCTGATGCTTTCTCAAGTACTATCCAGGTATTATAAGATGAATGCTTGGAATCAAAATCTAAAATATTCTTCTTGGCTACATATTATGTTTTCTTCTTTTCTACATTCTTATTTCTACTTTTGCTCCCATTAGATCCTCAGAAAATTGCATAGTGATTAACTCTCAGTATTGTAATAATTCTGCTTAGCCTGAAATCATATCAAGAATCTTAGAACATTAATAAATTACTGCAGAATACATTGCAACAAGACTTGTTCATTCTTTAGAGTTAGAATTCTGCATAAGTATCTTCTTAGACTTCAAACTCTTTGAGAACAGAGGTTACGTTTTCTATTTCTGAAATTACCTACAGTTAGAATTGAAATAATTATGCAAATTTGAAGAAAATCTAAGAGCGTCTAATAAATATTTAACTAACAAGGAAATGCTTTAAAGATTTGTCCACAGAGTCCTAAATACTCATCATCTGTAACTCACATGAGTTCAGTTTTTGTTTTATTTTGTTTTGTTTTTTTTGTATGTGTGTGGCAGTTCTGGGGCTTGAACTCAGGACCTGGGTGCTGTCCCTCATCTTTTTTTTGCTCAAGGCCAGAATAGTACCATTTGAGCCACATCTCCATTTCGGGCTTTTTTGGTGGCTAATTGGAGAGAAGAGTTTCATAGACTTTCCTGGTTGGTTTGGCTTCTAACCATCATCCTCAGATCTGAGCCTCCTAAGTAGTTAGGATTACAGGGTACGACTATGCAGCTTGTAATTTACAAATTGATTTTTTGCATGAATGTGAAGTTCTAACCCTGCATGCTTGTTTTCACTTTTGCTTACTTCTCTCAGCCTGTAAAACTCTTTTGAGGATTTATAATTCAGTGGAAGAAGATAAAGATCTTTACAATAACAGGTCTCACTGCTCAATATAGTCTACATTTAATTGGACACCAAGTCATCAGTTCCATTTCTGAAATATCTTCCATGTCCATTTCTGCCCTTCCAACACCATTTTTATAGCCTTCATTTATTTCCTACTTTGTGCTCAGTATTTTTTATTTTTTGCAACAGATATCCTATCTGATATTGACATACAGCCTCTCTTGCCATGATCCTGTCTTCCACACAGTTACAGTCATCTTGCTGGAATATACAGCTGAACTGTTCCCTCTTGCTGAGAGACTTTCTGTACAACCATTATCTACATGGCAGGTGGGATCTGGTAATGGATTCCAGGTGGGCTGTGGATTCCCAGAAACTCTGTGCAACCATTTGGTCATATGTGCGTTATTATTATACTTTTGGAAATAGGATGCAGAACTTTCATCAGGTTTTCCAAAAATATAAAAAATAAAAAAGGTTAAGAACCATTGGGTACAAGACAAAGCCCAAATTATTAGAGTGGCACACAAGATTCATTTTAACCTGACCCTAAATCAATGTCCTAAATTCATTCCTGCTGCTCCGGACCATGGATACTCTGGCTGGCTTATAACTGGGTCTTATTTCTCCATCAGGACCCCTGATAGTTTGTAGGTGAGCTGGCTACTACCTAGATTCCTTCCTTCTCATCTTCTCATACTTTGATTTTCTTTGACTTGAGCACTCATGATTTAAGATGCAGCTGTCATGTCATCTTCCAGAAAAACCTTCCTCATCCCCATGTAGAATCAACTACTGTGTTTCCCGTGGATTTTGAGCACATGGCTAAGACTTGATACCGTGGTTGGGTTAGCACTTGTTAGCCATGCAGTCTATTGACTTACTGAAACAGCTACTCCTAGAAATAGATTGTGCCCTTCCTAAGGACCATGACAAAGGTCAACATGCACTTGTAGGCTCAATGCCTCCTAAGCCATGGCTATGTAATCTGTTCTAGTGAATATTCATCAAATGCCATAATGAACATGAGGCAGGCTAAGACACGTAGCTGAGCTCCTAATTCATTGTGGCTGTTAGCATTCACTCTTATGTATATATACACTTAAGGTTCTCTAGAGTGGGAAATACACACAGAAGCTGCAGATAAACAAGGGAATGGAAGAGGACAAAAATAAATCTGACCCATGTGGGGGAAAAAGATGATTGTATTTCTGCTTATTCACATGTCTTTTTATGCCAACTCTAAATTCATCCAAAATGTCTAAAGCCAAAAGATAATTAACCTGCCACATCTTGCCTTAGTCTAGCCTAATCCAAGTCCTGAATGCTGAGTGCCAAAGCACCCTTTTGGTGGAGTAAACAATAATCAGTCCCTGAGCAGCCTTCAGGCAGCTGTGTTCTCCAGAAATGAGTGACACAGGCAGAATGGGAATGGAGTAGGTGGGGAGGGAGCCTTGACTTCATCAAAGCCACAGGCTGCTACCAATAATGAAAAAGAAGATTACAAGTCAGCCCAGGCAGAAAAGTCTGTGAGACTATTATCTCCAATTAACAAGCAAAAAGCCAGAAGTGCAGGTATGGCTCAAGTGGTAGAGTACCAGCCATAGTACACACACACACACACACACACACACACACACACACACACACACACACACACACACCATAAAAAATTTAAAGTTGAACGGAATGAGGAAAAATAAAGTAAAAGTAAATTTTGACATGAATTTTAAAGAGATCTGGACTATTGGTAAGAGATTCCATGTAGGAATAATTCTAGAAATGCAAATAGTAGAGTCTGATGTTAAAATAAATCAAGAGAAGCTAGCAGGAAGTGAAAATTCTGGCACACAGGAGCTGGTGATCCTCAGCTTTATTCTTCAGTATTTAACATAAGACTTTGCACCAAGTTCAATGTTCCACAGGTTTTCAAGTATTTCATTGGTAGTTTTTGTGGGCACTGTTCTAAAACATTTCCCAGGATGTGCATGGATAATGTTATTGGCAAAACTTTTCAGCAGGTCACAGGCTGGGCATCAGGATTTATTCTGTTGCCTTGACCTTATCACTGATGTGCCTCAGTTTACTCATATCCACTGTGAGAAACTTGAGCCACATCATTTTAAAGATACTTCTACCATAAAAGTGACTAGCTTTTGGAAATGAACTATACAACTTGAGGGAGCAGGAGGTTGGGAGAGGAAAAAAATCTAGGAGAAAATGAGGGAGGAGATGACATTGCTCAAAAAGAAATGTATTCAATACCTGACTTAGGTGACTGTAAACCCTCTGTATATCACCTTTACAATAAAATTACAATAAAATGCCTAGGATTCTAATTTAGGCTGCTTTCCTTGAATACATTTGTAAATCAGTTTCCTAATAACCAAGTGTTTGCTTGGTGTAATTGTTGAGATTGCCATTAGAGTAGAAATATCCTCGGAAGACATTGTTCTCTTACCCTGGAAGAGAAATTAAGTTGGCACAGAAAACCATCATACAAAGCTGAGTTTTGTCCCACTGTTTGAATGACTGTTTACAAATATTTATTCATTTTCAAAATATTATGTACAACACATATATTGGTAAAACCTTTAGGGTTTTAAACCACAGTACTGTCAATTTTTTTTAATTCTTGAAAAACAGACTCTCCATTTGGAATCCCTTTTCTTTACCTACACAATTATCTGCATCCAAAACAACAATGCAGGTCCCACAATGACTTCTGAAAAATAAAAGTAAGCTGAATAAGAATGAGGCCTGGAGGAGGAGGAGGGAGGAGAGAGGGGGGAGAAGAAAGGGAAGAAAGAGGGGGGTGGGTGAGAGAAGAGAGAGGAGGGGAAGAGGAAAGCAAGGAGGAAGAGGGGGAGGAAGAGAAGAGCAACTAAATTATACTATATTCTGTACTTCTAATATGTGTATTCTTAATTATTTCAAAAATACTTATAAGCAAAAGTCATCCAAATATTAGATAAAAGCCAGCTTTATCTGATGGTTTTCTATTTCTGTATTAACTTAATACTCATTCAATGTGTGTGGTGTGGTGTGTGTGTGTGTGTGTGTGTGTGTGTGTGTGTGTGTGTGTGTATTCTAACATCGCCAACACACGTCCTTTATGAACAGCAACTTAGAGCCAGATATATTTGGTTTAGTTACAGATGTAGAGTTATAGTAATAATTATAATTATAGAAATCTGGCCATGCATTTACTGGTTAAAAGAGAATTTCTTTCACAGATCTTACAGATTACAACTTTTTTTTTCTTCCATCTTCTGCAGAGTAGGTTGTACTATAATTTCCTAATTTTAAATCATGGCAAGACTTACTTTGGCTCTCTAAAGGATAATTTGTCATCATTCTATATAAACAGTACATATCTACTCAGATTGAGATGGGAAGTCCTATTGGTAATTAGAGACAAACATAATAATTGTCTCGCCCTGTCTTTCTAGTCAAGTTAACAGAAATAGTTCTGTTTTTTGAGCTGGCTAAATTCTGTGTATTGTAACTGAAAATTTTCATTCAGTGTTGTATATATGGGGAGTAATATAATGTTCTATCATTTGTAAGTTAAATGACAATGTCCAGGAATCATGGGTCAAACCATTTATTAAATGTGTGTTAGTATATGAAACATAATATATTTATGATTCTTATGAGCCCACTCTGACTCTGTGTTTGAAGAGTTGAAGTACATCCATTGAGAATTTGTAAAACTGAATTTGTGTTTCCAACATGTAAGCATTTTGAGTCTGTCACCTTCTGGTTTTTAGCAAGAAGAGTTCATTTTCTTCTAGTATCATTCAATCTTCTTTAATAGAGGAATAATATGTATGTGTATTGCACTAACCAGGCTAGCAGTATGCAACATTAATAGATTGATGTCTGAAGTCATACTATGGTCACTGAAGTGTCTCAGGAAAATATTAAAATGGATGCTGGCCACAGAAAATCTCAAGATTGCAGAGGTGCACCCCAGGCATCTTTTTTAAAGCCCAGTTTGTAATAAGCAGGGATAGTGAAGGTGTTAAATCATGGTTTACTACCCCATCGGCCTCACAGCCTTGCTGTCACTGGGGCTGGGCCTCTGAAACCAATTTCACACATGGCTGCTATCAGCATTCTTCGAGCTATTAAGAAGAAAGAGCTTTCTCCTCATTTTATTAAAACCAAGCTGACTTTTATCTCACAGTTCCCTCTCTGCTTTTCTTTCCACATTGTCAGTGGTAAGCATTCTGCTGGCTCCTGGCTGCCTTCCTTCCACTCTGGAGCTTCTGGAAAGGCTAATCCACATCCTTACCACCCACTTCCTCACCACCCCAAACTCCTCAGTGCTGTGTAATCTGGCTTCTGCCCACTCCTGACTGACGTGGCACCTCTGCCATCATCAGGTCCAGTCATCTACCACATCCTATGACCTTCTCACCTCTCACTGTGGAATATGCCCCCCTAGCGTCTCTGGCAGTGAGAACTGGCCAGATGCTCTCCTGCCTTTTCTTACTCATCTTGACTGAGAAATGCTGGCATCCCCCAGGCTCTTTCCCGGGCTCCAGCTCTTCTATTTCCACCCTAGTGACCTTACTCACTTTCTTTCACTTGCACTTCCAATCTCCCAGATATTATTTCCATTGCAGGGATACCTTATTATAAAGTCAACCTTTCAAAACCAAACAATATTTGAGACTCCTTAATCTCTAATAGAGTTATAAACATATAAATTTTGCTATACAATTTCCCCCTCCCTCATACCTCCTTCCTTCCTTCCTTTCCCCTACATCTACACACACACACAACACACACACACACACACACACACACACACACACAAACACACACACACACAGAGACAGAGACAGAGACAGACAGACAGACAGACAGACAGACAGAGACAGAAGGAGGCAGAGAAATACACAGGGGATGGGGTAAGCATACACACAACCATGCACAAGTTAATATTCATTCCACTTCTGTAATGTTGCTCCTTGCTATTCTCTCTTTTCTATCCTTTCTACTAGGGTGCTAGTCTGGACCCCACTTTCCATTGTAATTGAATGATACACTTAGTTTCCTAGCTGGCTTCCAGATCTAGCAGGTCAGTTCCTCTGCAGCACTGTGGCTCTCCATGTGCCCTGACTCAGTGATAGAGCAATGGATAAAGGTTGTAATTGTGGGACAGGATGTGGGACAGGCATTGAATTCCAGTTCTCAAGTACACTAGCAGCTAGAGTCACTAAGCACTGTTGAGCAGGGCACCATTCATTTCATCTTTACACTGTCCCTACAAGGCACTAAAGATCTATGGCTATTTTAGGAGGAGAAGGAGAGTGGAGACTTGCTATTAAAAGGGTAAATGAGAAATCTATCATAACCAGTTCTCCAACAGCTTAGTTAAGTAAGTGGGTTGTAGTTGGGTAAAAAGACTAAGTCATCCAGACAGGAAGCAAGCTTAGTTGTCCAAGCAGAATCATGAAAAGCTAGACCCAATACTTAATCTGACACAATGGCCATCCCCCAAAAAGGAAAACAAAAAATAAATTGGATGGTTGCCATATTCAGAAGACTGGTTATCCTCGGAGTATCTGTTTTATTTTGTCCTTCCAAATTAGGCTCAGAAAGGTTCTAATTTCTGTCTTACACAAAATGTTTTAATATGTCTATAGTCCTTATTTTTGGATAAAAGAGTAAGCATTCAAGTGGATAGATTAAGTCGTAGACACCATACAACCTATTAATTGTAAAGAGCTATTGTGTTACCCTGTCATATAGCAGGAAAATCATCATCTCTGCATGCATACAGATATTTATCATTTACAAACCAGTACCTTAACATAAACTCGATGAGTTATTATAATTGGCACATTATCTTTGTTTTAGAAAAAAAGAGTTCTTAAACTCAGGGGGTTGGTAGCTTAAAAAACACCTTAAAAGTTGAAACACATCAGGTGTTCGCATAGTGGTACACATCTGTAGTCTCCGATACTTGGGAGGTAGAGATAGGAGAATCATCTCTATTTGAGGCCAATGTGGCCACAGCTAGTGAAACATCTGAAAAGCAAACTAAAAGCAAAAAGGAGTGGCTCAAGTGGTAGCATGCTTGGCTAACAAGCATGAACATCACTATCATTTGGAAAGCTAATAGAACACCAAAGCTCAGGATGTATGAAGTCAGGTGAGAGGAGTCTGGATTTTCATAGCTTTGATAAACATCTGATTCTGATACTGAGAAAATGTCAGAAATGAAAACACTCTATTAACTTCCACATAAAGAAACTTTGGCTCACATAGATGAAGATGGGAGGTCCTAGTCAGGGGACTTGGCTGTTGGTAGGATAGAGAAGAACAGTTCAGTTCAGCATGCATCCTCTCAAGTGCCTTGGTTCAGGGGAGACTGGCAGGACCATCTACATTAGAGGATGGTGAATGGGATCAAAGGCGGTCCACAATTCCTGAATTAGAATTGTAAGTCTAACGGTAATCCCAGAAGTTACATACTAGACAAACCCTGAAACACTATTCCATCAAATCTTAGATGCCAGAGATTGAATTGACATTATTAGTTTATGCACTGGTATGACTTTTTAAAATAGAAACCACCCACTAAACTATGACCTGCTATCAATTAAAAGTTCATCCAAGTTTCTAAAGTCATGGGGAAAAATCCCTGTGTATCTTAGGATCGATGAAATACGGTACAAGCTGTGAACTCTCGTGAACTTGGTTCTCTGAAACTGTGGAAATCACTCAGCACGTTGGGGAGGTTTCTGCCAAAAGAGGCCAAAAGCATAGTTCAAAAAACATGGAAAATAATCTGTACTGCATGTTTTAATACGATTTGTTTGCTATAAGAAATGAATACACGTAGTCAAAAGGGGGAGCAATTCATACCACCTGTTACTCTTTGGTCCTAGGTTTTCTTATCTATAAAATAGACGTGGTTTATTTATACATTAACATATGTAAAGAGATAGCACGGTACTTGGCACATAGGAAGATATTTTTCCTTTTTCTAAATCTGATGAGATTTTTATGCTGCTGTAGTCAATTTTGAGGAAGGAAAGAGGAAAGTAAAAGTGGGAGATGTCCAAAATTATTATGAAAGATGGACCATATGATTTAAAACATAAATACTTGTTTGATGCTATTCCAAAGCAATTCTATGCTATGAGGTGAGGCCAACAGATAATCAATTTTTCACTAAAGCTGCATGAAGAACCATATGCACAATGGAGACTATTTGTTTATAATTAGAAGAAAAAAATATATGAACAAAATGATTCTAGTGCCTGATTAAGTATCAGACTCCTGGGTGATTGAATGCACAGAGAATTCTTGTGGTATCAAGCTCAAGATTCCTTAATGAAACAGGAGAGTTGTATTTTGCAGCAGACATTTCTTATGTAGTGCTGGGGGTGTCAATTTCAATAGTAGACACTTGCTTAGCATGTGTAAGGCTTTGGGTTCAATCCCCAGCACTGCTAAAGTATCCAGTTTTATCTGCAATCTCTAAATCCACCATTTCCTGCTAGAAATGGCTTGTTTTTCTGAAGAGTACCAGTGAGTGTTTAATCAGAGCAGATGACTTACATTGAGATTCCTGCATCTTTACTGGAGACTCAGCTGCAAGAGGAATTGACATGTGGCACCCAGATTAGACAATGTGGAAGTTACAGGAATTAGGGCAAATGTATTTGCTGGTGGCCCAAAGAAAAGTCTGTCAGTGGGACATGAAAATCTGATGAGCTGAGCCAGGTTCTATTTGATGAGAGACCAAAGAAATGACCAAAGATCACTAAAAGGAGCAAACATAACTTCAGGTCACAGGCTTTGAGCTACCTGAGGGTGGTTAACTTTTCAAAAGACACAGATCTGTTCTTCATTAAAACCCTCTATTTATTGGGAGACACTCACTGGAGTGAACAAGGGGTTAAGCCTAACCTGTGTCCATCTCTCCAGCAAGACTCTGCCTGCAACTCATGCTCCACTTAATAACAGAGAGTTCTTTTCTTTTTGTTTTGCTGATATATTTGTTTCACCCAAAGGACTCCCATAGTTTGGGAAAGATCATCCTTGACATTAGGACACAATTTTTAACAGGGATTCCTTGAGTAAAACCACACACTCTCATATTTCCACTTAGCAAACATTTATTGAGCACCTACTCAGTGCCAGGCTCTGAGCTCCTTTGATAAGCAATGGAGCTCTAAGGAGCTCTAGCACACAGCTGGCATTCTAAGAGTCTTTGAGCCTGAAGATAGTGTCCACAGTAGGATTTTCTTCCTGATAGCTGTATAGCCCTTACAGACAGACTTTCTCTCTCTTCTTCTTCATAGTGGTTGTTCCTTCTGACATCCTGGCTGATCACCAGAAGAGCAATAATTTTGTAACTTTTGATCTCCTTTCTCCAGGCCTCTCCACTCTGTGTGGCCACAGAGCTATCTTTCTAAAAGAAGTTTCTGGGCATGGCCTGCAAGGCCCTGTATAGCCTGGTGAGGCTCTAGCTGTTGAGATTTACTCACTGTTTCTTAAACTCAGCTCTCCCTCCTTTCCTCTGTGCCTTTGTTCATGGAAGTCCCTCTGCTTGGGAAGCTCCTTCTTCTCTCCCCTAGTCAACTCTACTGAGTTACTCTTTGCCTAGAATCGAGCCCGAGGCACTCAGTCAGAAAAGGATAGCATTCTTCCACTTCTACCTTTTTTATGCCACCACAGCCCCTTCTATGCTCTGTGCAGCCTCCGTCCGTGTTACCTTCTAAACTTGCTGTATACAAAGGATCTCAAGGAAAAGAGACAGTCATGGAGCCGTCTAGCCCGGGATGAAGTTTTCACTGATATACGGAATGAAGTTGTTGTTTGTTTTTACTGGTGCACAGAAAAAAAAAGAGGAAAATAATGATCCTAGTTTTCCATAAACTATATGTGCTATTGTTTCTTTCTTTTGAGAATGTGCACCTGGAACTTTTTTTTTTTAAATAAATTTTAACTTCTTGTATGCGTGAAACAAAATGTGGAGTTGAAACAAGGAGAAATATTGTGTCCATTCAAATCTTCACTCTGCTGCAACCAGCTGAGTGACGTTAGGCATGTATTAACCTCTCTGTGCCTGTTACCTCATCTGTTAGATGGAAAAAATAATTGCAACGACTCCATAGGAAAATTAGCTAAATTAATATGTGTGAAGTGTTTCTTACATTGAAGCAAGCCCTCTCCTTACTATTATTTCACTTATGAAACTATGGCAATCGTTTCTTTTATTTATGTCCTTAGGTGACACAATAAAAATGAGAAACTGCATTTTCTATACCTCCTTCCTATCTGTAAACCATCCCTTTATTTCTTTTGAAATGTTAGTGGCCTGTGAAATGCAAATATCTGAGAATAACTCCTTTAAATTATCTACAGCTGTAAGGTAGGCATACATATTGGATAGGATTTTGTAAATCATGGAGCCCAAACAATGCTACTCTAAGGAGGGTCAGTACCACCCAACTGAAGTGAGCAAACATTTTGAGAGAAAGCTACTGCCAGTAGCATCCTATATGCATGAGGCTCATTGGCCTTTTATGCCCTTGAACGAAGGGCTGGTTTAAAGGTTTCACTACATATGCATAGTTCTATGATTGAAAAGACAGGTGTTTATGTATCAAATAAACACAGAGACAGAGTAATATACTCATTAAGCTTAGGTTTCAGTATTACATTTTTTTTTAAAAAAAAAGGATTTCAGGAAAGAAAAGGCATGACTCAAAAATGACCTTCAATATAAATCTTTAGAAAGCTAGAGTTTTTCTAACACATTCTTTCTTGAATCACTATAAATAATGAATTAATGTGTCTATTTCTTTAGGCAGAGACCCCCTTACATCAGCAATAGTTAAATATACAGTTTAAAGAAAATAATATCATGACAGCAACATAAAACCTGTGGAAAGTATGCCAATTAATTCCTGTCTTCCCCACCCCACTTTGAAACCCTTTCTGATATTACATAAAGAAAGCCTCATCTTTGTACCACATCTGCTCTGTTCAACAGTGGATGGCCAAGAATCCAGCAAAGGGGTGAGGATGCTGTTGTTTTACACTAAGGGGACAGAGGGTTACTCACACTCCTGGGTGACCTGCCACATGCAAGGTCCTTTATGCCAGTTATTTATACATATATGTAACCAAAGTTATGAAAGCAAGAGAAGTGATAACTTACTACTATGACACAAGTCTAGGGTAAGAAACAAGCTTTGCAGATATTAATGGCCTGTTCTTCCCACGTCACATGGATGTTTATAAGCTGGCAAGTCAAGATTGTTTTTCCAACAGCTTCATTAGTTCCTTGGTCCTTCTGACTGTGACATCACTTGACACTTTAACTTCCCTCTCTCTACCAAGGCCAACTCAATGGCTCTTATTACAGGTCTTTTATTTTTGTGTTTATTATTTCATTGTAAAGGTGATGTACAGAGGGTTCACAGTTACATAAGTAAGGTAATGAGTACATTTCTTGTTGAATAGTGTTACCCTCTCTCTGGTTTTCTCCCATGTTCCTGCCCCCAACTCCCCTCCCACCTCCAAGTTGTAAAGCTCATTTCCAACATAATGTCTTGTGTTTATCTCTGTTGCATTAATTTTAGCCACAACTCCACCACTCCATTCTGGCTTTTTGGTGGTTAATTGGAGATAAGAGTTTCATGGACTTGCCTGCCCCAGGTGGTTTTGAACTGTGATCCTCAGATCTCAGCTTCCTGAATAGGTAGGATAAAACACATGAGCCACTAGTGCCCAGCTCCTTACAGGTATTTAGTAGTAATGTGGTAAGTTAAAAAGAGAATGAACTTAACTGAAGGAGAATGAGCAGAAAAGAAAGGGATCCAGACCTCAGCATCATCAGGATTCCACTTACAGGTATTCCTGGCAGATATGTCTCAAAGTCCTTTGTAACTGTCTATATTTTAAATCTGATTATTGTCTAAACTAAGGGGCTAGAATAGGACATTAATTCATGTGTTCAAACATCTAACTAACATTAAAGAACTTGATGTACATCAGACTACCTGTTGTTAAGGATAAGAAAATAACCAAGACAAAATCAAATCAAAATCCTGTTTTCAAGAGGTCCCAGTCAATTGAGGGCACATGCCATATTCCTTAAAGACCCTTTCTAATTCAAAAGAACTATGGATGGATGGCCTGGAAATCTAAGTGCTATAAAGCTACCTTTATAACAATATATTCAAAGCATGTTTGTTATCTCAGACCAGCAACAAGCCCCAAGTGACAAGTAATAGCATGTGGCCCATCAGGGAGATTATATTAGGTGTCGATGACCAATGGTTATAACAACTAAATGAAAGAACAGGCCATTTCAAAAAAAATAATTCCTATCAAATCTCACTTCAGCACTTGAACAGTAGGAGTTCTTATTGTTTCCATTACCTTTTTCATTTCTGGTTCTATTGCTGAACAATACATGTACAAATTTCAAACAGTGATTGAGATTAGAGCTGGCAAGCTTGGTTGAGAAATTGGACACCTGACCATACCTTACTATGAGAACAAAGTGAAGTCTATTTATTTTATTGGACAGTTTGAATTTATTGTAAGTTGCTCACAATTTCCTGTCTCATTTCTTTAGAGCTCTTGGATTTTATGTTAGGATATCTTAGGTTATCACACTCCTTTGCCATAGCATTTATGCCAATATACCAAATCATCTTAGAGAATGTCCCCAGACAAAAATTGAAAAGAAAACACTCAAAGCTTTAGTTGAAGAATGGCAAAAACTTTGGAAAAAATCTGAAAAAGCAATGAAGATGAAAATGGAAACTCTGTGAAAATTAATGTAGTGGAGAATTGGCGAACATACTACTTATTTCTTTAAACAAATAGAAGAAAGAACCCGCTTATGAGGTGCACCCAAATAATTCACAGGTGGTGAAACTATTAGAGTTCTGTAAGCTCACTCCTCAGAAGGAGACTAAATCCCTATTATAAATGGCATGTGCCTCCTGTGATTGATTTTTCTATTATTCTTTTTTTCATCTATCTTTGTTTTAGTTTAATTACAGTTAAATTATTTTAACGAGTGTGTCAGGAGGATACAAGTTTGCTGTGGTCAGTCTAGGCTATTTAGTAAGCATCTATCTCAAAAAAAAAAAGAAAGAAAAGGAAAGATAGAAAATAAGAACTTTTGGTAAAACTCTAGCAAAATGCTAAGGATACTAGGAGATATAACCTACTATATTAATTGTACTTATAAAACTATAATTCCAAGTGGAATATGTTTGTTTCTTTCCATAGGTTTTGGATATTGCAATATTAATACAAGGTAGTAAGAAAATAAAGAACATAATTAAAGTCTGGCAATATGATATTGCAGTGACAGTAGAATAGGTTAAAACCTCCCTATATATTGGTCATGCCTCATGATAATTCTCATAATTACAACAATTTGCTTTCATTGGTTTTTTGAGACAAGGGTTCACTATTTAATGCAGGCTGGCATCAAACTCAATGTATAGGCGGGCCTTGAACTTTTGATCATTGTGATTCAGTCTCCTAATCACTAAGATTACAGGCATTGTAGCATTCATAGCTAACAATTTCAATTTACTTCAATAATTTTTCCCTTAAAGAATTAATCTTACCTAAGAAAACTATTCCAGTGTGTTTTATTGTGTACATTGGTATTCTCAACTGTAATAATTATAAGAATAATTTTAAACTCTGAAGTCAAATGTATTTGAAGCAACATATTACATGAAACTAACACTCTGGAAGAATCTAGAATAAACACTCACAGCTAGACAATAGGGTTAAACAAATAATATCTCAGCTGGGACAGAAAATGTATTTAAAAGGCTGGATGACAGTAGGTCGCACCTGTAATCCTAGGCTGAGATCTGAGGATCGCGATTCAGGGCAGGAAAGTCTGTGAGACCCTTATCTCCAATAAACCACCAGAAAACTGGAAGTGGCCCTGTGGCTCAAGTGGTAGAGCACTCACCTTGAGCTGAAGAGCTCAGGGACAGCGCCCAGGCCTAGAGTTCAAGCCCCATGACTGACAGAAAAAAAAAAGAAAAAAAGAAAAAAGAAAATGTATTTATAGGATGAACCAGCTGATAGGGCATTTGAAAACAATAGTGTCCATCACAGAACTGTTGTCACAAAACATTGCTTTTGGAAACTTAAAAAAAAAAAACCAAACAAAACATCTAAAAAAATACTCAAGCGTCTCATTGTGAGTGCTTAATCTATGTTCCATGGAACCTTTAGCTGTCTCTGTGAAAGTTTAGCTTTGTGTTAATCAGATGGTTGGTAGATACATGATTTTCATCTTAATGAAAGTAATCACTTGAAGTGTGATAGCAACTTTTGAGTTTGCAACACACATTACTATCTACCTGTGGTCTTTTATCTCTCACAGCATCTTGGGGAGAGAGGAGGCTACAATGCTTGATAAGAAATGTACTCATTATCTTGCCCATGTAATTGTAACCCCTCTGTGCAGTATTTTCACAATAAAAAAATAAAAATTAAAAAAATAAATAAATAAGAACAAAACAAAACAAAAAAAAAAGGAAATAAGTGTGTACATAGGCAGCCAGAAGATGTATGGAATTTGCATGATAGGGCCAAGTTCATCCATGAACTTACAATCAGTTGTGGACCAGAGTGTTACATTCCTAAACCAAAGCTTTACTTTGACATGGGGCACAGTGATGGTTTGGGTGTGGCTTGTGTGTCTCCCACAGAGCTCCGTTGTCAGTCAAGTCTTGGGTCCCAGGTAGTAGTATAGAAGATGCAGATCTTTAATGATCTTTTGGTCATTGGGGGTGTTTTCTCAGGGATTATAGATCCTATTTC
Organism: Dipodomys merriami; assembly: GCF_024711535.1. NCBI lineage: Eukaryota > Metazoa > Chordata > Mammalia > Rodentia > Heteromyidae > Dipodomys > Dipodomys merriami. The sequence goes on along the minus strand of NW_027202382.1, from coordinate 2,453,668 downwards.
TTTTTCTGTTTTGGTTTGAGAAGTAATCTTGCTTACATTCAAATACTCTAGTCATTGCTGTCTATGCTATGAAGTGATACAGCCAAGGGCAGCCCTTTGACACAGACCTTGAGCTATGCCATTTGGACTTGCAGGAACTAAATAAATATCTTCTCTTATTAAATTAGCTGCCTTGGGCATTTTATTATAGAGACAAAACTGAGAGTTGACTCCAAGAAAAATATGCCCAAGATGCTTAAATACCAGGTAGACTAAATAAATGTATTGTACTTTATTTGCTGCTTTGCAAAACATTTATTTGCCTTTGGATCCTGTTTCTTTCCATTTTTGTCACTTGCTTACTTCTTAATTTTTTGATACTTTGTATTTGGAGGAACTTCAGCTAATGCTTTGGTTTTTGTTTCTTAGTCTTTTTTCTGTTGTCTTTGCTTTCCACTTGGATCTGTTTGGTTCTGTGACTGCACACTGGTGGTTTGGCCCTGCTCCGTTTTAGGAGATTTTAACTGGTTTACTATAGACCTGCCTCTGTTAGTTTCTTTCTTCATTCCTTTCTACTTTCCACACTCAGGGAGTCTATCTTTGAAAAATTGACCTTTTTTTCTTTCAGTAAAATACATACCCTGAACTACTTAGTACATTTTGAATATGTAGAAAATTGCAAATTTCAGTGATTCAATGACTATCCGGTTGGTGTGCATCTTCTTATTTCTCTTTTTCCATGTAATACATGGAAAGCACTAGCATGCATGGCATCTAAATTCAAAGCATGTGTTATTTGAACATTTTCAGCATAACCACACACTTCCACAAATTTAGTGTATTCACACACAATAAAGGTTTGTTTCTTACTCCCATGTAAATGAATGCTCACTGTGAAAGTCTGTGAGGGTACTGATGAGGGGCTGGGCTCCATGGAGTCACTCAGGGACCTAGTCCAGTCCTGTCACTTGGTATGCCTACCAATCCCGATGGCTTGAAAATTGCTCTGCATCCAGCAGGCAGGTAAACAGAGAGGGCTTGAAGTATTTGATGCTTGGAGGATCATGTGCAAAGGGTTAGGCATCCAGGGACATTTGCTACTTCTGACTACATGCTACAGACCAGAACTCGGTCACATAGCATTGCCCAAAGCAGATAAATGTAGCTTGGTGCTGAGCCCAGGAGTAAAAAGAAATGAATTTTGGTGAACCCATACATTGTCTCTGCTAAAATGGCAGTGTAAAAGTACTTTCAAGTTTTATAAAAGTATGGTTAATGTAAATATCATGTTTTTCCATTGGACAAGTCTTGTGGAAAGAAAAATACTTGAGAACTTAATGGATAAAAGGTATATGAAAACATGAAAAGTAATCCATCCTAATTGACAACAGCAAAAGGAATTGCTGTTTAATTATTGTTCATTATTTGGCTGTATTTGTTGAGAAAAGAAAAATAAAATATATGTCTTTTCTAAATGGATTTTTAACTTACCAGAAATAATGAAATGTTTCACATTTAAAGTGTACAACACCTTTACAACAAACTAAAATAAAATAATGAAAAATGAATGTTCACATTTTCCTTTCGTAGTTGGACTTTACTGTCATTTTGTAATTTCTTGCTGAGTCATTCTTAGGTATTTTCTTATTCATTCAACCACATTTATGAGATCTTAATTACCAGGCATTTTGATAGAGGTATAAGAAGCAAGTTACTCATTCTGCTGTCCCCCACAACTCTGTGCAGCAGACAGAAATATAGGCTAAATGTGAAAAATATATAAGTGCAAAGTAGCACAAGAAATATTAAAGTGACAGTTAAGGTATTTTAGACATTATAATTAATTACTGGTGCCTTCTGATATGTGATTACTGAGTGCCAACCTTATATTTAACTAGTAATATGTTAATGGGTTTTTGCATAATGATAGTCAAACACAGAAATTATGAAATTTCTTCTAAGGAAGGTTACAATTGCTTAATATTTAGATACGACATATTTCTGTGACCAAAATAGAGAACACTAGTGAATATAGGAAAATAAGCAAACTGATTTATAAATTCTGAGTTTCTTGGGAATATACCAAACCTGGAGGGCATTGTTGGTTGCAGCCATTGGGATATCTTCTTGACGTGGCCAGAAAACTTAACTAGCTACTTTCTGAGTTGGGTGCTCCCATTAGCAAAGTCCCTGGAGGGCAGGCAGCACAGTTAGGCTTTATTCTACATGGGTTTTAATCTTGAAGTTCGGGAACTGGGGAGATTTAGTCATTTACTTTTGAGCTCATGGAAAGAAGGGGTTGATAGCAACAGCTTACCCCAGGCAGGCTCTCCACACAGCTGTGCTGGCCTATTTCAATTAGGAGCCTTTTGGACTTACATCACCTCTGCTATGGCAGTACTAAACCGCTTCTGAGCCAGTACTGCCAATCAAGCCAAACTTCAACCACATGGTATGGTTTTTACGGTGGAGACAGAAAAATGACATGAACTTGTCTCATTCTGGTGAAAACACAAAGTTCGAAGGCAGCTCTCTGAAGAAAATTAACAAGGGGAAGGTTGTAATACTTAATTTAGATGCATTTTCCTGTGTCTATCTCAACACTCCTAGGTTATTCATGGTGGTTCAAAGAATTCTCTCACCCTGGAAGACTCTGGTGCTTATGTTATGAAGGGGTCACTCTTGGGTCACTATACAGTATCCAGGAGGTCACAGAAACAGTAGAATATGCTTAGTGATGAAGGACAGAATGAAACTCAGTAATTGAACCCGAGAAAGTGTCATTTCTGGAGCTTGAAAAGATACACAAATTAAAAGCAGAATTGTCCTTTCACCAAAGAAACTGGAGTAGAGACATAAAGTCACAAACCATGGAAAATGTGAAGAATTAGAACACTGTGTGATAAACTCTATGACTCTTCTGTCTCTACTTACAAGCAATCCTGATGCCCATATCTAAAGGCCATGTGCTAGTTACTGCAATCATTGCAGACATTTGCAAGAAGCAACTCTTTTTCTGAGAGTTAAAAATTATATTTTTATTAAGCCACCACAAAAGAAGACAATCAAACCACCAGATCGTGCCTCATCCTAATGTAAGTCCTGTGCAACATGCATTAAAATAACCTGGGTTAAAAAATTATTTTGTATACTTTACTGATAAGAATTCCAAAAACACTGACTAATTTTGGTACTAGACTATAAGAATAAACCTATGTCACTCCTAAATTACAGCTTAGTAATAGCCTATGTCATCTCATGGTATGCTAGAGGATTACTTCCTACTTTATCCAAATATTTTGGTAGAACAGTATGTATTAATAGTTATGTAAAGATAAAAAATACAAGATTCTCTTATTTTCTCTCCTCCTCCCTTTCTCTCTTTGTGCAGGTGCTGGGGCTTAAACTTGGGGCCTGGTTACTTTTCCTGAGCTTCTTTTGCTCAAGGATAGCACTCTACCACTTGGCCCACAGCTCGACTTCTGGCTTTTTTGGTAGTTTATTGGAGATAAGAGTCTCATGGACTTTCTTGCTTGTGCTGGCTTTGAACTGGCTTTAAACTGTGATCCTCATATCTTATCTTCCTGAGAAGCTAGGGTAAGAGATATGTGCCACCATAGCCTGACTCTTTTTTCTCTTTTATGTTTTCATTATCTATAGACTCTTTCAAGGAAAAGATTTCCTAGAATAAAAGGATTTCTTCTGTAGTTCACTAGTGGCCACTATTGGACAGTCTCCCCTTAGTTTACATAAAGTGATAGAAGTAGTCCACATGAAAAATTATATAAGGGTCAGGACATGGTTAGCACGTTAAAACACTAAAAACAGGAGTCTGAAAGTGCTAAACATTTAACAAAATCATCAAGAGAAAAATTTAAAAATAAATAACTTTATCCATGAGCCAGTGGCTCACATCTGTAATCCTAGCTACTCAGGAAGCTGAGATCTGAGGATCATGGTTCAAAGCCAATCTGGGCAGGAAAAGCCTGTGAGACTCTTATCACCAGAAAACCAGAAGTGGCACTGTGGCTCAAGTGGTATAGAGCACTGGCCTTGAGCTGAAGAGCACTGGGACAGCGCCCAAACCCAGACTTCAAGCTCCCTGACCGACAAAAATAAATATAAATAAATAAATAACTTTCTATGCCCTACAGATTCATGAGAAAAATCCTTAATCTTGATTTAATGACAGTATAAGAATAAGAAATAGACTAGAAGTGCTATGTATATAAACACACACACACACACACACACACACACACACACACACACACACACACACACACACACACACACACACACACTGTTGGAACAGGCCACAATCTGCTGTAATAAGGGATTTAACATTCATTCCACAAGCTAATGGTGCTTCTCGCCATCCAAGATAGATTCACTTAGATAATAGTGGAAGAGAGTGCCAGAGGAACTGAAGGAATGGCTATTGTGTTTGACTGGTTTCCATGTATAAATTAGTATAGAGAGGAAAAAGAAATTCAACAGAAAAACACATGTACTTTATTATAATTTCTGGTGTTACTCTTGCAACTCTTAACAATAGCAAGCAAAAGAGCCTAAAAGCACTCACAGGAAACAAAAAGTAAATGTAAGCTTGATTCAATGCCTTTCTGACAATACTTCAATGTGGATGGATACATGTGTCATTGGGTAGTCATGGGTTTTGCCACATTCCTTCGAACTAAACAATTGAGATAAAGAGAGGAGAATGGAAAAAGAGAATGAGATGGGAAGCTTGAGAAAGTTATGTCCCATGTCTTTATTTCACCTGAATATCAGGATGAAATCTCTTGATTGGTACTACTGTCCAGTTGTATTTAAAGAAGAATTTGATGATGTGTCTACCACATAAAAATATGGACCTTATTCTTTTAAAAATAATGACTTAGCTAAAAAAAGGATTTTCACAAAATTGAGTCCCACAGCAGTTAATATTTGTACACACTCAAGAAACAAGTTCTGAGACACGGGATTTAGCTGTCAATAAAAGGAAAGCTATTTGGAAGGTAAACCCTGGACTGCCACTAAACAGACAGGATGTTTTCCAATTAAGTTACAGAGATTTTTAGAAATTACTTCAATAAATTCTAATAGTAGATACTCTTGTAATGCATAAAGAATTATATGCAAAATTAATCCTCCAATTAATTGCACTATCAAGTCTGAAGGTTGAACTGATGATGTCACCTTTCTACTTTGAAGTCAACTGCAGGTCAGGCTAAAGCAAAACCAAAAATTCAATACTAAGCTGAAAGAGGCAGTTAATGAGCAAGCGTAGCAAAGGGTCCATAATTCACAACTAACAAAGCTACAAGAGGCAGATAATGAGCAAGCATAGCAAGGGTCCATCAGATTTTCAATGGCCTACATGGTGCAAAAACCCTCCACATCTCCCGAGAAAGAGCACAGTCCAGCCCACATCATTGCTCCAATCATTTCCAAACAGTTTACGTCCATAATACAAAGCAAACAATTAATGTTCGCTTCATTACTTGACCTTTGGATAAAATGTGAGCATGCTTCCTTGTCTGTAAAATGGGTTTAAACATGCTTTATTCACGCAGGATTCACTGGTAATCTTTTCAAACAACTAACTATGCTTTTGCCACTTTTAGACACACAATAAGTAACAGCTCTCACTAACTTGGGCATTGCTCCACAATGGGGATGCAAGGTCTTTCTTCTTTGGCAGAACTCTCTGTTTCTTAATCATTTAAACATAAGCATAAAAACTAATACTTCATTTTTAACTTCCTAACACAATTAGTGTATTTCAAACTTATATCCTTCTGTAACAAGGAAACATTCTTTTTTCTTTCACATAGACCTAATTACATGCTCAAATACCTGTATGAATATTCAAGATATCATAGAGGAATATAATGCATTTACCAAATGTCTAGCAAATCAGTCTATTCCTGAATGGGAAAGTGTTACTAAAGTATAATGAGATCGTACTTCCATATGAAAGTATCAAAAAAGTAATGCATACTGGGGATTCGCTTTATGATTCAATTTGATGAGAAAACAACAAACACTTCAAAAAATAACAAAGAGGAAAGACGAGACAAACTAATGATGTATATAAGTACCATATCCCATATGGAAAAAATGAGACATCTTTCATAAATTACTTGCTCCATAAGTCATAAAGCACACCTAAACATTCTGCTCTTTATATTCTTCAGAACAGTGAAATCTCATAGTCTATGCTTAAAAGTTTAGTTGTGCTATTAGTGTCCATAAGAAATTAAAAATATATTTTTGATTGCCAAGCAGAGTTATAATTTTTAGCTTCAATGATTAAAATGGAAGAATGGATAAAATATTTAATCACTGATTATCTGATGGATCTTGCTGGAGAGTTGTTTTTTTTTTTCAGCTTACACTGAATAACTTGATTTCCTACTTCAAAATTATAGTGTAGATGGTTTGTCAGAATGAAAGCAGAAAAAAAAAAAAAAACCTTTCCTGCTGCATCAACAAAGCAATGCCACCTTTACGCTGGGCACATTTTTACCTGTTCCTTCCTTGCCTTCTTACCTTCTGAGGAAGTTCTGGCATGCCATAAATGTGGCAAGGAAAGCTACAATCACGTTTGTTTGGAACCAATGTGTGCAAATCTTGGAATCAAACCTTCAGATGAGGTTTACTAAACTGCCTGCCCAGAACACTCTGGTTTAAAAAATGTGCATTGCTATTAATATTTTGAGTGTAGATTTTTTTTGGACAGTAAATGTTCATTTTCTGCCCATAAAACCAAGTATGAGTCACAACGGAACATTTACTTTGAATCAAAAAATGCAATGTGTGCTGATGTTCAGGGGAAGAGCATCTTATCACTAGGATTGTGGAAATCAGCCGTACGAAAAATCATCAGTTTTCTTTTTTTTTTTCTTGTCTTCAAAAAGGAGATCTCAGATCAAACACTCTAATCCTCAATTCATAAATATGAGCATTAACTGTTATCCACAAATGGCTTGCAGTAATTATAAACTGTAATCTGGGTTGGCTGGAAAGAACTCTCCTTCCTTTAAAAAAAAAACTGGTTCCTTAATACATATGTATAGGAGGGAAAATAATTCATACATAGTGCTGGAGGAAAGCCTCTCTCACATCCTATCCTTCAAAAAATTCCAGCAGCACCACAGCCAGTGAGTTTGATTTCAGGATGTCTGTTACCCAAATTCCAAGTATAGACACAACCTTTTATCCAGTCTTTAGCTCTGACTTTATGCAGTATATCCTAAGGTTCATATCTCAGTTATCAATACAATTACATACCTGTAACTAGTTCCAGAAAGTCTTGCAGACTTTATTTTGTTTGGGAAGCTGGGGTTAAAGTTCTAAAAGAGTTATTTTTCTTGCTTTTAAAATCATATACATTCTTTTACCTGGAGTTTTTAAGATCAGGATCGTACACACTCACACACACACAACACACACGTGTATACACACACGTGTACACACACACGTGTACACACGTGTACACACACACACACACACACACACACACACACACACACACACACACACACACACACACACTCCTCAACAGCACCCAGACTAAATGGGAACGTATTGAAATGAAAAGACATTTACCAGGAGTAGGAAAGCCAGAACCAGGAGCCGTGTGCCAGGAGTTGCCCGACGGCAGCATTCCATGCTTGGATCCTTGCCGGAATCCGAATCGGACACTGAATAAGCTGCTAAGTGCTCCTCTGCCTGCTGTCACCTCCACTGTTGGTGCTAACACTCCGGTCCTGCCTATCAGCTTCCATCAGCCCCGCTCACATTTCCTGACCGAGGGTGGGTGGGTGGATGGGTGGGGGGTAAGCTGAATGGAATCTCTCTCTGAGCAGGCAGCCAGCCAATCAGGCTCCTGCTAATCAGACATGCTGAATAACAAAGCCAGGGGGACAGAGAAAGTGTAACAGTGCGAGCTGAAAGGGGGAGAAAGGACAGAAAAGAAAGGAGCTGGAGAAGGAGAGCCAGCAGGAAAATGCCAGGGACGCAGAAGGGCAAAGCACTCACTGTGCTTTTAACTAACCTGGTCAGTTCTTTGTGAGATACGTTTCCCTTGGCCGTTTGCCTGTGCTGATGTCTGTTGCTTTGTAAAAGTACAGTAGCTCCCTGTGACCGTGTATTGTTCCATTCAGGGGAGAAACTTAATCCCTGTCAATATATAACATATGCCATAAAGGGAAAGAGCCATAGTCAAAAAACGGACTGACTGTGTCCTTTAAATGCATTCTATGCAACTGTTCTCTTCTTTTTCTTCCAGAACTTTCCTCTTTGACTTGGAAAAGAAATACTATACATGTTTATGAAAGTTTGTCATTAAATCTAATGTAATTTATTCGAGTGCTGCAAATTTCATTTGAAAAAAGAAAAAGATAAAGCAAATTGCTTTTCTGTAAAGTGACAAGTTGACATGTCCAAAATGTATTAATTCTATAAGCCCAATTAGTCACTTAGATCACCTACTTTAAAAAGAAGACCTTAGCAAAGACTTCAGGATGAATGAGAATGAAATTTGGGGTTGAGGAACTGCCTGTTTTTCATATCTTGCTAAATCACAACTATTTGCTCCAGTAAAGAAAAGGAAGAAAGAGTGATTCAAATTCTGTTCATCCCTAATGATGTTTTACTTTGCTACTGGTATTGGGCTTAAACTCAAGGCCTCATACTCTGGCTTTGGGTTTTTTCACTCAAAGCTGTATCTCTACCACTTCAGACACACTTCCACTTCTTGGTTTTTGCTGATTTAGAGATAAGTGTCTCATAGAGTTTTTTTTTTTTTTTTTTTTTTTTTTTTCTGGGATGGCTCTGAATCTCCATCCTTAGACTTCAGCCTCTCTGGTAGCTAAGAGTACAGGTGTGAGTCACCAGCACCAGACTCCAAACATTGATCTAACCCCATTTCAATCTCCTTCTTACCTGCCCTATTCATCCTGCTGAGGATGAATGGAGCTTCACTCCTTCACACTTCTACTTTAGCATGAGTTGGACAGATTGATCTCTGAAGTTCAGCCTGGCTCTGGAGGAAATGCTGATGAGAAGGCCACCACACCAAAGATAAGGTCAGAAAGTTTCAGAGGCTGCTTAATCCTCAAGCAACCCAAGCTTGAGTCAGCCAGAGGTTCTTATTACAATTTTCCAGAAGTGTTAAATGTCAAACAAGAATGTATCTCCCACTTATCTGCTAAGGAAATCAATTGAGTTTTGAAGAATAAAATAGACAGTTGGCCTTGTATTTCCCATAGGTATGTCACCAGGTCATTTTTCCTTTGCAGATCTGATAACTCAGGACTATATTTAGTAGAACTAGAATTAATCTCTTCATTATTAAAATATACTTGACAAGGGGCCTGAAACACACAGATAGGAAGAACCTAATCCAGTGACCTTGTAGACATGTGAATACAGACAGAGGTACATTCAAGGTTGCTGTTCAACTTTGCATATGTCTTCATATAAAAAGAGAAGGAAGCTTTAAAAAGCAGACATTCAACTTGTCACTAAAGTTAAGGACATATAAGGATTCATCTTGCCCCTTAATATCAAATCTTCAGAAATAGGAACATGATGGTACAAATCTAAACAGAAGTCCTACTTTGGAAATATTGTCTTTCCTTTTGACAAATAGCAAATGTCCACAAGCTAAAGAACATTCACAAGTAGATGTAACCATGCCAGATCATTGCATTAAAAACAAACAAATAAAAAACACACACTAAAACCCTGTTGATTGATGGAAAGTGAACAGACTTTCAGTCATAAGGCTACATTCTTCTCTGTCTTTGTCTCTGTCTCTGTTGCTCTCTGTCCCTCTCCCTTAAAAAGTTTTTTTTTCTCCTATCAGGGTTTTTAACTTAAGTGTTCCAACTAAGTCTACAAAATGGAACATTTTACCTAGCACTACTTCCTTCCTCTTTACACAAAAACATTACCCTTTCTCATCCCTGTCTGAGCCAAAGAGGCAAACAGGTGTGGGAAAAGGAATATCAACAGTAATGCTAATGGTCAGATATTATTTGTGAAGGGAAAATCAGTATGTTCAGAAATGTTCAGAAAATAACTGCTTGTAAAGTTCATTTTCAACATAGTGTCTTATGAATATCATTGTTGCAATAGGTCATCCTGTATCTTTGTTTCAGCATTTTGTTATTCCCCTTCCCCTCCCCAAATTAGATAAATGTATATACAAGATGCAGGGAACCAACTTCTGGGAAGGGGGGAGTATGGGAAGGTAGGGGAGGGAAAGAATAGTAGGAGAAAAACAAAGGAGGGGGTACCAATGTTTGATAAGAAATATACTCATTACCTTACTCATGTAACTGCAACCCACCTGTACACCATCTTTACAATAAAATAAAATTTTAAAAAAGAGAAAATAACCGCTTGTATGCTAGTAGTCTAAACTCGTTTCTGCTTTGGAAATAAATAGTATCTTCTGAGAATTAATGGGCATGTCAATGCACAATATGATGTTCCTGTAACGAAGTCCCTGAATAATACAGTGTTTCAAAAGCCTTGAACCCTTCATTGAATGTCTGGAGGATGCCAGCCCCAGCATCTCATAATGTGAGAAATGAAAAAAGATAATTTCACAGTACAGTATTAACAATATTACAAGGTGAATTCTAAGTTTTCTATAACTTTAGTAAAAGGAGAAGAAAATCAAGTTGGGTTAGGATAATTGGGGTAAGTTTGAGAATTAGCTAATTTTCATAATTTGATGTAGGTAATACCTTTAAGATTTACAGAATGATTTTACATTCACAATCTCATTTGATCTTTCTGACTAGTTTGTGAAGTTAGTTAAATACTTATACCTATTTTTCATCTGTATGAATTGTTAGCTTAGAGATATTAAGCAACTTGATTAAAGCTTCAGAGGCTAGAGCTGACTCTTGAGTCAGGGTCTTCTAACTCCTTATCTATATGTCTATCTATCTATCTATCTATCTATCTATCTATCTATCTATCTATCTACACACAGATCTAATGTTGGCAGTCTGAGTGTAGGGGGCTATAGTGGAAGGAGATGTTTATGGCAAAGGAGAAGAAGCAGGAGGCAAGCAAGCTACCAGGCTCTCCTGAGAGTATATATTACCTGATGATGGAAAGTCTCTTATTTTAGTCCATGGCTTCTCTGTCTCCCAACTTTGTCATTTCTAAGCCCCTTTTCAGTGCCAAGGGAAAATAATATAAAACCCTAGGTAATCTAGATCGTACTAACAGCAGCTGGAGAAAGGCTCCTTATGGCATGTGAGCAGGGCGTTGGCCCAGTTCCTTTTTTCCTCTTCAGGTATCTAAATTAAAGCCGTCTGCAAGTGTCTGTGCACAGCAGCAGCAGAAGCCGCGGGGCTGTAATCCTGGTAACCGGCTCCATGCACAATATATTAGGTGAAATGAAAGCAGCAGCAAGAGCAAGTGTCAGGGCTGTCTGAAGCATCATTCCAAATGGTATGGATTTAACAATACTTAATTTAAAAAACACCAGCTTGGACAGCAGCAAGCTGTTAACATTCAATGTGCTTTATGGCAGGAAAGAGTGAGCTAAACTTTCGGAATTTCTCTCCCTGGGGAGAGTGCCTCACAGCTTTGGCTCCAGAGCCACCTGTCTGGTCCTTGAGGTCGAGCCACTTTCTTTGGTCTTGCAGTTATAGGAACTGATGGACAGAGGACAGAGGGTATCCTGGACAGAGTGAAAGAACTCCAGGTGGAGGATTTAAAGATTCGGGTAGGGTGAAAGCTGCAGAGCTGGAAGCAAATAGGCCTTGTTTTCCTCATGGGGATGGAGTAAGTTCTCTAATAGCCCTGGCTAATTCTGAAATGCAAAGGGAGAAATATAGTGAAAAGGTGGATAAGATAAAACTGCAGGAAGCGGACCTCAGTTCTCAAGGGTAGAGCTGGAATTTGAACACAAATTTCAATTCATCTAGCTTCCATTTAAAACCACAGCCACTTGAGCATTTAGTATAGTGCTCAAGTCATCTTTCACACATGACCTACTGTGCTGTGAGCAGGAACTCTATGTGGTAGACAGTGATTATAATCTTCAACTAGAAGATGAGGAAATGGATGTTCTTAGATAATAAATAGGTCCATAAATTTACTTATTATTAGATGGGAAATTTAAAGCCTGATCTAAGGCTGTTTGCTCTTTTTTTTTTTTTTAGGGCGACTACCGAGGAAGCTGATGGATAAAAATACCTACATTTACTGAGAATCTTCCATGTATCATGTACTGCTATAAAACTTTTGTGTTTATTATTTCATTTCATCTTTTTGACAACCCAGTTCTCCATATACAGGTATCGTTAAGTGGTGGATTTTTAACAGTTAACATTTATTGTAACCAGTGCCTTCCTGAGATGTTGAGTCCAGAAACCCCCAAACTTCATTTTCCAGACTCCCTTGCAGCTCCAATATTGGATATAATTTAGATGAAGCACTGCCATATGCCTGCTATGCCAACCAGTGACTGTGCGATATTAAAGATTATACATAAAACATTGTGTTTTTAAAGCTGTAGCAGAGAGGATGGGCATGGTCCTTGCAGCTCTTGCGTTTCCATTCATCATTTGCATTCATTAGATCACTTCCTGCTTTGAAACAGGCAGTTGCTCCCATGGGAACCTTACTCTGCACACAGTAGCATGGAACGCTTTAGAAAGCTCACAGTAGAATTTTTCTTAGGCAACTCAAACTTTCTTTCTTATTTAATATTCTATAACGTACCACTTTCTGCTTAAATTAGAAAGAGTAGATACTATTCTCTGTAAGAATGCTGATCAATTAGTTCTCTTTAACAGCGAGCGTTGAGTCACAGAGAATTAGAGGACTTGGCTAACCTTGCATACCTAGAGAAGAAAAGGGCTAAGATCTGAGTTGGAAAAAAAATCTATGAAGCTATCCACATGAATCCATGGGAGTTTGGAGCAGGCAAAAGTTACTCCTGGCAGGAAAACTCAGTAAGGAGAACCCAAGTAGAAAAAATGGAGAGCAAAGAAGTCCTGACATGTCCCAAGACTTATAAGAGATGAGAACAAACACCCTCAAAGCCTTAATGCATGTGGAAGATGGAGGAAATAGAAGGCAATGAGGATGAGACCCAGGCTTTTACTCTGCTACACTCCTGCAGGTTGTTTAGTTGGCAAAAAGCATGTTTCCAAGTATTTGTACCATGTTTCCCTCTTCCCTCAAAGCATCTACTAATTTATATTCCTTATGGGAAGAACCTGATAAATGAATCTGATTTGATTCACCTTTAAGAATCAAGAGTGTTAACTTACATTCTTCCAATCACCTACAATGCTCATTTTTTGGACTCCTCATACCTACAAGTGCTCAGTGAAAATCTCTGACCTTGATCAGTAGCAGAAGAGGAGACAGATTTGGAGGACAGATGGTTTACAGTTTCATCCAAATAAACAAACAAACAAAAAAGGGGTCTGAAACTTTCTGAACCTGGATGCTCTCATTTGATTTCTCATTTTGAGTTTTTTCACATTGAGAGTTGTACTTGCTACCATAGGGCTGTTGTTGGATGGGAGGGAGGAGTGGGCAGTGTCTGGTTCAGGATCAATCATGTTATCATTCTAGAGGTACAAGAGTAGTCACTGTATTTATCTCTCAATATTACTGTGCATTTGAATATTCTAATACAATTCTGGGTAAAGTGATAATAATTTAGATTCTGTATCCTAGGATCCCCTTCCCAATAAACCACACACACACACACACACACACACACACACACACACACACACACACACACACACACACACACACACACACACACACCACTTCATAGCTGAATACTGAATTAAACTGAACTGAACTTGGAGGATAAAATTGCTCATCACCTTATGCCTTCCTTTTTCTATGTAACTGAATTATATCATGGGTCTCAGAGGTTTGTTATCATGTGGCTCAACAAATAGTAGTAAAAACCTACTGTGTGTAAGAGACAAAGCTGTAGGAATTATGGCAACAGAGAAGCAGTATTTTGTAGTCATTTTGACCTAGACTCTTATCAAGGTAATATCTCTGCATTTGAATTATGGTTGTAATATCCATATATTAAACCCAAGTGGAATATAGAAATACAAGGTCCTTGATTCTAGGTTCTGTACTATTTCCATGACATCATCCTTCACAGATAAAATAATTATATCAGAGCCAGACAAGATGAAAGACTATGAGCAGATTTATAGACAATGCAAAGTGAGCAGGACTGAAATGCAAAAAGTCAAATTCCTTAGCTTGTCATTCAGTGCCACTCTGCCCTGCTAATCCCAGGCTAATAAAAAGCATAATCCAGCCCAAGTGAAATACCTGGTGTTACCCGTACACTCAAATAGTTCTATGTATTGTGCATCCAGTCATTTTGGAATCCTGAGTCATGCAAGCCCTTTCCTCCTATCACTGCCTTCTTAAAACCTTTCTTTCTTTCTTTTGGTCCTTCAAGATGTGGTTCAATGTCTTTTTCTCCACAAAATCTTCCCTTTAGGATATATATGTACACACACAGGTATTTAATTTATTTACTTACTGGGTTTCTTATGATATTTTTATATCAGAAGCATTCTTTAGGTATCATAAAAATGAGCCATTCTTGCAATTTTTTTTGGTCAGTTATGGGGCTGAACTTTGGGGTTAGGCACTGACCCTGAGCTCTTCAGCTCAAGGCAAGTGTTCTACCACTTGAGCCACAGCACCACTAACGAGTAGTAATACCTTTATTTTATTTTATTTTTTTATTTTATTTTTTTGAACTCAGGGCCTGAGCATTGTCCCTGAGATTCTTTTGTTCAAGTCTAGCACTCTACCACTTGAGCCACAGCACCACTTCTGGCCTTTACTGTTCATGTGGTACTGAGAAATCAAACCCAGGACTTCATGCATGCAAGGCAAGCACTCTACCACTAAGCTACCTTCCCAGCCCGAGCCATTCTTTTAATAGAAAATTGTCCCACACTGTTGGATTATAAATATTATTTTATAGCTTTTTCTTAGTTAAAAGTTTAAACATATCACAAGTTATTGATCACTTTATTTTATTATTTACAACTTTAAAAGGTATCTTTCTGGGCTGGGTAGGTGGCTCAGTGGTAGAGTGCTTGCCTTGCATGCATGAGGCCCTGGGTTCCATTCCTCAGCACCACATAAGCAGAAAAAGCCGAAGTGGCCCTATGGCTCAAATGGTAGATTGCTAGCCTTGAGCTGAAAAGCTGAGGGGCAGTGCCCAGGCCCAGAGTTCAGGCCCATGACCAACAACACCACCAAAAAAAAAAGTATCTTTCCTCAGCAATGGTATTTTTTTTTTCTAATTTAGAATCTTAATACTTAATTGTCTTTGAACAGGCAATAACTGTTTTTTTTTCCCTGCACTCCACAGAGTCACCCTCATACCTCCATGGAAGCTTTTAACACACTACCCTGTTCGTTAGTAGAAATTCTTTCTTATCTTCAAGTAGACAGTGAATGCTTTGTGTTCATCACAGAACAGACAACAGTACATTGTACAAATGGGCATTAGGTAAAGTGGTTAAATTAAATGTGAGTTCATTAACATACATATGTCCACAGAGTAACAGTATAAAAGAAAAGCAAGGCCCCCCAAAAAGTGCACAGGAGGATTATAAAAGAAAAGATAGCCACTAAGATCTAAGAAACACGCATATCAAAATTTAAATATAATGTAAATTTTAGAAAATCAATTGAGTCATGAAAAATCTTAAAAGTAGATGGCTTTAGTTTTATTATACATTAGTTACATTTCCTAACATGAACTATAGTACTAATTTCTATAGAAGTTAAAAAGATTATCCCACATCACAATTATAAATACTGTCACAAAGAAATAATAGAAAATACTAAACATTGCAATGCTGCAAAAGATCCTATAACTGAACTTAACTTGTGTAGTTTATTTTTAAAAATTGACAAATAAAAATACATACCATTATTATATACAACATATTTGGGCCAAAAGGACAATAGGAATGGCAAAATCAAGCAAATTAACCAATGTATCACCTCCCACAATTAGGACTTTTTATGGTGGGTTTATTTCTCTCTAAATTTCAAAAATGATAAAGAACCTATAGATAAAAATGGACATAACATGTTTTCAACTTGAAACTGTGGTGGGCCTGTCCTTAGAAAAGAAGACTTTTAAGAAAGAATTTGAAATTTGGTACACATAGCCAAAAGGAAAAGAAAAAAATAAGGTAACAATATAGAGAACTGAATACAAGCCAACAACAACAAAACATTTATCATGTATGCAGGTGTCCTGAGGGGAAGAAAATCTGGGGTGCAGTCAGGAGAAATTTAGGTGAAAGAATTAAGATACTTATCTTTCTTTTCAGATGTTCATTTCCCAGTAGTTAAAATCCAAAACTGGCTTCCCGGTATAAAAACAAAAAAAACAAAAAAACAGAAGTTATGGGAAAAAATAAGGTTCCAAGGATAAAAGGAAGAATTCTTTCTGTTCTGATTATAGGATGGTAGCCTATCAGTGATAGAACCTAAGTTCCAGCCTTGAGATCTTGCATTTCAGGCAAACAAGCAAAGGAAGGAAGTTTGCTACTACTGCCACTTGAGCATCCATAGGACCAGTAGGGACATGAATGGGATGTGGAAAACAGGCAGGCAGTAAAGTTTCAGCTATAAACACAACAAGGTTGTTACTTTGAGGGAACCATATCCTTGTCCAACTGCTCATGCAGGCCTAGCTTTTGGTTCTGGTTACATTGTCTTCTCTTTCTTCCTTCAACCTCTTCCTCTGTCCCGACTTTTCTATATCAATTGGCCTAAGATGTCTGGTTTAATGCAAAAAAGTCTTGTGAAGAATGTTTAGCTGGGCCCTGCTGGTTCACGCCTGTAATCCTAGCTACCCAGGAGGCTGAGATCTAAGGATCACAGTTCAAAGCCAGCCACAGGCAGGAGAGTCCATGAGACTCTTATCTCCAGTAAGCTACTCAGAAAAAGCTGGAAGTATCAAGGCAGCTCAAATGGTATAGCACAGAGGCTCAGGGACAGTGCCTAGGGCCTGAGTTCAAGCCCCAGACCTGGGGGGAAGGGGGGGGAGAAAGAATGTTTACTATTGTCATTGGCATTTATTCTCTCAGCAGCTTGTTTTTTGTTGTTTTTGTTTGTTTGTTTGTTTTTAAAACTACAACCTGCATTTAAGGGAAAGTTCATTTTACGTAAAATATCAGTAACAGAAATCTTAACTCTCTCCCAATATCTGTTCTTCATTTTTCTATTTTGGTAACAGGCACTCATGGCTCCCCAGATTGGAGATGTTTCCTAGCCACTCTTGGGAACAGTGTGATGAGGAATCAAAGGGCATGCATTGTTTCATTCTTTCCAGCTTTTGTGGTTGGAATAATGACAAAAAGCCTAGAGTAGCCATCTTGGACCATGAGATCATCTTGGGCCGGATAAGGAGCTCTGGAATTGTCTACCAACAGACTTTAATAAGAGTAGGAGATACATTTAGTAGGGTGGGTTTTAAGCATAGACAGGTGTCAAAACTATGTAAAACTATTAAGGGAACAGGCTGAGATACATGTATCCTCCTATTGGGAGGATGCCTTAACCACATAGCCTTAGAAGACCTATGAATAAACACTACACCTAATGGCCAATATAGAAATACGAATATGTAGTCTACTCCTGAGGTTTACAAAATTAGCTAGAATGAATTTGCTTATGTAGTAGCTCAATAATATAAAATGGATATCCTCAAAGAAGAGTAGTAAATACAAAAGAATTTCCTTGACAAGTCTGTTGTACTTTCTATTATATTTTACATAATAGGAAACATAATTTTCTGAGTTGTCATCTTTTTTTTGACTAGTAGAAAGCTCAGAACAATATTTAAACTCAATGACTAAATCCTTCTTTAGCATGCAGTTCAAAATTCCCTTTATTCTTTCTCTCTTGAGATTTGTTTGTTTGTTTCATTGTATTTTATATCGAGACAGGGTCTCTCTCTCTTCTCACTATGTAGCCCAGACAGGCCTAGAAACCTTAACCCTCTGGCCTCAGCTTCTCAAGTGCTGGGATTATAGGCATACACCACCACACCCATCCCCTGTCTTGCATTTCATAGTTGTTGTTTTTTTATTTCATGGAAGTGGTTCAGTCTTTTTGAACACAGTAATTGTACTCTATACAACCTTTCAGTTAGTTTGGAAGAAGGTGGAGTATAAACGGACAAAATCAAGTATTGTGTTTATGAAAGGGAAGCTGGCCATGAGGGCCTCAGAAGAGGGTGATGGAATTATCTGGAGATTTCATGGTGGTGAAAACATTGTTGTTATTTGTCCTCATGGTGACTAAGCAATTTTTTTCTTCCTCATCAGGATTTATTAAGCTTCCCAAGGCGATCCTATACTTTCAATCTCTTTTTGTTTTTCCAAAGTGGATTGTTCTTTCTTATGAGTTACTTCCAACGGAATAATGACATTCAAATTGAAAAAATTAGTTCCCTCACAATCAATCCCAGAATTCATTTAACAAAACTGAAATTTCATGTTCACATATTCCATTAATCATAACTCTTATTCAGTTGAAATTATTTGCTCCTCTGTTTCCTGTAAAAGAATTCAAGATGGATAAAGGATTGAAGTTATCTTGAGTGCTGACTGACAATGGATTATTTGCATCTGGTTCTAGTTGTCTCCAATGTACTTATAGCCTCAAGTAAATGCAGCTTGAGGTAAGGTAGACATTTTTGCCATCTGCAGGTATGAGTATATTCTTCTTCAATTAACAATAATAATTGTCAATTATTATTGACAGTCTTTGGCATAGTTGTTTAATATAAAGTATGGATGTAAAAATACTCACAACAGTATCATTAAAAAGAAACAAGTTTGATTTTTCAAAAAACACAAAATAAAATAACATAAAAAACCAGAATCACTATGTGATCCAGCAATTCCAGCTCTGAATATACAACCAAAAGAAATAAAAAGTCTCAGATATATACACACATGTTCACACCAGTCTTATTTACAACAATCAGAGATGGAAGCAACCCAAATGTCCATGAAAAAATGGAAACGCAATATATGGCACATACATGTATATCTATATGTATAGATACATACATATGATCTATATGTATAGATATGCACATATAGATATATATGTGCATGTATAAAATGGAATATTACTCATCCTGAAAAAGGAAGAAAATTTTAACCTGTTCTTCAACATGGATGATCACTGAAGGTAAGTGCAATTCTACTTATTTGAGGTTCCTAATAATATTACTTTTCTTAATCTAATAATTAAATCCATACAGACAGGGAGTACCATAGTATTTGCTAGGGATTTGGGGAAATAATTTGTAGTGGGTACAGAGTTTCAATTAGGAAATTTCTGATGATGGCTGTATAATAATGCAAGACACTCACTGCCCTGAAACTGTGCACACAAAAGCAAACTGGTAAATTTTGTGTAGGTGTAATTACTATCACAGATAATTGTTTTAAGTAAGAAATGTAGATTTACCTATGTAAAACTGATTCCAATTATGATCATGTGCTAATAAGTGATTCTGAATCTCAACATGGTAAGGCCTCTGATGACTGTCTAATTACTCAAGTTCTTATGATGAAAGAAAAACAGTCCAAAGTATACCAATGCTGTCAGTAATGCCACACTCACTCAAAGAAAAGCAAGAATTAGGGAAATCTTCATAGAAGTAGGTTGAATTTGATATTTTCTTTTTTTTTTTGGGTCCAGTCGTGGGGCCTGAACTCTGGGCCTGGGCGCTGTCCTTCAGCTCTTCAGCTCAAGGCTAGCGCTCTACCACTTGAGCCACAGCACCACTTCCGGCTTTTTTCCTTTTGCTTATGTGGTGCTGAGGAATCGAACCCAGGGCCTCAGGCTTGCAAGGCAAGCGCTTCTACCACTGAGCCAACTTCCCAGCCCGAATTTGATATTTTCTTTCCCATCATTTGCCTTAAATACATCCATGCACAGGTATTAACATAGGTTATTTTTAATCTATGTATCTGCATTTGTATTTTTTCCTTCATGAAGGAAAGAATAATTCCATTTCTGTTAATTATGTCCTAGTAGCTAACACAGGGCTTAGTGCATGTCCATGTCTCAATAAATACTTGTTGAATGAATAAGTATTTGGTTGACAGGATAAATTCATTTCTGTGGAGCAGAATCCCAGCCATTTGCTATTTTTAATTTATCAATCCTAATAGTAGACAAAGTAATAGCCCTTCATTTAGCCCTTTACACAGGTGCACATACAAACATAACATGGATACCTATGCTAGGTAGATCTTAATATTCGGAGTTTATATTACTATGCAGAGCAATGAGGCAAAATAGTATTTCCCCATATCTAATGTTTTTTCTACTTTCTTCCTCAAGGACCATTATTGTGGCTTCCGTACTTTGTTCTATAATTTCCTTCTCGTACACCTTCTCGTATTACTGCATTAAATGAAAGAAATTGTTATATTAAATTAAAAGATTAGATAAATTTGTATCTACCTTAGATAGAAACAAAAATGTTCTATCAGTCATGATGGAAAATCCATTATGTTGTCTGTGAGGTAAAGTATATAGTAATTAGCTCAGGTTAGCCATTTACAGGTATACATATGTCAAAGTCCACATTGTACATGATAAATATATACAAGTTCTACTCATCAGTTAGAATAAAATGCTTATTTAAAAAATTATAAGCTTCCAGAAAAAAGAGCTCTAATAATAAAACTTAATTTGCTCACCAAGAAAAAGATGCTATATGTAAATTATTGTCATCAACAATTACATATTTTGATAAAATATGGTTAAAAATCTATGAAATTTGATATGGGTATTTACTGAAATATATTCGTATAGCATGTGTTACATTTCTTAGGAATGAACAATGGTTTATTTTGCATATAGGAGAAAGAACTCTGTATGGGTGTCCACAGTATGGTTGTCACTTCTGTGTCAACATCGTTGTCACTTTTGTGAGTGCTGTGATGAAGTGCTTTAAGAGACTGCTCAAGGAAGAATTTAGAATTACAGAGTATGGAAGCCATGAAAGGGAACTGGGGTCAGCCACAGCACCCAGTGTAAAACATCATGTCCACTCAGTAAAATTAGGAAATTGGATTCACTCTGCTTCAGATTTCATTCTCTCCCCTTTCAAGTCAGAATACAACACAGGCATCATAAGATGGGCCATAAATAATTCTTCACAACTGTCTGCTTCACTTTTGAGAACATTGGACTCTCTCCAGTCATAAAACCTGGATCTACTTTTACCACTCAAAAAGATAGTCCCCCTTGGTCAGAGCTGAAGAAGCTGAAATTAAAAAGGAGCTTGCTGCTCACGCAGCTCCTCTGCTGCTACATCGTTTATAGCAAACAAACAAGGCTTTTGCCAGGGAGCTGGGCACGTCTTGCAAATCTTGACAAGATTTATAAATAAGATACAGTGCTTATTTATTATTTTAAGAAAACTTTCCATTGTGCTCTCCTTCGTAATGTAATATGATATGTATCGTTGCCAAGGGGAGGGTGTGGTGCTCCGAGGCTTAGCTGATCATGAAATGTCATGCTTAAGACTTGAGTCAGAACATCAAAACAATGCAGTTCTGCATAAAGAGGCCAACGCACTATGTCTGCTATCAACTGTATTCAAGTCAGGAGTATCAGTAGGTTTTCCTCACTAATGTGTCTATTCATGATTGAGATAATATTCTTCCTAAATCATGACTATAAGGTGCTTACTTTTTCATTCTGAGGAAATCCTCCTTCTTTGCAGTCTACCTACCTTTTCATCCCTTTCTCCTTTGTTATTTTGTCACATGTTTATTAAAATTGAATGAGAAAGACCATATATTGGGATTATTCTCTAAAACATCCCCAAATTGGCAAATGAGCTCTAAAATTTTAAAATGCTCGAATGAGTTCAACTTCTGGAACACTGGTTACCTTAATTCTGTTGTAGATTGGGGAATCAATTTTTGGTAAACTTTTCAAAGTTTAATAACTTTCTGGATCCAGAGAATCCAATTCAGCAAACAGGCATAGTTAACTAAGTTTATTAACTTCTGTGTGAGTTGGTAATTAACTTCTTTGTGTAAATTTACCAAATGTAGAGGTTGGATGTTTCCTGATCACTTCTGCAACTCCAGCATCTAGAAAAGTGCTCCATTGGTCTAAGAAAATAATATTTATTGAATTAATGACTAAAATAAGGTGGTAAGGTTTCAAGTGCAATCAAGTACTTGAAATCAAAAGGGTAAGAATCATGCTGATAAACTAGAATCCACATTGGCCTATCAAATATGTCTATTAAAACACTAGTACAGTTTGACCAATGAAATATAAAGGATACCTTGTTTATGATGTATCATTTCCTGGGTAATATAACTTTTAACATAAAACAAACTTTCTATAGTTCAGTATTATATAATCTGAAAATAGATATCACGTTCTCATATATTTGCTAGAAAATGGAAAATCTAAGCACAAATCTGGCCCAAGCTAATTTGTGGAAATGAAGATAATTTGTCCCTCTTTAAACTTAAGACTAGAAATCTTTTATTTTTTTTTAAGGTTTTGCTTGTTTAAAAATAGATCCTCTCATGGCAGAAAACACTTTTTTTTTTTTTTAAACAAAATGCTGTTGATAAGGAAACAAGACTTAGGCTCTGGGCTGCTTAGAATATTCAGGGAAATATTTTGGTCATAAAATCAAAGGGCTGGACTACATTTGCCAAAATCCCTTCTAGCTCCAGGATTTTATGATTCTGGCTTTAAAAAAATTATCCCCAGGGGAAACAGTGCCTTTGTAAGTCACTCTGATTTTTCATTGTCATTGGACAGAAATGTCTCACTGATGCAGCATCTTCTGGCCCAAATCTTATTCATAGTACGCTAAGCCTTGATTAAGCTGTTTTCTTTTAAGAATGCTCTGGAAATCTTGTGAAATAAGCCAAGAAGAAGTGATCACAACCACAACTGAGTATAAGAATCTAATACCCAAATGAGGAGAGACACTTAATGTCAAGGAAAGTTAAGGCAAAATTAGGGAAAATGCTCACATCTCCCATTCATGCTTCAGCAGAATGAGTAAATCATTTTTCCACTGTGGGTAGTAATCCACTAATAGGTCATGAAATCAATTCAGTGTGCTACAAGCAGAATTAAAAGCAAAAGGAAAAAATACTTCAGAGTAGGCTAGAAAATATTGAGTGCATCTCACATAGTAGGGGTATACTGATAAAATGTATGTGTGTGTGTGTGTGTGTGTGTGTGTGTGTGTGTGTGTGTCACTGTAGGTGTACATACTAGGTTACCATGTAAAATTGATTTATTCCTATGGTACATTTGAAACACTTAGAAAACTATGGGTTTCAATGAAAACAGTGTTCCAAAATTCCATCAAATTCTACAATTACTTCCTTGAAATCTCAAGGATCCCATGGGCAACCTACCCAATAGTCAATAGTGGGGGAGCACAAATGGGCACACTTTATTTATTTCTCAGAGGAATGAAAGAAAACGCCCGTAGACCCACTGATTTTGAAGCCAGGACTCCAGCCTCTTCCATTTAATGGATTTGACTGGAGCCACAGGCATATCCTCTGTTCCACCCCTGGTAGAAGGTGGGTGTCAACTATGTCCAAGAGTGATTACTGAACTATAATGGATAGAAGAGTACATCCAGGAATTCTTTTCCATCCTGTAGCTTTTCTATCCAGTAGCTTTCTGTGGCTCCTCTTTCCTGTAGCACTTACATTTTTGTTAAGGAATTTCTCAGCATCTATTCTGACTTGTTAAGACAGGGAGAGTTGTTTTAGCAGAAATACTTTATATAGAAATCTTTCTCTCTTTTTAATCACTAAACACATTGCCACTCTGAATAGGTTTTATATGCCTATGAAACTTTTTCTAGAGTTTGACTTTACATTAAGTGAAGTCTCAGCAGTTCTTTCTTATTTATCAAAAGTTAAATGGTAAGGTAGAAGTCGTTCACAAAGTCCTATACTTTGAAAACTGACGAAATGGTAAATTGAAGAAGAAGCAGTTGCCTTAAAAAATACAGGGAAGTTGCACAGTTTTATAGGAACTGTTATAAGTGCTATAGAACTTGTTTAGATAACAGATAAGATCACTGAATTTGTGGTGCTCGCAAAGGAGAAAATATTTAACAAGAAAATAAGTAATTTCAAATAATGTCAGTTCTATGGGAAAAAAGAAGGTTGAAAAAGGGTGATATCAATCAAGGTGCATTGTATTTTTAAACTGCTTAGTGGAATGATAACTCCCTTGTAGAACTATTAAAATTTTAAAAAAAATTAGGAAAGAAAGCTAGAGTAACCACAATGTGGGGTTGGGGCGCAAAGCAAATCAAAATGGTTATTAAGGAGTTGAACTGTGAACCAAGGTCTTAGTGAACAAGCTAGAGACCCAGGTTTCTGTGGAGATTAAAGGAAGTAGGTCTGAGTGTAAACTTTTTATCCTTATTTATAAATAAACTATACAACTTGTGGGTAAGGATGAGAGGAGGAACTGGGGAAGAATAAAGGTAGGGGTGGCATTGTCCAAAAAGGAAATGTACTCATTACCTGACTTATGAAATGGTAACCTGTCCAAATGTGGTGACACATATTTATAAACTGAGTACGGAGGAAGTCAAGGCCAGGAAGATCCAGAATTAAGAGTTCATTCTAGGCAAAGGCAATGAGACCCTAGATCAAAAACAAAATAAAGGCCAGGCACCAGTGGCTCACACCTGTAATCCTAGCTACTCAGGAGGCTGAGATCTGAGGATTAAGGTTCAAAGCCAGCCCAGGAAGGAAAGTCCATGAGATTCTTATCTCCAATTAACCACCAGAAAATGGGAAGTGGTGCTGTGGCTCATGTGGTAAAGTGTTTGCCTTGAGCTGAAGAGCTGAGGAACGCACCCAGGCCTAGAGTTCAAGCCCCACAACCACCACCACTAACAACAACAAAAATAAGATCAAAAAGGCATGTAGTTCAAATGGTAGAACATCTGCCTATCAACTTCAAGGCCCTAGGTTCAATCTCCAGTACCACAATCATTCAAGCAAGCAAACTTGGGAAAGAAAATTAAAACTATAAATGTGTTCACTTGAATAAAAGAAAAAGAAGAAATGTCTTAAATGGATCCTTTAGGCCCTAGGAAAAGGCCCACCCCATAGTCTTGTTCAGGCTGTAAATAATGTCCCTGCCAGATACTGCAGCTCAACCTGCAGCCCATGGCTTAACTGGTGGCCTGGTTAAGAGACTGTGCATCATAAAAAGGAAAATGTAGTCAACAGAGCCATCAAGGGTCTCCCTGATGAAATGCACAGTGGCGTGTCTGGCTGGGATTTTTACTGTCACAAGAGAAAGCGGTATGGGGGACACACTTAGGCGGGTGGGCTATGTGAGGTGTGTTAAGCACCAAAGCCACTGACATGGACCTTTTTCTTTTGAGCTCCAGCAATACGTATAACCTCAGAGGAATATGGAAAACGTGAAGAGAATTCCGAGGATGTCAACAAAGATAATTAAGAATTGACTAATGGGGCCTCTGGGAAAAGGTATAGCCAAACTGGAATTACTTAGCTGGGATTATTTATCTTGGTGAGGACACATCCAAGGTGTGGCTTACTATGGCCTTCAAGAAAATGAAAGGTAGTGGTGACTAACTGTTCTTTATGACCCTAAGAAGAGAACACATTGAAATGTGAAGACTTTTTGTTAGAGATAAGAATTTATTTGGAGTTATAAAGTATGTAAAACATAGCAAATTAACAAGCAAGCATTTTGAGCCTCCTCCTTTAACTGTTAATCACAGACTAATGATTTTATATCTTTGAAGCCTCCCCGTACAGATGTAGTTGGTGATTCTTACCAAGTCATTGTGAAAATTTGAAGGTACTTATGCCTATGTAGACATTTTGTGAAGAGGATAACTGACACCTTTTATTAGATTGGGTCTATACTTAAAATGCTCAAAAAATAAGATGATAGCCAGACATTGGTGATTCATGCCTGAACTCTTGAATCCTAGCTACTCAGGAGGCTGAGATTTGAGAATTGCAGTTCAAAGCTAGCTCAGGCAGGAAAAGTCCATGACACTCTTAACTCCATCAAAAAGCCAGAAGCAGAGGTATGGTTCAGCAGTAGAATGCTAACCTTGAGCAAAAGAAGCTCAAGGAAAGTGCCCAGGTCCTGTGTTCAAGGCCCAGGACTGGCACACAAAAACTAATACCAGAAAAATAGATTATATTCTCACTTGTTTAGGTCAGCTGAAAGAACACATCTATGAAGAAAGAGACTGGAGAGCATCTTATAGGGTTCATAGAAAACTTTGCATGTATAGAGGAGAGACAGGCGAGGGGAAGAGAAGGAGATGGAGGGAGGAAAAAAAGAAAAGGAAGGGATAGGAATCTAATGTTGGTTTCTTCCAAACTACACTTACATGTAAAATGCATTTATGAGTATATTTAGGAATACTTGTCATAAAATAAGGAGGTAAGTGGTACCAGCTTAAAAAAAAGTTTGCAACACATGAGCAAATAAGGGAAAGGTATTCTGTGGAATATTTAAAACATATGGTTTTTGTTTGTATTTCTTCCAAATGTTTGAGAAAAGCGAACAACTTGTACCTGTATACAATCGTGAGTATGAATGCACTATTCTATTTTAACAAAAATGTATTTATAAGCAAGCAGTAAAACACTGAAAGAAATCATAATGTTCATAAGTAGGAGGCTATCAGGTTCCATATTAAATTTCTCATACCTAAAGCTCACTTTGCAATGAATAGTAATTTTAGCTTGATGGATTAAACAGTTTTCAATAAACATAAATTTAAGAGATCCACAGGAAGTGATGTCACAAAAGTCATTATCAATTAGTCATTCAGATAATATGCACAATTATACACCCCTACCTCCAAGAGGGAAACTGCAGCATTAGAGAAACAGGTGAAACAAAATTCTATTTTGTTCTTCTGTCAATATTTCAAGTAATAATAGATACAAGTTCAGAAGGCCTAAAAATGTGTATCTTTGTAAGTTGGTTGTTTTCCCTTGTGCTTGCAGTCATTTATCTTAGTTGCTAATCAGTAATAATTACACTTTTTATAAGACCATTATTTTTGTGATTCAATGATCCCTAAGATTTCATTAGTTGTGGCTTCATTTTTTAAAAAATTATAGAGAAATAGTATAAACTAGTAGAAAAATTGAGAACCAGAAGTAATAAGAGAAAAGGTGAGATTTGAATTCTGCTCTCTAGAATTGTGGTCGGGTAGCATAAAATTTAAAACTGAGCTGTCAGAACATCTAGCTGATAGAGCTAGATGTTTACTTCTGGGACACATTTAATCCTTTGCTGATGCAAATGGTCTCCATTCTTTTTAGACTTGAAGAAGCATTGCATACAGTGAGACAATGAGTTCCAGAGAGCAACACAAAAGCTGAAGCTTTCACTGAAGGTTTCACTACTGGGTATATGGACACAGAGCCTTTTTAGCCATAGGAATTTGAAGCTAGTACTAATGTAATATTGGTTTCAGGAAAAGTTCTTTGTTCCTACTTATTCATATGACTGACTGCAAAGTAGGTATACATAAATGATCTTTAGAAAGGCAACCTATGTATGCCATTTTACAGGTATAAATCATATGGAAATGTTAGCTATAAAATCATCTGTAAACTGAAAAGTTATATGACAACAATAATATTAACAATAATATCAGATCATTGTATACGGCTCTTTACCATAAAAACTAATACACCAGCTGGTCTTTCCAAGATGATATACATGAAGGTACTGAAACTTCCCAAGGTGTGTGCAAACATGGTGGCTTTCAGGGGAAGAATTCCTGTATCATCAACTTCCATTTATACTGTTCTCCTAACACCAAACTATAGGAGAATGCATGTGTACTGTTTCCTGATGGACTCCTGTACCACTTCCATTTTTAAAGGTATATTACTGTAACTTTTCAAAAGTTTCTGAACCTTACCTCAGTGTAATGTTCACCCCTAGGGCAAACAAAATAATGATTCAAAATATCGGCTTCAGTGAAGCCTCTTCTAATTAAAGACCCATAAAAAGGTCGTCTTTTCCTATTTTATATAATTGTCTACAAAGACAAAGCACAGGTTTAGAAACAGGATACTTTGGTCTCTGTAAGGATATTCTTAACCCAGATGTACTATGTGCAGAGTGGGCAATTGGTATGATGACCATTTTCATTAAATACAGGGATTCTTCTGCTCTTCCAATTATCAAGAAATAAATCACTTCTAAGGACATCCAGGGGGAACAAAGGAAGAGGGTTTGGTAAAGGGCATTAACTTATTTTAATTTATATTTATGTACAGCTGCTACATGTATTACATCACACAATATTTATATATGCATATGTATGTATACATATTGCATACACAGATGCACATATACATACATTCCTATATTACTGTTTTGCTATGGTTTGGATCTTGTATATACTCCAAAGTTTCACATGTGGAAGGTGTGGTTTCCAGAATGTGGAGCTGCTGGAGGTGGTAGAAGCTTTAGGAAGGAAGGCCTATCAGAAGGAAGGCAGGTTACAGAGGGTGTGTCCTGAGGGGAAGTTGTGAACTGTCCCCATCCTTTCTCTCTTCTGCTTCCTATCTGGTGACTGAGTCTACTCTTCCATGCACTGCCACTGTGACATGCTACAAGTCCAAGTAGACATGGACTGAAATCTCTGAAACTTTGTGCCAAAATAAAACTTTCCTTCTTTTAACTTTATAACCTCAAAATTTTGACACGGAAAGATGACCAGCTTGTGTGCGTGTGCGTGTGTGCGTGCGTGTGTGTGTGTGTGTGTATGTGTGTGTGTGTGTGTGTGTGTGTGTGTATTTAATAAGTATGAATACCTGTTCATGTAGCTAACTTATAACATTTATTTCAACTGAAAAATGAGATTGGACTTTATTGACTGACTTTGAAAATTATATAAGTCAGCTGTTAATTGATAAGCTAAATTAAATATAACTTTTGATGGTTAATCACCAAGTGATTTCTGGCATTTAATCCATAAGGAGTTCAAAGAATTGAGTTTTACTATTAAAGATTCCTCTTTGAAATCTCTAAACTCATCCCTTTTATGCAGGTGGTGATATTTAGCACTTACCTTAATAAATGCATGTCATAAATAGTATTTATGAGTAACCACATCTCATCTGGCAAAAAATAGTAATTCTTTTTTTTTTTGGGGGGGTCTGGTTGTGGGGCCTGAACTCTGGACCTGGACGCTGTCCTTCAGCTCTTCAGCTCAGCTCAAGGTTAGCGCTCTACTACTTGAGCCACAGTGCCACTTCCGACTTTTTTCTTTTTGTTTATGTGGTGCTGAGGAATTGAACCCAGGGCCTCAGGCATGCAAGGCAAGTGCTCTACCACTGAACCACCTTCCCATCCCCAAAATAGTAATTCTTCATTGAAAGAATACTTGGGACAAAAGAAAGCCCCTACATATTTTATTTAGAGAAACATTTAAAAGAAAGTTATTACTTACCAAAATTTGTTATTAATATTGCTTGACATTAAAATATATTGCTCACATAAAGGTTTTAAAATTTAAGAGTCTAACTGTAGGAACTTAAATTTTAATTTGCATAACTGTTCATTGCACAAAAGTATGATTGAGTAAATATGTTTTGGGTATTTATTTTGTACTGCTGAAGAGGAAAAACTTCAATCAGAATTTATTACATTAGGATAATATGAATCTAAAGAGAAAAAGAATGAAATACATATTCAGTATATATATATATATATATTTCAAAGGGTAACTATGAGTAACTAATTGCTATGGTATTTTGTCATACAAACATCTAGAATTTCTTATATTTATAACTCTCTAGATATTACATCTTTTGCCACTATTTTAACTTACAATGACAAATACTTAAATGTCAACTTAAACATGTGTTGGTGGTAGATAATTTTTCTAACTTCTTGTAGGGCTTGAAAGTGAAAATTTTGAAAGGTAGGTCATGACCTTCATAATTCTTTCCCTTTTCTCCCTGGCAGTTGTGACATTTGGCCCTGATCTCATTGTTCTAGTTTTCAAGCTACTCAGTTTGTGATTACAATAGCAATAATTTTCCCGTGACACCAAGTGGATTACTAGCCCATCCAGTGTCCTGTGTCCTTCCCACATTGGCTGGCTGGCAGCAGAACCCTGATTCTCTGTGCCAAACTCTTTTCTCCAAGGCTCCTTCTTGACATTTTTTCCTGAGCAGTTCAACAAATGCATCGTAAAAGAACAAAAACACCCAGAGTGATTCTGTACTGGATATTCAGAAATGTATAAAAGGATTTATTATTAAGGCTTGAGGTTTTGTTTATTAATTGGTTTGTTCTATCTTGTTCTCTGGTAAAACATGAGAGACAGAGAGAGAGACAGAGAGAGACAGAGAGAGATGAGGAGGAGAAGGAGGGAGAAGGGAGGGAGAAGGAGAGGGAGAGAGGAAGAGAGGGAGAAAAAGGGAGAGACGGGGGAGGGAGAGGGAGAGAAATCTTATTTTGGAGGAGTCCCAGTTTCCAAAGTTTTCCAAGCTTTGGACTGAACGCCACAAATTGAATTGCATTGCTGACCTCCCCCAAATACACAGCCATGTGTACCCGACACCTGCAAGTTTTCATACATCAAAGTTTGGACTCTCGTATTAGAATGCTCCTTGTCATCCAACCCCTTAGGAGCATGCGTACAAGGAAGGAAAAGCAAACTCATTTGGCAGAGAGGTGTATCCAAGTCTCAGAGGACAGCCCTCTGTTTGAAGAAAGAATGAACAGAAATATACATTCAGAAAGGGTCTAGCAAAGAACTCCCAGAAGGAAAACCCACTCGTGTTCTGCTTAGTTTTCAGACACACACTTTTCAAATTGTAGGGCATTTTGTTTTGAAGCAGGTGAATCAAGACAGCCTGATTCGCCTGTGACTGCTCCTCAGGACAGTGCCAATGCTTTTCTTTCCTTTAAAGGTTCTTTTTGCTCCCTCCCCCTTTTTTTTAAAAGACTGAACAGAGTTCTGTGGACTCTCCCCCACACCACTCCTCCTCATGCATTTGGCATTCATTCCTCCCCATTATTTCAATGAGTAATGACACCAAGGGCATGGGGCCAATCCTACCGGCATTTTACACTTTCTACAAAACAAAACAGCACCAAACCAAACACTCTACAACATTTCGCCTTCAGGGATTGGGACTAATTTCCAGGCTCTCTGTGCGCTGTAGCAGAATTCTGGCTGTCATTCTACATTTTGGCTTTTTCCCCCTCCTTTCACAGAGCCCTTGAGCAAACTTTATTTACAGTGTACACTGACTTTCATTACTACATAACACAGAAAATATTTGCCTCATTATGAAGCCAATTGAATATTTATTTTGATTTTTGTTCCTTGTGGTAAACAGAATTCAAAACACTCTCTACTGCCATTATTCCAAACTGGTCAAAAACTATGTAAACAATCAGCACTGGGATTGTGTGGCCCAGATCCTATGACTGCCTCACTTCCCCCTCCAGCAAAAGGAAAAGTTTGTTTAAAAAAATATGAGGAAGAAACTTTATGTCAATTTGAAATGTTGAAGCGACTTCTCCCCTTCAAGGCTGTCTTCAGTTCATTCTGATAATTGTCTCTTACAGAAAGTCACCTCACGATGAAGTCTGTGCAAGGTACTTCTGGAGCTAAACTTTATCTTTGGATATGGTCCAAGGTAGACCTCATTGTGCTCTAAAACAAACAATATTACCCCAAAGCTTGAAAGTATTGACTTTTTAATTTTAATTTTTTGAAAAGAAGATACAAATAAAGATTTAATCTAAGGCTAGAAAATTTTAACATTTTATTCTAATGTTGAGGCAAACAAATATTTACATCCAGAGGCATCATTTTATGTATATTAAGATGTCATTGGGTTTGTTCATCCATTCAATTTAAGAACCAACCCGCCCACTGTACCTCTATTGGAGATTTTCCAGACTTGGAATGAACCCAATTGGCCTCTGTATGGTCCAGTTTCTGCGTATTCGCATTACAATAAACATGTCAGTCCGAACTGCCTGCATTAAGCATCCTTGCTTGTTATCTCTTTGTGATGAATACTTTAAAAAAAAATAATTTTGTAGACTTTTGACTGATTTTAAATCTTGCCTATAAAATCCATACCTGCTTATTCTTGCATTTTACAGAAAGAAAAATGCATAAAAAAGAAAGAAAAATAAATCCAAAGTAGCAAAACAGCTTTAGTTCATCTTTTAAAATGCTCTGAGAGGCCCATATATGCATGCCAGCACAAATCCAGACGAATATTTATGTCAACATTTCTCCACCCGCCCCCCCCCCCCCTCACCCCGGGGCATACTTTCCCACTGAGAATTTGGGAGTGAGATTTAGTTTCCATCTTAGCCTTAAGCCCACATGTAGAGTTTCTGGAACTTTAATCCTGAAAGATCATTGTGGAGTTGCCTTTTTTCCTTTTTCCACTCTCTAGGACATTTATTAAACTTCTGCCTTCCTGTGGGAGGTGATTGTACAATTGAGCTCATGTGAATTGTGCAATAGGAAGAAATCTAGGATTCTGGGATCAGAAGAGGAATCCAAATCCCAGTTCTGTCACTTTGCGGTAGTATGATATTAAGTAAGTTATCAATCTTTGGGAGCCACAGATACTATTATAAAGTGCTGGGAGAGGTGGAATGCGCTAGCTACCTAAAAGATTATTATAAAATTAAATATAATGATGTTTAAAAATATCTGATTATATTGTGCATACAATAAATATTAGCTCATTATTTTATTATCCTCTTCTGATTATTCTGATAGGTATAATTTTCTCCACTTTGTCAAGAATTTGTTTTTTTTAAATTTTATTTTATTTTATTTGTGAACATACTGTACAGAGGAGTTACAATTACATGGGCAGGATAATGCGTACATTTCTTACCAAGCATTGCAGCCTCCTCCTTTGTTTACCCTTCACATCCCTTCCCAGCCAAGAATTTGTTTTTTTTTAATACTTGATTTTTTAAAATATAGATGTAAATCATACTAAGATTGGGAACCTGTGGTTTATAACTGTAGTCTTTAGTCACTCCAAAGATTGAGATCTAGAGGATTGTGGTTTCAGGTCAGCCCAAGAAGTGAAGTTCACTTAACTTTATCTTCAGAATAACAAGCAAAAAGCTAGGCTGGAGACATAGCTCAAGTGGTAGAGCACTAGCCTAATATTTGAGAACCTCTGAGTTCAAATCCTAAAACTTTGTGATCCATAAAATTTCAAATGCCTCCAAGCAAGTAGAGGGTCAAATGCTTTCTTTTTAAGTCATAATCTTGGTTAATAATTTTTCTGTATACATTTGTCAGCTCTATAGTAATTACCATTAGGTCTTCAGCTTCACCATTGGTAAAATAGAATGACAAACCTTTGAAATTTTAAAGAGAATGTCCACCACTATGATAAACTACCAATACTTAAAAAATAATGGAATATTGAATAACTCTTTTAAATATATGAATTATTTAAAATATGTACCAAAAAGTTATTGCTGTTATAATTAGGCAAACTATGAGGATTTCACCTTATCCTGTCCAATATCAATTGCAGTTTTGTGTATTACAAGCAAAGTCAAAGAGTGCATTACCAATGATTTAATGTTTTTCTCCTGGTTTCACTGATGTTTAATGCTAGTGACAGATTGGCCAGTTCTGGAACCAAAGTTTATACTCTTACAGACCACCAAACTAAGCCAGTGAAAAGAGAATGTGGTTATCACTATCAGAAACATCCCAGGAGAATTTCAATCTTTGTGAGAAAATTCATTCCCACCAAGGAAAATAGAAACATTTGTTTTATTGAAGAAAATCAGTGTTTAAGAATTTTGACTTTTGTAGTTCAACTGACCAGGTTGGAATCCTAATCTACAATCTTCTATTTTGTAGTTCAACTGATCATCTTGGAGTAATCTTCCATGTAGGCAAACTTATAGACTCTGTAAATTTCAGTTTGCTCACATAGGAAATTAAGTTACTCATAGTTTCTCTCATACTGAATCATTGTGAGGAAATTACACAAGACAAGTAAAGGATGAAGAGAAATGAATGACACAAAGGAAGCTGTTAGCTGTTGCTGATATGAAAACTTTAGTAAAATGCACAAACTTTTCTCTCTTAATTAGTAGGAGGAAAGACATTGAATAGTACACTTTTGCACTTAAAGTTTAGGAATGTTTTCTATCCTGACATCTATGCACCATGCATTTGTTCTGCATTCCCTCTACCATTATTGCCTGCTCTGTCTTCCATTCAGCAGTTATTTCAAGTAAGATGAAAGACATATAATCCTTCCTGTAAGGAGCCAATGTTCTTCCAACAGAAAACTTTGTGCTAAAAAATACTAAGCATCTGCTTGATGATAATCCACAAGGCTTACAAGGGAAAAATAAAGTGAGGACTGGTCAGATTTTCCCATGATATGATTTCAGTGCCATCCCCATCACTTAGTAATAGTGTGAACTTATGGCCAGCTTATGAGTCTTTGTGACCTCTAAGTTCTTCATTCATAAAAAGGAAAGATTACTCAGTAGCTCCGAAGATCAAGGTGAAGATTAAATGAAATGGCAGTGTCTGACCTTTAAGAAATTTTGAATTATTTTTCCTTGTTATTGCATAAACCAAGAAATAGAATATTTTAGTAATCTCTATTATAATCATTATTTTCATGTGTACCTGATGCCATGGTAAGCTACCACAAGTGTTCTTTCATTTCTTTAATCCCCCAAGTAAACTGGCTTCTGGATATAATAATATATAGGAATAATAAGAATTATATAGGAATATTATTATTGGAATATAGGAATAATATTATTCTATGGTAGATGCGAATACCTTCATTGTTGTTCTAAGTTTGAAAACAATTGACATGTGACATTAGAACACAAAATGAATTCCCATCTACAACTACTCATTTGTAGTCTACAATTTCATCAGTTAATAAAAAGAGCTTTGCTACTGTTGTTTTACATTCAATTCTTCTTAGAGTGTATATAAATTATATAAATATATGCTGCCATTATTTTATAATCCGTATATGGAGAAAGTTCCAGTGATTCTTTTCTTTTTTCCTTTTTTTTGGGAGGGGGGTCCAGTCGTGGGGCCTGAACTCTGGGCCCAGGCACTGTCCCTTAGCTCTTCAGCTCAAGGCTAGCGCTCTACCACCTGAGCCATAGCGCCACTTCCGGCTTTTTTCCTTTTGCTTATGTGGTGCTGAGGAATTGAACCCAGGGCCTCAAGAATGCAAGGCAAGCACTCTACCACTGAGCTACCTTCCCAGCTCCTCCAGTGATTCTTTCTAAGTCACTAGTTTACTCCCCACTGACAATACAGAGCTATGCTGAATTTAATACTAATTTCATACTAAACTTAATACTAAAATTTTTAGTTGAGACATTAATATACATTAGATTTTTCTATTTCTTCATTCATTGAGAAATTAAAAGCAGTACCCACCTAGACTGAAAAAAGAATTACAAATTAAGTGAACTTTTGATTTAACCCATACTGATTTATGAAGTAATTTTCTTTCCTATAATATCTCTGCTCCATCTTATGAACAAATACTCCCTCTGCTTTATCTTCCAACTTTGAGTGAGTTCTGTTCCTCTAACCTCCAGGGTTTATTAAAGAGCAAATAATAAAATCCTGGGAACAATACCTCACTGGCTTTGCCTTTTAATCTACTCGGGTTAACTGAGGAGCTTCAGTTTTCTCTCACAGATAATTTTTTAACATTTCTACAAGAACTGGTATTCATTACACACTGAATGAGAAAGACTAAAGTAATGTATCCTCAGCTAGATCATAAAAGGCTGTCAGCTCATCAGTGACTTCCTATGATGTCATAAGCAGGAGGAGAGCTAGAACAGTTAAGCTCCACACACTAAAGATGAAATTACAACTTTAGTATTGACCCAGCTACGTGGCCTTGTGTGTAGTACAGGCCTGACTTTAATATATGTTTCCTTATCCCTATAAAATACATCAAAGGCCAGATTTTCAAAGCCTTGCATGACTGGCCATTTGGAAAGATGTATATCCAGGCCCCCAAAGGCTTCATCTTAAGCAGATGGCAATAGCAATGGCAATGCTGGGGCTAGAATTGCAAGCACAGGCTTGTAAAGACACAGTTTAATACTCTCCCTGATTCTGGTGGGGTTGGTACAGAGAGAGCCGAAACCATTGTTCTGTTCCATGAAACTAGGTACGATGCAGACTTGCACTAAATTGAGTTGAAATTCAATTTCTGTTTGATTTTCCTTGGTTCTACTCTCTCCTGGAAAATCACAGAACAGACAACTGGTATACCACCAGATGGCACTCTCTTTTATTACCAATGTATATGCCATGGCAAAGCCACCTGTCAAGACCTTCATTTTGTTAAAAAAAAAAAAGCTTATAGAAAAAAATAATAATGTGTTAGCTTTGAAATCCTGTAGTTGAGCTCCTCTTCTAGACTTTAAAAACATATACGTAGCATATATGAGAACAATACTAAAGAAATAGATACTAAATTGAGAAAGAGAAACATTCACTCGGTGATGCCAATTTTGAACTCATTTGGAAAGATGGTGCCTACTAACAACTGTGAACTGCAGAAACTTCCTTTGAAAAGCTGCATAGAAGATGGGACTCAAACCTTCAATCTCCTTAATCACACCTGGCAAATTTTCAAACAATGGCAAACTTACACTTTTTTTTCTTCGATATTTTTCTCAAAGTTTGGAATTTTTACCACAGGAGAAAAGAACCTTAGAGTCTGTACAAAGTGCACATTTATTAAATATCCAAGCTACTTTGAGTTGTAGCAATCTCTCTGAAGTTTAAAACTACACTCTTTGATACAATTTTTTTTAAATGACAGCTGCTTGTATCTTCAGCAGATATTCTGAATTAAACGTACCAAGGCCATTAAAAGAAAATTCTTTTTAAAATTTTTATTTTATTGTAAAGATGCTGTACAGAGGGGTTACAGTTACATGAGTAAGGTAATGAGTACATTTCTTGTTGAGCATTGTTACCTCTCCTTTACTGTTCTCCCACTATCCCTTCCCTTCCCCCCTCCACCAAAAGATAAATCTTTTAATACACAAGGCCACAATATAAACCTAGACATCAGTCTCCCATAGCCAAAACTTTATTCACATGTGTAGTTGCATAATATTCATTAAAGAAACCATTTACTAGATTGTTTGTAATTTAATTCCAATATAGGTTTTTTTTCTTTTAGATATTCTTATATATGTGCAGTGCCCAAAACTTAGTTAAAAATGGAACTGAAGCCAGGCATGGTGGTACATGTTTATGATCCCAGCACTACAGAGGCAGAGGCAAGAATATCATGAATTTGAGGACATTCCAAGCTATATAAAAAGGCTCTTGTCTCAGAATTTTAAAAAAAAAAGGAACTGAAGACCTTTTGTTCCAGGTATCATAGCTCAAAGCTTCGTGTCCAACCATTTGGAGAAACTGTATTTCAAAAATGTTATCCCTCTCAGACTTAGATCATTATGTTCTGGGTCTCCTGGGACACACATATTTAGTTTTTGTCTTCTTAGCATCTCTTATTATAGGGGAAAAAGTGGATTCCTTTTATAAACTCAACAAGCCTTTGAAGAAGCATCATGCCATTCTTCATCTTCTGACATTACACATGAGGGCTTAGCTTTGTTTGTATTTTCTATAGTGAATTCCTTCCCTTCCTGTGCCATTCCATGGTGAATTTCCCAGATCTTCCTTTCTATCCCCCAAAGAAAGAAAGAACTCGATCTGAAATTCTGTCTTATTTTAAAACTAGTTAGAAGTAAGGCATGCATAGCAGCTCTGTGACTAAGAACTAATATTTACCAGTCCACACAAATCTGCCCCTAGTCTGGATTTCACCACAGAGATTCAGCTATTAGAAGAATGGAGTTGACTTCTTGTTTTCTTTTTAAAAATGAGATATAATTCATATATTCTATTAATTTCAGTCTTTGAAAGTACATGAATTCAGAGGCTTGGACTTTAGAAGATTATAACACCATCATTACCATCATCATCATCACAGAACATTTTTATCACCCCTTACTCCCAAAAAAGAAGCACAATGCTTATCTGTGAATAATCTCTTTATCTTTCTTCCTCTCTATCCCCACTACCCCTAAATGTTTGACACCTACTCATCTGCTTTTCACCTCTATAAATTTCCTATCCTGGGACATAAAACATAAATCTGGCCTTTGAAGTGTTACTTCTTTCACTTAGCATATCGTTTTCAGAGATCATCAATGTTGTGGTAAAATCAGTACTATTCTCCTCTGTATAACTAAAAACTATTTCTAAAGTTTTGTTTGTAATTACCTATTATAGATGAATTGCTCTTCTTGGGCAAGTAGCTAATGTGAGTCTTTGAATAGTCTCAAGGAGAACATAAATTATATGCTAAAATATTAGTAGTGTGATAAGGTAGAGTAAGCCAAGAAATTCTTAGTATTTAGATACATGAAAATAAAACAAAATGTCTTTAAAATTTTCCTTCTGCTTTTTCTTCTTAAGGATGGCCACTAGAAACATAGTAAATGTTTTAAATATCTTTCTACATATAATGCTAAACTTTAGACAATTTTAGGGAAGTCCAACTATTAAAAGACTAAGAACTATTCAATTTTGGGTTAAAAATGTCTAGCTAACTAGTCATACAGATATATATATATATATATATTATGCATAAATATTATATATTACATATTACTGCTTGATAAAATAAAGTATTGCATTTATTTACTTAAACATTAAGACAATATATTTTTGTGTGTGTATGAAATAAACTTGTTAGGTTGATGCTGATATTCTAGGTGCCCCTGGAATGTTTTGGACTTGCTGAATGAGTGGATGGATTTACAGATGGAAAATAATCCGAATATCAAGCCATGTCATCATCTGACACTTAGTAATTTATAGCGCTCATAGAAAATAGAATTTGTCATGGTTTAACACATTTATTTTTATTTATTTATTTTTCAGTTGTGGGGCTTGAACTAAGGGCCTAGGTACTGTCCCTAAGCTTTATTACTCAAGGCACTTTGAGCCACAGCTCCACTTCCAGTTTTCTGGTGGTTAATTGGAGATAAGAGTCTCCAAGACTTTCCTGCCCAGGCTGTCTTTGAACCTCAATCCTTAGATTGTACCCTTCTAAAGTAGCTAGGATTACAGGCGTGTGCCTCAAAACACATTTAAGAAATATCACACACAAAATATGAAACTAAAGTGTGAACAGAAAGAGATACTTTTTATCTCCCTTCTATGACTCTGGAACATGAATCCATGTCTATCTATCTATCTATCTATCTATCTATCTATCTATCTATCTATCTATCTATCTATCTATGTTGATCTATATATACCCATAGATATCTATATGTAATTATATCAGACATGGGTCTGTAAATTATATGTAGTAAGATATGATACTGCTTTACCATGATATAAAAGCATGTTCTACTGGTGTGTGCATTCTTTGATGATGAGAGAGAAATGCTTAGGAACAGGGTTGGAAAGGATAAGCAAGTTCCAGCCAGGCACTGGAAATAGGGAAAGTTATACACTGGCAAGGCAGAGAATAGGTTCTTTGTCGCTATATAGTCTACCCTCTTAGGAAGAGGACCTGCTGTAGCATGCTCCTCCACCACAGCATGATGTGTGTGATTGGTGGAAGCATGATATCAAACTACAGGAGATGGGCTGGTACACACCCAACTTTCCCACCCCTGCTGCCCACTGTCCAGGACACAGTACTGGCACTGTACCCACTTACCCCATATTCTCTTCTCTTGGAAGTACCAGCCACCTTCATGTACTTTGTCTGTTTCTCTATAACTCAGCAGTCTCAACCTGTCCTTATCTCCCTCTTTATTAAACTACTTTTATGTTTAAAAGGTAAAGTTCTATATTTATGGTAGTATTTATTAGGATTCAAAACACCTTTTAAACCATGCCAGTGTTTATACAGGTTTGTTATTGTTTTGTGGGTGTTCTGTTCACAAAGCTGCATGGATGTGTTGAGGGGGTCTGCCTTACTCTAATTTTCTCATGAGTTCTGTTGTTTTAGTGTATATTTGTTGGTGTGTAAGGTTTTCCAGGAATGTGTATTACACTGTAGCAGAATTGCCTGCATATATAAAAGCATAACAAGTATAGCCCAAAGAAGGCTGCATGAGCCTGTTTCAAAAATAGAATTCTGAGAATGGTCTGTAATAGCTAGCCCATGTTACAGTGAAAACACCTCCAGGAATATTGCTTACAAATATTTTAAAGTAAATATAAAGAAAACTGGGCACTGGTGGCTCATACCTGTAATTCTAACTGCTCAGGAAGCTGAGATTTGAGGATTGCAGTTCAAAGCCAGACTAGGGAAAAAAGGTCCATGAGATTCTTACCTCCAATTAAGATTCTTACCTCCAATTAACCAACAGAATTCCCATAGTGGAGGTGTGGATCAAGTGGTAGTGTCAGCCTTGATTGAAAAAAGGCAATGGAGATCACAAAGCTCTGAGTTCAAGTCCAAGTGTGCATGCACAGACATGTGGACACACACACACAGAGTGTCAAAATAAATAAATATAAATTACCAGATTATATGAAATACTATACTATGAAAACTAAGCACCTAAGCACAGACCTCATGGGTGGATGGCTAGCTAGTGATTTCCTTTCTGGTTTTATGTAGTTTGGGCACACATATTACTTTCTGTGTGTCTCTGCCATGTCAGATGACTGTGAGATGGAATAGTAATGCAAAGTACTTAGCACATTGTCTGGCATTCACTCATTAAGTACTAATTAAGTGACTAGGAGCCAAGCCCAACTTTATAGTCTGAGAAAACAGCTGCAAACCAAGTACAATGTAAGTCTTCAATTAAAAAAAATGTTAGTGATTATGATTTAATTCTGTCTCTGCACAGAGTATCTTCAGTAATGAATCACAATGAGTAAATTCACAACCTTGTGAGAACACATTAAAAGAAAAATGCAGACAAAGGCCTCAGGGGGCACATCTTTCTAGACTAGATTCTATCAGAGATAGAAAATGGGCAAATGCGGTTCATGCACAGCTCCCTGGCAGGACAGCCCTCATTGAGTCAAGATGACACTATGTTTTAAAAGACGTTGACAATGCAATGACTCAAAAGCTTCTAGAGAAAACCAACTGTAAAAATAAAAAGAAGGGAAAAAAGTTGGGGGGGGTAAGGGGTGCCAACCGTTCCTCTGGTGCGGGATTGGCACGTGGGGCACCAAGGCTCAGATCTGGACCAGGACTTGTGTGGATCACAACTGTACTTGACTGGGCGCCGCAACCCTGCACACTTGAGTGCAGTGCACACTTGTCTAGCACGTGCTGGCAAGTGTGTGCAGAGCGCTTGGAGCTCAGCAGCAGGACCTCTTCCCCCCTCCCTCCCCAGCAGAGCTTGGCACCCTGGCGTGTGTAGACTGCAGGGCGGGCGGTCTGTTTGGGTAAGTGTGCATGGGGTCCTAGCTCGCTGCCGATCCTGGCTGGCGCCGGGCACAGGACTTGTAGCCAACAACAGCAAATGATGGCGGCGTGGAGGAAAGCCTGCGGTGCTGCAGCCCCCTCTAGGGTAACATTCACAAGCTCAAGAAGAAAGCAAATGCAGGAGGGCAGCGAGGGAAGGACACGCTTGAAACTTGAGCAAGGGGCTGGGGCCGGAGAGAGGAGGCGGAAGCCAGCCACGGTTCCCAAATCCTGTGGTCAGGTCCTGCTGACACCAAAGGACAAACATCCCTGGCTGGCCACCCTTGGGGCCTGCCGGGAGACTGAGTCCAGCTGTCCTTGGGATGGCTGCTCGGCTGGTGTGGGGTTCCTTGCCAAAGATCAAAAGGCAAATGCTCTCAAGGCAAAACGTGATGCATTCTCTCCCCACCCCCTCCCGAAAGGGGGCTCTGTTTTCCCTAGAAGTTATTTTTCAAGAATAGCAAGTTCGGTGGACAGTCGGACTCCCTCTGGTTCTCTTACGATTCCTGTTCTAATTCTTTCTCCATCTCTTCCCTGCCTTTCCTTTCTCCTTTCCTAAGACCATAAATGAGCAATGAGACCAATGTCACCTGAGACCAATGGATGTTACCTGGAGAAAAACAGAACAAAACACCATCAAGTACCTAGTGGCTGCCCCTGGCTGATTTGGGAGGCGACCTTGCTCCTCTCCTTGCCATCCCAGCAGGCAGGGGGATTAGCAAGCAGGGATGAATAAGTGCCTGGGGGAATGGCGCCCGGTCTTGGCACGGAGTATGTACCGGTGTTAACAGCTGGGTGCATAAGTCATGCACAGAAAGGATTTAGTAGCAACATTGGTTCTCAGATTAGCCTAGCTAGCAGGCAAGGGGCTGTCAACTTGCCAAAACTGGGCAGTGCAAAAGGTCATGTGATCTCCTGGGATTAATACTGGTATTTAGTGAAATGCTTTGCTTATCACTGCTCTGGGTCAAGGGCTTTGTTGCTCCCTGAGAAGAAACTGCTCCTAAAAATAATGTGATCTTGTGTAGTGCATTACCTCCTACATTCTCCAGTTGTCTCTAC
Organism: Dipodomys merriami; assembly: GCF_024711535.1. NCBI lineage: Eukaryota > Metazoa > Chordata > Mammalia > Rodentia > Heteromyidae > Dipodomys > Dipodomys merriami. The sequence continues at coordinate 2,410,964 of NW_027202382.1, read as the reverse complement.
AAGTCAGGCATTGAAGATCTAGTTAGTTCAGAGTGAGTCTTCAAGATGAATTCAGAGAGAGAGAGAGAGAGAGAGAGAGAGAGAGAGAGAGAGAGAGAGAGAGAGAGAGAAGGAAAGGGCACTGAGTCAGGAAGACTTCTGTGACCTCCCAAGGAGCTTAGATTTGTCTCTGTAACAATAACAAGGCAGATTAAGCATTGTACAAAAATATGAGTAATAAGACACAATCCTTCATGACTAGAAGAGATCCCATTGGGAGACCAGAGGGACAAATGAAGGGTCTGAACTAAAGTAGAAGCACTGGGAATGGAGAGAAGGAGTTGGATGCAAGAGATATTAATGATTTATAATTTTGAGAACCTGGAATGAGGAAGAGAAAAAGCTGATCTATGGCTCCAGCTGCCCAGCTAGGAGGAGGATGCTGCTACTGCCATTAAGGGAGTTGGGATGTTAAGATAAGCAGTAGTAGATTTGCAAGAGGATGACAGCAGAAAGAATAAATTCCGGTTTCTGTGTGTGTGTGTGTATGTGTGTATGTGTGTATGTATGTGTGTGTGTGTGTGTGTGTGTGTGTGTGTATGTGTGGTGTGTGTGTGTTTCTCTCAAGGCTAGCCTTCTGACACCTTGGCCACAGCTCCACATCTGGATTTATTCTTTGGCAGTTCATTAGAAATAAGAGTCTCATGGACTTCCTGCCTGGACTGGCTTCCTATGTTTCTCAGGTCTCAGCCTCCTGAATAACTAGGCTTACAGGCATGAGTCACTGGTGCCTACCAATGAGCTCAGTTTTGATATGTGAGTGTTAGGTTCCCAGGATAGCCAAATGCCCATCTATAGGAACCCTTCTCAGCCACAGGTTATTGTCTTGCCCAGGATTGCACCCTTCCCAGATTGTGGACCACAACCAATAAGTGGAAGCGCCCAGATGGAATGGTCCAGTCCCAGGCTTCACTTTGGTACCTTTCTCAAGGGCTCTTTTAACATTAGAGCCCTATTGATGATTGACTATAGTTTGTAGTGGATCAGCATTCCCCCTGTACTCCCCCTGCCTTCCTCACCTCCTTAGCTACGTCTCCCAAAGTTATTCCTCACAAACTCTTTGCAGGAGACTCTTGCAGACAACAAACATTTACAGTCAATTGCTTCCAGGTAATGTTGGATAAACCAGTGTAAAGTACTCCATGAGGATGGCTAAGACTACAGAATGGATGTTCTGCCCACAGTATCAAATTAACACATAAAGGCAAAATAAATTCAGGGCCTGAAATGTCTTTGCTGAACAATGAAGATATAGTCATGGATGGTGTTGACAACAGCAGTCTGGAGGATCAGCTGAGTAGAAGACAGTGAGAAATAGGTAGGGTAGTTAAATCATGAGAAGTGGAGATTTGGTATACCCAACTATTAGAAATAAGTTGATCTGATTAACAGTTGAGTTAATCAGATGAAGAAGTTAATGAGTTGAAGAAAAATACCATGTCAAGAAGCCCTTTGAGGGGCTGGGAAGGTGGCTCAGTGGTAGAGCGCTTGCCTTGCATGCATGAGGCCCTGGGTTCAATTCCTCAGCACCACATAAGCAGAAAAAGCCAGAAGTGGTGCTGTGGCTCAAGTGGTAGAGTGCTAGCCTTGATCTGAAGAACTGAGTGATGGTGCTCAGACCCAGAGTATGAACAAAATAAATAGAACGCTTGAGGAGTGAGGTGAGAGGCCATTCAAGAGGAGACCAAAGGAAGTGGCGGTGGTGAAAGGATGGAAGCCATTTCCTAAATCTTGGCCCAAATCCCTTTCCAAACACATGTATCCCTGTACCATGCACAGTTTTCTTTTCTTTCTTCTATTTCTTTTTCTTTAGCAATATAAGGGCTTGACCTTCAGGCCTCAAGTTTGCTAAGCAATCACTTCACTTTACTACTTAGTCACACTCTCCTGCTCTACTTGCTTTAGCTGTTTTTGAGTCTCTGCCCTTTTTTTTTTTTGCCTGGGGCAGATTTCCCATGGCAATTCTCATTCACAGACTCTCTCACATTGGAGCTACCACCTTTACCTCGGTTTGGATGGACCTTATTTTATCAATAGGATCTCTCTTTCTACTTGGACACAGGTCTGGGAGAGAGTCATCTATGTTAGCTTTAGGATAACAGGCACCCAGGATCTCAATAATCTCATTCTCCCAAGTAGCTACGATTACAGGTGAGAGCCACCAGAATCAATATTTAGAATTTTCTTTAACCTGTTTCTGTTCTCATTTCCTTCTAATCTTCTTTAGACTTGCAGTTCTCAGTAAAGATCACTACTGACCCTCTGAGGTGCTTTCAATTATATTTCCTTTTATTAATTTTATTTTGTTGTAAAGATGCTGTACAGAGAGGTTACAGATACATGAGTCAGGTAATGAGTACATTTCCTTTTGAACAGTGTCACCCTGTCCCTCATTCTCTTCCACTTTTTCCCCTCCTAACTTCCCTCCCCTCAAAGTTGTATGGTTCATTTCCAACATAGTATCTAGTGGGTTTCACTGCTAAATTGGTTCTTTCTTTCTTTTCTTTCCTTTGTTCCTTCTCTCTTTCTTTGCTCCCTCCCTCCCTCCCTCTCTTCCTTCCTTGCTTCCTTCCTGCCTGACTTCCTGCCTTCATTTCTGCTTCCTTTCCTTTCCTTTCCTTCTTTTTATGTGCCAGTCCTGGAGCTTGAACTCAGGGCATAGGTACTGTGCCTAAACTTTTTGCTCAAAGCATTATTGCTCTACCACTTGAGCCACAGTTCCACATCTGGCTTTTGGGTGGTTATTTAGAGATGAGAGTCTCATGAGCTTTCCTGCCTGGGCTGGCTTTGAACCACACATTTCAGATCTGAGCTTCTTAAGTAGCTAGGATTGCAGGCATGAGCCACTGTGAGTGGCTTATTCTTTAAAGTAAAACTTTACATTTTTCTTTGCTTTCTATTCTAGCCTGGAAGACCTTTCCAAAGCTCAATCATTTTTATTTTTTCTCAGGACACTGCCAGAATTGCTCTCTGGATTTCAATTCTTTACTAAGCAAGCAGATTAGACTTTTCCTTGCAACTCTAGATGTGGAACCTAACTTCATTAAAACCCCAGTCTAGCAGAAAATTCAGACATGGGAGAATCACACGTAAATTTTCAACCCTGGTCACAAACATAAAGAGACAGATGCAGTTGAATACTGAATGGACTTACAGCCAACTGGGGAAGGGCAAGGGATGAGATGAGAGAGGTAGGTAGAGCTGGGTAAGTGGGTCTTATTAAGGACTGGAAACTATATCAGGGTTAAGTGAACGTGAAATGACCTTAGTCAAGTACACTCATCAAATACTTCAGGGTAGGGGTTGCACTGGAGATGAGAATTTCTAAACTCCTCAGCCTTTCAAGGTGTACCATTCTATCACCTACTTTATATTTCCTTTTCACTACTGAACATTTTCTCTTGTTTTTCTAATTTTCCATTCCTCTCTCCTTCATCCTCCTGCTTCAGAAGAATATAGGCTTTAAGAAGAGAAGAAATGAAGCCAGGGTCCGGTGTCTCACACCTGCAATACTAGCTACTCAGGTGGCTGAGATCTGAGGATCATGGTTCAGAGCCAGGCAGGGCAGGAATGTCCATGAGATTCTTATCTCCAATAAACCACCAGAAAATCAGCAGTGGTGCTGCGGCTCAAGTGGTAGGGCCTTCGCCTTGAGCTGAAGAGCTGAGGGACAGCGCCTAGGCCCAGATTTCATGACCAACAAAAGAAAAAAGAGAGAGAGAGAGAAGACAAGTTTTATTTATCTTGTTCCTTGCTATAGAGTATGTGGAATAGCTCCTGTCTATAGGTCTATAAAACCTAACCAAAGTTGAATTTTGATTTTATTTCAAAATTGAAAATTAAACTGTGCATTGTGAGGTAGGCAGAAGAGATGCATGCTGCAACTTCTGGAAATCATATTTTTTTCTTTACCAATTTACATGGCTGCCTAGAGTTTCCATGAAAGTAGGCTTCTGAGCCTTTACATGCAATTCTCTAAAAGGGGATCCTGAAAATTTAGTCTCTTAAGTGCTGTCTTGATAGAATTAACATTGGTATTAAATGTAAACGCATATATTTCTTTGAGATTGCTCCTTGCTAAACTGATAAACTCAACTACCAACAACATTTTGTCAGTTGGAAAAGTTACATAAAATTTCAGCATTTCCTTGCCAGACAACTTGTTATCATAACCCACCTGTGTGAAACTTTAAAAGTTACAGTTGCCCATAGCTCTTTGGATTGATGGAAAGATAGGAGAATTGCAATTAACATTCCCCTAAACAGCAAAGCATTATACAGATACTTTCTATGCTGAATCCAGTGGAAATTCCAGGTTCTCTGTGTCAGGACATATACACATTATGGGCCAGGTCTGTCAGAGTTTTATGAGTCATTTTGTTGAAACGTGTAGAACTATTTGAAAGTTCTTCTAGTCCACTGTTAAGTGTGTAGTTTAGGTTCTAGCCAGTATTCAGGCTTAATTAGGTTTGTGTGAATAAACTGAATTTTCTGCTCAGATCTCTGGGATTAATATAAAACTGGTTGTAAAATCGTGGCTTCCTTTTCAAATTGCGCCTTTAATTTGACCTTTTTGAATAGTTGCCCAGTTTCTTCTGAGGTGTATCACCATTTTTAAACAGATCCAGATCAGGTCTATGAAAAGCCATTTGGCTTCCCCAATTTTAGCTCATCTGAGAAGTTTGAAATTGTTTTTATTAAATGGCAGTATTAGATGCAATCAATTCACTGCAGTCCCTGAAAAAATCCAATAATTTATATTATAGTTCATAAATGAAATTTTCTAATCAGAAAGTCAGAAGGAATAAAGAATAACTGTGTTACATTTCACTTCAAAAAAGGTATTTCCTCTTTTAGGAGATGTAAATAAATTCATGGTTACCATTTTGATTATTATAGGCCTTCAACAGAATCTGCATTAAGCATCAATTTAGGGTCAGTACAATCACACTCAACTTTTGAGTAATGAAATTACACAAATGGAGTTTGGGGCTGAATGTTTTTGTTGCACTTAGTCTAGTAAATTCTCCAAGAGACACTTCTCTATTCTTCTGGTGACTGCTGTTTTCCTTGAAATCAAATGAATAGGATGCTTTGTTGGCTTAAAAAGTCTACTCTACAATTTACCGTCAGCTCCACTTCCAGATTTTTTTGGTGGTTAGAGATGAGAGTCTCATGAACTTTTCTGACTAAGCTGGCTTTGAACCAGTACCCAGCTACCCAAACTAATTTTGCTATTTTAAAATAAGATTTGAGGTGAGATTGATGAGGGCATCATGTTAATCCAACTAATTCCTATATGGTATTGCCTGTTTTGAGTAAATATAAAGAAAATACTCCTGCTTTCTAAGTTTTCTGCCTAAAGTCTCAAAAGCCATGGCAAACAAAGAAGTTAAGGATATCTGATACTCTCTGAAGACACCAAACCACTAAGTTAAGGTACTTGTATTAAATTTTCACTTATAAAAGAATGATGATACTAGATAATACAAATAATCTCAATTAGAGATGTGAAAGAGGGCACTTTGTCAAGCATTGCTTCAGAAATTTTGTACACACATTCAGGAGGTGGAGCAAGAGGAAGAGGAGGAAGAAAATGAGAAAGAGTAAGAAGAGGAGGAAGGAGAAGGAGAAAGAAAAAGAAGTAGCAGCAGAAGAAGCAGTAGTGGTGATATCTTGGAATTGCAATTAGAGTTGAGGATATGGTAATATCTAGCTCCTGATAGAGGATTATCATATTTGATCTTTGTGAGCACATAGAAAAATAACATGTTTATTACTAGCATCAGGTGTGACTTTATGAAGAACAAGTGATATGAAAGTAATCTTAAGCTTTTACATGAGCGGTACTACACTAAATCAGTAGACAGAAATAATAATCAGTATTATTTTTGTATATTTATAGGTCCCTTTCATGTTATTATTATAACATTTTCTCCTTATAATTGTATGGGTATTAAAACAGATAATAAATGGCATTTAAAAATAAAATGGAAACAAAGACTGTAACACAGGTTATAGTCTTTAATTTTTTTCTTTTTTTTCTTTATTCTTTGAATAAAACTTTATACTTATGCCAAGGCTGGCCTTGACTGCAATTCTTCTATTGTTTTGTCAGACATAGGGCTTGAACTCTGGGCCTGGGCGCTGTCCCTCAGCTCTTCAGCTCAAGGCGAGCACTCTACCACTTGAGCCACAGTGCCACTTCTGGTTTTCTAGTGGAGTCCCATAGTCTTTTCCTCCTGGGCTGGCTTTGAACCACAATTCTCAGATCTCAGCCTCCTGAGTAGCTAGGATTACAGGCGTGAGCCACTGGTGCTCAGCAATTCTTCTATTTTTGATTCCCATGTAACAGGAATTAAAGGTATATCACCATGCTCAGCATTTTATTGGATAAGGTGGTGTCTCACAAATTACTGCAATCTCTCTCTGCCTCCTGAGTAGAGTAGCTAGAATTACAATCATGAGACACCAAGCATGGTAAAAGATACCTTTTTTTATATAAGTAGCTAAAAAAATCTTGAATATGTAGAATAATCCAGGACAATTAGTCAGCTGTCTCTTTAACAGGAATACATCAGATTCTGGATTTAAGCTGACAAATCTCTTATCTGATATGCAAAGGAGACAAGACCAGTGTTGATGTGAATGTGCCATGAACAGCTGACATTCTATAAACTTAGTATTCTGAAGTATTATTGGCTTATGAAAAATGACCATATTTTGCTGCATGAACACAATAAAAACCACCACCAACCTAGTTTAGGCAGGCAATAGTTGTGCTAGATCTGTACTCATTAAGTTACATCTTAGAACTATGCTCCCTTTTGAGGATCACATTTCAGAAGGGTCCTGAAGATCTGCTGCTTGTCCAAATGACTAAGACTTGGTCACAGAGAGGAAGCTAGGAGAACAGGGGCCACTCATCTGACGAGCACTCTGGGACAGTTGATGGCTTTATTTTCTCAAGATGGAAGAGGCGAAGACTTGTTCTTTTCAGTTCAATATTGCACAACAGGATCAATGTGTAGCAATTTGAGAAAAACACATGGGGGCTCTTTGGAGCTGTCATTAGGGGATGAGTGCAGTGTCTCCTACCCTTGGACATAACCATCTACCTGTCAGAGGACAAGGCACAGAAGTTTTGGACTTTTATCATTTGAACTAATAACCTCTAATATATCTCCCAACTCTTAAGATCTGCAATTTCTAGTATAGTTTTTCTAAACGAAATTTTATCTCCTCTGAAACCTCATCCAATCCTCAAAGAACTGGGTCTTTAATCATCTCAGAGGATTTCATACTTGAAAAGTCATGCAAGCATTCTTCCATTGCATTTGCATATTCAATGTATAAATTCAGTATCTCTATAATAACAAAATCTTAGAAGGCATTTCTTTCCTTGTTGTTTTGTTGTTAAATATATTTTCTTATTATTGTAGAGATAATGTAAAGAGGTGTTACAGTTACATAGGACAAGTAAAGAGTACATTTCTTTCTGGACAATGTCACCCCTTCCCTTGCGGTCTCCCAGTTTTTTCCCCCTGTACCCACACAAAAGTTGTATAGTTCATTTGTCACATAGTGTCTAGTGAGTACCACCGCTGCCCCCCCTTTGTCTCACCTTTTCTCTTCATCCTCTTGCCCTCCCAAAGACAAACTAACAAACAAGACAAAATGAAAAGACAACAAAAACAGTAACAGCAACAAAAATGCTCTTGTTTCCATTTTGTGGCATTCATTTCATAAAAGATTATTTTATATGACCATACACATAGCTACTGAGCCTTTGTGATCAGCTCCTATTTCTGATGCATTTCTGAGCCTAAAGCTGTCCCCAGGTCTGTCTTGAGTGAAATCTCTTCTGATGTTGCTGTAGATGTCTGAGGACTGCTAACACAGTTTTGGCACACGAGTACTATGTTTACCTAGCAGGGAGAATGTTACAACTGTACTGCATGTGTGGCCAAATAGGCTCTTTGACATTCAAAGGTTACTACATGCAACAGGACAGCTTGCAGCTATGTGGGGACTTACTATATGAAAATATCACATGACTCATTTGGCCTGCTATTTTATGTCTGTATAGATAACCATTGCTAAATCACTATAGAGATAACTGTTCTAATAAACTTTCTGATCAAATTAAAAATACCTCTAAATTTTGGTGAGCAGTACAGATGAGAAATACTACCTGCTTCTCTTACTCAGTTTCATTCATTGAGATGTACAATTTTCATCCTAGATAAAGGAGAGGGTAGGAGGTGTAAGGGAATTTCTGGGGACCAAGCAAGTTGAGAGAATGGACCGATCTTGTCTCAGTACTTCAGAGTTTATAGCATTTTTATTTCCAGGATCAGAGAAACAGGATAGTTAGTCCATTTGGGGTGAGATCCCAAGGAGTAAGCTACTTAGATGCATAAAGTAGGTATCTAAAGCATGCTTTTGTTTTCTATACTTAGGAAGAACATATTTTAATGCCTGTACAAATGTATACCTAGAGAAAAGTCAGGACCAGATTTGTTCTAAGTTCATAAGAAGGTTTGCTGTGACATTCTTCTGTATTACAACCTTTAAGAGCAGTAATGCAAAAAGTAAAAGATGCTTAATTTGGTATCTGAAGGACAATACAGGAAAATAGACTCCAGAAAGCCATAGTGGTTCACAGAAAAATAATACTATAGGTGAAGGCCTATCACACTTTAAAACTTTAAAAATAGCTATTCCAAGTGTCATAGACCAGCAACACTGGCACATCTTCTGGTATATATTATGAATGCAGAATCTCAGGCTCCCTCCAGGCCATGTGGATCAGTGTGTGCAGTTCAACAAGAGTCTTGGGTGATTTCGATATGTATTTATGAAAAGTACATGAAATTTAAAGAAGCCCCTGTTTTAGAACTTACTTCTCATAGATCCATAGGGAATTGAAAAATGAAATTTCTTTTCCATATAAAAAATACACCTTAAGCTTTCAAAAACAGAAACAAAACTTTTAGGCCCCCTACCCCTAAAGGGGAATGATGAATTAGTAAGAGAATTACTTATGCCTAATGAATAAAATTAATGACGTTCTGCATTTTAAATTACTCTTAATCTTTTTTCCAGATTCCAGAGAACCTTGAAAGCATTGTTCTGGGTGATTCAACATTAATTTAATTAGCAACTGGAGAAGTACCAGTCAAACTTTTGTTTTAGAAACATTCCCATAGTTAACCTGTTAGGTCTTTTACTCACACAAACATCACATACATCATGATATTCACACCAACCAGAAACCCAAACCTTTGAAGAGTATCTCCTGAGAAGTTATCCCTTCCCCCGCAACTACACTGAGCTATTTTGTAATCACAATAAGGTTTTGCAAAAGTATAGGGTGAAAGCTATAAAAGTTATGAAGTCATCTTTAGATTGACTAAGAGGTTATGATTTCCAAGTAAAGAGAGTTGTATTTCCCCAAATTGTACAGCTGATCCTAGTGGCAAAGAATATGCATTATGAAATGTAAAATTTATAGACAAAAATATACATACATGTATGCATGTTATAGTCATATACATACATAAACTCCAAAATTTCCAGGAGCTAGTGAAAATAGCAATTGGTAGTAGGGTTAGTAAAAAAAATAAAAGGCTATAATTCAGACACACACCATTAAAAAACTCATTGATAAATCATTAGAACTTATGGCTGACTTTTGATTTATTTCACACTGACTGTTCTTGTGACTCCAGGGAGATGTTTATACACTGACAATTTCAGTGAGGAGCAGCAATAGCTAATCTGCTCAGTTTTTGAACTTTGGGGGTTATGCTTTGAATTAAAGAAGATTTATGAAAGGAGCAATAGTCGTTTATGGATTACACGCTAAAAATCAGAATGAGTAAGAAAGAAGGCATTCAAAAGAACTGAGGCTTTTTATTTATGTACATTAAAGAAATATACAGCCAAAATGACCAAAACTCATGTCTTTAGTCTCATTTTTATATATTGCACAATTTGCCTTATCCCATTTACATTCTACCATTTGTGTTTTAACATATGGTGAGTTCAGTTGTATATGTACAACCTCTCCCTCTTCCTTTTTTCTTTCCTTTGGCAAATAAGGTGATCCTGCAATAATCAGAGAGCACGTAAAATATCTTTTTATGTTATTTCTAATGCCAAGTACAATGCCAGGTACATAACAGATTTTTGAAAAGCCCATTGAATTTGGTGGAAAAAATGATATAATGATCTGAAATTGTTTTCCCATGCTTCAGTGGTTGGAAGTTGTTTAAAACAAAAGGTACTCCTCAAGAAATAAACTAGTTTGGCAAAAAGGGTAGAGGAGAACAGGAGAGATGGAGAAGGAGGGTGGCAAAATGCCTGACAGCTGAAATGCCAGCAGAGCTGAACTTCACAGACAGCAGACATCAAAGGTCTGGACTAGTGACAGTAAAGGAAGAGACACTCTACAAGGTACTAAGCACAAACTGCATCTATTTCTACACAGTCATGGGAAAAGAGCAGGGACTCAGCAGGTTGCATCATCTCTAAATTCATTGTGAATGACATAACAGGCTCTGCCACTGCTTTCAAACAGAAAACCAACACTTAGCCACCAGTTTAAGTAAACTGTTTCAGCTAATTGAAAGGCTTCAGAAGATGTAACCTGGAGGGCTTTGTGTTTACCTCTTAAAACTTCAAGGCTCAAGGTAAGTCCTGGGATCCTGGGTGCTCATGAACATGAAAAAAATTCAGGCAAAATCCTTTAACTAAACTAAAGGAATCAGAGCTGCTAGATTAGAGGCAGATACTGTTGTATCTACCTTTTATAATTTGTCTATATCTGCTTATAATGACTTTAACAATCAGATTTGACATGAAAGTCATCTTCATAATATTTGATTAGTATGCATCTCCAAAGTACCAAATTAAATATTTATTTAACCCATCAAATTACTTTCAGCCAAAAATCTTAGAGTCTTCCGGGGAAGGATGCATAGAAGCATCTATTGATATGACAGTATTTCCCAACCTAATAATTCAGAAACTGAATATAAAATCCAAAGGGGATTACTAACAAAAGTTGATAATTACCAAATCCATTCTTAAGTAATTAAGAATGATGTTATCAGGGTTTCATTTAAATGTATTTAATTCCAAGGTTTTCAATTTGCCTCAAAATCTTAAGACAAGCTGGTGGAAGGGAAAGGTTATTTGCAAATAATATTTATGGAAACATCCAAAATAGCCATTCTGGTACAAGTCTTTCAAGAGTGCTGTGATTTCAGAGCACGGTGTTAAAGGAAATACATACATAAAGTGATAATAATGCATACTGTAATTGTCCAAGCAAGGAAATAAAACATTTAGTTAAGCCTAGTGCTGGTGGATAATGCCTGTAATCCTAGCTGCTCTGGAGGCTGAGATCTGAGGTTTGCAATTCAAAGTAGCCCAGGCAGGAAAGTCCTTGAAACCCTCATCTCTAATTAGCCATCAGAAAACCAGAAGTGGTGCTATGGCTCAAAGTGGTAGAGCACTAGCCTTGAGCAAAAGAGCTCAGGGACAGTGCTGAGGTTCTAAGTTCCAGCTCCATCACACACACACACACACACACACACACACACACACACACACACACACACACACACACACACACACACACGCACACACACACCATTTTGTCATGTTGATCAGAATCTTAAGAACTGGTCTTCCTTGGGAAAAAAAAAAGAAATGGTAAATTGTTATCTACTCTTCATTTGATTAGTACCTGGGGACACTTATGTCAAGACCAACAACACAGAAATTTAGCTCCAAATACGAGCTTAGGATTGAATCTAGCTAGCTGAATGATCTTGAACACGTGAACAATATCTCTGGTCTTAGTTTCTTCACAGAAAACAAAATGAATTGGTGGTTGAGGTGTGTGGTATCCTCTTGAGCTCAGTGCTAGACACCTGCAGTAACTAACTCATGACCTTGATGAGCTGTCATATTAGATGAATTTAGAAGAATAAGAATGTTTAAAATACTTAGAGAATTTCACACAGCATAGCAAGCAATCAATAGCATCTAGTATTCTGATACAATTTCTCAATAGTTGCCATCAGAAATTAAAGAGTCCCCAAATACAAAAGATATATTATGGTTTTATATCCTTTTATATTTCCTCTCTCCCCCTCTCTCTTACATTTTTCATTAGCACTAATTAGTTGTACAGGAGGTTTCATTTTGACATGTCCATTTCAGGAGAGAGAAAGGGAAGGAAGGAGAGAAAGAGAAAAGGAGAGAGGGAGACAGAAAGAGAGAGAGAGAGAGAGAGAGAGAGAGAGAGAGAGAGAGAGAGAGAGCACAACACAGAACACTCACATAGAGAATGTACACATCAAGGCAAAAATGAAATGTATTATTAGATCAAAATTTCAGACCCAAGCCAGATACTGGTGGCTCCTGCCTATTACTCAGGAGGCTGAGATCTGAGGATCATGGTTCAAAGCCAGCCTGGACATGAAAGTCTGTAAAACTCTTATCTCCAATAAACCACCAGGAAACTGAAGTGACACTGTGGCTCAAGTGGTAGAGTGCTAGCTTTGAGCTGAAGAGCTGAGGGACAGCGCCCAGGCCCAGAGTTCAGGCCCTGCAACGGACAAAAAGCAGAAGCAAAAACAAAACAAAAAACAAACTCAAACCTATGTTCTTTTATAGTGTCTTTATTTGTGTTTAAAACATTGTAATGCCTCCTTTATAGTAGCTCAGCCTTGTTTTCAGACAGTTTCTAATTCATACCCAAATCAGGAGGTCATCCAAATACTATTAGGGTAGATATTTGATTAGGACGGACTTTCTAATTCCCACCAAAACCTGACTCTAAGATATAAACTGTGTGTGTGTGTGTGTGTGTGTGTGTGTGTGTGTGTGTGTGTGTGTGTGTATGTGTGTGTATGTGTGTGTGTGTTGCATTTGCTAATCAGGCATTTTGTCACTGGGCTACATTCCAGCCCAAAGATATAAACTATTAACAATGTAATATCAAGCATCATGATAGTGCAAGTATGGTAGGCCTGAGACAGATGGCTTTAGAATACCTTCTCATGAAACCTCTCATGAATACATTCTCATGCTCTGTCTGGAAATAAAGCCCATGTGGCCATAAATGAGACTTGTTTAGTGTGTCTGAATGGCTCCACGAGAATCACCACTAGAAAGAAAATGCAGAGCATTTCTTTCTGAATTGTGTGAGTGGATAGATCATTTTATTTCTTTATAATGAACAGGAAAATGGTAGTGGATCTTTCTTCTCATATTTTCATTAACTTAAAAATTATCTTTAAATAGTTGTACAAAATGGCATTGATTCAACATGACATTTTCCAAGAACAGTGCATCTGATCAATGTCACCCCTTCCATTGCTCTCTTCCCATTTCACATATTCTTGTGTTTTCACTCTACTATTTTTCTGATTTGGGGGTTCATTTAATATTCTCAAATCCCTTCAATTTGGTGAAGCCTTTCCTGGAGGATTATTTTCTCCATAGCACCTGCTTCACTCTTATTGGGCACTCACTACAATATATCATGATTTATGATAGTGTGTGTTCACTGGTGCCCACTGTGCTGTAAGTGCTCTCACAGGGATGGTGGATGACCATCTTGCTGGCCCCCCTACAGTGGTTAGTCCAGAGCATTTACTGCATGTGTGTGCATGGATCTTTTATAGCACAAGTTCAACAGGGCAAGTGGTTTGCATCCCCATTTGCTGTGCTTTGATGGGCTAAGAAGGTCATCAGAGAAACTTGGCTGTGGAAGAGACAAGTAGTTCAACTTCTTGTTCACTCCCTCCCCATTAGGCTAAGCCATATCTAAAATATCCCAGACAGAGGGAAATTGATCTTATTTTAGAAGACATTTAGAGATACCACTGAAGTAATAATTTCTTTGAGGTTAAACTTAGTGTATCTTTGAATAAGAAACTCAAATGTTCCCATGTGGAGTTACATTTTTGCTCTTTACTCAGAAGCATTATTAACATACCAAAACTCTACCCATAACCAGTGGGATAAAGATGTGAAGGATAAATGCCATTAAAGGATATATTTATCTTAATCTCATGCTAAAAAACTGAAGATATGAAATTTAGGATAGAAGATGTATATACAGCTAAAATCTTCAAATTCTTTTAAAAGGTCATGGAAACTACCTTATTTTGTCCTTACATGGCAAATAAGATAAGGATTTATTACACATTTTTTTTAAAAAGATGTGGGTTCAACATCCTATCTTCTATAATGAAGTGCAGGCAAATGTGACCTTCTCTTTCTCGGATCTCTAAACCCATTCTTATATAGTATATAAAACCTCCATTCTTATAAGGCATGCAAGAGTTTTATTTGATGTCTGTTTTTTACTTTGCTAAATGGATCTATACTGTTTTCAAACAACTAACTGTATTCCTCAAAGTGTCTAGTATACTACTTTCTTTCCCTTAACAGATTCCAAATCAAGGCTTCTTGAGTGAATAATTGAATGATGTAAAATATTTTTCTCTTCAGAAATATGAGAGAGGGAAAATGATAGAAGGGTGGTGTCATGGATGAAGATTCTATTGTACTCATAAACTGACATGCTTAATTGAAACCCCTTTTTAAAAACTACTTAAAATAATAAAAATGAAAATTAAGGAATATAGAAGAATGCGGTTGTGAGAAATGGGGGAGGATTGTGAAAGGGGTGACATTCTTTAAGATGTATCATACTCATGGCATGTTGACTTGAAACTCTTTTTGTACAATTACTTAACTACTTAGAGAGCGGAAAAAAACACATGCTTACCTATGTCATTATTAATGGGTATAAAAGTGACAATCTAGAAAGAAATCGTTGAGACTCCAGGGTCTCATCAATGTTTACTTCCTTAAAAGCATCTATCTCTTAAAACGATAATCCCCTTTTAAGGTAACCTATGCTTTGTAACACATGTAAAGCCCTATTTCCTAGGTTCTGGTTAATTTATGTGTCCCCCCACTTATTATCTAAACCCTTTATTATCTAAAGCATATATAAAAACAAAAACTAGCTTAAATTGTCCAGCAAGTAATTTCTCTCTCTAAAGCAATAAACTATTTTTAGGCTCAGAGCCAGGTTAGTTACTCTACATGTAATCCCTTGGGGCCTTTAGGTCACTAGCAAAAAAGCTTTGGAAAATTTAATTAAAGAATTTCCAGGAAAGGGAACAAAATGAAAGAAACTGGTTTCCACCACATGAGGGAGTGTTCATATTTTATACAAAGGTCTCACACATAGGACATCTCAAGGTCTGGAAGGCAAGTGGGATCTTCCAGAGCAACCTCCATAATTAACACTGTTTAATAACTCAGAGCTATTGTCAACCATAAGAAGGATCATTAGGGAGTAAGGTATTGCATTTTTAGTCACTGGATAGCAGAAAACTCACAATAAAGTCTCTACTAGCAAGACAGTTATCTTCAGTGGTGAAATGATAGGCAAAAAAAGCAACCAGTTACTGAACAACATGATAAAGACTAGGACAACAGCCATTTGAGACACTACAAGAACAGAAAAGAGGAATGATCTGCATCCTTTGCTGAACAGCTAGGAGGTCTTAAGAGAGTGCTTCAGATGGGTTTTGAAGGGTGAGTCTTTCATGGGATATAGTGTCTGTGTTCTGAGAGCAGATGGGAAATAGCATCCAGGAACAAGGGGCCATACTGCATGTGAAGTTTAAGAAGTAGCTGGATATGCATGGGTAAAAAGTGAGGCATAGGAAGGCAGGCGCCAGATCATGGCCTGTATTGTTAACAAAAGGGATGATAATATGTAAAAAGACAACCCAAAAACTCACAGGAAGGATGTCTGAATGCCATAGAAACAGTTTTAACTTTGTGCTGGGTGGAGTCAGTGAATATTTCCTGATCTAGACGAAAGGGATTCAGAAAGGAGCAGGAAGAACTCAGAGGAAATGCTGAAGAAGAGTCAGATCAGGAAGAGTGCATCTCTTTAGATGTGATCAGAAAATTTGGACACCTCACTAATCTTGGAACATGGAAAACACTGGAAATATACATTCCATATTTAAGGTTTCTTGTATGTGTGTAAGATATTATTCTGTAAGTCAGATCATGCTACCATTGCAACTAAGGAAAATCCACAAGGAGATTTTACAAGAGACCAGGGAGAAATGAAATGGAGATGAGCCAGATGCAGCTATAAGTTGCCCAATTTTATCACATGTTGAACAGATATAGGCAATCTAATATTTAAAGGCTATCATTTTTGCCTAGGTCTGTATCATAAAGCCAGTTTATGTAATATATTTCACCAGTTATATTAAAATTACATGAATTATGCAGCAAATTCTGATGAAAGAGACATCTTGAAATATTATCTATATATACATATATATAATAAAACAAGATTTCACTACACTGTCCAGGTTGGCTTGGAATTCAGCTTCCTCGGTAACTAGGACTTACAGGCATGTACCACCAAGCTAGATTAACATTGCATTCTTAATAACTGACCATTTATGGTTTACTTTCATAGAAAATTAATATTCCATTAGTAAATATACTACTACATTTCAGTAACTTTACCTAGCATGTCTTGAAAACCTGTTTTAATCTATACTTTGTTTGAATTATTGCAAAATTCTTATAAATTATTAATCTACTCATAGATAAGAAATTTAGCTCTGAAAGATTTACAAACTGGTCCATCAAGATAGCAAGTGGTAGAGACAAGAGTGAAACCTAGACTGAAAAGTTAGTGTTCTCTATATAATCTACAACACTATATTCTTAATATTAAATGAGACTGAAGAGACTAAACTGTAGCCATGTTTTCTACCGCACTCCAACTGGAAGGTGGCTAGGAACTAAGGGACAGGTAATCAAGGGATGCATTGTAGTGACCTCCTCCTGCTGCATGTCTTACTTCAGGTAGTCATCTGTTTGCAAGGCTTCAGCTTTCTGCTCTCTGATAAGATATCAGTCTTGGTCTGACCTCTTTCTGAGCCTCTACTTAGCTTTCTCTTCTGTATTCCTTCCATGCCATTTAAGCAGACCCTGATGCATTTTTCTCAGGAAATCTAAAAAACTTCACAATTTCACTCAACCCAGAGCTTCAGGAAACCATTAACATTCAACTGTTAGAGTAGGCTAAAGTCATGCCCACATGCATGTGTGTGTATGTGTGTGTTGTGTTGCTGTTATTTTTACAGTATCTAGTCTTTTTTTAACTGAAATACCTTAATAAATACACCTTATGAATGCAAGTAATTCCAAGAGTTTCTTTCTCCTGTACACTTAACAGACTGTAAAGAAGCTCCTATATGTTGGGCAAAACACCTTTCCTTTCAAAACCTCTGCCACTCAGCAAGTCCACTATAACTGTCATTGTACAGATGTCCCTAGATCTCCTCATGAAGGCACGCTGGATGTTTCAGGTATATAACCTGAGGTAACCCGAGAGTGAAGAGAAACCCATCACCTCAGCAAATTTAGGACCACAGGTTAATTCCCTTTCTTACCTAGGCTTCAGGACAGGTAGATTAGCATTCAGGAGTTGACCTGTCATTTGAAGGTGTCTCTGACAGCTTCTATTTCTCAGTGTTCATTTGGGGTCAACAGTGGTGTATTCACAGTCAACACACTATTCTAGTTCAAGCCTGTATATCTTCTCCAAGAGATCATTGTAATTGACCTATTTTTCCAGATCATCTTGTAATTATTACAGGTTAAACACTACTTATTAAACAAATCAATGAATAGGCTACACACTCAGATAATGAGCCTTGAAATATCTTTCTGAAATACTAGTTCTTCATTCCAGAGGGGATGGTTTTCTAGGATGAAGTGAAAATTTTATCACTTAGACTTTAACTCTCAAAAATCTTGATATAAGCTGGGCCCTGAGGGCTCCTGCCTATAACCTTAACTATTCAGGAGCCTGACATCTAAGGACTGTAGTTCAAAGCCAGCTCTCGCAGAAAAGTCAGTAAGACTCATCTCCAACTAATCACCAAAACACCAGAAGTGGAGCTGTGGCTCAAGTGGCAAAGGGCTAACCTTAAGCAAAAGAAACTCAGGTACAGAGCCCAGAGCCCAGGCCCAGAGTTCAATACCTGGGACTGACAGACATGTGTGCCACACACACACACACACACACACACACACACACACACACACACACACACACACACTTGACAAAACTTACTTAGGATACTGCATCCTCTGTTCCTCCTCAGTTTCAACTTTTGGAACACAGTTTCTGTACTTTCTTCCCTACTTTCCCTTGCTGGTCTTAACACTTCCACTCACACATGCACAACCAACACTTGGCCCTGAATGATATGGACCATCTTCCTATTCTGGAAAGTTCTATGAGCACTTCTCTGCTAGATGTATCTGATCTATCTGTTTTAGGATGATTATGATATATTTTATTATTCAAACACTGTATATGTATAATCTAGCAGGCATATTTGTCATATTAGTAAGTTATTTCTTAGAAATACTAAAGAACAATGGACATGTTATGCTTTACATTTTAAAATACAGAACTTCCTAAGTTATTCTGCTGAAGATGTATATCTATAAACAGATATAATCAAAATAAGCTGTTGCATTAAAAATAAATGATAAAGCCATGCATGATGGTATGTGTGTGTAATCTAGCTACTCTGGATGTACAGATAGAGGGACTGCAGTCTGAGCCCATCCAGGCAAAAGCATGAGACCCTACCTGAAAATAAAAAGTCTGAGAGAGTCATTCAAGTAGTAGAGTACTTGCAAGTATAAGGCAAAAAATGGAAGAAAAGGGAAGGGAGGGGAAGAAAAGGGAAGGAAAGGGAAAAAGAGGGAAAGGAAAGGAATGAAAAAAATAGAATCTGTACTTTATGATACCATTAAAAAAGGCAGGCAAGGCAACTGTGGTGCATAACTATAATCCTACTCAGGAGGCTGAGATCTGAGGATTGTGGTGTGAAGCCAGTTCAGGAAGGAAAGTCTGTAAGATTATTATCTCCAACCACCAAAATGCTGGAATGGGAGCTGTGGCTCAAGTGGTAAAGCACTAGCTTCTAGCTTTGAGTACAAAAGCTCAGGGAAGTGTCTAGGCCCTGAGTTTAAGTCCCAGGATCAGCACAAAAATAATGCAGATACCCTACATAGAGGATATCCATTAATGGTAGTTACTTCAGAGTAGTGAAGTTTACTCTTAAGAAATATTTTTTGGGGCTGGGAAGGTGGCTCAGTGGTAGAGTGCTTGCCTTGTATGCTTGAGCCCTGGGTTCAATTCCTCAACACCACATAAGCAGAAAAAGCCAGAAGTGGCCCTGTGGCTCAAGTGGTAGAGTGCTAGCCTTGAGCTCAAGAGCTCAGGGACAGTGCCCAGGCCCAGAGTTCAAGCCCCATTACCGACAAAAAAAAAAGGAAAAAGAAATATTTTTGGAATTATCACACAATTCTCACCAGCTTTTCAAAATAAACAAGAACATAGAATATGCCAGTTTTTGAGAATGGCCTCTACCTCAGTATAATGTCATTGAAATCCATCCATGGGATAATTGTATTACATTTTGTGTATTTTGTGTATCCATTCCTCTGTTAATTGGTATCTGGGGAACTTGGGAGTGATTATGAATAGAGTTATTGGAGTATCTGTATACATGCTTTTATCCAAATGTAAGTTTTTGTTTCTGTAGAATAAATATCCAGCAGTAAACATCCTAGGTTATAGGCTAACATATTTTCAACTTCATGAGGAAAAAACAAATTTTAATTAAGTTCAAACTTATTAATCATTTGTTTTATGGATTTCTCCTTTTGATATTATATCTAACTCTTTGCCTAGTCCTAAATCACAAAGATTTCTTCCTCTTCTTTCCTTTAAAGTCTTTATATTTTTATATTCTACACATATGTATATGATCTGTTTTGAGCTAATTTTTACTTAAGATTTAGGTTGAGTGTTGTTGTGGTAGTTTTGTGTGTTGTTTTACATTCTGGTATATGAATGTCCAAATGATTTTCAACTTTGTCAAAAATCATACAGTGATCTGAGAGCCAGTGGCTCATGCTGTAATCATAGCTTCTCAGGAAGCTGATATTCAGAAGATTACAGTTTGAAACCAATCTGAGTAAAAAATGTTATGAGACTTCATCTCCCTAACATCCAGCAAAAATTCAGGCTCTCTAAGTGTCAGAATACTAGTCAAGGAAGCAAGCAAACAAGAGTTAGGTCCTTAGTTCAAACCTTCATATCAGATAAAGAGAAAGAACGAAAGAAAGAAATGAAGGAAGGAAGGAAGGAAGGAAGGAAGGAAGGAAGGAAGGAAGGAAGGAAGGAAGGAAAGAAGGAAGGAAGGAAGGAAGGAAGGAAGGAAGGAAGGAAGGAAGGAAGAGAGAGAGGAGAGAGGGAGGGAAGGAAGGAAGGAAGGGAGGGAAGGAGGAGGAGGGAGGGAAGGAAGGAGGGAGGGAGGGAGGGAAAGAGGAAAGGAGAAGTAGGATGCAGGTGACTCATTCTTGTAATTCTAGCTATTCAGGAGGCTGAGATCTGAGGATCAAGATTTGAAGCTAGCCCAGGCAGAAAAGTCCATCAGACTCTTATGTCCAATAAACTACTCAGAAAAAGCTAGAAGGGGTCTTGTGGCTCATGTGGTAGAACACTAGCATAGAGCACAAAGTGGCTCAGGGACAACCCTTAGTTCAAGCCCCGGGGGGTGAGGGGAGGGGGGGACAGAGAGAGACAGAGAGACAGAAAGAGATTATTTGGCTAATGTATCAATATATTTCTGGACTCTATTTTGTTTTATTGTTCTATGATTATTACAGCTTAAAAGAAGGTCCTTTATTAAATTTTATTTTTATAATTTTAAGTAGTTGTACAAAGGAGTTACCATTCAACATATCAGTTTTAAATGCAATGACTTATAAAAAAAAAAGGCCTTAAAACCAAGTAATTGAGTTGCTCCATGTTTTTTTTTTTCAAATTGTTTTAACAGTTATACCACTTTAGTATTTCCACCTACATTTTAGAATTAACTTGTTATTTATGTAAGGATTGTGATTAGAAAGCCATAAAATCCTTGAAACAATTTGAGGAGAATAATTATTCCAGTGCATGGAGTAGGTATGCCTTTTCCTTCATTTGGATCTTCTTTGATTTCATTTTTCAACATTTTGTTTTTAGTTTTTAGAATACCATTCCTACATATTTGTTATATTTAATTCTATTTTTATCCCCATTTATTAACTAGTACCAAATTTTAATTCAGTTTCTAATTTTGCATGGTTAGTAATATAGAAATACGATTAACTTCCTGTATGACCACTTTTTGATTTCTGTGATCTTGATAAGTTCATGTAAATTTATAGTTTTATTTTGGTAATTCTTTGGGATTTTCTACATAGAAAAGTATAGTGATATATTCTGCAAAATAGAAATGGTTTCATTGCTTCTTTTTGTTTTCCATTTCTTTTTCTTACTATATTGCATTATGTAGGACTTCTAGTACAATATTTAATATAAACAATAAAACTTTTTCAGGAGAAAAAGCTTGAGTTTTTCATATTGTCTGGCAAGATTTTATTTTTGGAGTTACCTTTTATCAAGTAGATGAGGGTCACTTTCAATCCTACTTTCATGAGAGATTGTATTATAAGTGAATATTGTCCATTGTTAAATGGTTATTATGCCTCAATTATTAACATTTTTCTTCTCTAAACTGGTAGATTGCACTGGCTGTTTCTTTAAAAATAAAATGAATCATCTAGAACTTAGGAGCAAATTGTGGTTCGTTGTGTGATCTTATTTTTTCTATATTGCTTAGTTTGATTTGATATTTTGTTAAAGATTTTTTGAATTAATGATTAAAGATATTTTTATCTTTGTCTGTTTCTTTGTATCAGGTTCACCCAAGCTTCATAAAATGTGTTGGAAATTTTTCTCTCCTTTTCAAATGAGATTGTGTTACTTCTTTATGTAAAGAAAATTAGAAAAATTAGAAAATTTCAGTAAAACCATTTGATCTGGAGATTGCTTTTTTGGCAGGACTACAACAAATTGAATTTCCTTAATAGTTACAAGACTACACATTCAGGTTATCTATTTCATCTAGGGCAAACCTTAGTTGTTGGTTTTGTTCATTTCATATGTTTCTGAATGCAGACAAGAAGAGGTGTTTGCAATATCACCATATCCTTGTATGTGCAGCCTGTGATATTCTCTGTATCATTCCAATACAGCAACTTGTTTCTGCAATGATTTTCTTATATATTTATCTATTTTATTATTTTTATCCCAAAGTATTACCTTTTTATTGTCTACTGTTTTTCCTGCTTTAAATTGACACCAATTTCTGCTTTAATTTTTATCTCCCCTTTTTCTGCCTATGTTAATTCTCTTATGGTCCTAATTTTCTATTTTCTAGTTTAAACTAGAAGCTCAGGTCAGGCTTTTATAACCTTACTTCTTTTCTCAGGGCTATAAATTTTCCCTTAATCAGTATTGCTCAAGTGGGAACTTACAAAATTTTAATATGCTGTGTTTTCATTTCTATTCAGTTCAGAAAACTTACGATTTATCTGGATTTCATTTTTGAGTTACAGCTTTCTTAACAATGGTTATTTTATTTCCAAATATTTTGGGAATTTTGTGGAGTTTTTCTTTTTAGTTCATTTTTAATTTAATTCAATTCTAATTAGAAAGAATACTCTTTGTGTGACTTGGATCTTTTTATATGTATTAAAACTTGCTTTACAGCCCAGAATATGGTCTGTCTCAGTAATTGTCCATCTATTTGAAAAGAATGTGCACTCTGACAGCATTTTATAAACGCTGACTAGGTCAATTTAGCTGATTGTGCTGTTCAAGTCTTCTATACCCTCCTGGCTTTCAATCTAGTTGCTCTACAATAATTGGAGGGGAGTTTTGAGGTCTGTCTTTTTGGATTTGCCTATGTCTTGATGTTTTATATACTTTTGCTTCATATAGTTTGAAGCACTCTTTAAAGGACAGCCATTAATACAATTGTTATATCCTTCAAAGAAATTCAATTAAAAATTTTTTTATTGTAAAGATAATTTACAGAGGGGTTACAGTTACATGAGTAAGGTAATGAGTACATTTCCTATCAAGCATTGTTACCCCCTCCTTTGTTTTTCCCCTACTATGCCTTGTCAAAGTGATGTATAGAGGGTTACAGCTATAAGTAAAGTAGTGAGTACAGTTCTTGTTGAATTTTTTACCCCCCTCCCACATTTTTCTCCCACTTTCCCTTCCCTCAACCCCCCAGTTGTACAGGTCATTTCCAACATAGTGTCTAGTGAGTATCACTGCTGCATTGGTTCCCCTTTTGTCCTTTATCTCACATTTTGTTGTTCGCCTTCCCTTCCCTAATTCAGATAAATGTATATACAATACCTAGGGTACCAAAATAAAATACAGTGACAACAAGGGGAAAACCATAGGGGGAAAAATACAAAAGAAAAAAGACATCACATAGTGTACTTAAAAAAACAACAATAACAAAGAAAAACCTCTTCTGTCTTTGTCTTGAAGTTCATTTCATTTAGCATCATCTTATATGGTCATATGTACATAGCTTTTGAGTTTTTCTGCTTACCTGCTAAAATTATCTTACATGTATACTCATTATTGCAAATGAGGCAAACCAAAATCGAATACAGTGACAACAAGGGAAAAACCATAGGGGGGGAAAATACAAAAGAAAGAAGACATCACATAGTGTATGAAAAAAAACAACAATAACAAAGAAAAACCTCTTCTGTCTTTGTCTTGAAGTTCATTTCATTTAGCATCATCTTATATGGTCATATCTACATAGCTTTTGAGTTTTTCTGCTTACCTGCTAAAATTATCTTACATGTATACTCATTATTGCAAATGAGGCAAACCATGAGACCTATATTTCTTTGGGTCTGGCTTACTTCCCTTAATATGATGTTTTTCCAAGTCTTTTCATTTCTTAACAAATGGGGCAGTATCATTCTTTCTGACGGAGGCATAGAATTCCATTGTGTATACATACCACATTTTCTCGATCCATTCATTTACTGAAGAGCACCTGGGTTGGTTCCATGTCTAAACTATAGTAAATAATGCTGTGATGAACATAGTTGTGCTGGTAGGTTCAGTATGACCTTGTTTGTGGCCATTTGGGTAAAAGACCAGAAATGAGATTTCTTGGTCAAAGGGGAGCTTTACCACTTAAAAAAAAATTCTGCTCCTTCTCTGGGGCCTTTGTCCTGGGCTCTGTCTGTTGATATGGTGGCCATGACAGCAGCCGCTGCTACCTTGGACATGGGTGACTGCTCAAATATTCTCCTTAACCAAGCTGCTTGAATTGGTCAAAAGCTATGTACATATGACTATACAAGATGATGCTAAACAAAATGAACCCCAAGATATGGCTACAAGAGGTTTTTTCTTTGTTGCTGTTGTTTTTAATGTACTCGGTGAGGTTTTATTTTGTTTATTTTGCATCTTCTTCCTCCATGGTATAACCCCTGTTGTCACTGTATTTTATTCCGGTGCCTTGCATCTTGAAAATACATTTTTCTAATTTGGGGAGGGGAAGGGAAATAACAATATGCTGAAACAAGGATACAGATTGACCCATTGTTACAACGAGTGTACAAGACACTATGTTGAAAATGAACTTTACAACTTGGAGGGGTAGAGAGGAGTTGGAGAGGTGGGGAGGGAAGGGATAGTGGGGAAAAGGAGGGGGTAACAATGCTCAATAGGAAATGTACTCATTACTTACTCATGTAACTGTAACCCCTCTGTACAGTATCTTTATGATAAAAATATTAAAATAAAAGACTTTTAATACAGGAGTTTGAATGCAGGACCTCACACTTGCCAGTTGGCTGACCCTTTTGCTATTGGTTATTTTTGAGATAGGGTCTTGCTTTATACCTTGACTGGATTGGATGAAATCTTCCTCCTCATGCTTCTCCAAGTTGCTGGAATAGCAAGTGTACACCACAGTGTTCATCCACTCCGTTTGCTCCATGGTGCATACCACCATACCTAGCTGAGGTAGAATTGAGTGAACTTTTTCTCTTTTCCCCTTCCTTTTTGATGGAGTATATTTCATAATTCCACTTGTTCTGTTAGCTATTGGCTTTAAGATTCATGCTTTAGGCTGTAGGATTGGCTTTAGGATACATTTTTAACTTATCACAATCTATCTTCAAGAAATAGTGAGTTAGCTCTCATACATAAATATTTCCTTATTATAACCACATTGGACTCATTTTGAGTAATTATTTTATAGACCTTTCAATAATAAAAATATTAAACCAGTTACTATATCCAGTGGATCATTGTTTTTGTGCAGTTTCATGTTTTATTTGATATAGTTCTCAATTGGCCTGAAGGATTTTCTTCAATGTTTCTTGTAGTAGGAGTCTGCTAGTAATGGATTTGTTCAGTGCTTATATACCTGCAAAGGTTTTTATTTACCTATATGTATGAAAGGTCCTCTGCTGGGTATGGAGTTCTAGATCTATAATTATCTATATTTTAAAGCATTGTTCCTTTGTGTTGTTGCATATATTGATTCCAATGAGAATTCTTCTGTGATATCTACCTTTGTTCTTCAGTATACAACAGATCATTTTTTTCTTGCTACATTTGAGAATTCCTATTATTGGTTTGGAGAAATGATTATGATGGTCCTTGATGTAACCTTCATGTTTCTTGTGCTTCGAGTTGGTTGAGATTCTCGGACCCAGGGGCTTATAATTAGTTTTTACTAAAACATGGAAAACCTTGTGCTAGTATTTCTTCTAGGAGTAACGTCTCTCCCTTTCTCTTTTCAGGAAGTCCAAGTACATGTATATTAGGCCACTTGAAGTTATGTCACAATTAATTGAAATTTATTTCTAGAAGTAGAAGCTCTTATTTCTGTTTAAGAAATGCTTGGAAGAAATTTTAATCTATCTAAATATAATTTTAAAAATTTCTCATTTTGTTAAAAGGTGTTATGTTCCCATCATATTTAACTCTCTTGAATCAATCTCAGAACTTTATATTCACACCCTTTTTCGTGACAGCACAGACTTCCTTTCTTTGAAGAGTAAATTACCTTTGAAGAATTCAAAGTTAAATTTGATAAGGAGATTGATTTTATGCAATGAATGTTGTAATATTCATTCTTAAATAGTTAACTGCATTAAAACTATCTTTTCTAAAACCACTTTTTAAATACTAACCATACCCAGTATCTCATTTCTCCGAATCACCTGGAAACTACTTTTCCTTTTTATTTATTTATTTTTACCACTAACAATGATGCTCCAACAATTCAGATTCTGTAATTTTCTAAAAGATTTAGTAGTTTAGATAATAGTATTCTTTTTATGTCTTCTGAGTTTCCGAGAAACAGAAAATTTACCCAGGATATCATACTGTGGCCAATCTTTTATTTTAAAGCTCTGTTGGAAATCCCATAAACATGTCTTGAATAATTCTGCCATGATGGAAACAAGAAAAATGGGACAGGAAGTGGTGTGAGGTAAGAAACTTTACAACCAAGACTTTGAAGCCACAGCAATTCAACAATAAAAGCAAATAAAGAGTTAGAACTCTAGGGTAATTGAAACTACTTCTCCCATCTTTCCTTCACTTAAAAAAATGAGTCAATATATTGTACCAGATGTGCTGAGAGAACTTTCTCAATAGAAAACACCTAAAATGCTACAGAAAATATTAAAAAATATTTCTTTTATTTAAGTCATAGTAGAGCTAGTAAAACAATGATTATAGACAGCATCAATAGATACATGTTTTTACAAAGAACCATTATCCTGAGAAGTTTTATGATTTGTACAAAGATGGTGTCTACCACTAGAGCCACAACTCCATTTCCAGTTTTTAATAGTTATTTGGAGATTAAGAGTCTCACAGATCTTCCTGCCTGGACTGGCTTTGAGCAACCATATTCAAATCTCAGCTTCCTGAGTAGCTAAGAATGCAGGCATAAGCCACCAGCACCTGGCTCTGGAATTTATTTTTAATCATAGTCTATCATAAGCAAATTCACCTTTTATTGTTGGTCCTGGGGCTTGAACTCAGAGTCTGGGCTCAGTCTCTGAGCCTCTCTGTGCTCATGGCTAATGCTCTACCACTTAAGTCACAGCACCACTTCTGGCTTTTTATGAGTAGTTTATTGGAGATTAGAGTCTCTTGAACTTTCCTGCCTGGGTTGGCTTCAAACAGCTACCTTCAGATCTCGGCCTCCTGAGTAGTCAGGATTACAGGTGTGAGCCACCAGTGGCCAGCTGCTGTTAAGAGAAAACCATCAAGGAACTCAACATTTTTTGTATATATTTTTTAATGTAAAAATACTGTACAGAGGGGTTATAGTTACATGAGTAAGGTAATGAGTACATTTCCTATCAGCATTGTTATCTCTTCCTTGTTTTTCCTCTATCCCTTCCCTCCCTACCTTCCCAACTCTTCCCCCCCTGAAATTGTAAACTTTGTTTTCAACATAGTGTCTTGTAAATCTCATTGTTACAAGGGGCCAACCTGTATCCTTATTTCAGCATTTTATTATTTCCCTTCCCCTCCCCAAATTAGAAAAATGTATCTTCAAGATGCAGGGCACCAGAATCAAATACAGTGATAACAGGGGTTATACCATGGAGGAAGAACATACAAAACATACAAAAGAAACAAAAAAAATTCACATGGTACATCATAAGTACATTAAAAACAACAGCAAGAAAGATAAAACCACTTGTTGTTAAACTCAACAATATTGCAAGAACTAAACATTTTCAAATTTTGTAACTATATTTTAGGGAAGATATATTTTGGGAAATACATACAGCATGATTGGATTGTTTCTAATCCTCATGCCTTACCAATTTGATAATGGATATATAATTTTGTTCAAGGCTTAGTTTTAATAAGAGCTGAACAACCATGTTTAAAGATATTAGTGGCAAATTAGTTGAGTAACTTCTCTAACTTTCTCTGCCTATAACTTCAGAAAATGAAAAAAATTCAAAAGTAATTGTTTTTGAAAAGAAACAGGGCCAAGCCAACCTATTTAGGGCCCTGAAATTGTAAGGCCATGAAGAATACCCACAGATCACATTAATTGCATGAGTGGTACTTCATTCTTGGTTTTTGTAAAGATCCCATACACATTATGGATATATATTTATATTCACATATATATGTATGCATATAGTCTCTCTATATCATATATATGAGATCTTTAAACATTTTTGCTATATATTTATATATATTCTGTTTATGTGAGATATATATATCATATATTACTTATACATATTATTTTATATATCATTGTTATATACAACTTTAGTCCATTTTTCTGTTCTTCCATTCTGACCTTCTAACAAAGAGAAGTTGGTGCCGTATGTTTTTCTATGTGGGTGTGGTTTTGCACCACTATTGGAGCTTGAACTCAAGGTACTGTCATTTAGTATTTTCACTCAAGGCTAATGCTTTACCACTTGAGTAACAACTCTACTTCTTGCCTGGGCTGGCTTTGAACTGCAAAGATTAGATGTCAGCTTCCTGAATAGCTAGAATTTTAAGCATGTGCTATCAGTGACTGGCCAGATATAAATATGAATCCTATATTGGAAGTCTAGAGGAAACAATAATATGGGGCAGCGAGATGCCAGATGAGAGGTGTAGCTTTGGAAATAAAGGATGAATGAGGGTAAAGGAAATTCTAATCAAGAAAGTCAAAGAAAATGGAGAGGAATGTGTGTATGGAGCAGGGAGGGACAATTTGGAAAGGGAGTAAATGGAATAAAGATTTGAGTAATGGTTTTTCCATTCCAGGGAGCCAGAAATGCCAAAAACACCTAGTCTGTTTAGCTCCTGAAATGGGAGCCTTTGTAACTCTCAATGGTGGCACCTAAAAACCTAATGGAAATCCCACTGATGAGCTTTAGTGGAAATAGTCTGTTCTTTCCTCCACTGGGCATAATGCCAGGCCCCAGACAGGAGAAGTGATGAGAGAAGAGAAAACCTGATTAAGATACTTAGACTATTTGTTGAAAGATGCTTAGGTGGGTTGAGAGAACTGAGCTGAAAAAGAAAGCGTGGGTGAATTCATCATTCGGCCATTAGGAAAGAGATCAAGATTAACAGAGTACCTTCTCAGAGGCAGACCTGGGTGAATACAATTCTGACATGATTTAGAACTGTGTCCCTGTGAGTTCAAAGCATCTGGAAATGAGTTAAACCTGCCTCCTTTGAGCTATGGGAAAATGAGGTTTTGTAGACACAAATATTCTCAAAATTCTTCATGGCCATTGTGTGCACTAAATTGGTTGGTAGTAAAAGAGAAAAAATACTTTTAAATATTTATTAATATT
This sequence comes from Dipodomys merriami, assembly GCF_024711535.1. Taxonomy (NCBI): domain Eukaryota; kingdom Metazoa; phylum Chordata; class Mammalia; order Rodentia; family Heteromyidae; genus Dipodomys; species Dipodomys merriami. The sequence continues at coordinate 2,381,525 of NW_027202382.1, read as the reverse complement.
TATTAATACTATTAATATTTAATTACTTAACAATAATATTTATTGTACCAATAAAAGAATAAATTTAAGGATGACTTTGGAGAGAATACAAAAAAGATAAAATGTTTCTATAAAGTTAACAGCTTTTAAAAATACATATAAACTCACTTGAGATACTTGAAATCAAAGTCAGTTGATTTAGACATAGGGATGGAGCAGAACATTCGTGAGAAATGTTCCTATGAGAAAAAATATAATAAATAACCCTCCCCTCATAAAAATTACAGTATTATTTTCTTGGAAACCATGAAATGATGGAGGACATCATAATCTCATCATTTCTATTATCTTTTCAAGTGGAACTTCATTTGAGAAATTATTGGAAGTATATTTTCCATGAGAGGTTCATACATTACTGCCAATACTGTCCCTCTCTCTCTGAAGCCCTCAAAATTAGTATGTATAGAAACACATCCAAATTTTGATTAAAATATTTTTAAGTAGCATAGTAAATGCTTTAAATGTTTTTCCTTTAGATAAAGGAAAAACAATTCAATACAAGATTGTGCCAGGCAACTAGGAAACAAACTTTGAGATGAAAATAAGAAGAGACAACAGTACTTACCCCAGATTTCTACATCTAATCAATCAATGTCATTAAAATGCCAAAGTTATTAATTAATTCATTTATTTATTCATCACTAAGGCATTAAAGACATTTTTCATGATAGTTTTCCCCAGGGTTAGGCTCTGTGTTGGGTGCTGCTGATATGTAGAGAGATTAGGCAGTCTCTTCCCTTGAGAAGCCAGCTCAAAGTTTAATGGGAAGAATGAAAAAATAAATTATCACCAGAAAACATGATGAATGGACAGCAATTAGGCTGTGCTTTGGAATCCATTAGATCAAACCAGACCTAATTCATAACATGGCCACTTCCTAAACAGTGTCAGTTTGGGCAAGTTAATGTCACAAAGCCCTGGTTACTTCACCTTTAAAATGGACAAACTGAGTCAGCCTCATGAGATTTTGTGAGGATTAAATGAGAAAATGTATATCAAGGACAGAATGTAGCATCAAGTAAATGGGAAATTAATGTTAGTAATAAGGACAATAATTCTGATGGTGATTATAGCCCAACAGCAACCATGGTAGAAGCCGATCCAGGTCATATGCTGAGAAATGGTGAACTCCAAGGCCAGGGTCAGGGAAGGTATTTGGAACGCGTGGCACCTAAGATGAATAGTAAAAATAAGAAAGTATTTCAGGATGTCACTACAACACAACATAAAGGCCTGACATCAAGAAAGAGCACTACATGCAAGTAGAGTGTGGATCAAGTGGTAGAGTGCCAGCCATGAGCAAAAAAGCTAAATGTGAGTGCAAGGTCCTTAGTTCAAGCCCCAGTACTGGCACCCAAAAGTAGGGGGGGGGAGGAGGAGGAGGAGGAGGAGGAGGAGGAGGAGGAGGAGGAGGAGGAGGAGGAGGAGGAGGAGGAGGAGGAGGAGGAGGAGGAGGAGGAGGAGGAGGAGGAGGAGGAGGAGGAGGAGGAGGAGGAGGAGGAGGAGGAGGAGGAGGAGGAGGAGGAGGAGGAGGAGGAGGAGGAGGAGGAGGAGGACTTCATCAATCATACAATGATGAAAGAATTAAAGTTTATTCTGAGAACACTAGAGTTCATAAAAATCAGCGACAAAATAGATGAAGAAATTAGTACTTTATTGATTGAACTGATTGGATAGTAATGTAAAACTATTTGGACAAGGCATGAAGAAGATAAAAGTGGGTAGAAGAGTAGCCAGTTGGAGAGCTGCTGCTTTAATTTATCATGGAAGCAGGGCCATTACTAATAAGTCGCAGTGGGCTGGAAAGAAACAGATGGACCTGAGAGATACTGAGACTTGGGATTGGCAAACTTTATTGAACAATCAAATGAGAAAGGAGAAGCACAAGTTAAGCTTTGTGTTTTTGGCAGCAGGCATGGAAGGAGAGTGGTGGTATTCATTGTAAAAATAAATAAAAGAGCAAAAGCAGATCTGGAATAAATGTGACTTTAAACTATCTAGTGTTCTGGATAGTTTCATGGGACACTCAGAGAAGGATCTGGGTAGAGGAATGATTTGGGAGATGTCCCATGGGATGAGAAGAATAGTGAGAAGATAAATGTTCACAAATCACAGATAACCCACAATAAGATGGCCTTGCTAGAGAGATCAATTTTATAATATGAGAAATCATATATTGCACATGCACATTAAGTATTTACTTATACTAACGATGCCTTTATGGATCCTGTGGACCCTTTAAGTGCCAGAGATTCTTCCATAGATTTAAGGGGTCCACACCCAGATGCACAGCTAGAATCAGGGATGCCAGTTCCTTATCTTGAACATGGTAGTAGATTTATAATAATTTCAAAGTTAATTGATCAATATGGCAGTTATTAATATTCTGATGAAAAGGATTAATTATGATGGAAAGACTGTAAAGAACACAATAGACAAGAGACACTCTATCATTAACCAAGCATGGCAGATGCTGCCACCACCCCAGGTATTTATATTCCTTGACTCATTTTTCTGCTTTCTAGATGTTTGCTGTTAATTGGGACATCCTGTTCACAGCTGACTGTTCAGGGTTTGCTTTCTTCATCTAAGAAAACTAAATTTAAATGGAAAAGGAATAAGAGTGTAAGCTAAAAAAAATTGCAGTGAAAAAAAGACTTAGAAAGTAGAACTAGGTATCATGGGAGTTAACAGAGACTTCTGAAAGCCTGAAGTCACACAGAGAGAATAAATATTGGTGTGGATAGCCAAAGCAATGGAAGATACAACAGAGGTAAAAACATTAATGAAGTTTAAAGTTCATAATCTTTAATTCTGTGAGCCTCTTGAAGGCTCTGGAGGTCCTAGCATGGTGCATATAGAGCATAAGTTTTACAAAAGTATCATTGATAGATTAAATAAATGAAATATTTAACCAAAATTAGTTAAATCTGCCATTTTCCTGTTTCACATTTCCCTCCCTTCTGTTTTCTCTCAAGCAAAATTTCACTGACGTGCACAAGAGTACTTTTGAGATCAGGCTAAGAGAAGATTGAAATTGGGATTGACTTAGCTTGGATTTGGTAAGGTTTGTTGATATTAATTATTATATGTTAGGGTATGAACCAGTTGTTATTACTTATCCTAGGTTTCTAGAAATACTCCAACTATCCACTATATTCAATAACACAATATCATGATGGCAAAAGAAGGCCTTTAAAACTACTGGAATTTACCGTGATGTAAAAGGCACTGAATACCAGAATATGTGGATAATGAGTAAAAAGAGGGCTCGCATATTTTCAACCAAAAGCAAATCTGTGGAAAATTCTTCTACTTATTAGATATACAAATTCTTTTGAGCTGAAGATTTGTTTTTACTGACAAGTCAAAATGGAAATTCATCTTGCATATAATTCTATATATAATATAATAGAATGGAAACATATTTTTTATATAATTACAATATATCAGATATTTTTAGCAGTACTTATATAATTAAAATTTACTTGAACCATGTGTTTGCAGAATAGAAACTGATAGCAGTACTACAAACAAGAGTTCCTTAAGACAATATTATGAATGGGCTTTACAAAGGCTGATATTAATCTGGAAACATTATGTGACATTATTAACATTGAGTATTGAAGTTTAAAGAAACTCTCAAAAATACCAATAAATTGGTTAGATTAACAATACTGAAGAACAGAGAATTATATTTATGCTCCCTATAAAATAATGTCAATATGTTGAAATAAGACCAGGTGATTGAATAACATACAATCCATCTACTTAAGAAGATGTCTAATAGAGGGGGTCAGTAAGGAATAAAAATACTATCTTGTGCCAAAACTTAAAGGTGTTTGAAAGAGGAAGTACTAGGGCTAGATACAGTACAAGGATGCCATAGAAGACACTGTCTTGAGCACCAACAGATATTTTATTTAAAAAAAATTCTTACCAGCCACCACTACTTAGAAGGCTACAGTGCATCTAAGTACTATTTTTGTTGTCATTATTGTGGTTGTTGATGCTTAAACAGAAACCCTGTCTTGAGCTACCTCTTTTAATAAAAGAGTTGTGAACTAGGTGGACCATAATACAAGTTAAAAGATGTATCAGGAACCAAGAAAACCCTAGTCAATTGTTTTTTTTTTTGTCTTGAAGTAATCTAGTTTCAAACTAGGGATTTTTCATTTTTCCTTTGTTTTCAGTTTTTCTATAAACTTGAATTACAGAATACATTGTTTTAGAAAGCTGTGGCCTAGGGAATTGAAATCTAAAATGAGAATTGAAATGCTAGATCATTTGTTACAAGTGGATACAACTGGAAAAATTGTGTAATCTCCTTCAATATATGTTAATAGGTTGTCTTTAGGTAAAGACTTATTTCAACCCTTTTCCGTCAAGTATGAAATAGCCCATAAAATGTTAGATTTATCTCTGTGGCTACAGGAAGGAACATCTATCTACCTTGTACACAGTAGTAACTACAACTTACGTTTGTTGAACTAAATTTTTCTATCCCAATACTTATTTAACATATTATCTTGATATTTTTACCCTGGGGATAGCATTCATTTTATCGCCTTATATTGTAATCATTTGAATTTCACACTACAGCATCTTATTTAATGCCTCAAATATAATAGATGCTCCTTCATATTTGAATGAACACATGCTTTTTTTCTTACCAATGAAAGAGATTTGATTTCTTTATCCCTCTGTATAGTAGATTATATTACTGCTCTACCTGAAATCATTTGGTGGCTTCCCATTAAAACAGACTAATTAAAATAACAAATCTAGCTTGGTGCTAGTGGCTCATGCCTATAATTCTAGCTACTTAGGAGGCTGAGATCTGAGGATCATGGTTCAAAGCCATCCTGAGTAGGAACCAGAAAACCAGAAGTGGAGCTGTGGCTCAAAGTGGTAGAGCAAAAGAGCTCAGGGACAGTACCCAGGTCTTGAGTTCAAGACCCATGACCAACAATAAAAAACAAACTAAAACTAATTTGTACATCTCTTTAATCATTCCTAAAAGAATGAAAATGAATAACATCTTAAACTGTTTAACACAAAATAAGAATAAGATTCCATGGTAAAATGACCAAGAATTTGATTATGAAAATTTAAACAGGTCTCCTTACAGCAGACTTGTTCAATATGTTTAATATTAATATTGTTCAATATATTTAATATTAATATTAAAGTAGTATATCATGACTTTTAAAGAGAGGGAACATACTGCAAAATTTTTTCCTAATTAAAATTAATATTAATCATCAGGCTAATGATCCAAAATGGAAAACACTGCTATTGATCAAAGTAGGGAAAAATCTGCACATAGCTTGTATATGATAAACAGAGAATGTTCTAGTCATTTTTATATTATTGTAGCTCAAAGTGATCTCATACTTTTTTTTTTGTTAGTCATGAGTTCTGAACTCTGGGCCTGGACGCTGTCCCTCAGCTCTTCAGCTCAAGGCTAGCACTCTACCATTTGAGCCACAGCGCCACTTCTGGCTTTTTCTGCTTCTGTGGTGCTAAGGAATCAAACCTAGGGTCTCATGCATGCAAGGCAAGCACTCTACCACTGAGCTACCTTCCCAGCCGTGATCTCATATCTGTTTTATCATCTGACATCATGATTTTTTCTGATGCCATGGGAGGACACATGGGTCAGAGCAGAGTGACTTGTCCGTGTCTAGGTTACATGAAACATCATCATGTTCAGAGCATCTATCATGTACTGTGGATGGAAAGGCTGATTGCGCTTAGTTTGAAAAAATTAGTAAGGTGATAGTCTATTGTGGATCTGATGGAGAGTGTTGAAAACTAATACCATAAAGCCAGCTGTTAGACTGAGTATATTTTCAGTGTCATTTTACATGCAATTGCATATTGATGTCTACTGCATGGAACAAGTTAATATGCCATTGCTCTAGGGGTCTTTAAAATATACACACCTCATTATAGACATTAGCTTCTAAAACGTTCCATCCTGATGGAGTAGGAGAAAGCATAGGTTGAATCCAGAGAGGTTTAGTCAGTGATAAATGACCTTAAGACATCTGGAAATCCAGTTTAGAGTAGGACAGTGAAGTATAAATGCTTACCAAACCTTTCAGAGGTTTTTTTTTTTTAAAAAAAAGATGGGCAAACACTAATCTCTAAACATCTTGAATTTATGCATTTCACTGATTTGAAAATAATTTTACATATTCTAATATCTGAGATTGAACTATTTCTTATAATCTAATAACAACTAACAATAGCTTTCATAAATTCAGATGAAAATTCTTTATTAGGGAAGATTTTTTCCCTATGTGTCTATATCAATATAAAGAAATGTGTTTTATTGCCATACTTTGTGTGTAGCTGTTTTGATTGTTTTAGTCATCTGTATAAGTAGTCTTGTTATGTGCAAGTCTATTAGTAAATTCTTTATGCTAAACATATTTCTCTGTATGGATTGCACAAAATATAATGATGTATCTTTCATCAAGGCCTTATGAGTTCAGTGGCACCATAGGCTCAAGAAATGTGGCACTTGCAAAACTCAGAGAATTTTCTCCTTTCTCATCCAGGAAAGATCAATACCAGGAGGCAGGATTTCCTTCTAGGATGATAATATCACATTGGAAAGGAAGAAACTTTTAACTTAGACTGAATTCATAACTTTCTGGACAATTGGGAAATCATGTCAAGAATACCAACTGTGGACAGGGCAAAAGAGTAAGAAAGGGGAGGAAATAAAAATCGGATAAGAAATCTAAATAAACTTAAAGTTGGTGATAATGTCTAATTTATGCATTTAGTTTGAAAAATAACAGACCCCTGTGAATTCTATGGCATTGAAAACAAAAATTATCATCAGTGATCATACAAGAAAGTCAAAGAGCCCAACTGATAGTAAGATACAAACAGGTATAATGCATATAATCAAAACATAGATTTCTTAAAGAAGGATGCTTCTTGAGAAACGTGTTCAGTTCTGATGCTTAAACAACTTTAGAACTACAAACAGAATTTAAAAACAAGTTGAATGGAGCATTGAGTTATTACACCTTGACTGTTAAAATCATGGCAAGGAAAAGGTATACAGTTTTGTACAGGGGGCACAAATTTGAAACAGATGAAAACTTGTCTGCTTTACCAAACAATGCTAACATAGGGGCTGGGAAGGTGGCTCAGTGGTAGAGCTCTTGCCTTGCATGCATGAGGCCCTCGGTTCAATTCCTCAGCACCACATAAGCAGAAAAAGCTGGAAGTGGGGCTGAGGCTCAAGTGGTAGAGCGCTAGTCTACAGCTGAAGAGCTGAGGGACAGCGTCCAGGCCCAGAGTTCAGGTCCCACAACTGACAAAAGAAAGAAAGAAAGAAAGAAAGAAAGAAAGAAAGAAAGAAAGAAAGAAACCACAACAACGTTAACATAAAACAAAGATGAATGAATGAATGACAAGCCTCCTCCGAACCAAGTTAGAATCCAATTTTGGATTAGTTCAGGAGGAGCATCCAACATTCCAGGATTTATTCCACCTCCTGAGCTACACATCTACAGCCAAGGTCACCAACGGTCAGTACCATCTGGTTCTATACAGGGGTAGACACATAGAAGAAGCAAGCTACTAGCCTAATGCAAGAGATAGGAGTCCCCTCAAGGTTTGCATAAAGTTGGATCCTCCTTGCCTTTTGGGTTATAGTATATTGATAACCCATCTATGTCTTTGTCAGAGGCAAGATGGCAAGAATTCCAGGCTCAGTGGTCTAATTCAAATGTTGATCAGCCACTTCAAAGTTTTCCTTCTAGAGAAAAGCCAGGCTGAAAGGAAGGAAGTAACTGGAGGAACATCTGGAGAGCAGAAGACAAGCATATAGGGATCTTGCATTTCCTCTTTGATGTTCATATCACCTATGTAGAGAAATAGCCCACTTGTAAATTTTAGTTTAGCTTCTAACAGAGCACTCATCCAATAGGCATCTGTGTCACAGACCCTAAGGAACTAATTTGTGTCCCACTTAAATCCAGCTGGATCACTCACTTAACCATGTTTCTCGCCATGGTTCAGGCACAAATCCATCAGCTCAGAGTTTCTTCTGCCCACCTGTAGTGGGGAATCCCAGCTCTCGATGAATCCAGCTCAGGATGTTCTTTGATCTGGGAATGCTTCAGAAGCTTCAGATCTGATTGTGCCTTGAGATTCTAACCTTCCATTTCATTTAATGAGTCTTAGAAATTCACTATCAGAACATGGGTCAGTTTCTACTATATTATTTAAAATACAAATTTGAGAGTCTTCTTTGAGTCTACCAGTCCTGGCTTTCCATGAACTTATTTCTCAAAGGATGAGGTTTCTGAAAAAAAACATGAAAATTTAACTGTAATTTTTTTGTCGTGTGTGTGTGTGTGTGTGTGTGTGTGTATGTGTGTGTGTGTGTGTGTGTGTGTGTGTTTGTGTGTGTGTGTGTGTGTGTATGTGTGTGTGTGTGTTAGTGGGATTGAACCCAGGATGTTGTACTTGATATGCAGGCACTTTGCCCCTGGGCAACATCCTATCCCTACCCCACTCATCAGAATTTAATTCCTCCCTGCATGCTATATACCTTAGGTCAAGATCTTACCTAGCAACAGGCAATACTCGTGCTTTTCATTTCTTTAACTCTAAAGGACAAAAGCAGTATTTAGAGCAACCACTAGCCAAACATAAGCCTTGCTTGTGTGTGTGTGTGTGTGTGTGTGTGTGTGTGTGTGTGTGTGTGTGTGTGTGTTTTAACCTGGGTAAATTTAATATGGCTTCCTGTGAGCACTGTTTTGAAATGCAGGTTACAAATCTTACTAGTGCTTTTCTATGAGATAATTCAAGAAAAGCTGATATAATGCTTGTATACTTGCCCATGACTTAACAACAAAGTAGAAATGAAAGAGGAGGAAGCAAGAGGAGAATATGACATCTCTTTCCCGAAAAAAAATGTACTATTTAGCAAATTGGGACATCAGACTTCAGAGTAAATTTATAAACAGAACTAGTTAAAGCCACGGTCTCCAAGGGTATCTGTGAGCATCTTTTTTGACAAATGCCAACTGAAATGACTAGACAGCAAATGTAGCTCCACTGCCTGTCAGTTTGCAAACACTTTTTCCCATAGTTCTATTTATAACTATAAATGGGAAGTTTTGTCTTGGCAAAAAGTCTGATTAAGTGTTCCATTTAATAATGTAATGCAAAGAATGCTTGCTTTTGCTTCAACCTGCTGTTCTCATACTCCCTCATGATGTTTAAAATGGAGATTTGGTAACTGTTTTCTAGGTGGGTGTGCCATTATGATGGATGTAATCTCGAGATACAGAATGAATAATTAAATAAGTATTGAATTCCTAATCTACTTTATTTTATCTCTATACATTATTTTAGCCTTAGGAATACTAAAATTGGCTTTACATGGTAAGTTTAAAGCAGAATACTTCATGGAAACTTCTTTCTTGCCCCTCCCCACATCTCTCTGTCTCGGTTTCTCTTTGTTTTTGTCTGTCATTTATCAATCTTTTTCTCTCTCACACACTCACAGAAAATGAGATCTGATATCTCTATCCTTTGTAACCTGATCTCACATTTCTAGTATCAAAGATACTATCCCCATTCAACAAAATCTAATAAATTCATCAAGGACTTGCAGCAGCATGGGACCAGAAAAGCATGCTAGGATTAGATTTTACTAATGGAATCAGGGACTTTAGCACTCTTGTAAAGTATGTAGGTTTTACAAGTTTTACTTTTTAACAAATCAACTTCAGAATTTCAATCAATACAAACTCCAGGTAATTTAAACTGCGGGACAAGCCATCTAATTGTTTCAAGTCTTTTATTCTTTTCACTTCTCATCTTTGTACTTTATAAAGCTGAAGCAATCACTTCTATCCGGCTCTGTTTCCTCCTACCAGGCTGAATCTTTTACACAAACGTGATACCTTCTAATTAAAATCATCATGACTTTTCCACAATTGCCAACTGCAATGCCTCAGCTAGAACAAACTAGCAAAAAAAAAACCCCAGAAATCTGATTCACACTGGCTTATACTCTAGGATATTTGTTTACAAACAAGTAGTCGGAGACAGAGTAGATTTCAGGTTGATGTTTTCACAGATCAATAATGTTACCAAGTCACCAAGAACCTAGATGCTGCAGCTGTTCCTCCCCTTTCCCCTCTTCCCCCTCCTCCCCCTCCTCCCCCTCCTCCTCCTCCTCCTTCTCCTCCTCCTCCTCCTCCTCCTCCTCCTCCTCCTCCTCCTGTTCCTCCTCCTCCTGTTCCTCCTCCTTTTCCTCCTCCTGTTCCTCCTCCTCCTCCTCCTGTTCCTCCTCCTCCTGTTCCTCCTCCTTTTCCTCCTCCTGTTCCTCCTCCTCCTCCTCCTGTTCCTCCTCCTCCTGTTCCTCCTCCTTTTCCTCCTCCTGTTCCTCCTCCTCCTCCTCCTGTTCCTCCTCCTCCCCCTGTTCCTCCTCCTCCCCCTGTTCCTTCTTTCTCCTTTTCTTCCTTATTTGTCTATAATACTGACTCTGTTGTTTTCTTCCAACCCTAGTTTTTTCAAGGTTGGTGGATGGGTGCAGAAAGTACTAAGTCATTAACAGGAGAGAGGCTATCTCCAGAAAGAATTTGCTATCTCCAGAAGTCCCTAGAAAGCTTCTCTTTACATCTCTTCCACCCAAATTGCTTAGCCTTTCCCAGTTCTAACCAGACACAGGCAAGATGGTGAGAATTTCTAGGATGGAATATATGAGGAGTCAAGTTCAGCACTCATCACACAGTATCTTTTTTAAAAATAATATTTTATTTTATTGTAAAGGTGATGTACAGGGGGTTATAGTTACATAAGTAAGTTAATGAGTACATTTCTTGACTAACAGTGTTACCCTCTCCCTCATTTTCTCCCATTTTCTATCCCCCTCGATTTCCCCCACCAAGGTGTAAAGTTCATTTTAAACATAGTGCCTTATAAGTATCACTATTGTATTGGTTCACCCTTTGTCCTTTGTCTCATCATTTTTTAATTCCCCTTCTCTTCCCCAAATTAGATAAACATATATACAAGATACAGGGTACCAAAAAAAAACAAAACAAAACAAAAACAAAAATAGTGCCAACAGGGGTTAACCCAAAAGAGGAAAAAATGAATGAAAAAAATAACTTTACATAGTACATTTTAAGAAACAACAAAATCCCCAAAACCTCTTGTTTCCATTTCTTAACATTCATTTCAATTAGCATCATTTTATACAGTCATATGTACATAGCTGTTGAACTATTGTGATCCTGCTAGGACTATCCTAGACAGATACTGATTATTACAAATGAGGGAAACCATGGAGCCTATGTTTCTTTGGGTCTGGCTTATTTCACTTAATATGATTTTTATGATTTTTTCCAAGTCTTTTCATTTCCTTATCAAAGGGGCAATGCCATTCTTTCTGGTGGAAGGAAGCATAGAATTACCTTGTGTATATATACAACATTTTTCTTGATCCATTCATCTACTGAGGAACACCTTGGTTGATTCCATATCTTAGCTATGGCAAATAATGCTGTGATGAACATAGTTGTGCTGGTAGCTTTAGTGTGGCCTTGTTTGTGGTCATTTGGGTAAATGTCTAGGAGTGTGGAGCTCTATATATAGTCTTTTGGGGAACTTCCATACTGCTTTCCAGAGTGGTTGAACCAGTTTACATATCTACCAAGTGTAATAACATTCCCTTTTGGTCACATTCCTGCCACCATCTGTTATTATTTGTTTTCTTGATAATGGCCATTTTAACTGGGTGAGGTGGAATCTCAATGTAGTTTTGATTGCATCCTTTTGTATGGCCAGAGATGTTGAACATTTCTTCATGTGTCTACTGGCTATTCTTATTTCCTTCCAGAGAAGTCACTTTTTAATTTTACTTAATTCTTTATCATTTATTAATGAGGTGGTTGTTTCTTTGTGGATTTGTTATTGGGGGTTTTAATTTTTTGAGCTCTAAGTATATTTTAGATATGAGGCCCTTGTCCGTTGTATGGCTAGTGAAGGTCTTCTCCCAATCTGTGGGCTTTTATCTTGCTAGCTATGTCCTTTGCCACGCAGAAGCTCTGCAATTTAATGTGATCCTATGTATCCAGCCTTTCTGAGTTTCTGAGTCTTTATTTAGGAAGTTTCAACCTGTGCCAAGGAGCCCTAGCATATCCCCTATACCTTCCTATAATGTTTTCAGGGTATCTGCTCTTACCTCGAGGTCTTTGATCCATTGGGAGTTGATTCTGGTGCAGGGTGATATATAAAGATCTAACTTCAGTTTTTGACATGGGTATAGCCAACCAGCACCATTGTTGAAGAGGCTCTCTTCAACACCCTCAGATACTGTCACACAGTATCTTTACCAGATTTCACTGATGCAAGATACATTGAACAGTATGGGGAGGAAAGATTAAGATGATATCTTTATGGAGACAGTGACCCAGTTTGCTCAGAACTGAGGAGTACTTGGAACCTGGAACTTTTAGTGGGAAAGCTCTGTGATTCTTGCACAAACAAGGTACCATGAAATGGATATTTGCAAGAGCTGGGTTAGGGCCAAGGGAAGAGGGTAGATGAATGAAGGGAGAAAGGGGGGAGAATGAAAGCAAGAATTCACTGTACATACCACAAAACTAAGAAAAATAAGGGAGAGGAGTGGGTCAAAGGGAGGGGTGAAATGTTGAAGGGATGACACAGATCAAGATGCACTGTGTATATAAATTGCTTTGTTAAAATTCAATACATACATCCTAAAAATTTTAAGAAAAATGAGGGAAGAGTGAATTGGAAGGGGTGGGTTAAATGTTGAAAGGGGTGACATTTATCAAGATGCACTGAATTCTTAAACTGCTTTGTCGAATAGCAACTCTTCTGTACAACTACTTAAAAGTATTTTTTTTTAAAGATACCAATATATGGGCACTGGTGGCTCATGCCTGTAATCCTAGGCTGAGATTTGAGGATTGAGGTTCAAAGCCAGCCAAGGCAGGAAAGGCCGTGAGACTCTTATCTCCAATAAAACCACCAGAAAACCAAAGTGGTGCTGTGTCTCAAGTGGTAGAGCACTAGCCTTGAGCTGAAGAGATGAGACAGTGCTCAGGCCCAGAGTTCAAGCCCATGAACAACAACAAAAAAGATACCAATAAAATAAATTAGCAGGAAAAAAGTTGTCTTCTTGATCCTTCTCCAGATCCTTATCTGGAGCTGTTCTGTATATAGAAGAGAAGATGCATTCAGAGGCAACTAAATAAAAAAGCAGTGGTAATGGAATGTTTTAATGTCTAATAAAATTACAATTCTAATGAAAACTGTACCGTGTATGTAATCTGTAATTATAATACATATATCATAGGTTGAGACTGACTTGGAGTAAATTTTGAGGCTCCTTATTTTTTATTTTTTTGGGTCCGGTCGTGGGGCCTGAACTCTGGACCTGGGTGCTGTCCCTCAGTTCTTCAGCTCAAGGCTAGCACTCTACCACTTGAGCCACCGCACCACTTCTGGTTTTTTTCTTTTTTGCTTATGTGGTGCTGAGGAATCGAACCCAGGGCCTCATGCATGCAAGGCAAGCGCTCTACCACTAAGCCACCTTCCCAGCCCCTTGAGGCTCCTTATTAATCTTCCACTCATCCATCTTTTTGTTCAATCACTCTCCAAACTGGAATGCTCAAAGAAGAAACTGTTTCTACAAGTGGACCAAGCACTCCAAGAGAGAACATGTATGTTCCATCCCTCATACACAGCAGTATATCTACTTCTAATGCTCAGTACGTGTAGGCCTGGATTGAGTCAAATGTAACCAGGTAAAACATTTTCCTGCTTTAGTTTGGCCCAGGGTAGCCTATGACTGGCAGATAGCACCTGATTGTCAGCTGGGTAAAGGAAGGAACCATCAAAGTACACGTAACTGAAGTAAAGGAAAATAAGTTGTTATTTCTCACTTTGGCTCATAAATTAAGACGTTTTATTTTCTCTTTGAATTGAAAGTATCCCTTTACAGTTAAAGTTTGAAAACAGAATATTTTACATAATTCGAAATAATACATGATTGGCTCATTCATATTTCCTCTTCCCCTTACACTTCCCCTTCTCTTTCCTCCCCTCTTCTCTCTTCTTCTCCTCCTTTCTCCCTCTCTCCTCCTTTCCCTTTCCATCCATCTCCCATTTCAGTCCTCTTCCTCCCTTCCTACTATACTCCCTTCCCTTCCCCTTCCTCCTCTCCCATTATATTTTAGCAGTATCTTAATATGCAGCCTGTAATAGAAGCATATGATACAGAAGCCAATGATACAATGATAGAGGTTCCCCAAATACTGCATAACAGCGGTGAAGATAAGAGTGGACAAGCTGGGTGCCGGTGGCTCACGCCTGTAATCCTAGCTACTCAGGAGGCTGAGATCTGAGGATCACGGTTCAAAGCCAGCCCAGGCAGGAAAGTCCGTGAAACTCTTATTTCCAATAAACCACTAGAAAACCGGAAGTGGTGCTGTAGTTCAAGTGGTAGAGTGCTTGCCTTAAGCTGAAGAGCTGAGGGACAGCACTCAGGCCCAGAGTTCAAGCCCCACGACTGACAAAAAAAAAAAAAAAAAAAGAGTGGTCACCAGGGACTATGGTCAGAATATCAGGAAAAAATAAAGAGAATGCAATAAGTACTGCTTCTGTGGGGCATACCGAGGCAAATCAAAGTATATGGTCAAATAAAGCAAATAGGGTCAAATAAAGCTTGTTTGAGAGGATGGGAGATGATTTATCAAATTAACAACTATATTGTTCTTTCCCCTGGTACCACAAAGATGTGCTAGCTATGCTACCACTTATTACCCACATTGTTTAGTTTAAATGTTTTTTATCCTTATTAAAACATTTTTGGCTCTCAGATCATCCATGAATTACTAATTATTTTTGTAGCAAATAAAGAAACAGAGACTGATAGGATTGAGGTAACTTGTCCAGATTTGCTAGGAATTAGTCCTAACTTAAATGAAAATCATTTGAGTCTTTAGACACTGCCTTTTTGATTAACTCTATTCCCTTTCTCACAATAGACAATTCTGCCAATGTGGATACCAGATGGGAATATCTAGGAACTGTCCTATTAAAATTAAACTCTTCAGTTGGGAACCAAATTTTCATCATGCCAAGATATTGAATGATTTTGATTAGGGAATACATTTTTTTAAAATCTCAGTCATATGTAGAAGTAGTAACATACATTGGATATTCAATTAAAAGATCTTTTTAAGAACTAAATAAAATTAGCTTTTAGGACCAATTTAAGAAATACACATTGATTTTGGAAGAGGCATAAAATATTAAGCATGAGAATAAATCTTCACCAACGAATATGATGAACAGAGAAGCACATATTTTAATCCTTTAAGTGATTTTTTTTTACTAGGCAAACAATTTTACTAACTTTTGTTTCAACCTTTATTCCCAGGCTTTATCAGCTTCATTAGCTGCAAAGAATGAATTTTGTATAAGCAAAAACTGAAAAGAGCTGCAGTGTCCAGGGGGCTTGGGCTTAAAAATATTAAGAGATCTAGATTTTATCAGACCCATAAACAAAAGAATTTTAAAAAGCAGTCATATTATAAAATAGCAGCTCCTGTAACTTCTTCAAGTTATATCTTCTTCAGAAGTTGACTCAATTCAGTTTGCCTCATTCTTAGAAGCCTCATCAAAATTCTCCACAAGATCTGGAACTTCATCATCATCATCCTCGCCCGTAGCAAGTGGTGCTTTTCCATCCACAGATTGTTTGCCCAGAGCTTCAGCCAGTCCCCTTAAACTAGTCACACTGTCTGCACCAAGCTGGTTCAAGATGCTGGGAAGCATTTCTGTCAGCTGCTTTGTCTCAGCATGGCCTGAAAGGGTGAAATTATTTGCTGCCAAAGATGCCTGGACTTTAGGGTTGTTAAAGTGGATCACTGTTCCTTGGTTTGTAAACATATTCACCTCCTCAATATCACAGATATTGTTCACTCCTAACTTCTTTAGGGAGAACTGAAGTTTTTTGTCATCTGCTGTAGCTGTTCTGTGAACCACCTTCTTCTTTCTACGAGCAGTTCCTTTCCCACCAATGCACACTTGTGTCTGCAGTTTAGCGAGTTTTAGAAATGGGGCCAAAGATAAGGAACCAACCCAGATGCCCCTCAGTAGATGAATGGATCAAGAAAATGTGGTATATATACACAATGGAATTCTATGCCTCCATCAGAAAGAATGACATTGCCCCATTTGTTAGGAAATGGAAAGGCTTGGAAAAAATTATATTAAGTGAAGTAAGCCAAGCCCAAAGTAACATAGGTCCCATGGTTTCCCTTATTTGCAATATCTAGTATATGTGTGAGTCAAGCAGAAAAGGTCAGATAAGGTAATGTTAGGAAAATGAACCCGAAGATATGTATTCAAATGGTTTTTTCTTTCATGCATTTGTTTCTAATGCATTTATAAGATTATTTCTTTGTTGCTTTGTATGTCCCTCCTCCACAGTATAACCCCTGCTTTCACTGTATTTGATGTCGGTATAATTTGTGGAGGGGAAGGGGAAAAACAAGGTGGACCCGTTGCAACAATGAGAAGTACAAGTTGTCATGTCGAAAACGAACTTTACAACTTTGGTGTGGGGGGGAGGATTGGGTGGGGGGGGGGAAGCTGGGAAGGGATGGAAAGGGGAAACAAAGGAGGAGGCTACAATGCTTGATAAGAAATGTACTCATTATCTTGCCCATGTAATTGTAACCCCTCTGTACAGTATTTTCACAATAAAAAATAAATAAAAACTAAAAAAAAAGAAATGGGGCCCTGCAGGAGACTAGGGTTGGCACTCAGGGGGTTGGAGCAGACCAGCTGAGATTAGGCACACATGCTGGGACGCAAGATGGCCCTTTAAGTGAATTTTTATATCAATTTTTATGTTGCAGGAAATTTCCAAACACTTTCCATAAATAAAATTAAAAAATGAGTAAAATCCTTTTCTTCTTTCTATCTGGTTAAGAATTTAAGTATTTCTAAGAAAACATTCTACTTTTGCTAAAGGAAAACATAGTTGGAGTTTTAAACTTCTTCCCTGACAGAATTGTGCTTTTTTTTTTTTTTTTCCTGTGCCAATACTGAGACTTGAAGTCAGGGCCTGGGTACTTTCCTTGAGATTTTTTTTTTTTACTCAGGGTTAGTACTCTATCACTTGAGCTACAGCTCCACTTCCAGCTTTTTGGTGATTAGTTGGATTTAAGTATCACATGAACTTCCCTACCAGGGTAGAGCTCAGCCTCCTGAGGAATTAGGATTACAAATATGAAGCACTGAACTGTGTCTTTTTTTTTTTTTGTAAAGAACCATTTCTAGTAAAACTAGAAGGATGCAAGTTTTCTGTAGTCTGTCCCACCATGCACATAATGAAGTGAGTTTCCTCATTTAGATTTAATTAATCATAGCAATAATGCTTGAAAGAAAGAACTATCCATTAGAATCATTTTGTTCATCTAAGTGAAAATTAATGAAATGTTGACAATAAATCATGCAAAAATTAATGAACAAGAGTATTTTCTCTTAGGAGTTAAGAAAACCACATGCAGGATAACCACCTGAAAAATCCTGACCAACAACAATCAAGTATCTTACCTACTACTCAGGGTTTTTGAAAAGTATAGCATTCTGCAGTAAACATAACTTTACAAAGTTTAGCAAACTATCTTACCAAGGAGGTAATTATCATTGAAAGTTTTACTTGTGATTTCAATAATGTTTTTAATTAAAGAAGCTTTTAAGAAAGTGGATTTGAAAACATAAAGCTCTGACAGGAAAAAGTATAAAAGGACCCAATGCAAGGTATCGGGAATGCCCCCAATGTTTCAGGTCAGAGAAAATAAATGAGTTTGTTCCCTCCCGGTACCCAGCATGGTTTTGCTGTTATTAAATAGCAATGGTGTGAATCGACAAGAGACTCAACTCAGTCATGACTTCCAGGAAGAAGTAATCATGTAGAGCATTCATCTTACAGCCAAAGAAATTATTTTCCTTAGATGACCCCATGTCCAGCTTATAGTTAACCTCCATAAACAAATTAACACCTCCAGTGTCTCAGCATACATTGTTGTCCCTCCCTGTTGATCTTGGAGCTTTCCCTTGGACAGACTTATATTAGTAAAGGTGCAAGTGCTGTGAGGGCTCCATTGTGAATGGCTCTGGATTTTTTGTGTCTTTATCTGTGTTTTCCACTGGGCCCTGAATTCAATCCTGAGAAACCATTGGCCTTGCACATGGTTATCTGGGTTCTTCTCCCTTTGGAGGAAATGAGGAAGATTTCTCCCTGAGGTATTCATGCTGGGAGTTTGTCATTCTCTCCAGAGAATGCAGGCTAGCCTAACAGCTGATTGTTCCAGTCTGTGGCTGTGTGTTTTCCCATGAGATGCTTACCATGGAGAGAGACATCTCATGTTCACTGCAGCATGTAAACAAAGGGCAACCACAAGAATTGAAGTTTAGGTTGCCTGAAGGATAGCCCAACACATTCAGATCAATTTAGAACTCAATAACAACAGACTGATTTGTCTGTCTTGAAAACACTCAGGTATCTCATTGCAGAATTTACTATGCTAGTTGTTGAGATGACTGTGCTCCACATATTGGTGTTCCATAGTACTCAGGCAAAATCATTTCTTGATCTCTACCAGAAGTATGTTTTCCCTAAGCCTTTTGTCTTAAAATGAATCACATAACTCTCTCTCCAACCCTTTTTGATATAAATTGCTAGAGCAAATTTGCCATTACTCCCAATAAATAGAAAGGAGCTACTGTTTGATGTTTTGCAAATTATGGCTTAAGTTATGTAGCCTTATTCTAATTTTTAATTTGCTCAAACTTTGCCATGTATTTATTTATGATTTATTTTATTTTATTTTATTTCATCATTTTTTAAAGCCATTTCTGGAACAACACAAGCTATGGTTGAACACATTAGATCAGCAGTATTATTGTGATGAGACAATTTGTTCCTTTCACTGAGGAGTCTCCTGACATATATCTTTAAGTATACTGCCTTAAAAAATCATTAATATGAGCCACGGGAAGAGCTCAATGGTAGAGTACTTGCCAAAGGCATTGAGCTCAATACTCAGTATCAAGAAAATAATAATTTAATAAAGACTGCAATTGCAAGTATTTTCCTTTTTGTGGGTATTTAGTTTTTACCCTAATAACGACATGGTAGTCATCTCTATCCTTATTTGTAAAGTACTAAAATGTAGTTTCTGTGCTTAGAAATATGAAATGATGAGAGAAATATGAGATCTGAAATGTTTTCTTTATCTGAGGGCTAGTTATGATGTTCTGTCTGTATATACTAACTCTTTACAACCAGCTACTATGATACAGATGGAACCATAAGGAATTATAGCATATAGGTCCTATAAGAACTACTATGCTGTTGTGAGTACATCTTGATGAGATGATTTCAATAATTATAATACATATATAGCTTTACAAATACATTTTCAACAAATACACAGAAATATTAAGAAGATTATATTTTCTCTATATTTTCTAATTTTAAAATACAATAAATTATTTTGTGTTGAGGGCTATCCTAACAGGTTTTTCTTACAAATATGAAACATTTCACATAAATATGAAACATTTAATATACCTTATATAAGTACATAAAATGGGACTTCATTTTATATATTGATTTTAGGAAAATATTCTTGTACCTGTCAAAAATGTCCCCAAATCCCTCTCCATCAATAAATATATTCATAGCACATTGTTTGTAAGATAACTGATATATGCTTACAAGTTATTCTCTTGGACACTGTCTTGATTTTTGACACAGATTATTTAAGCAATTGCAATGAATTTAAAAGAAAGGAAGCTGAAAATTAAGAACATAATTTTTTTAAAATGTAGCTTACAGAAAATTCTAGTAAGAAAGGTTGCCGAAAAGAAATGCAGAATAGCAGCAAGATCCTATAGAGTCCATTCATGCGATCCTAAAATGTTAAAGTGGGAAATAAAAAAGGACATGCAATGACTGTGCAAAATGCACTATAGTTCACAGTAAAGTGATCACTGCTGCAGCAAAGAAACTGGATCACATTGTTAACTAGATATATAAGGAGCAGAAGCAATTTTAAGTATAACTGGGAAAAATCTAGAAGTAGCCTAGGTAAACATTTAATTAAGCATAAGCAAATGAAAGGAAAAGAGGACCCCTTCTTACATCAATAAATTCAAGAATGTCAGAAAAGAGAGAAAAACTTTGCAAAATTGCATAAAGAAATCTGAGAGCAAATTCATGGGGAGGCACACGGCTATCCTGGAACAGAGAAATAATTCTCAAGCCTACTGTTCCAGTGCCTTCAATGTGATATAGTCCCTAATTATGCTGCTTCCAGTAATTATCTCACCACTAACTATTGTGGTTAAGCAATCACAGAGAGCTAAAAACTGAACCATATCAAATCAAAGGTTCAACACTCAGCAATTTGTCATTTGCTTCCTTTATTTTGAAATCATAGAACTAGAGATCACTTTCTATATACCAATTCTGTATTTCCCATGTTTTTTTAAAATAATATTTTTCAGTACTCTTTGTCAAACGACTGTGTTAAGTAATAAACTTCAAAAGAAGAATGTCTCTACAACAAAGAAGAAAGCAGAACTATAATAATGTTCTGATGATTTATGTAAAAAAGAATAGCCATTATGCATTAAATGTTTCAGATTCTGATTCTTTTATGCATTCTTTGACATTACTGGCATTTATACAGTACCATAAAATTGCTATCATCATTTTGTCTTGGAATAAAGAGTATTCAGGTGGGGAGAAGTTACTTGAGAAACAAGAGTGAATAACCAACATTCTCACATCATTTAAAACAAATCCTGCCACCAACTGCCTATAAACTCCCTTCCCACACCACGTGTTGCTAGTTTAGGCCTATAAATGTGACAACCATGAAGTGAAATGCCAGCTAATACTACTGCAGTGGGGAAAACCACAATTCATCATATAGCAAAGACTTAAAAATTAATTTCATGCTTTTTAAAAAGGGGGATGAAAATTTAAAGGTGGATAATTATTCTTTTCATAGCTGAACTTAAAACTTAATATTCATTTTACTACTAACATCACTAAAAGCTTTGGGGACTTTTATATGGAAATGGCATTGTAAAAGGAAGGACTAAGAAGCTTTGGCTCTTCATTATTACACATATTCTTCAAATTAAAGGTAAGTAAGAGTTAGGGTTGTGGCTCAAGTGGTAGAGTTCTTGCCTAACATGAACAAAAGCCCTGAGTTAAATTCTCAGTACTGTAAATTAATAGTGATTAATGAAACAAACATGCATCGTGTCTTTTTAAAATTCACTGTAACTTAGATATTAGTCAAAGTAATTTCAAGAAGTAACTTAACAAAAGCTCATCTAGATAATAAGAAAATAACATGGTAAAATTAAGTCCCCAAATGATACTATAATATTTTATAAATGCAGATTCGTCTTTCATACTAGGATTAAAGATTTTTTTTAAAGACAAAATCTCAAACCCTTAGGAGAGGATAACAAAGGCTCAATAGCTATGTGCATATGATCATATAAAATGTTATTGAAATGAACTCCAAGAAATGGAAACAAGAGGTCTTTTACTTTTTGTGTTTCCTTTTCCCTGTTGCTGTTTTTTTAAATTTCTGTGCCTTTTGTTTTGTATGTAAATTTATCTGTTTTGGAGAGGAGAAGCAGGCACAGGAAAGGTGGGACAAAGACTGAGTACAACAGTGATACTCAATAGACACTATTTTGAAAATGCACCATACACCTCCTGGAGGAGGCAGGTTAGGAGAAAAACTGGCAGAAAGCAATCAAGAGGGAACATTGTTAAAAAAAATGTACTCAAGGGCTGGGAAGGTGGCTCAGTGGTAGAGCGCTTGCCTTGCATGCATGAGGCCCTGGGTTCGATTCCTCAGCACCACATAAGTAGAAAAAAAAAAGCTGGAAGTGGCGCTGTAGCTCAAGTGGTAGAGCACTAGCCTTGAGCTGAAGAACTGAGGGACAGTGCCCAGGCCCAGAGTTCAGGCCCCACAACCGGACCCACCCCCCAAAAATGTACTCAATACCTGACATATGTAACTGTAACCTCTCTGTATATCACCTGTAAATAAAAATAATCTCAATCCACAAAATAATAAATTCCTCATTGCTTTCCATGGAGATATTCAATTCATTTAATCCTAGATTAAGTAATACTATCCTGCCCTCAAATGATGTCTGGGAATTGTAAACACTAAACCTTAAGGCTAATCTGGAAATCTGGGTAGATGATAAAAGCACAGAACCAAGGAAATGTGTAAAACAAGCAAGCAAAGCATCAACTCAGAGTCGGGAGCTATTATGCCTTTAAATCAAGCTGCTTCGGAGGCTGAGAATGGGAGGATTGAGATTCAAGGCCAGCATACACAGAAAACTTCACAAGATTTTATCATAAAGAAAACCAGCAGAAAACAAACAGGGCTGGAAGTATGTTTTCAGATGGTAGAGCATCAGCCTGAGGCCCTGACTTACTAGAACTACCAAAAAAGGTCACTTTTGAAGTTTAAGTAGAAAAGTCAAGTTTTTGATGTTAAAAAAAGAGAAAAATGATCAAGATCCTCCATGCTCCCACCATTTCAATTTCTTTACCTATACACACCTGGCCTGTAATATGTCTCATTTGATTGTGTGCTCTAGGAGGGCAGAAAGGATAATTACGTCTAAATATTTAAGGATCCTGGAACAAAAGGAGAAACTCAATTAACAGTTCTTAAAAAGTACCAAAAAAATTAAGAGATACAGGCCCAATGATGAGACTTAGAAATTTTGCATCATTTCTGTAAGGTGTTTACAATGTACATGACAACAGAAAGGGTGGTAGAAGGGCAAGGCAAAAGTACAGAGACCTTTAAGAGCATGGCGAGAATCAAGAGACCTCAGAAGAGAAGAGCATCTTGAGTGAAGAAGTGGCTAATATGACCAGTGGAGCAGAAGTGTGAAGAATAAAGAAGCTTGGGAAAAGTGATCCTGCTGGGTTTGATCAGGAGGACATCAGAGGGTCAAGCATAATTTCTTAATGGCAAGTATGCTCATTAGTTCACAGGAACTGAAGGAAGGAACACACACACACACACACACACACACACACACACACACACATAAAATATATAAATCTGTCTATCTATCTATCTATCTATCTATCATCTATCCATCTATCTGTCTATCTATGTGTTAATATTTTTTTTGGTCAGTCATGGGGCTTGAAATCAGGGCCAGGGCACTCTCTCTGAGCTTATATGCTCAAGGCTAGCACTCTACCACTTAAAGCTACAGCTCCACTTCAGTTTTTGAGTAGTTAATTGGAGATAAGAGTCTCATAGGGACTTTTCTGCCTGGGCTGGCTTCAAATCATAATCCTCAGATCTCAATCTCTGGAGTAGCTAGGGTACCTAGGGTACCGGCAAGAGCCTAGTTGGACATTTCATTTTTGAAGGACATGATGGAGTATATTCAAAGTAATATGTATAAATACTCCTGGATGGTTGTGAAGGGCAGAGATGAAAGTGTTGTCTCCTCTAGATGGGCAGTATCTTTCAGTTTCAGGCAGTCTTGCTGGAGCAAATGTTTGATTAAATGGGGATCTTACGTTATTCAAATGGGACAACCAAGACAACTGCTTTAGTGTGGAAATCCCACACCCTCTATTTATGGTTTACTAACCAATGGCCTTCAGATATGGTGGCTACAAATACAATCCATTTGTAACTTTTTCTAATAAATCTCTGGATCTGAGGCACAAATCCTGATCTGGGCTAGCTTTGTTGATCTCAGTGGTTATAACAGACACTTAGAAGCTACTCTTTCTAAAAAGTATAACTTACTTGGGCCTGTGGGCATTGAATGGATAGCTTGATGAAAGCTTGGCCTCCCAGCTTCCATTTTGCATCTATCCCTTGTCTAAGCCAGTCTTTCTGTAGTCACCTGTCAACTACGTTGAATTCAGGAAAAGCAAGGTTGGTGGATAAGACCTGTGACAAGAGTTCAAACTGGCTCTAGTCAGTTAACAGTGACTTCCTTATTAGGACCAAACTATTCTGACTAATCCTTGATCATCATTAACCGGTCTCACTTTGCCTGGGATTGTGTAATAATGGTTCATTTCTCTCTTCTGAGTCTCCATTATTTCTCTGTTTAAACCTAAAGTTCAAGTCTATACCCTGAAAACGGGCTGAAATGGCTACTTTCCCATTCCTGCAGTGTGCCCAGGCCGTGTGACAGTCCTTCTTTCTATCTTTGCCAATTCTCTTTATTGGGAAGAGTAGCTGGACATGCAATGTGGACTCCCTGGAGTTGGGCCTCTGGCCTAGGACTCTCAGATCAGATGATCAGAAAAATAGTTTTCATTTCTGGATCTACTTTGAAACTCAATTTTAGGTTTTAATCATCTACTCACCACCCTATCCATGGCCCAAAGCAGTATCTACAGAAAGTTGTCCTAAGTATTAGGAAAAGACAGATGGGAGAAGTAGAGGAAAACAGAAACTATGTTAATTTTTTAAATACCCATACTATAATTTGTAACCTCATTCCTGAAAATTTAATATTCCACCCCAAACCCCACAACTGTGCAATTTAGGATTAGCAGATTAGGAAAGTTAATCTCAGTGTATTTAAGTAATTCCCCAAAAGGCCATGTAAGCAAATGTCTCAGGGAAGAACTCCAGAGTTATTCTTATTCATATTCAGCTATGTTCTATTGCTCAATGTGCTGTCTCAATACATTCCTGTTGCGCTGTTCATACATTCCTTCTGTATGTTCTCCATCCTTTAATTTGGCATCTGAAGGCCATTTGGAAATTATTCTGTAAAGAGTCCCAGCCTTGAAGAGCTGTGTTACAGTGAACATCCTGAGTTTAAGAATTTTCTTTATACATACAGATCTCTTTCCCACAGATGGTCATCAGGACTGAGAGAAACCACAAAAAATAATCCATTGTGACAGTGTTCATAATCCAGTCGTTCACATATTTGGGGGCAGAGGTGCACTAAAGTGGTAGAACATCTGCCTGCAGAGCAGCTACCTACAGGGGCAAAACCTACAGTCCAACCCCTGTACCATAAACAACAACAACACAAAACCAGAAAACTCAAAGCAAACATATTCAGGACATGTTCTGAAGCCTCTGTTTCCTTCTTGCCATACACATACCCTTGAAGCTGTTTTTGATATTTGCAGCTCTTTTAGTTCTTTGGAGATTCTGACATTTCTTTTCTTGCTCTACTATAAGATTCCATGTGCCCATGAGGTTCTCCAAAACAAACATTCCTCCCACTCTTCCCAATCTCAAGCCATGCTTGCTATTAAAAACAAAAAAACAAAAACAAAGGAGGAGGCAACAATGCTGGATAGAAATGTACTCATTACCTTGCTCATGTAACTGTAACCCCGCTGTACAGTATTTTTACAATAAAAAATGTACAAAAAGAAAGGAAGGAAGGAAGGAAGGAAGGAAGGAAGGAAGGAAGGAAGGAGAGAGAGAAGAAATTAAGAAATTAAGAAAGAAAGAAAAGAAAGAAAGAAAAGAAAGAAAGAAAGAAAGAAAAGAAAGAAAGAAAGAAAGAAAGAAAGAAAGAAAGAAAGAAAGAAAGAAAGAAAGAAAGAAAGAAAGAGAAAAGAACAAAAGGAAGAAAGCAAGCAAGCAATGGATAGGGAAAGTAGCTAAATTTAGACATATATTTTGGAGGCACCTTTTCTGGCAGGACTGGGGCAAAATTAAAATTTCCAAACAATTCTGAATTAAAGTCTCACATGGAAAGACTGTGAGAAATGTCATTGGCAAGTGGGAGGATGAGCCTTGCCAGCATTCCGGACAGGATAGATTCTTCATCACCTCTTAAAGACTTCACCTATCTTTCCTCTTGAGCTACTCTGCTGTTTGCCAGCTGAGAAAGCACAGCCCTAATCATGACAAGTGTTTAGTTTTAAAGGGCAGTCATTTTCCAAGTTGCTTTGACACAATGAATAACCTACTTGCCATCAATCAAAAATCAGTAGCAGCAGTTCTGAAGTCCTTACAGTCATTGCATTAGTCTGTGTGATCACCATTATACCCTGGGAGTCACTAGACATGCAAAGCCTCAGGAAATAGCAAAGATATAATAAAGGAAAAATATTTCATTGACAGTGTTTTACAGGTGATGGAAGGCAAAAATAAAACACATCTAAGCCACTTTATTTTAATAAAAGGCTCCAACTTTGATGATTTTCTTTAGTATTTGGGCTATCTTTAAAATTATTCTTACCAGTTAGGGTAAATCAGAATGTTAAGAGTTTCAGCATCCATTTCTCCCTCCTTTGGTCCAAATAAGCTTTCAGTTATGTATGGGTTTTTATTTATTAGTATAATTATTAACACATGCTATTAGTGGTTTTACTATAACATTTACATCCATGATCATGTCCATCTTCCTTTTCATCTGCCCTCTCTTCTTCTCTCTTGCTCCTATCCTGTGTCCTCTATCCTTTCACTGAAAATCTCTAGCCCTTATTCTAAGGTCATTTTATTTGTCACCTTGTTGAGAACAAGGTATGAAAAGAAAACCTGTAATACTGGCTTTTCAAAGTCTAGCTTATTTTTCTTTTTTTGTTGATGTGGGGGCTTGAAGTTGGGGCATAGGCGTTCTCTGTGAGCCTTTTTGCTCAAGGCTAGCACTCTACCACTTTGAATCACAGCTCACTTCCAATTTGAGGATGATTAATTGGATACTAGAGTCTCATGCACTTTCCTTCCCTGGCTGGTTTTGAACAGCAATACTCAGATCTCAGCCTACTGAGTAGTAGGATTACAGGTATGAGCCACCAGTGCCTGCCCATCTTATTTTTCTTAACATGATGTCCTGTAGTTCCATCCATTTTCCTGAAAAGAAAATGATCACATGTTTCTTTATGGCTGTATAAAATACAGGTTTATAAAGAAGCTCAGTTTTCTCTCACGTCTTCTTTATGAAGCCAAAGACATCATGGACCTAAGATTAGATTTCTATTTACA
The DNA here is from genome assembly GCF_024711535.1 of Dipodomys merriami. Classification (NCBI taxonomy): domain Eukaryota; kingdom Metazoa; phylum Chordata; class Mammalia; order Rodentia; family Heteromyidae; genus Dipodomys; species Dipodomys merriami. The sequence goes on along the minus strand of NW_027202382.1, from coordinate 2,354,385 downwards.
TTTTATTAAAGGAAACCTTTTATCCTCTGTGAAAGAGAAGAAAAACTTCTTCTATAGTTCTTCTAAAATTACCAGCCATGTGGTTATTACACTGTAGGTCATCACATTCAGGGTCAAGGATAGAAGAGTCCAAATCTTGAATGAAAGTCCCTACTTTAACTGGAAGATGATGGGTCATGTCTATAATATTAGCTACTCAGCTGAGATATGAGGATCACAGGTCAAAGCCAGCCAAGGCAAGAAAGTCTGTCAGATTCTCATCTCCAATTACCTACTAAAAGCCAGAAGTGGAGCTGTGGCTCAAATGATAGAGCACTAGCCTTGAGGGAAAAACAAACAAAACAAAACAAAACAAAACAAAAATAGGAGAAAAATGAGGGAAGGGGTAACAGGTTTGACAAGAAATGTACTTATTACCTTACTTATGTAACTGTAACCCCTCTGTACATTACCTTGGCAATAAAACAAAACAAAACAACAATAAAAGAAAAACAAAAGCTCAGGGACAGGGCCCAAGCACTGAGTTCAAGCCTTAGGACTGTCCAAAATAAACAAACAAGCCCTCATTCTAAGTATTCATGTGAGGGTGGGCAAGAACCTGGCATGAAGTAGGTACTCAATAAATAAATAATAGCTACCATTTGATGCTATCATTGTACTTTTACAAAAAGACACAAAGAATGATGACATTTTCTTAGGTTGAACAAAATTAATATAAAAACTTGAGGAAAAATATGAATGGAAAAACCAAATAATCTATTGATTAGCCTAAATTCCCTAAATTTTTCAAATATTAAAACCACTACTATATGGAAAAAAACCTAAACTGCTTGAGGTCAGAGAGTGGCCTGAGGGCCCAGATGTAGTCTTAACTGAGTTTAGCCACCTCAAGCTTGGTGTACAATTTATTACTTAAGTTGAACATATATGTGCACATTATCATTTCTTTACATATTTCCACTCTCTCCAGAGTATTCCACTTGAACTCACAGCATAGAGAATTGCACCATCTAGAGAAAATCAAATTTTCTCAGATCTGCTAGCACATCAAGTTGGGACAAAGGAGTTAGACTAGAGGAGCCAGACACTGCCCATGTGAGCTTTCCTTCAAGACTGGTTTGGGATGTCCATGAGGTTTCTGGAAAAAGCATTCTCCTTGGTGGACAAGATCATTTCCGTTCCTCATTTTGTCACAGCTCACAATGCCTTGGTCTATGGCTTATGTTCACCTGAAGGACTGTAGTAAATGAGTAAACTAGGATGGAGAGAAATAGAGGTGGATTCTACTTTAATGAGAAAAACATGAAAATGCTTTCTTTTACTTAAAGAAGATTTAATATATAAAATGTGAACTCTCCACATTGACCAAGTCATTTGGAAGTTTATTCACAAAAATGCACATTTTCTTCCTTCCCCAAGTTTTTCATTAAACTGCTCTTTACCTCATATGTAGGTAGCAACTTTTTATGTTCTTTTCCCAGATGGGATGGCCAGAAATGTAAAATCAACAAGTAAAAATTATTTATAACTTAAAAATAAGTACTATGGTTATTGGTGAAGGGACGACAGAGAAGTGCTATAAAACTTGAAATTGTGTTATTATATCCATTTAAAATATACATATCTTTAATTTTATGATTCCCATATCCCCTTCATATTTTTATTTCCACATCTTTTTTCATTGCTTTGCTTCTTTCCATTTATCACATACTTCTTTCTGTTTAACCACATAACACATTCTAAAACTTCCAATTTCTCATTTAGCCAGTTTCTTCTAAGTTCCCTCTTTTATAACCCTACTTTTCTTGTCATCTTCTTTTTGAACTCATGTAGAACAAATTTAAGAACAAAAAGGAAGTGTAGGGAAAGAAGTGGAAGAAAAGTAGTTGAAATAAATGGTGAGTTCTCTTAGAGAAGTAAGAACACAAAGGGCAAAGAGGATAGCAAGAATAAAGAAAGAATGAAAAAGTAGAAATGTTGTCAACATTTTCTACTTAGAGTCCCTGGGTACTCTCCAAATTCAGCTATTCTATTTAGTAAATGCTTTATTTCCCATGCCCACGGAGCAGGAAGGGGGATTTTAATGAAACCCTTTAAGGACCCAAGGGGATGTTGTAGTAAAGGAAATTGACCAAGATTGCAAAAATGGGAAATGCTGTTCATTCCCTAATTTCCTCACTTACATTAACACCTCCTGTAGGAATTGTGCCTTTTCATTTTGCCCAGTGACATAGCTTGTGTGTTTGTTGCCTTCATCCCATATTTATCATATACATTGTCATATACATTATACATTCAATTTTCCTTTTCCTATTCTTGGTCTTTCCAAGCTTGGAGGGCTTTTGACAAGCCCAACTTCCCTACTGTACATGGCACTCTGGTACTTCTATTCATTCCATTTTTCCAAAGACAAAAAATTACAACAAATTTTCTTATAGATCTAATGAATTTTCAATTTATGAGTCAGGAGAGTCTCCATTTTATAAACTAGAAAGAATGCTCCCACCGGTAATAGCATAACTGGGTTTTGTAAGCTGGGACAAGGAGACAGAACAACAGGAAAAAGCCCATTATAATATCAGATTACTTCAAATTAGTCTTTTGTTAAGAATAAAAGGAAATTTCCTTATTATGCTGATTTAGGCATAGAATCTTTTAGGTGGATTGGAATGTTTCAGCTCAAGAAATGTTGATCTCTTTGGGGATTCTCTACTTCCTTCAAGCTTCATTTGCTTATATGGTATTTAACAGGAGTTACTCCATTTTGGTTTGGTCTAGTTTCATTGGTCTTATTATAGGAACTCAAGCCAAACAATGGTTTCCATTCTATCTATCTATCTATCTATCTATCTATCTATCTATCTATCTATCTATCTATCTATCTATCTATCTATCTATCTATCTATCTAGTTGAGCAATATGAAGACCTTCAACATAGTGACTAATATCCTTACCCCTAGAACATTACCACTTTCTTTACAAAAATAAATAATAATACAAGAGGCATGGCCAGGAGCCCCCTTCAATGAGCATATGCAATTCCATTTAATTTTGCTTCTCTCACATGATCAATTGTTCTGCAGCCCACAGAAAATTCCTTTATCACAAATCTCAATCTCATTTCTTTCAAGGACTTTACTCCATTAACATTTTTACCCCAATCTTCTCTTGATCCTTAGTGATAAGAAAAGTAGTTGCCATGAATATGGAACTAATCAGAGTGATAAGTGGAAGACTTAAAAAAAAGAGATGCAATTGTTTATTTCAATACTTTACCACAAAGAAATGACAAATGTCTAAGGAAATGTTTATGGTAATTATCCTAATTGGACCATCATATAATGTAGTACATTAACAAATCATGACTTTGTATCTTCATAACTCTTCGCAATTATTATATACCAGTTAAAAATAAAATAGAACTTCAAAAGATTTAATTAGTACATAACAAAGAACACAATAAATACTAGAAGTATTTAGAGTTAGGAGAGCAAGACGAGGGAAGAAAAGTCCTTAGTGGGACAGTGAAAGTTTTCTCTGAAGATGGGATGTGCGGAATATGATACTACTTAGGGAGTAATTTGGACTTACTTTAGCATCATGTGTGTTATGTCATTAAGGACATAGTTCTCAATGACATGAAGAGTTGTAATGTGTAAGTTGTAGCATTCATAAAGTTAAAGCACAACAACAAAGCAAAATTAAAAAAAAACTTCCTCAGTCCTATCTTCTCTCTGGCTTTAATTCAAAAATTCTTGAAAGATTTCTTTATTTAGCATCTTTCCTTGCTCATTCTCATTACACTTTAGAAAACAGCTCCAAATAACTACCATTTATTGAGTGTTTACTATGTGCCAGACACTTGAGCTTCACATAAACCATTTTCATACTATTCAGATAATAATTCTAGCATTGTAATTTTCACTTCCCAGGTCAAAGGCATAAGCAAAACAAGGTCCTTTCTTTAATTTAGTGCTTTACACACATATTTCAAAAACTATCAGAGAAAAGCCAGCAAAAGTAATCTTTCCTACTTTCTTTTACTACTCTTTTTCTCAGAAGAGAAAGGAAGGCAAGGAAAAAAGATCCCCTCACCCAGGGAGGCATACAGTAAAGCTCTCATCTTACAAAGGGTTTGTTGAAGGCTAAGCACTAAGCGTCAAGACAATGGCAGAGGTCCCTCTAGCAAGCTAGGAAACATCCCCTGTACCCCATCTCATGAGACCAGAAATGAAGTAAGTGGGTTGGGTGTTCATGTATGCTAGTCTTTCTGAATCTGGAAAATAGAGACATAATTATAACTAACTGTACCTATTATTTAAGACTGTAGTAAGGGGGGCTAGAAAGAGGCTTAGTGGTAGAGTGCTTGTCTAGCATGCATGAAGCCCTGGGTTTGATCCTCAGTACCACATATACAGAAAAAGTTGGAAGCAGTTTTGTGGCTCAAGTGGTAGAGTGCTAGTCTTGAGCAAAAGAAGCTCAGGGACAGTGCCCAGGTCCTGAGTTCAAGTCTCAGGACTGGCAAAAAAAAAAGACTGTAGTAAGGAAGGCATATATTTCTAACAGTCACACATGATTGAAATGTAATAGTTACCAAACTTAAATAGAAAAATCACATATTATTGGGGTAACACACATGGTGTATAAGTATTTTTATACATCATATAATATTTAATTAAGATTAAACAAACTTACTTTCTCCAACATCTGTGATGTTCTTGTGGTGAAAACATTGAAAATCTTTTCTTCTAGCTTTGGATCTAATGATATATGTGTCATTTATAGTCACTCTTCTATTTAATACCATATCAGGACTTCTTATTCCTATCTTAGACTGGTCATACAGATGGGACATTTTTATTAAATCCATCTTTTTATAAAATACATTTCCTTTGAAGAATGAGTGAATGGAATGGTATTTTAAAAAATTTATCTAATCATGACCTCTTATTTAATAAGCCATTATCTCTCTTTTGGGTGTGCACCTTTCATGATGACTCTTAGGAAGAAGCAGTCAAATGCTACTGCAAAAAAGAAGGTAGTAACAAAGGACAGTGGTTCTGCCACTGAGATGCCTATATGAACAACTTTGAAAATTCATGGGGCTCAAATTATACTCAGGTCCAATAAAGCAGAATATCCTCCTGTAGACTTGAACATCTATGAGTTTTAAAATTCCATGGTAATAGCTGACATCAAGAACAAAAGAAAATGCTGGTAAAACAAAAACTTCATCTCAGAGAAGAAAGAATTGGAAGATTTCAAACTGGAGGAGAAAGCTATCTAAATGGAGAACTCCTAACCCAGTTCTTAGTCCATTATAACCTCCCAACAGGTTGGTTTCTATCAGCCCTATCCCAACTCATCTGCTACTCTCAGTAGCTTGGTGATGATCTTGAGGGAGAATACTATGAAATTCAAAGCCAAAGAAGAGAGACTTTTGTCCCTATTTGTAACTTAGTATTTTAGGATGGGACTATCTTATGTTTCCTTTGTTGTAGCTTAGGAAATTTCTGCTGATAAGTTCTTTGGTGCAGTATAATTTTGCTGGTGGAGATGGTAGGGGTGCCAAATTCCCTTTTCGTTCAAGAAAATACCACGTTGACAGTGGATGTTATGTTATAGAGTGCAAAGGGGGGGCTGAGAGACAGCTTAATTTTTGACTCTTCTGTAAATGCCAAAGGCTGAACTAAACACCCTGTACTCAGATGCCCTCCTAGGAAGGAAAAATAGAGAGAGATCTGAAAAGTCTATTGTAAATTGAAAGCGGATGGGAATATTATTAAGCAAGTATAAGCTCTGCTGCTATTCATCCAGCTGGGGAAGTAGGGGACTTATAAACAGTTAAATGATTTTTATAAAATAACGCTATATTTTTTGCATGTTTGTGATAGGTTGAATTTCATATAACTCCACAGAAAAATAGAAAAGTCTTTTGGCCTAGAAATTCTCAGCCTAGAATAAATTCTCAATAACTGTCAACTGAGACAGTTTATCCAAAGGTTATTTCACTACATAGGGATTAAGGACCAAAATTTGGGAGGAATGAGGAAGCTCAAGAAAAAGTAACTGAATCTTAGAGTTGGATGGGAAGGAAATACAGAAATAATCCAACTTAGTCCTGTAATTTTAGAAAATGTAATAGCAAGTTCCAGAAGATAAAAGAATCCTTGATACCTCCCCCCGCCATTGGTCCTACTTTCAACATAGGAGTGATCATATGTCCAGGACATATTGATGATATGTCCCCCAGTTCAGGTATTATAAAAAAAATGTGTGGCTCTATAGTTTGCTGCTTTGTACCATTTTCATGTTATTTTATGATATTTATGGTTTTGTTATGATTTGTCCCATATTTCAATCTGGAATGAGGAAGTGGTCATGTGCATAGATAGCATATAGTTTAGAGAACCCTATGAGTAATCAAACCCTTCAATACTGAATTATATCTGTGATAGATGGGAAGGAGCCTTCAATTAAGGCTCAAACCCGAAGACCTTAATGATAGAGCTTAGTATTGATGTGTTTTTATAGTGTTGGTGAATACATATTAACTACAGGAAAATGAGACTTGTGAAATTGGGGATTTGGTTGTATAGTAACAGAGACAGCCCTGAACTAGCCCTGTCAAATCTATTATTAAAATGTTAGGTGACTATGTATCCCATCTTTTGCACATCTAAAAAGTAACAAAGGAACCCTGCTCTTCTCATAAAGTGGTCATGACATTGTCATATTTACCTTAAAATATCAGGAGGTATTAGCATGTGCAATATTAATATTCCTGAGACATGCCATGCCACTTAGCCTATGATTGTCCATTTGTATCTTTCCCCCAGTCTCTTCTTTCCTTTTCCAACCCCAAGTGATGACATTTAGTGATTTTCATGCTAGTCCTACCTAGAACTAAGAGCTAACCTTTCTTTTTTTTTTTAAATTTTATTTTATTTTATTTGAGAACATACTGTACAGAGGGATTACAATTACATTGGCAGGATAATGCATACATTTCTTACCAAGCATTGCAGCCTCCTCCTTTGTTTACCCTTCACCTCCCTTCCCAGCCTCCCCCCTCCCCCCCACCCATTCATACCCCCCTCCCCCCCCACCGACATTGTAAAGCTTGCTTTAACGCATTTATAAGATTATTTCTTTGTTGCTTTGTATGTCCCTCCCCCACAGTGTAACCCCCTCCCCTGCTTTCACTTTATTTGATGTCAGTATAACATGTGGAGGAGATGGGGACAAACAAGTTGTTTAAGGATTCAGGTGGACCTGTTGCAACAAGGAGAATTACAAAATGTCATGTCAAGAGCTAACCTTTCTAAATCAGTTTCTGGGCCTTTTGTTGTTGTGGTGGTGGTTGTGGTTGTGATTGTTGTTAAATGCAATGTTTTGTTTTAAGAGCCAGATGGCAGACAAATCTTCTGTTGCTATTCATAAACCTCCCAAAAGGGGACGCTGCTACACTGTTGGTGGAACTGTGAACTTGTTCAACCATTCTGGAAAGTAGTATAGAGGTGCCTCAAAAGACTAAACACAGAGCTCCCCTATGACCCAGCAATCCCACTCTTGGGCATTTACCCAAATGACCACAAATCAGTCCACACTAAAGCCCCAGTACAACCATGTTCATTGCAATATTATTTACCATAGCTAAGATATGGAATCAACCCAGATGCCCCTCAATGGATGAATGGATCAAGAAAATGTGGTATATATTCACAATGGAATTCTATGCTTCCATCAGAAAGAATGACATTGCCCCATTTGTAAGAAATGAAAATTATATTAAGCAAAGTAAGCCAGACCCAAAGAAATACAGGCTGCAAGGTTTCCCTCAATTGCAATAACTAGAATATGTCTTTAAATCTACAAATTAGTCTAAAGGATAGTAAAAGACAAGTAAGTACATTTGGACATGATTAATTAAACAGCACTGTAAGCATTCACTCACTGAAAACAAAGAAGGACATTCTTAGAAGAGGATCACAATGGTTTAATAACTATGTGCATATGACCATATAAAATGATGCTCATCAAAATGAACTCCAAGAAATAGAAATAAGACGGGTTTTTTTAGTGTACTATTTGTTGCTTTTTTTCTCCTTTGGTTTATTCCCTGGTGTCACTGTTTTTTTATTTCTGTACCCTTTGTCTTATATATAAATTTATCTGATTTGGGGGTAGAAGGGGAATCACAGAAATGGCGGAACCAAGGGTGAACCAATTCAAAAGTGATACTCACTAGATTCTTTGTTGGAAATGAACTATACAATTTGGGGGTGGTGGGGGTAGGGGAGAGTGGTAGAAAAAGGAGGAGAGGATAACACTGTTCAAAAAGAAATGTACTCATTATTTATGTAACTGTAACCTCTCTGTACATCACCTTTATAATAAAATTTAAATTAAAAAATGCATTCTGTCTTGTTTTAAGGGCTAGATGGCAGACAAATCTTATATTGCTACTCTAGCTTCCAGATTTTGCTGTCTAAATCAGTCATAGGGAAATGTACCTTTTAACTTTCAAGTACCTTTGTTTTCCAAGTCTGTTCTTTCATAAAAAGTCCCTGTTGTAAGCAATGTGTAAAATTCTAATGATGTTAAAATTATCTGAAAACTCATCCCTATTGTGGAGGCTGATGGTGAGAATGTGTCATGAATGCTCGGAGATTTAATAGCAGAACAGAGCCCAGAGCCCTGGTGGTGAAGAAATTTAGCTTTATTTATATAATATATCTATCCTGCAAGTTCTGGGTTTCATCAAAACCGCATCTGGCTCCAAAGAGATATTCTAAACTAGAATAAGCTTTGCCTCCTCACGCCCTAATACCCACATTTATTTGTGATTGTGAAATACATTTTCCAAAATTCAGAACATCATAAAAAAAAGTTGATACATTTTATAGTGACATGTATTTCATGATTCTAAAACCCTGTTTAATATAATTCTATTACCCTTTTGTGTTTAACAATGTATGTTCAAAGAATTGAATAAACCTATCACAATAATAAAACTATTATGCTTTAGCAAACATATATTTATAAAGCAAATAAAAATATCCAGTAAGTCTAAGAGTAACAACTCAGATAATATCAGATTCCATTTAAAAGAAAAACCTCCCTCTTGTTCTTCGTGTGTTTTTAAGGTTTGGCAATATATGCAGCTTGCAATGTGATATAAGTTTCAGATGCACTCCACCCTTATTAAAATACCAACTGCAGGAGACAGACATTTGGTGTATAATCATAAAGTATTATTCTAATGATGGAATGTATGATAGCTATGTTGAGTTCTATATCAAAAAGCAAACATAAATCAAGATCTTTAAACAAGGTCAGAATGGATAATGCATATACATATATATGGGCTTAAAATACAAAGCATTAGAACATGCATAAAAATTGTATGAGTACTGCAAAAGCCAGAAATCACCTTCTACTGTAGCCATGTATTGCTTAAAACAAGAATTAATTTTCCATATTTAGATGTTAGTACTTGTGGATTGCAAATAAAAAGAACTGGATGTGAAGGTCACTAAGAATTTCTACAAAAAGTTAAAACAGTGGCTTTCAGGGTAATTGTCTTGTAACAATCAGAGCAACATTTATTAAAACTGGCTTTTGGGAGACCGGAGGAAGATGGTGGAGGAGAAGCTGGAGGCTAAACAAGCTCTTGCAAAGAAAGCAGTTTTAGTGTTCAAGTGAACAGTCCTAGGCTAGAGAATCACACCTAGTGTGCCATCACAGTACAGAGAGTTTGGCCAGAGAGAGAAAATCCAGGCAGCTTGGTCAAGGAGACAGATCTGAGCACTTGCTGGTAGCCACAGCTGTGGCAGCTGTGGTGGCAGCAGCAGCTGCTGCCATACCAACAGAGAGAGTCTGGGACACTGGCACCAGATGCAGCAAGCAAGCGGATTCTACTCACTACCAGCAAGAACTGACAAGAAGCAGGAACCAAGAGGCTGGTGTGAGTGGAACCCTGACACCTTCACTCCTTCTCACGTAGCCCTAGTGGGAAGGCAGTTCCTCCCCCACCACCAGAGAAGATCTCCATCTTTGATACTGACAAGGGCCGGGCCTTTGAAACCCAGGTCTTGGAAGGAAACAATTGGAGCCATTAGCAGGTCACAAGAACCTGACCTGACTTGCCAGGCTCAGCTCCACCCAGGGGAAAGACACCAAGCCCATGCAGAGAGAGCTCCTTCCCCGGAGGAGTGACTTTCTTCAGTAGGTAAACAGAGCCAGAGGCTTCCCCTCCCCATGGCAGCCTAGACAAACAATTGAAACTTAGTAAACATAAACCCTGAGAATGGCTCCAGGCTGGGCTCTGTGAGTGTCTGAGGAGCTAGCCCCTCAAGGGAAAGCTACTGATTGCTGATAGGCCTCAACCCTAGCCTCATCACATCAATTCCAAGCTAGATGAAACAGCTATCTCCCTCTTTTGTGATACTCAAAGAAGATCTCCCTCCCACTGAACTAGCCTGGGAGAAATATCACAAAGTCCTGGGTAAGGCAGAGCTGTCTGCCTGCTCAAACAAACCGATTTAAGAAACCAGTCAAGTCACAGGAAAACCAAACACCACAAGCAGACCAGAGACTCCACCGAGAGACTGGTTATGGACATAGGGGAGATACAAGATCATCCTCCACCTCCCTACTCCCCCCCCCCAAAAAAAAAGAAATCAAAGAACTCTTTTTTCTACCTATTTATTATTATTTTAAAATTTTTTTTCTTTCATACTTTTTATTTTAGGAGTGTATGTGTGTATTTTTTAAAATCTCTTTTGTCCTTTTTTTCTTTTACTTTTTTTCTTTTCTCTTTCTTTTTTGTGTGACTTAATTGTTGTTCTCATCCCAAGATATATACCCGTTGTTGATTATTAGACCTTATCCCTCATCGTGTACATACTTAATCTAGAAACTTATTACTCAATTCACAACCTCTTAGGCTTAACTTCTTTAATAGTAATATTATTTCTTTATACCTATATAACCTTCAAGTATTCCAAATTTAAGAATTTTTATTTTTTATTTTTTCATTTTTCCTTTATATTTTTCCCCTCCTTTTATCCTATCCTTTTCTTTTCTCAATATCATTTCTTAATACTTACATAATTTTTAAGTGTTTCATTTTTTAAATTTGAATTTAAAATTTTGTTTTTCCATTTTTTCTTCTTTTTTTAAAATCTCTCTCCTATCATTCTGTCCTATCAATTTCCCTCTCTGAGATTAAGACTTGGTTAAATTCACTCTCCTTTTACCTATCCACATCCCTCTAATCCTATTGTTCCCCACATCTGGTTGATGCTTGCTTTAATATAGTGTATTAGCACAAAATTGGTGTTACTTTCATACCAAATGGGCAGAACAAACCAGAGAAACACAAGAAAAATGACAAGTCCGGGTATCTCAGCTCCTACTCAGGATAATCTGGTGACAGAACAGTTAATGAATAATCCAGAGGAGAGTTCCCCAAAAGTCTACAAACACTACTGGTAAACATGGTGAATGAAAAGATTGAAAAGATTGATTGTGAGTGTGATAAGGAGCAAGACAAGGCAAACCAAAGATTTATACAGGAACTTCACAAGCATGTTGAGGCTGACCTAAAATTACTACAGGAGCCTTGTGAGTGTGAGAAAGGTACTCAAAGATTAATACAGGAATTGCTTGAGCAGGCTGAGAACAGCCAAAGGGAAAGACAGAATTGTGTGAGCAGGCTGAGAACAGTCAAAGGGAAAGACAGGAATTGCGTGAATGTGAGGAAGCTAATCAAAAAGTAATACAGGAATTGTGAGAGCAAGATGAGACTAGACAAAGATCAATAGAGGCATTCATGGAATCCATAAACAGACAGCTGAAGGAATCCACAGAGACCACAAAGGGAATGCTGAATGGAGCCCATCAGAAGGAAAGGGAGTACAAGCAAACCATAACTAATCAACTAAGTGATTTGAGAATAAACACTGAACACCAAATTAAGGAAGTAAAGAAGTTCATACAAGATCTAAAACAAAGCTCTACCAAAGAATTTGAAGCCATCAAAGCCGACCAATTAGAAGGAAAGGAAATAAAAAACAAAGTAGAAAGTCTTGACAGTAGGTTAGACCATGCAGAAGATCGAATCTTGGGGATTAAAGACAGCCTAGATATTAGAGAGAAAGAACATATGACTATTCAAGACAAATCCAAGAAATATGATAGATCTATTCAACATTTGGAACACAACATCAGAAGGTCTAATCTGAGGATAATGGGTGTAGAGGAGCACCTAGAGACAGATGTTAACAGTCTAGGAAATTTATTTAACAGGATCCTAGCAGAAAACTTCACTTAATATAATTTTTTCCAAGTCTTTCCATTTCCTAACAAATGGGGCAATGTCATTCTTTCTAATGGAGGCATAGAATTCCACTGTGTATATATACCACATTTTCTTGATCCATTCACCTACTGAGGGGCATCTGGGTTGGTTCTATATCTTAGCTGTGGTAAATAATGCTGCAATAAACATAGTTGTGCTGATAGCTTTAGTATGGTCTTGTTTGTGATCATTCGGATAAATGCTCAAAAGTGGGATTGCTGGGTCATAGGGGAGCTCTATGTAAAGTCTTTTGAGGAACCTCCATACTACTTTCCAAAGTGAAGTAGGCCAGGTGCAAAGAAACATAAGTCCTATGGTTTCCCTTATTTGCAATAACTAGTATATATCTGAGACAGAAGAAAAGGTCAGATAAGATGATGTTAAGAGAAACAAGCCCCAAGATAAGGACACAAGTGATTTTTTTCTTTCTTGCTATTGTTTCAAACATATTTATAATGTGCCACATGATTTTTTGTTGCTTTGTGTGTCCCTCCCCCATGGTATAACCCCTGTTTTCACTGTATTTGACATTGGTATAATTTGGGGAGTGGAAGGGAAAAACAAATTGTTTAAATAGGGATACAGGTTGACCCATTGCAACAATTAGATGTACAAGACACTATGTCAAAAAATGAACTTTACAATTTAGATGGGGGTTGGATTGTAGTTGTGGAAATGGGTAGGGAAGGGATGGGAAAAACAAAGGAGGAGGCAACAATGCTTGATAAGAAATGTACTCATTTCTGGGCATTTACCCAAATGATCACAAACAAGACAGCACAACTATGTTTATTGCAGCATTATTTACCATAGCTAAGATATGGAACCAACCCAGATGCCCCTTAGTAGATGAGTGGATCAAGAAAATGTGGTATATATACACAATGGAATTCTATGCCTCCATCAGAAAGAATGACATTGCCCCATTTGTTAGGAAATGGAAAGACTTGGAAAAAATTATATTAAATGAAGTAAGCCAGGCCCAAAGAAATATAGGTCTCATGGTTTCCCTTATTTGCAATAACTAGTATATGTCTGAGACAAGCAGAAAAAGTCAGATAAGTTGATGTTAGGTGAAATGAACTCCAAGATAAGTATTCAAATGTTTTTTCTTTCATGTGATTGTTTCTAACATATTTATAAGATGAAAAAAATAAAGAAATGTACTCACTACCTTGTTCATGTGATTGTAACCCCTCTGTACAGGATTTTCACAATAAAAAACTTATTTTAAAAATATAACTGGCTTTATCTAGAATATATATACACAAGTATTTGCCTTAATTCATATGTTAATTTTATGAAGAAATTATCATTTGTGATTAATGGGCCTTGTTTTCTCTATTTTTTTTTTTAGGTGGCAGTTACTTTTATTTTTTTTTTAATTTTATTGTAAAGATGCTGTACAAGAAGTTGTCATGTCAAAAACGAACTTTACAACTTTGGTGCGGGGGTGGGGGGTGGGGGGGTGGGAGGATTGGGTGGGGAGGGCGGCAGGGAGGCTGGGAAGGGATGTGAAAGGTAAACAAAGGAGGAGTCTGCAATGCTTGATAAGAAATGTACTCATTATCTTGCCCATGTAATTGTAACCCCTCTGTACAGTATGTTCACAAAAACTAAAAATTAAAATTAAAAAAAAGATGCTGTACAGGGAGGGGTTACAGTTACATGAGTAAGGTAATGAGTACATTTCTTTTCAAACATTGTTACCCCCTCCTTTTTTGTCTCCTACAGCAAGATCAGTATCTTTTGTTTTTTTCTATATCCAACTAGTTAGAAAATGGTGTCCAGCTTATTATGGCAATAGCTGGATTGAATAAATAAAGATGTGTATTGTATACAGAAGTGATGAAATACATACAGAACCCCAGAAAGGAAACATTGTTATTCATTGAATTATTTGTATTATTTTTGAAAATATTATTAGAAATAAAGAAATAGACTCAGACATTGTGGCTTTTTGAGTTTCACTGGTTGATTGGCTGATAATGACAACACAAGGACATGCATGAGTCTCATTCCTTTCCATTATATCATGCAGGCTCCTGGTGGTATCTGAAAAACAGGATTTTCCAGTAACTACATTTGATGCTTTATCATATATGGAAATGCTTTTACTTTATATATTCCTGACAATAATTGTTGATCTGTTTCAAATCAAAAGTTTTATTTTTCATGGAGTTTATCCCAATTATTTTTGGCTCTTTACTTTGATTCTTTGGACAGGGGCAGAAACTTTTAAGGGAGAAGATGACTTTGGTAGGTGAAGAAGTAGATTTTTTTTGAAGGTGGGAGTAGAATAAACAGATGGTTAAAGACAAAAACTGTAAGTAACCAGGATCATCTTTGAGGAAGTACTATTATTGGGAATTCAGTGAGTCAATAAGAAAGGAAATGCATTTTCTAACAGGTTAGTGAGACAAAACAGAGTAGGAATCTTTTTATTTTTACTTTTTCACTCAAAATGCTTGGTGGCTACGGAGACATCATCCATTTAGTAATAAGGTTTAATTTTACTTTTGAGGGGAGCCTGGTGACTTTTGTCACATGTACCCAAATAGGCGAATGGATGCTCAGGATTTTTGTTTGCTTGCTTATTTTCCAGTCCTGGGACTTGAAAGAGTCTGGGCACTGTCCCTGAGCTCTTTTTGCTCAAGGCTAGTACTTTACTACTTGAGCCACAGTCCACTTCAGTTTTTTCTGTTTACATGATACTGAGGAATCAAACCTAGGGCTTCATGCATGCTAGGCAAGCACTCTACCACTAAGCCACATTCCTAGCCCTCAGGTTTTTCTGTCCTTAAAGTCTATACAATTACAAATAAAAGCAAAAAAGGCAGACTTTGTACCATATGAATGTAAACTCCACTGTTTCTTGCTTATGTGTCCATCAACAGTAGACTACATAATTATGACTACAATTTAAAGCCACTAAGAAAATTTCTGCCATGAATACTCTTGTACACATCTATAGCAACACATTCAGATCCTAGCTAGTGTATATAGTTGAATCCCAGAACATGGGCAAGTTATTCTGTTTCTGATAATTTTGAGTATCTGCTTGAGCATCTATTATGTATAGCTTAGTTTTCTGAATACATTTCATGAATGTTTATATAGATTTAGTAAACTTTCATTGTGATTTATGTCACTCATCTTTTTAAAAATTTTATTTTATTGTAAAGATGCTGTACAGAGGGGTTACAGTTACATGAGTAAGGTAATGAGTACATTTCTTATTGAACATTGTTATCTCCTCCTTTGGGTTATTTTTTTTACTACATTTATCTTTTTTATTGAGAGTTAAGATCATATATCAACATATTATTTGAGGGAGATATGTTTTTTTCTACCCGCAAGCATGAGATTACTGAAGCCAGTACACTGAAATTGTCACCTGAATCTTTTCTCGGGGTACTAAACCAATTTCTGTAAGTGCCTTAAGGAAAATTTTTCTCTTTTGAGTCAGGTAAAGACAGGGATGTCCTTTTGCCTGGTAGATTTCCCCATTGAGAACACTGCTATGTGGATAGATGGGTTCCCAGCTTTCTGATCTACTTCTCTTCTTTAAGTCTGTCTCTTGCCCATGTTAGCTGCCTAACTGATGCCTGTAGCCCACAATCTCTGCTAGATTCTTGCTTTCTCTTCACTTTTGGCCTGTAAGAATTTCTTTTAATTTCCAGCCTAGGTATGCATAATTGTTTAGTTGGTATATTTGGATAGCCGTTCTCTAGGTTTAGATCATGTTGTTGGCAGGCACTTTCTTTTATTTTCCTTTGTCTTACTTTTGCCTCTCCACTATCTATGGTTTCCAGAGATCATCTCTGTACTCTATTTTGCTTTTTATATTCCTTTGCTTTTTCCTTTTTAAACTTTCCCCTTTCACCTGTTCTTGAAATAAAGCAGCTAAATATTATATGAGAACGTAACATGTTAGACAGGGATTGTCAGCTCTGATGTTTCTCCTTCCTCAAGGGTTTCTCAGAATCCTGACTTTGATGTCCCTGTATCACAGACTCTAAGTACTATACTAAGACTTCAAAGATCATCTGTGCTACGTGCAGTTGCGTGCCATGTTCTCTGCTCAATGGCTCATGAGCATTCCTTACTAAAAAATGTGAGGAATTATCTATTCTGTTTTAAGAACGAATAAACCAAACCACAAAAAACGTTAACTAATTTAACTTAAGGTCACACAGCTCAGAAGAGGCAAAGTAAAGCTGAACAGTAAGCTGACTTCTAAGCCTAAATTCTTTCCATGCTGCCTCCCAAAGAATTAATTAAATCCTGTATATGTTGGTCAGCTTATAACAGGCAAATAAGAAACTGAATTGCCTACACAACTGAATTTATGGTTGTTTACTTAGGAGAGACCTCAGAAGAATCACATTAGCTGTCGCCAACAATTTGTGGCAGGATGCCTGATGTGTTGGTTGGAGGGGCGGGGGTCAGTCTATGCCTCATCTAGAAAGAAAAAGAACTAATTTAACTGTGGAAGGAGATGGGTAGAGGTCTTACTCACACAAAGACTTGAAAATTTGCTCTCATCATCAGCTGTTTAGTCTCCAACAACCCTGTTAGGTATAAGGGCAAAGAGGGGAAGTTAACATTATCAATTGATGTCCCCCTGGGTAGCTGGAATTCTTTTTTCTTAATTTAGAAAGACAACATGCTTAATATCCATTAGTTGATATGTCAACATTACACATATTTGGATGATTTTCTTTTGGCTACATGATTGGATTTCTTTATTACAGCAATTAGCAGTGTCATTTCTATTATTTAAACTTTTGATTGATAATAACAATAGCTGAAGATAGTTTTAGGTAGCCTAAGTAGTAACAAATCTAGTCTCAGAATTGTTATAAGCTTAGCCTCTGGTTCAGAACTGACTCAGAGAAGAAAATAATGATTTATCAACTGGCACTACACTCAAGCTGATTTTACCTTGATGACCTCCATTTCTTATTATGAACTGTGATGATATGTCTAGGAATACAATCAGTAAGCTGCCAAGTAAAATGCCAACCACTTGAGAACTAGAACACAGAGCAAAGAACATTTTGCTGTTCAGCATTCTTCTCTCCAAATAATTAAAAGAAATCCAAGTTGAATATATAAAATGTAAGAGGAGTGGACCATGGAAAGAAAAAGTTAATTGTTACCATTTTCATTTCCTGAGTTGGCCTATATTCAATCAAATACTTATTCTACACTACTGCAATAGTAGACATATTTGATATTTCAGGAGATTCATAATATATTTGTTCCAACATATTAGGCACCTCATCAGGTCTGAGATATTTTCCCCCAACAACTTTTTGAACTGACTTTACATCCCTCTTTATGTTCCAGTGTTAAGAGAGTAGATCATTTTCATGGCTCTTAACTCATGTGTACTAACTATGGCTGGAAGAGAATCTCTGTGCACATCAGTATCAGAATTATCATCTTCTGTTTGAATGAAGATTCCCAGTATGAGTGTTTTCAAGTAATAAGCATAGTTGATGCCCAGTGTCTATATATCCATAGGTTATTTGTGCACCATTGTACCTCTATTCCATCCATTTCCATATGTAATACAGCCTTGACCTAACAGGATCACTCCCTCCAGGCACAAGAAGTCTTTCATGCATCCTTCAATTCCAAACAGGGGGCCTCTCCTAAGCAGGGATTGGAAATTGTGCCAAATTGCACATAATTGTGCATGATGAATTTGTAATGCAGGCTAAAACTTGCTGGAAACTCAACTGAGACCACCAAATTCATTTAGTTGGGTTTGGTTGGAGGCCAATCCTTTATTCACTAAGCTACAAAGTCTCTGGAGCTTTTATTTGCTCATGAAAAAAAATCTGCATCTAGTACTAGAATCTCTGCACGAAAACTAAATCAGTTTGATGTTGCTTCTCATAGCTACACTCCTTGAAGTACTCTAGGGGATTAAAAAGCTGGAAAAAAGAGGTGATTCTGGAATATAACACAAACAACTCTAGATGCTGAAAAATTAAATTTCCCTTGTTACTTGCCTTAAAGAGCAACACATCGTTACGTTCAAAGTCACTTAAATAGGAGAACTTACAATCTTCTTCCCCAACCATAATCTGTAGCCACAGACATTTATTGAAAAACAACTCCCCATTGCCTAAAACATCATACAAATATTATTAGATGCAATGTCCAGTGCAAAAATGCTTGGTGAAAATTGAGAATGTACCAAGGAAAACCCAGCAAAAGGAAATGTACTAAGATTTGAATAGAGGCTATTTTGGGAATGGATGATTATAGGTGATTTTTCTGTTCTTTTCTCTATTTTCCAAATTTTCTATAATGTGACTTTAGTATTCTTTATAAGAGAAAGAATTCACTTATTGGCAAAGAACCATGGATATTGTGCAGATGTTTTTGTTTCTTCTCATGCCATTCCCATAACGTGTAAATGTAAACCTGTCAACAGTCTGACTCATGTAGGCACCCATATTTGGGGAAACAATGGTATCTTGTATTTTATAAAACTCCTGCATTCCATAGGCCCTCCACACATTTCACAATCTTCACTTCATGATTCCAGTTACCATTTATTTCCTCAGTAATGTACCTTACCATTTGTTAAGCTATGAGATTTCCTCATATGAAGGTTTATTTTGTCATCAGAAAAATAGAATATGGAAAATATATACATGGATTATTATTATATTTTTCTCATTTTTCATAGTGGAAAAAGAACAAAAGGAAGATGCCTAGAATTCAATCATCACAGGACACAGGGAGTCTCTTCTGTTCATGTGCATGTGTCAGACTGGTGAAACTGATAACGTTTTTTCAAGTTGGATATTTCCAAACACACTCATGGAGTACAGTGTTCTAGTAGCATTTTGTAGAGGATGGCTCTTTGCTGTCTGTCTTGACTGTGTAGAGTCCCTGTTTCTATACCCTAAATGAACAAGTCATGTTCTCTCAAGGCACTGGAAAAAACTTCCTACTAAGTCATTTGACTCCCTTTGGCAATCATTAACATGAACTTTCTCACCTATCTACCTCGAAGTGGGAAGTACTGTTGATACTGTGAGCTTTTTTGTTTTCATAGAAGAAAATGATGGTCAGAGAGTTTAAAACTCTTGCTCTGAATCTTACTAACAAACCAGACCTGGAATTCAAGTGCAAACATCTCCCAACCCAGGACCCTGAAAACACGCAGGACTCTTCAAACTAGTTTCTTCCACATATTTCTGTATAACTCCTAAATCATGAATTTTCAAGTTCTTACTGCTTCAACTTTGTATTTAAAGGGAGGAAACCCCTGAAGGTAAAGCCACTGAGTGAGATAAACAGACACACAGCTGCTTGGAGGATCATGGCTCTAGGGTGTGTTAGCTACACTAGCTCTACTCATGGATGGAAAAAACCCTGGAAAACTACATCTACTTCTCACTGCAAATATCAGCAAGAACACAAGTTACTAGATACCTCACACTAATCAAATGCCACAGACTAACTTTGTTAGGTATTTTAATACCTAATCTTCATAACATTATTATAAATTATTTTTAATATTTCTGTACAGCTGAAGAAAGTAAGGCTTAAGGAGATAGAGCTCTGTGTGTGTGTGTGTGTGTGTGTGTGTGTGTGTGTGTGTGTGTGTGTGTGTGTGTGTGTGTGTGTGTGTGTGTGTGTGTGTGTGTGTGTGTGTGTGTGTGTGTGTGTGTGTGTGTGTGTGTGTGTGTGTGTTCGTGCTGGGGCTTAAACTCAGTGCCTGACTAGAATCCTTTAGCTTTTCTTGCTCAAGGATGGAACTGTGCCACTTTAGCCATAGCACCACTTTGAGTTTTTTGCTTGCTAAATGGAAATAACAGTTTTAGACCCTCTAGCTCAGGCTAGCTTTGAACCATGACCTTCAAATCTCAGCCTTCTGAGTAGCTAGGATTCCAGGCATGAGCCACTGGAGCCCAGAAATGTTTCTAACATTACTTAACAAGAATTGATCTCAGGTGAATCTGATATTAAGTCAGTGCATTGGGAGTGGACATTAACCTTCTTGGAAGGCGACTTTTGATCTGATGCTCACATGTTAAAGCAAAACAGCCTTAGAAAGGTTTAAAATTGTTTGAGCCATGTTTGTCCATAAATTTTATGACTAAGATGGCAAAAGACCCAAGAATATAATAGTGGTGCTCATGAAAGCAAAACATGCTGTCAGCGCCCTTAAGAGAAGCTAAGAACACTGGCAAGGAGCTGGATTTGCATACCTCTCTGGCTAGTAAAACCCACAATTAGTAACCATCCTTGGTGTCAAGCACTATCCTCAGTCTGTCTTCTTCTAAAAGTGGAACTATTTCTGGGAAACAAAACATGTTGTTAGGTCATTAGTCCCCTGGTGAGTTATTTCATTGTGTAACTTTTCCTAAAGTAATGATGAGTCCCAAATATTCTCAGAATAGCATCAATTTCTGCATGTAAAGAAATAGAGATAGGGCTGAAGAGATCAAAATGAGCCCAGGTGGAGGGAAGGGGTTAATCTTCACATATAAAATTCCTTTACAAGTCAGCCTAAAACTGGCTTTTATTTTGTACTTGAAAATCATGTCAGCTGTGTGTGTGCATGTGTGTGTTTGTATGTATATTGCATGATTGAGTTGATCTATACTTGAACATGACAATATATCTGCTTATAGCATGCACCCTCACAGTGGGTAGAGACTCAAACTGTTTGAAGACACAGAAACTTAATAGACTCTTGTCTGAATGTCTACTGTGGCTACAACAATAATCCCTACTAGGCAGCATGTGATATTGGAAAACAAATTCTTAATGATCATAATTGAAAACATACATTCTCATAAAAACTAGCACATAAACATTCATGGCAATATTTTCAGAATATCTAAGACATGAAAATAACCAAAATGCCAAATGATGAATGAAAAAAAAAACAATGCAGTGTATACATCTAATAGAATATTATTTAGGCATAAAAAGGAACTTAGTGGTATATAGTTGGTATGCCATTAATAAACCTTGAAAACACATTTGGCATATATGGAATGTCCAGAATAGACAAAGAAGCAGAACGTGGATTTATCATTATTTGGTAATAAAGGATAAGGAGGAATTTGATGTGATGGCTTAATGTGTATGGGAAATCTCTTTGGAATAATGAAAACATTCTGGAATTAGTAGTTATGATCTCACAACATTGCAAACACTCTAAAAAAATCACTGGATTATGTATTCTAAAATAGTGGAATTTTGTTACGTAAATTATGTCTCCATAAAAAAATGTAAAAGCTGGCCATCAGTGGCTTACACTTGTCATCCTAGATACTCAGGAGGCTTAGATCTGAGGATGGTGATTCAGAGCCAGCCCTGGCAGGAAACTCTATGAGACTCTTATTTCCAATAAACTACCAGAAAATCAGAAGTGGCACTGTGGCTCAAGTGGTAGAGTGCTAGCCTTGAGCTGAAAAGCTCAGGGACAGCACCCAAGCCCAGAGTTCAACCCCCACAACCAAAAAAAACCAAAAAAAATTGCACAAAACACTATGTCGAAAATGAACTTTACAACTTAGGTGGTGGGGGTTGGGGGGGGAGAAAGGGATGGCAGGGGGAAAACAGAGGAGGCAACAATGCTCAACAGGAAATGTACTCATTACCTTGCTCATGTAACTGTAACCCCTCTGTACAACATTTTTACAATAAAAAACGTACAAATGCAAAAAAAATTCTTAAAAGTTGTAAGTTTTCCACTAGAAGAAGAAATAACAGGAAAAGAATTGAACCTTACTAACATTTCCTTCCTATTTTGTTCTTCAGACTAAGGAAAAATTGTTCTGTGGTTGACTAGCGCTCATTAAGCTCTTCCTCATGTCAAGCACTGCAATGTGCCTAGTAGGTTTCTCATTCAGTTCTCACATAGCTCCAGGTGTGTATTGGAATCCCCATTAGAGAAGACATAACTAAGTTCACATGTTGAAGCAAGAGGCAGAACCAGGATTTGAACTTTTTAGGTCAATTTAGCCCAAAATCAGTTTAATCTTAAGAACATTTTCTCACTTACTATTCAAAGCAGACTTCTTGGAAAACAAGGTGAGAGCAAGCTTTAATGAAACAAAGAAGCCAAGTTTGCTCTTTGGAGTGGAATCCATGAAGACATGGTAGGCAGGAAGCTGGGCAGGGGGAGGGGAAACAGGGAAAATGGGAAGGGTAAGGGTCTGAAATGATAGAATTATTCTGTTAATAGATTTAGAGGTAGAGACCACATGATTGTAAATTGAAAACATTCAATTTTACTATTCAATGATATGGGAAAACAAATCAAAATACATATTCTACTTTGTAGCGGGCAATACTTAGACTGTTGAACTTTTGGCATTGTACTTAATTATATATAAGAACAAATATCTAACTAATGGGTAAAGTTTGGATTAAAAATGGACTCAGATTCTGAAATGCTATTCTTATGGAAATTTGAAATAGCACAAAGACAACAATGAAAAAATCCCAACAAACAAACCAACAACCTAGCAAGGCCAAAGGAATGTTTACAGCTAATCCCTGGTATCTGTGATATTCCCATAGTCCCCTGAGGAGTGCTGGGGATTCCTCTTAGGAAATTTCTGGTCTAGAAATCCTTGGCCTCTGGAATCCATTGGGCATCTTTGTCATCTTTTAATTTTCAGCTCATGTTAAATAGATATGTTAATAATGCTTCTACCAAAGAGATTACCAATTGTTGGACCTTAATGCACTTAAAAAATACTTTATTGTAAAGATGATGTACAGAGGGGTTACAGTTACATAAGTAAGTGAATGAGCACATTTCCTTTTGAACAGTGTTAGCCACTCCCCCGTTTTCTTCCACTTTCCCTCCCCCTTGACTTCCCTCCTCCAAATCTGTTAAATTCATTTCCAACAGAGTGTGTGAGTATTGCTGTTGCATTGGTTCACCCCCATGTCCTTTGTCTTGCCATTTTGTTATTTCATTTTCCATCCCCAAATTAGATAAAGCAGAGGACCATAACAGCTCAGTAGCTATGTACATATGACCATATAAAATGATGCTAATCGAAATGAGCTCCAAGATATGGAAACACGGTTGTTTCTTCTTGTTGGTTTTTTTTTTTGCCTTTGTTTTTAATGTACTGTTTGAAGTTATTTCTTTTTTTTTTCCTTTAGTTTATCCCCTGTTGTCACTATTTTTGATTTTGGTATGGTACCCTGTGTGTGTGTGTGTGTGTGTGTGTGTGTGTGTGTGTGTGTGTGTGTGTGTGTGTGTGTGTGTGTGTGTGTGTGTGTGTGTGTGTGTGTGTGTGTGTGTGTGTGTGTGTGTGTGTGTGTGTGTGTGTGTGTGTGTAGTTATAGTGTTTAATTTTAATTAAAGCTCTTAATCAAAATGTTCAGTTTTTCAACAGAACTCCTCTGATTTAATAGAAAAAAGTATACATTTTTCAGAGTGACTGTACTTAAATTGTTCATCAAAAGCCTTCAAAGGAAGTTTCTGATTAGGGTATATACTCTAGGGCCCCCCTTTGTTTTTTTTTAAAGAAAAAAAAAAGCATTCTCTTACACATTTCAGACACCTGATAACTTTTTGCAAATTGAGAGAGTAACTGTTCCAGTATGGCTACCATGTGTGTAGGCCTCAGAGATGCAGAGCAATGACAAATTAGAAACCTCTCAGCTTTGATAGTGTTGTTGAATATGCATTCAAAGAGCTCCATGCAAATATTACTGAGAGACAATTTCAGGGAACAACCAGAAAAAAATTAAACTAGGGTGGTGGGTTTTTTGAACTCCAAGTAGACTTCAGACCAGATGTGTGCAATGTGTGCAGTATATGAAAACTTTTTTTCTTTTCTGAACATGAATTAATGAGCCACAGATCATTCTTTCTCTCCAAAGCTCATTAGGCGTTTATGTTAAATTTTCCATTTATGTAAATTTATTCCTTTTATCTTATCTCTCCTTTTCCTTACCTCTTCAATTTCATTTGATTTATTTTAATACCTAGAAAATAGCACAAAATAAGGACAGATGACTCTTTGGTATCTACATTGAGTAGATACATAAAATTTTTAAGGTAGACATATAGCATTTTAAAATAAAAATTATTACTTGCTATATTTAAGAAAATGAAAAAAAAAAAAAACAACTAACCCTGATCCGAGTAACCCTTCTAATTCCTGAGGCTGCAAGGTATGCTGAGAGTGTAAGTTTTCACATTATTGAATAAGTTTAGGATTATGTACTATTTTTTCCAGTCCTTGGCCTTGAACTCAGGGCCTGAGCACTGTCCCTGAGCTTCTTTTGCTCAGACTAGCATTCTTCTACTTGAGCCACAACACCACTTCCAGCTTTTTCTGTTTATGAAGTACTGAGGAATTGAACCCAGGGCTTCATGCATGCTTAGCAAGCACTCTACCACTAAGCCACATTCCCAGCCCTGTACTAGTCCTGAGAAAGAGTTATAACCAGACTTTTGGATACTGGATTTTTCTTATCAGTGTCTGTTACCAACTATAAAATATATTAGTGAACTCTAGAAACTCATTTGCATTTGAAAAGGCCCTACATAACCTTAGTAACCCTTCTTGCTGAAGAGGATAAATGAGGTGAATGAAAATACCACCTATGATTTTTGAGCCAGGTTTACTTGCTTCTGGTAGGCCTAAAATATACATAGAAGGACATTCTAAGTTATTGGATATCTTACCTTAGATTTTTAATGAAATTTTAAAAATGATATTCTTTATAGAACATCTTTTCATTATTAAAGGCACTTTCATAGAAGTTTCAAATAGCTGGTATTTGGTTCATTTTTATCACATCACCCAGTAAAGGGATGTAGTGATACTATATCTACAAGAGAGGTGCAGTCCCCAAAAAGATGAAAGAGCACCTTGCAGGAAACTCCTCAGTGAGGGTCTTGAGGGATCAGAGCTACTTGGATTTCCATGCTGAAATCCAATATGAAGGAGACTGAACAGTATGATGGTGATTGTGTGCTTTCCTACTCTAATTAGCTGTTGATAAGCTGTCATCCACAGGAAACACACTCATCTCCCACCTTCTATATCTTGTGATCTTGTCTTTGTACTGACACCATCATTTTCTGTCTCCTACATTCCTTTCAGACATGGTAAAATACAGGAATAATGAAATCTTGAATATTACAGTAACTCTGGTATCTCGTTAGGCTAAGCGAAAAGTGTTCTCATTTAAAACACAAAGAAGACACGTTTCATGATAACAGTAAAGTTTCTGAGCTATTACTCCAAAAGAAGATATCAATTTACCTATGGAATATATGGTTACAAAGTTTTAAAGAACATGCCTAGCAACATAACTGAATTCATGAAAACCAACAAGAACATGAATAAAGATATCTAGTTCCCCTTCATCTATGAAGGATAAGTTCCAATATACCCAGTGGGTACCTGAAATGGTGGAGAGTACTAAAGACAAAATATATTAAATTTTTCCTTACATATACATATTCATGATACTACTTAATTTATAAATTAGGCACAGTAAGAGATCATCATTGACTAGGTATAAAGTAGCAATCAGAACAATATATTGTGATATATTATTTAGAAGTATAGATGTTCATGGAGATAACTAAAAAGTTTTTACATTTAATATTTTTTGACTGCCATTTACTGCATAAAACTAATGCTACAAAATGCAAAAACAGATATGAGAGAAACTACTGTATGCAAAGTATTATTTACTTCCATAGTCAAAGTTTCTGGAGTATCTAACTATATAGCTGAGTATACAATTAAATTAGGGCATATTCATACAAGGGAGCACTATTTTAAAAGATGATGTGTATATTTTATATGATACAGATGTATATGATGCACTGTGCAATGGTCTTAGTTGAGTGGAACAAAAAAGGGAAAGATGCAGCTATAGTTCTATACTTGTACAGAAAAAGTTTGGAAATACATATGCATATATCTATATATAGGAAATATGTATGCATATATCCTATATATAGGAAATATATATGCATATATATCATATATATGCTTTAAAAAGTTAAGTAGTTTCCATTTTCAGTGAGGTTAGATTATGACCTTAACATTTCATTATATTAGATTACATTTTCTTTTTATTTTTGTGGAAAGCATGCATTAATTTTATAAGCATAAGAAATAGTAAGGCAATTGTAACTTTGGAGGGAAAGAAGACTGAATTTTATACATGTGCCCATCTACCCACACAAAGATGGCAACCATCCATTGCCTTATAACCAGTGAAAATAGAAGACATGACTTTCCATTGCCCTCTGGTGGAACAACTCAGTAATTTTCAGGATGTTCTTACCTGAAATACCAAATCCTGAGTCAGTTAAATGGAAACTTTATGACCAAGAACATCCTTGTCCATGTTCATCCTAGCCTGTACTTTGGCAATTAAGTTGGAAAATCCATTGATCTCTTAAAAACAGACTATAAACAAAGGAGGAGGCAACAATGCTCAATAGGAAATGTACTCATTACCTTGCTCATGTAACTATAACCCCTCTGTACAGCATTTTTACAATTAAAAATGTACAAAAAACAGTACAGATGTTCATGGAGTTATCTAAAAAGTATATAAAGTGATCTATCCAGTTCTGGGAATAAATTCCACAAAGTAAGATATGTTAGACTTCAAAGCCTATTTCAGTTTTGGTCATTGGAAAGAATGCAAGTGTAGGTTGAAGAATGATTTTACTCTGTTTTAAATGTACTTGGAACTATGTACTTGGAACATAGTAAATGATGTGCAAGTATGAACTGTTTTACTACTGTTGCTATTTTTACCACAGTGATACAAAAACATGGAGAATATCTTTGAGGTAAGAATCTAAATGAATTGGCTTCTTAGTCCCTCTGAGTTTCCCTATATAGTTATACCTGGGATGCAGAGATCACCAATAGCCATGTCGAATGAATTCTCAAGAATGAGTGACTTACTTTTTTTGGAGTAAATGTGGATATATCATGCAAATATTCAAGACTCTATGCCCTACCCTGTATAGAATTTCTAGCCCTGCCATTGTTTATGCCTAACTGTATAAAGGGTTCGTGGTAAGCATTTGCTTATTTGTGGTCAAATATGTGTAAGAGGATTCTTAAACAGGATAACATAACAAGGGTTGCATTCTGCCAGAGAAGTGCAGTGAGTGGGAAAAAAATAAAGCAATTTATTTTTTTCCTGTGTTCTCATTTGACACATTCTTTTTTAACCTGTATACCTATTGCATGATGAAAAATAAAACAAAACAAAAGCTTTTCATGGATTATTTTAGATATGGCAGGAAAATAATGTCTTACCAAGTACAAGGGCAATTGTCCATGGATTCTTGTACATAAAATTAGTATTTGGAATTAGTATCCCTTACGTTTGGAATATAAAGAAAACTTGAATGTAAACACTGAAGAAATGGACAGTCTAAAGGGAGATCCATGTGGCAATTCTTCATACTTCATGGAAAGGACTAATCCTGGTCCATAGAAATGAGTGGTCACCTGGCCTGACATGTGTTTTGTAGATGTGCATCTGTAAGATATCTAGAAGGAAGGTTTAGAAAAATGCCCTTATAAATAAATGGTTTTATATCTTACAGTTTCTACCTTTTGATCCACTTCCGCCAAATGGAAAATCTGCAATGCTGAGAAGTTCTCTGTGCTATGTTGTACAAGAACCTCTTGCAATACTAAGAGATTGCTTGTTGGTACTGATCTCTGTCATGTGCAACTTGCCTTTCTAGTCAAAGATGAAGTAAAAAGAAGACAGAAGTGATTACTGTGTCTTTAAAAAGAAGGACAACCAGAAAAATCAATATTTTGAGTATTTTGATTTTTTTAAGTTTGCTAAATCTACCAAATACAGAGATGCTCGGACAAGTAATCCCATCTATTAGTTTACATGACTCTAAAGGTAGTGACAAATAGAGTGATTATTGAACTACTAGGTTTTTACTGACATTGAAATTATTGCCTCTAGCCACAAACAACCAGGTACAATGTCAAAGAACACTTGCTTTTAGTTCTCTAAGAGACCACTGCTACTTTGGTGACAGAGTTACTCTGTACCACATTAGTTGTTTCAAAAAATAAAGTTTCAGAAAGATCTTCAAACATGTTTTACAGGACAATAAGATACAGTAAATGTTCCTGATTACAAGATTTATCTGAGACACAGTTTGGGAAGACTTATCTTGTGTACCTATTTCAAGTCTAGAATAAATCTAGAAAAGAAAAAGTCAAGTTGAAGCTCTGTGAGGGTTCTGGTCTCTAGTTTAGCTAAGGATGGTTGAGTTAAACCTGTTGTACTAAATATACTAAGTATCTACAATTATATTTTCCAGAATGATATATTATTATCTGCCAATATCCTCTCATCCTTCCTTGGGAACATATACTATTGTGTGCATATTGCCCAATCCCCCACTCAAAATTAAACACCGATGATTTAAAAGTGTTTTTTTATTTATGCATTCCTCATCTGGCCAGAGCTATGAGTAATCACATCTTGCAAGTGAATCATCGAAACATTGAGAAACCATCACCACGCAGCTTAAACACCTTTGACATTTTTTTAAAAAGAGTTTTGGACCACACACGATTATTTTTTTATTCTTTCATCTTAAAAGTTATTTTTCTCTACTCAAAGAAGCTGACCTGCTTTAAATCTTTGCCTCTAGATGATGTAGTGTCTTGCATCACCTTATTAATCTACATGCAAGGCATTTGTTTCAAACCAGAAAATCTGTGATTAGTCAGGCCACTTATTGTTTAATGTCTCTGCGAAATTTTGTTATTTCAAGACAATAAAGTTACACATGGACTAATTAAGTCCCTTCCCATTTATGACATTCAACTTTTCTTCATTGCTATAAGTCACATAGAAGAAATGTGACTTCATAGACAAACCTATATGGTACACTTTGCCAATTGTCAGACAAAATTCTATGGACTTCTTGTCACCTTTTCTTCAAATAGAAAAATTTGAAAATAACATAGTGTGAATTTTGCCTTGAGAGTAGTAAAGTTTCCTTGCCAATTCCATAAAAGACTGGGATGGAAAACCGTTCTTTCCAATTCACTCCTCTAATCTTGTAAGGTCTCTGTCTGGCCACAGTTTTCTTGAAAGTATATCCTCTTCAGGTCAGAGAAAAGTGGCAATTCCAGAACTTCCCATTTGTTGTGTTGGTTTCCAGTATGAAACAATTAGTGCCAAAACAAACTTTTCCAGAACTTGTTTTATTCCTATAAATTCATATATAGAGGATATCCCAACTTTCCATTCTGGCAAATGTCTTATATTTCCAGGCTTAAAACTCCTGGGTTTTCAAACAAAAACAAAATTTGTCTTGCTCCTCTCCCTTTTCCATATACAGTCAATTCACCTCCATATTTATTTCAGACTTGGGTGATATTTGGGGCGGGGATGAGAGGGAAGGACTAATCTCCCATTCCCTCTGTGAGATTCTTACTTCTTTCCAAGTTTTCCTTGGGACAAAATTCCATAAAGTATATAACTTTTTTTCCCCCTCCAGCCACAGCAGCAGTTCTTTATATACTCACAGCTCTCTTTGGGAGTCTGAAAGAATAAAGCCATTGTTCCAAGGTGCACAGCCCAACACATGTCTGGTCCACAGCAGTGGCATGAACGGCATTTTGTGGTTCTTACACACCTGGGGTCCAGGTGGGGATGTATCAAAACAAACTAGAAGAGAAGAGTGTGTGACGGGCCATTTGCCACACTAGTTAAACCTCTTTTCAAAGCGACTTCCCTCCTCACCCAACTCTTGGGGAGCATTTTTCCATTTCTGGCTGTGCAGGGGCCCAGGTTTCCATAGATTAACACCCACATTATGCTTTTTGTCTTTACAGATTGAAGCTTAAAGAAATCTAGAAAGCTTCTCTCAAACTCAATTTTGGTTCCATGTATGTCTGAAAACTAAATGCCTCCAAGGAGTTTTGGGGGACAGAAATGCTCTCCTTGAAGCTAAGCCAGGGCAGGTGATAGTCTATAGTTCTATGAGGTTTGGGCCTTAGGCAGGCTAATGTAGAAATAACTAAATGTTACCAATTAAATATATTCCAACTTGATGGAAGTGGATCAATGCATTATTAAACTTATCTAACATTTCTTCATTATCTAAAGCCAGTAGAGGATTTGGGAATCTAGAAAGAATATTACACTTTTCACTAGCAAAGACAACTTGAAGTTCTCCTCAGGCCATGCATCATACATCAACTTTCTTAATCCATCTGGTGATGCATAAGGCTGATCACAGTCATTTAACGAAATAGGTAACTAAGGCTCAGCAAGGGTAAGGACAGAGATTCAGTGTGAGTCAAGGCCAGATGTAAATAAAGAGCTTCAGATGTCTAGATTTTATGCCTGTCCTTATAAGGCACACTAGCTGCATTCTCTACACATCCATTTAAATGAGGGCACAGTCTGCACACTCTGCACAGTCATTTAAATGATGATCAAGATATGGATGTTAGGGAAATGAACCCTAAGATATGTATTCAAATGTTTTTTTTCTTTCATGCGATTGTTTCTAACACATTTGTAAGATTATTTCTTTGTTGCTTTGTATGTCCCTCCCCCACAGTATAACCCCTGCTTTCACTGTATTTGATGTCGGTATAATTTGTGGAGGGGAAGGGGAAAAACAAGTCGTTTAAATAAGGATACAGGTGGACCCATTGCAACAATGAGAAGTACAAGTCGTTATGTTGAAAACGAACTTTACAACTTTGGGGGGGGCGGAGGATTGGGTGGGGGGCGAGGGGAGGCTGGGAAGGGATGTGAAGGGTAAACAAAGGAGGAGGCTACAATGCTTGATAAAAATGTACTCACTATCTTGCCCATGTAATTGTAACCCCTCTGTACAGTATTTTCACAATAAAAAATAAATAAAAAATTAAAAAAAAGATATGGCTGTGTTTACTAATATTTTGGGACATGCCCTCAGTGTTTCCAAGTTTTATCATGGAGGTAAGATACATAGCCAATCATGTAAGTCTCTGTGACTCAAGACATTTGGGACAATGTAGTCAATATGGTGAAGAGAGCTGATCTTAGGAAGTGGTGCTGTGGCTCAAGTGGTAGAGCGCTCGCCTTGAGCTGAAGAGCTGAGGGACAGTGCCCAGGCCCAGAGTTCAGGCCCCATGACTGACAAAAAAAAAAAGAGAGCTGATCTTAGAGACAGACTTACCTAGTCTAAGCCCTGTTTCTACCACTAGTCCTTCTCTTAGAATGACTGACAATACATGTTTCATAAATAGTAGTTACTATCATTTTATAGAGATGATATAGTTCTTCTAGTTAGAATAATGTATACTTTATATGAGTATAAAACAATGTACATTTTATGTCACTATGAAACATTTATATACACAGCAGGTTTAGCGGGAAGGAGGCAAATACATAGATTCTCTCCTTGGCTTTGGTTTTAAGACTTATAGACAACATGATCCTGGTTGAAACATCTAACAACTCTACTTCAGTTATTTCATGTATAAAACAAAGTCAGCTGTTGAAATCTTGGTACTGTTTTCTTTATTTTTTCTAAAGTTATGCATTTAACACAGCAGTGACATATGCCATACACTCACTAGATAGCAGGAATACTTTACATTCATTCATTCACCTAAATGTTATAAAATAATTCCCATCTCATGGATGTTGACAGTGAGATTTAAAGAGATAGAGCAACTTTCCCAACATCCTAAATTCCTAAGCTGTGTGATGGAAATTGTCCTCAGATCTAACTAACTCCGTGAGCTGGTCTAACCATTGTGACTCCCAGTCTGTTTGGCTAGAAACCCATTCATAAGATCAGGAACAATGGCATCCCTTTTAATCAAGTAAAAGTAAAACTGATTTAAAAGAGAAAATGCTAAATCACTTCTCCATTAGCAGTAATGATTATTTTCATTCCTAAAAAGATTAATATGTGTGAGGAGCTAAATTTAAATCTACAATTGGCCAGAGATTAAACTAATACAGCTCTGTTTTGGAAGGAAGCTTTTAAAAGGCCAGAACTCAACTTTTCAAGTTAACAGGATTCAAGCTTTCAATGCTTTCCTTTCTCCTTCCCTTTAACTAAATTCAATGTTGTATTTTTCATCTTGTGTTTGGAGTCTTTCCAAGTCACCTCTGTTAAGAAACACAAGGCCCTTCCTTGGCATTGAACTTTGGGAATGTGCCCACATCTGCCTCTGAATGTCTGCTGCCTACCTTTGATGCTGCATTCAACACCTAACTTAAAACAAAGCAGTGCTTCAAACAAAAACTTACTCAGAGCCCAATGGGTCCAGCTCACCAAACAGTGGCCCCTATGATAAATTTGAGCACAAAGACCTGAAAAACCCCAAATACTTCAACATTTCAAGTCAAGGCAAACCAATTTTCATTCAAAGAATAAGAACAGTATTACATTGGAGAGGAAGAAAGAAATAAATGATGATGACAGCTATGCTGATTCATTGTTTTTTTTAAATAATTCTGAAAAATTCTAACTATGTTGGTGTCATGTAGATCTTTCCCATGTCTAAAAATGTTTTGTTGCTATGTATATGTAAATTATATATATGTATATATATAAATATATATATAGCTTTCATTTGACATGATACTTCAATTTAAAACATGGAATTCTTCTTCATCTTAGTGCCTTAGAATTGAATATGTCATTCATCATCTTGGTGGTCCCAGGAAAATGCCCTGGAATTATCATCCTAGCTTTCAATAGTTATATATCTATCCATCTGGTAACAATATTACCACAACCAAATTCCTGCTACTAGAGATATCAGATAGTTCAACCCCACACCCAGGAATTTTTTTTTGTCTCTAAGAAGTTTCAGTCTTGAAAGTATTGGGAGAGAATCATTGTGATATAAGGAAAAGTAATATGATCTACTGAATGCATCCTATTTCTCAGTAATATGATCTACTGAATGTACTCTATTTTTTTGGAAGGGAGGTGTAAGCATTAATATGAGGAGGGTGGATAACAGCTAAGAGTAGGATATATTTCTATTTCAAGCAAGATGACCCAACACCAAGTGTGGAAGGGATTGAGTCAAAAGACCACCACCATTGCAAAGGAAGTTATTGCAGCAAGAGTTCTATATGACTGTTTCTGAACAATAGAGAGATAAGAAGGCACAGAAAAATCAGTGAAAGCTGGGGAATTTACCGGGGGTGGGGAGCTTTTATGTCGTGATGACTAATCTCTAGTCTAGGGCTCTGTCTGCTTTAGGGTAAGCCTTTCAAATAGCAGGATAGGTTGGTGAAAACTCAAATAGGAATCAAGTGGTCTCATTGCTTTCTCTATTTTCTTATTAATTAGCCAGTAACTTAAAAGAGCAGTCCAAACCTTTCTGGGGCACCTGTTTCCTCATTCAAAACAGAAAGAACCTAACTAATAAAAATCTAATGGAACTTTCCTTTTCTAGCATGTACTGGATGCCATTTAATCTGTCAAGATTTAGTCTATCTTCCATGGACAACTGGTGGAATGGTAGTATCTACCATTTTACAAAACCTTTGTGTTTCAGATGCGGTGCTGGAGATTTACTTAGGCAATTTCTAACATTTATATATGGCCCTTAGAGCTATATGACCCTCCCCCCCATTTTACAGACAGGAAACTGTAAACTTACCAAGAGTTGCTCAACTAATAAGTAGGGATCATCTCCATACAAAACTATCCTGCCCTTCTCCAAAAGCTCAAGGTTTTTCTTCACCATAGAGTGTTCACTATTTAATCACACTATTTGTGTGAGTCATTGACAGAAAACCGAAAATAATACAGGTGCTGCCCATTCCTGGTCCCTAATATGTAGTGTTCATATCTATGAATAACCAAGTGAGAGCAAACTCGAGTATCTAAAGTAGGGGTAGTAAAAGAGTGACTTTTAAGTGAAGGGGTTCATATTCATAAAACCAAGTATGAAATATATTAATCATTATTGGTATGCTATACATTATTTGTTAACTTCAAACAAATAAATAAGAGCTTTCAAGAAGCAGAAGGCTAATGGATGTACAGTCCAAAGGGCCAGAGGAGAGGTACAGACTGGAGGAGGTTAGAAACTTGGAAAGAGTCCAGGAACAGGCAAGGACAAGAGAGAAACAGCGAGAGCAAAGTGAGAGGATGCCGCTGAGTCCCACAAAGTAGTCTGAAGTCCCTGAGTTAGCTTTACCTGCAATGCTTGAGCGGGCCCCCTTGATTTTCTCCTTATCACTGATTTGGGGTAGTAGTAGACGCGTGCACTTATGGATGCCAAGGGGCCACTGAAGATCAAAGCTCTTTGCAGAGCCACCTGCATCTGAGACATGTAATCCAATAGTAGTGTTTGTGCAGCAGCTCTCACTTCGGAGATGGAAATATACTTAGATGATGGGAATATACTTTCTGACTGGAAGCCAAGGGAAAGTTGAAGATAAGCAAAGTATAGCATGGTCTTTGTCCCCTGGAGGGCCAAGAAAAGGAGCCTAAATCATCTGGTCACTTTTCTATTGAGGCCTTGAAAGAGGGCCTCCAAAGGAGACCTCCACTTAAACAGCTCCCATCTGTCTGACTACAAGCTTTCAACCTCCCCTGCTGAGCTTCCTCCTAACCTCCTGGACTCAATTCAGATTAAGTCTTGGATGTTAGTTTTTGAGAATGTGGTGTGCTCACACTTGGCACCTGTTGCTCCTGAGACTTCAACCCCCACTTCACTGTTGCTCAGTCCTGTAGGTCCATTTATGCCTTCCCTAGGGCCCACCCCTGCCACAACTCTGTTAATGAAGCTAAGTCTGGGATT
The DNA here is from genome assembly GCF_024711535.1 of Dipodomys merriami. Lineage (NCBI taxonomy): Eukaryota > Metazoa > Chordata > Mammalia > Rodentia > Heteromyidae > Dipodomys > Dipodomys merriami. Next base: position 2,319,186 of record NW_027202382.1, on the reverse strand, counting down.
CAACAACTTCCAACTTATAGTCAACCCTAGAATTCAGGATTGGCCCTCCATGTAGATGTCAATGTTAATGCTATCACCACCATCAACAAAACACATTTGTGAATCTCACTTGTACATTATACACTTAAAAGGGTCCAAGTTTAAAAGATACTTCCACACTGGGCATGATAAATTATACAGCTCTCTAGACATTTACATAGTGAGACTAAAAGAGGATATTCTTAGGAGAGGATCACAAAGGCTCAATAGCTATGTGCATATGATCATATAAAATGACACATTGAAATTAACTCCAAGAAATGGAAAAAAGAGAGGTTTTTTCTTTTGTTGCTGTTTTTGTTTGGTCTTGTTTATAAGTTTATCTGTTTAGGGGAGGGGAGGGGAGGTACAGAAAGGGTGGGAGAAAGGGTGAATAAATGCAACAGTGATACTAGATACTATGTTGAAAATGAACTACACAACTTGTGGGAATGAGAGAGAAAAACTGGCAGACAGTGAGGGAAAAAGTGACACTATTCAAAAAAATGTACTGAATACCTGACTTATTCAAATGTAACCCCTCTGTACTTCACCTTTAATAACATATATATTCAAAACCCTTAAAAAAGACACTCCAAGACACAGCTCTGATGATATCATTAGAAATAAAAGGTTAAAAAAATGGCACAAATTAGAATGGGACAGTTGAATTATTCTTCTGAGGATCTGAAGAGTTTATATGAGAAGAATGTAGGGAAAAAAAACAACCATTGCAACATAATGAATTTGAGTTGAATATAAGGACCCTAAAGTTCGATGACTAAGATATTTTCCATGTCATGACAAGGAAGGTGGGTGGGTTCTAGACTGTGCAGATACCTTTCATGATTATTATTCAACATTTCCTTAAGAACATATGAAATACTTCTGGAGAAAAGTTGATGATTTAGTACACAGTACTAACAATGAAGAAATAAAGTTGGGTTTCAGCAACAGACATTCTGTGAGACCTCAGAACAGATTTCTGCACTGGGCATCTTAAATTCTGCTTCCCAGAAGAGCCAACATGTGAATCCCACTCATAAGAGTAAAACTGTTTTAGTAAGAGACTGAACTTGGAGTACGTGCTACAGAGTCTATGACTCAATAGATGGAATTTTTTTTCAAGCATCAATGCACAAGGACTCTAGGCCAGATGAAACACATCACAGATTACTAAATCTTCTAAGATAAATTCTAAAAGGCTTAAGGAGCTCAGATGGTGCTACCTAGTCACTACTGTACAAAACTTTGAAATAAGTTTTCATCTCCTCACTCTTAAATTGTTTGCTTGTGGTATAGACATGTGAGAAGGTAAAAAATCCAGGGGAGGGTTAAGAATTAAGAACTATTTTAGTTCAGTTGTGCTGACTACCAATGACACAAATATATTCTCTGGGAGTAATCCATCAGGATTATATATTCTCTTGGTTTACCAAGAAAGGTTGATTTTAAGCCAAACTGGCTCCTGCTGGACTAGTGTTTGTAATTGATACTCACATCATTGATCACTGCTGGGGTCCAGATCTAGGAGAGAGAAACTTCATTTATATATATTAAAATGTGAAGGAGAGAGGAAGAACAAAAAGGAGAACAAAGAAGTAAAGTTTGGAAAGGACACACAGATTTTTCATGGATAAAGCCTTCCTAAAATTGATAAGACTCACAAAACCAACCACCTAGCTGATATACATATGAAAGGGAACAAAATGGGAAAAAAATTTAAAAATGATGAGCAGTCTAGTGGGAATTACACTTACTTTCATAAGCTGAAAGTGTAACTTGTCATGGTATTGATATGGCAGAGATTGCTAGTAGAAAGAAGCACAGAGCAGAAACTAGGATGGAATCTTCCTTGAGTCTAGTTCCTATTAAACTCAGCACATAGCAGTATATAATCCTCAGCTGATACCGGATACAGTTTAGGGGTTAGAAATTACCAATATGAAGCAGTTAGTTTTCTTGACCTTTGTCTTTCTCAGTCCTGAATTTTTTCCATGTCAAGGCTTGAGAAAACTTGAAGTATTTTAACTGAAAGCAAATGAAGGCTGAGGGGAAAATATTAGCACACAGATTTTTCAGACATCTCAGTTTTCCAAATAGGCATGATTTCATCGAGAAGAGGAAGATCAGACATGGCTAGCTACATTTGCTACCTCCTCACCCCCAATAACATCCCCACTAAACCTTGGTCGAAGTTGTTTTAAAAGTTAAAAGGTAACAGTTAAAAGCTTAAAATGTAGGTATTTAATTGAATAAGTGAAAAGTGATGGCATTCTGTAACATAAATATCTAAGTTAAAAAGTTGCTGCTGAGATGAACCACTCAAAATGTCAGATCCTACTTTTGATCTCCTTCATCATCCTACTAGTTATACCATTCCCAAAGCCCTAATGTTTCTTACCATTTGAGCTAATGTTTGTGAACAGCGTCTGAAACTTACTAACCAACATAAATGCTGTAAGAGTTAAAGGGAATAATCATATGATCTGTCCTTACCAAGGCAACCACAAGTCTCTTAAAATGCAATGAACCTAAGAGCTCTTTCATAATAATATAAATTTATATAAAGATAATCATAACAATAATGAAAATTTGAGGAAAACTTCGGAATGTTCTTTTCAGAACAGACAGGACAGATATGTGGTTTTTCCAACAAGCATCTTTTTTAAAAATTTAATTTAATTTATTATTATTATTATTATTGTGAAAATACTGTACAGAGGGGTTACAATTACATGGACAAGATAATGAGTACATTTCTGATCAAGCATTGTAGTCTCCTCCTTTGTTTCCCCTTCCCATCCCTTCCCATCCCCCCCTCCCCCCCCGATGTACAAGTCGTTATGTCCAATAAGCATCTTATGTTTTGTTTTGTTTTTTTCCTTCAGCTTCCCATAAGCCTATCTGCATATATTATGATGACACAAAGGATAGTCAGTGTCAGGCAGGCTAGGAGTGCAGTCACTTTGTTAACATACTGTGGTGAAATTATGATGATCTATTGATGCAATAAGCAGATGCAATAAGCTGATTCCTTGAGAAAATGAGGGCCTTGACTCTCATGACTGGCAACAATGCTGTCAACTTCTTTGTAAACACAGGCAATAACTCCAATCCAACTTTTATCCAGAGATTTATGATTAACAATCCTCACAAAACTGAATCTCAGATGAGGATTAAGAAAGACCACAGCCTACAGAAAAGATCTCAGGAGCTATTGGGAAGAATGTTGGATATGTTTCCAATTCAAGATGCAGGATTAGAACAGTGATCAAAGCAAATTAATTACATTGCTGGTGACATACATACTGGGTAGTTATTCCAACTTATATGGAGTAATATCCTACAAATTGGTGGCTACAAGGAAAAGGAAAGGGTGATACAGATTATTGATATTTCTGAAATAAATGGAAAATGATTTATTATTACTTTTGCTGTTGTTGAAGTCAATGTCAAACTTTGTGTGCCCAGTTTGGGGTAATAACAGCAATGAAAAAGCCAATCTGGAGTGCCATTATAGTTTGAAACATGCTAAACTCCATGACTTGGGAGGCCAAATGCATCTGGATAAAAAACAAAGACCAAAAAACAAAAGCCATGTTCTTCAGCAGTTTGGAATCACTGGGCCTCAGGGTGGCACTGTTACTCAGAAGAGCTATGAAGTGAGTCAGCCAATGCAAAGACACTGAGGCCTCAGGTGAAGGGAACATTTATGAAAGAGGAAATGGTGGCTGCTATCGAGTTATTAGCACAAGACAAAATAATTATTTTAGGGAGCTAGTTTGTCCCAGACAACCATCTCTGATCAGATTATTAACAGCACAAAATATTGAAAGGACATTGAAGAATTCTGCAGGAGATTTCCAATTTTTCTCTGTGATAACAAATCCTATCTGGCTATTTTTCTTAATGGGATAATTGCAGAATTTTATACACAAGAGGAACTTTTATCACGGCAAGCTATGCATAGCACAAGAGGTGAGAACTTATTTGAGACATGTGTTCTCATCAATGATAAAAACCTGGACCAAGATTCTACTTGTCTGATCACTGATAGATTTTTTTAAATGTTACAGAATGGATCATTCAGTATATTATTTTTCTTTTTTACTCATTTTTATTGTTATTATTTTTAGTTTCATTGATCATGATTGTTTTATTTATTTTTTTAAAATTTTATTGTCAAGGTTATATACAGAGGGTTTACAGTTACATCAGTAAGGTAGTGAGTACATTTGTATCAAACTCATTAACCTTTCCCTCGTTTTTCTCCCACTTTCCCTCCTTGCAAGGCCTCCTACAGATGTACAGATTATTTTCAACATAGTGTCTCGTGAGTATCACTGTTGCATTGGTTCCGCCTTTGTCCTTTGAATCACCAGTTTGTTTTTACTTCCCTGATTCAGATAAATGTATATATAATACCCAGGGTACCAAGATCAAATACAGTGACAACAGGGGATAAACCTTAGGGGGAAAATACAAATCACATGGTACATTAAAAACAACAACAACAAAGAAAAACCTCTTTGGTCCATGTCTTGGAGTTCATTTCGCTTTTATTGCTATTATAAAGGTTATGTACAGAGGGGTTACAGTTATATAAGTCAGATAGAGTACATATTTTTTAAAACACCACCACCCCTTCTTTCACCCTCTCCTAGTTTTTCACTCTCTTTCCCACCTACAAGTTGTATAGTTCATTTTCAGCACAGTGTCTAATGAGCACCACTTACACTCCCAAAGACAGATAAAGGAACAAACAAGACAAAAAGAAAAGAAAACCAGCAACCCTGTTTTAATTTCCTGTAGTTTATTTTGATAGTATTTTGTATGATCACATGCACAGAAGGATTGCACCTTTGTAACCTCTCCTAAGAATGTTCTCCTTTGACCTCACCGTGTGTGAATACCTAGAGACCTGTATAATTTATCATGTCCCAGTATTTGTTTGTTTGTTTACCATCCAGTGTATTTACTTGTGAATTTTTAGGTACATTCTAGCTACCACAAATGAGGGAATCCACACAACCTATGTTTCTCTGGGTCTGGCTTACTTTGCTTAATATAATTTTTTCCAGGTCTTTCCATTTCCTTATGAATGGTGGATGATATTATATCACTGATAGGTTTTTAAGAAGGAAATGATTGACACTGTAGAGATGGGCAACATCAACATTTGTTGTCCATTGGATTTATGAACAAGGAGGGAACAGCTGATTCTGCTGACAGATTTTCAATAAGATGCAAAGGGTTAGCAATTGATGGGAAGTGTAAGAGTGGGGGAAATATGTGAGTACAACTCAGGCTGGAGGATTGAGATAGGAGAAATGTAAAAGAAAGAGATGGGCAGAGGATAGAGAAGGATGTGAAATAGAGGAAGGACAGGGTTTTTTCTTAATAGGAGGACCTGAAACACATTTAAATATAGGAAAGGGCCATCACACAGAAGAGACTGGAGGAGAAAAAGACAGACCAAGTATATGTGGTCTCTTTGGAGTCAAGAAGAAGTGGAATCTTCAGTGGAAGTAGAATGCCAGGCAGTAACAAGAAGAAAATTCATGGAGATGGTAAAGGAATCAAAGGTACATGTGTATGCAGAAAACTATGGATTTGTGAGGGAGAGAAATGGAGGTCCAGGGCATTAATGTGTCTCCATTATAAGAGAGAGAAGAGTTGTGTCAGTGATTTTAAAACATCCAAAAAGGAACAAAATACTAAAAATGGATCAGACAGATGACCTCATTGAAGTCATAGAATATTCATTTATTATAAAAGTAATCAATGAAGCTGCATAGTTTGTTCCTGAAGTTGCATGGGTTTGGGATCCTGAAGATACTTAAAAAATTGTCACATGTTAAATTGTACACAGTAAAGCATTTCATCATGAAATTTCTGTAATACAATTTAATGCACTTTGACTTTCTGTGCTCCTTTGTCTTTACTCCATTCACCAAATCAGGCCAATTTGTCCACTCTCAAACCTCTCAAAGATACAGCATTCACTGGGCAATGGTGGCTCTTGTGTGTAACACTCACTACTCAGGAGGCTAAAATTGAGGAACATGGTTTGAAGCCAGCCTAGGCAGGAAAGCTTGAGAGACTTTTATCTCCAATGAACTACTCAGAAAAGGCCAGAGGTGATGTTGTGGTTCAAGTGGTAGAGTGCTAGCCTTGAGCTTAAAGAGGCTCAGAGATAGTGTGCAGGCCCTGAGTTCAAGCCCCAGGACCAGCAAAAATAAAATACAACATCTCACTCAAGTGGAATCTAAGATACTTATTTTTCTGGGAAGGAGTTTGGCTGGTCTGCAAAGTTTAGTAATAGATTTATCACTTCCACCACTGTCCATTATTGTCTTTACATGCTTCTCTTTCAATATACAGTCATAGCACATTACACACAGCCACTCTTTCCTATGATCTAAAACACCAGTGATCATCAACATATCAAAACAGGTTCACTGAATACATATTCAGCCAATAGCATTAACTAATAAACTAAGGAATAAAACTGAAGGGCTTGGAATAATATCTGGCACACAATGCAGTTTATAAAAGTGGTTGTGTTATCATTATAGTATCATTATGAGCTGTTTTGTTCCTACATCTTCTTGATGATATAGACAACTCTCCACATACAATAGGATATATGTTTATGAAAAGACAAGGATAGAAATCTAAAATCTAGTTCAACATTTGCATTAGCTTGTATGTATGCTCAAATCACTTCAGTCTGCTATAAAATACATCTTGGGATACATTAAAAATTAAAAATTCTACAAAGTCAAAGTCTGTATTGTCTACTGAATTTTATATAAACCACATGGTTCTGCTCTTACACATTTAGCCCTAGAGATGGTTATCTTAATATTGTACTGCTTTTCTCTCACAATTCTAGGGTAATTTTATTATACTTTATTTCTCTAAAACTTAAAATATCTAAGTATCTAACTTGAGTGACTCCAAACATTAGATCTTTCCCCTACCTTGAGCTTAGATGTGTCATGTGTACAAAGCTCATGATCATTGTTTGAGGAGAGAAACTGGTGCATATAATTAAATAAAAAGAAATTAGGACTAAAAGTAAAATGTTCAAATATCATGAATGATTTTCATAAACTTTGTAAATTTTCTTATAGCCTACCTTACATACAAGACAATATTTCCCCAAAAATCCTAAGTTGTTTTTTTTTGGGGGGGGGCCCAACTATCTGGAATACAAACTCTTTGTTTCACTGCAATATATTTATATAAATCAATCATCAATATATTGGTATAACATTGTGTAAATTGTTTTGTTTCAGATTATTATAGGTGCAAGTGAACATGTTATTCATCTTCACTGAGACTAGGCCTTGAATAGTCTTGTTTTAGGACTCCGCCCATTAATTGGTAGGCTGATTTGTTTCTCCTCTAAGACAAACCATTTCCACAGACAATGAGGAAACCAGAATTTTATTTTTTGTTTTGTGTGAATATTTCTATAACCTCTCACATCCAGTTAGCCAAATCTTCAATCTTGCAAGTATTTTCTTGTGCTATGAGGTTCTAAAAATAGCAAAAACTATTTAAAATATTTCAGTTCCTCCAACTACTTTCAAAATGTCACAGACTAGCATACAAGTGGACCTCTATTTCTATATGGTCTTGTCTACCCATTCAACCAACTACAGAGAAATTTTTTTTGGGGGGGGGGTCCGGTTGTGGGGCCTGAACTCTGGGCCTGGGAACTGTCCCTCAGTTCTTCAGCTTAAGGCTAATGCTCTACCACTTGAGCCACAGCGCCACTTCCGGCTTTTTTCTTTTTTGCTTATGTGGTGCTGAGGAATCGAACCCAGGGCCTCATGCATGCAAGGCAAGCACTCTACCACTGAGCCACCTTCCCAGCCTCCTACAGAGATATTTTTAATTGTGCCCTTACATGAAACATGAACACACTTTTTACTTGTCATTATTCTCTAAGGAATATAGTAAACTATATACATTTATATTGTAGTTGGTATCATAAACTTAGTGACAATTTGAACTCTATGGGAGGATTGAATATATTGTTTGTAAATGCTGAGATATTTTATGTGGGGGACTTGATTCTTCTGTAGATTTTTATAGCCCAGGAGGTCCTGGAACAACCCCATTAGATATCAAGGGATATATGATTTTTCATACATTTCCACATAGATAGAGAATAAATGGTTTAGGTTTTTTAATTTCTAAACATTTATTTTTTTGAATACTTGGTTCTAAAATTGGCAAGTGTGGAGGTTATTTAATGGGGAGAGGAAACATGACATTGTCTTGAATTTGACCTTACTATAAGGGAAATACCTGAAAAATAACCAGAATATATTCTCTACTCAGTTTTTCTGAGGTCAGCTGTCCTCAATGTGCTTAGTTAAAACAACCAAATGCACCCCTATATAAATTACCATGTATAGCAACTTCATTATGAAGATTAGAATGTGTTGTTTTAGTTTGTCAACCAATAAACTAGAGGGTGTTATAACACCTCTTCTATCCATAGTTATATTTATCCTAGTTATAGTCCCTCCTCTTCATATATCAAAAAATATAGTCTTACACTCTGACCTCTTTGTCAATTTAAGTTTGTTATTAGTGATTATAGAATAAGGGCAAAATGAATTGAAAGAAGCTTAGAATATTTTCACTCTGTGGTGTTGGCCTGTCTTAATTTTTTTTTCCATTGGGCGTGGGATTTGAACTCTGGGCCTGGGCACAGTCTCTCAGTTCTTCAGCACAAGGCTAGCACTCTACCAGTTGAGCCACAGTACCATTTCCAGTTTTATGGTAGTTTGTTGGAGATAAGAATGTCATGGATACTCACTATCTTGCCCATGTAATTGTAACCTCTCTATATGGTATTTTTCACAATAATAATAATAATAATAATAATAATAATAATAATAATAATAATAATAATAGTAGTAGTGTCATGGACTTTCCTGCCCAGGATGGCTTTGTACTGTGGTCCTCAGATCTCAGTCTCCTGAGTAGCTAGGATTACAGGCATGAGCCACCAGCACCCAGCTTGCTGGCCTGTCTTAACAGAACAACTTTAGGCATATGTTCAATAGCAAAAAAAAAAAAAAAAAAAAAAAAAAAAAAAGTATGATTGCTATCTCTTTGCCATGAGAACCAGAGTCTCATGAATAAGAACGATATATCTTTAGCCAATGTCTGCTATTACTTACTTGATTGTCATTATCATGTTCATTATGTACCTAAGCCTTCAGGTTGTTAAAGTTTAAGTTATCAAGAGCCATTCTTACATATAATAATTCATTAATAATTTCTGTTAATTATATACACAAAGCGCTGTTGTGGTTAATAAAACAACAGAAACTATTCTAGATAAAGCAGTAGAGAAGAGAACACATAGAAAACTATCCAACTGAGAACATTTTTTCCTCTGAAGAATTGAAAACTAGGCAAAAATGTAACTCCTTGGATGAATTTTCATCCTTTTTTTTCTTATGGAAGGGATAGCATTAAATAAAAGAACAGAGAAGTCTTTATTCTGTTTGATTTCTAGTCTCCCCAACTCTCAACATTGTGCTCTAAATTGATAACAGACTCTACTGTGGAGGGATGAGTCTGTTTACCATGTGAATTTGGAAGAAATTAGAGAGATGAATTGGTTTACTGAAAAATGTTTTGTAAGTATGTTAAATGTTGAAAAAAAACAAACAAATGAAATATTGACTGGAAAATACCACTATTAGAACTAAGAACTTCAATTTAGAACCCAGCCAACAACATAAGATATAATTTCAGGATTGAAGTGGAAACAGAAGTATTTTAAGTAAGGCAGAATAAGTTTTGTTATAACGTTCAGGAATCACAGAGAAATGTATAAAGATCAATCTGTTGAATTCATATATGTGCACGTACATGCACCAGGCATGTGTTAAGTTGTTAATAGTTCATGAGCTTATGTTTGTAGAAGGATTTCCAATAGAAGGAAGTATTCACAATACAAAGTCTGTGCTTAGAAAATGAGTGCAGTAGTAGTACTCCAGAGAGCAGAGGCAAATAAGTTAGGCATTTTGCCCTTCTATCTATATATTTTATTTCTTCCCTGGCTTACTAACACTCTAAAAATTAGGTATGGTTTGTGAGGTCAGTAAACATGCCTGAAGTTCAAGGGTAGTAGAAGGGAGGAATCTGGGTTTGAACCTAGGTCAGATTTTAAAGCCTAGAATATCTACATTTTTGCTATGGTCTTCTTTGGGTTGCTTTCAAAGCCAGTTGATTCTTAGATGCAGCTACTAATCCAGGACCTGACAAACACTTTATAAATCCTGCTGCCTTGCTTAAAGCTGACTGCTCCAGCTGGGTTCTCAAAGTGGCCATTAATAGAATTCTATGCTTCCATCAGAAAGAATGATATTGTCCCATTTGTAAAGAAATTCATAAGGAAAAAATTATATTAAGTAAAGTAAGCCAGACCCAAAGAAACGTAAGTTGCATTGTTTCCCTCATTTGTAATAATTAGAATGTACCTATAAATCTATAAGTAAACCCAATGGATAGTGAAAGACAAAAAAATTGCACTTGGACTTGATAAATTAAACAGGACTCTGAACATTCAGTGAGACCAAAGGAGGATATTCTTAGGAGAGGATCACAGGGCTCAATAGCTATGTGCTCATGATCATATACAATGATGCTTATTGAAATGAACTCCAAGAAGTGGAATCAAGAGGTGTTGTTGTTGTTGTTGTTGGATGTGGGGCTTGAACTCTGAGCCTGGGCACTGTCTCTCAGCTCTTCAGCTCAAGGTGAGCATTCTACCACTTGAGCCACAGTGCCACTTCCAGTTTTCTGGTGGTTTCATGAACCCAAATCCTCAGATCTCAGCCTCCTGAGTAGCCCGGATTACAGGCCTGCATCACCAGGCTTATTCTTTTCTGTGGTTCTTCCCCCCACCCCCATTTTCTTCCCTTTGGTCCCTGTTTTAGATTTCCAAACCTTTTGTCTTATAAGTACATTTATCTGATTTGAGGAGGGGAAGGAGAAACACATAAACAGTGGGAAAAAGCATGAACTAATTCAATAGTGATACTCACTAGACACTGTATTGGAAGTGAACTTTACAACTTGTTGGGGAAAGGGGCCTGGAAGGGGGAAAAAAAAATCTTGGGAGATCATGGTCCAGGCATGCCCTCAGGCAGGAAGCAAGACCTTATTTCAAAAATAACAAATGCAATAAAGCTTGAGGCATGACTCCATGATAGAGAACCTGCCTAGAAATCACAAGGTCCTGAGTTCAAATCCCTATACTACAAAAAACAAATAACATTCCCCAACAAATCTGGACTTAGAAGTACATATATATAATCCTAGCAGCTGAGAGCCTAAAGCAGGGGGACCACTAATTCAAGCCAATGTGGACTCCATAGTTTCAGGCCAGCCCGGATCACCTAGGGAACACGTGTCTAAATGGATAAACAAATGAACAATGCATAAACAGAATAACACCTTTCATATAAAATCAATAATGTATTGAAATACTCTCAATAAAATTGTTTAATTATGACAGATATTTAGCACCAGGTAAAATTTGTCTCTTTCAATGATGTTTCATCCTCTTCCTTTTCTTACAATAGAAGCTACATATGATTTAAAAAATTGCTTCAAGATTTCCCTGGCCAAATATTGTAATGTTAATAACGGGGTTAAAGGATTTAGTCTATGTCTCTTTGTCTTTTAATCTTTTCTCTTTACTCTTTGGTAATTATGCTTATTGTATTTATCATATTTGGAAAGCACTTTTACAAAAATGGCTTATCATTAATAGATAAACACACATACAATCATACGTAATGCCATCTTAAAACCTTTTACTTGCTAGATAATTTGTGATGTAAATTTCCTGCAATCTGGCTACTTCTGCAAAAGCAGTTACATTCTAGGCCTGATAGAGAAAGGAAAGTTGGGAAAACAATGTATGGATAACTCCCACCTGGGTAATAGCTATTTGGGTATTCATAGCATTATCCCCTTTTATTCCTCATATGCTTACAGATGAAGAAAGAGACTCAGCTCTTCTTTAAACTCTTACAGACCAAGAAGAGACAGAGTTAGGATTTAAAACCCTGGTATGCCTGGTTTCTAAGCTTCTGATGCTCTTTTTATTCTTCTTTGGATAGACAGACATTGAACTCAGCCATTCCAGAGGGTTAGGGCACACAATGACTATGGCATGCCCTGGGAAATAATGGAACATCTTCCAAGCTTTAATGATTTTATAACTGGGCAGTTCCTAACAAAAATCTATCCTAGATATATGTTTTTTTTCTCAGAATTAATTGCACCAGTATTTATTTAAAAAAAGATTGATCAAGAGAAAGCAAAACTCAAAATACATTAGAGCATGGACCATGAACTTAAGGTTTTACTGCCACTTGATTTGGGAGAATGTTGGAATTCTCTCTATCTATATGTAGAGCACTCATCCCTAAATATAAAACCATGGAGTCTTCCTAGGAATTTCCATGCTTTTCCCAAATGTTATGTAAAAACGTATGCTTACCTCTATGTAAGATACATGGGTTGGACAAGATTCAACAAAGAGTACAGTGAGGAGTATGCCTCTTGTAGTTATATAATATATTGACTTTGGCTTGTGCTAGAGGAATTGTTCCTTGCCTCCAGCTCCTGAATTTACTATAGCTGCCAAACACTTCCAAAACCTCTCACTCTCAATCCCAGGGCTGGAGAAATTCCACAGCCCTGGGAGATCAAGTTTCGCATCAATATTTTGGTGGGCTCTTTGCCAATGCCTTATCAAGGAAAAATATAATTATAGGCGAGACTGCAGCAAGCTGATTCTATAATATTCTCCCCTCCTGTCTCAGCTGCTAAAATATAATATAATAAAAGTGATATAGGATACTGCATCTGCCCTTTTGGTAATTCTATTTTCATTTTAGTTCCATTGCTGAACTGAGGACGACTTCAAACCATGCCAGAGCTACTGATGCTCTGAGCTCTTAAAACATAACCATCTGATGCAAGAAAGCTACAGCTAAAATAGGACTCATTACAGCAAGGAAAGATGGGAGTGGATAGGTAATTTGGCATCTTGTGGGAAATGAGGCTTTGTTTTCTCTGTAGAACTGCTTTCATGGAGAGTTGAACTCTCTACCACAGCTAAAGTTAGCATAAGGTCACTCATAATTCATTCATTCATTTTGTTTACAAGTCCTTCAGGGCTTACTTTCTATCACTATATCTAGTATATTATAATACTAAAGCGTAATCCAGGGCTAATTCCCATTTTTCTTTCAGATTAGGTAATATTAAGATTTTACCCTACAGCATACTGCAGTAGGTGGGATCTTAGAAATTGCAAGACTATAAATATGATTGTATGATGCATATATATATATATATATATATATATGTATATATCAAGTCCTGGGGCTTGAACTCAGGACCTGGGCACAGTTCTTGAACTTCTTTTGCTCAAGGATAGCACTCCACCACTTAAGCCACAGTGCCACTTCCAGCTTTTTCTGTTTATGTGGTACTGAGAAATAAAACCCAGGCCTTTATGCATGCTAGGCAAGCACTATACCACGAAGCCACATTCCCAGCCCCGATATAGTTATTTATTTTTAAACAAAGATCCAAGAACTTCTTTATGGTACTTCATTGATTATAGACTCGAGACCAAATAGCCTGACATCAAAGACTTTCTATCATACTAGCTCATCTTGACATGCTTCCTTAGCCTCATCTCTTGCTTTTTAACTTGCACATATTGTTCTGTGCAGACACATTATTTCTTGCAATCCTGCCACATAATTCCCATACTTTCATACCTTTACCACGGTATTTAACTTTCATGTACCTTTCTTCCTTTTTTCTTTTTATTGTGAAAATACCATATAGAGAGGTTACAATTACATGGCAAGAGAATGAGTACATTTCTTATCAAGCATTGTTGCCTCCTCCTTTGTTTCCCCTTCCCATCCCTTCCCATCTCCCCCCTCCCCCCACATGCCAGCCCTTCCCCCCCACTACCCCCCCCCCACACCGCCAAAGTTGTAAAGTTCGTTTTTCAACGTAACGATTTGTACATCTCATTGTTGCAATGGGTCCACTTGTATCCCTATTTAAATTATTTTTTCCCTTCCCCTCCACAAATTATACCAACATCAAATACAGTAAAAGCAGGGGTTATATTGTGGGGGAGGGCCATACAATGCAACAAAGAAATCATCTTATAAATATTAGAAACAATTACATGAAAGCAAAAACATTTGAATACTTATCTTGGGGTTCATTTCACCTAACATCAACTTATCTGACCTTTTCTGCTTGTCTCAGACACATACTAGTTATTGCAAATAAGGGAAACCATGGGACCTATGTTTCTTTGGGCCTGGCTTACTTCACTTAATATAATTTTTTCCAAGTCTTTCTGAGCAAGAGGATTCTTTCTTCTTTTTTCTGTGAGTACCTTTCACCAAACCTACCTGTGAAATATGTCCTTGACTATACCATTCCCTATTTAAGCTGAGTCACTTGTTTCTTTTTTTTCTTCTTTTTTTGTTTGTAAGTCGTGGGGCCTGAACTCGGCCTGGGTGCTGTCCCTGAGCTCTTCAGCTGTAGACTAGCTCTACCACTTGAACCTCTGCCCCACTTCCAGCCTTTTCTGTTTATGTGGTACTGAAGAATCGAACCCAGGGCCTCATGCATACAAGGCAAGTACTCTACCACTGAGCCACCTTCCCAGCCCCACTTGTTTCTTTATCTTTACTTCTCCCTCAGTGAAAATAGCTCCTTTGAGCAAAATCATAATTATACATCTTTGCTTGATGAACATCAAAGACAATATCTAACATAACAATTTATGCAACTGGTATTTAATAAATACCAGTTAACCAGTGATTTTTATGCATTTACTTCTAGAAAGGTCATGTATTTGTTACAATTGATATTCCTACCAATTAGCTTATTTAGTGCACAACTAAGGTTGTATTTCTTGGGCTGAGATGTAGCTTAGTGGCAAAAGCATTTGCTTAGCAAGTACAAAGTCCTGGGTTTGATTCTCAGAACCAAAAAGAAAGAGAAAAAGAAAAAAAGAAAAGGTTGTATTTTTTATAACTTAGATTTACTTTGTTCATAAAGAGTTAGTAGGTATTTAGCAGTAAGAGTTCACATCTGAGGTTTACTACTTTCTACCATGTGAATTTGGGATAATATCACATGTATCTGAAACACATAAATGACATTTTTTCTGGGACGACTATCACAGAGATAAAATATCTGGCATATGCTTGGTGTTTAGGAAAGAAAATTCAGTATGATTTATCCTAGGATGATAACATCAGGCTCTGGCACCCACATGGAACCAGGACCCTGAGGAAATGGGATGAGTGACATAGGTTTTCCTTGAGGAAACAAGCAAGGTGACCGGTGGAATGTGGAATGCTAATTAGCAAGGTGCATATCATCTGTGAACTGGAAGAGATGATTGCAAGCCTGGTGGTAGCAGGGACTAGAAGGGTCATGGGGAGAGGTGGTAACAGAAAAGCAAAAGAAAGTCCTTTAGGAAACAGAGCCCTAATACCTGTTTCTTAAACAACTGAAGATGCTGAAAATAATGCCTAGCATTTATTGGCTTACCAATAAATGTTCCTCTAAATATCTGAGTCTGGTATGATCAGCCTTTTCTTAGACATGAGGAACATGAGCCCAAAGAGACATCAGTAGCAAATAGTGATATCTAAACTACAGATGTTACTTTCTGAAAAACCAGGTTGCTGTACCATAACAGACTGCCTCCTGAAATTGAATAGCCATTTGAACTTGTATTTCAGGGCTTTGTTTTAATTTGTGGGAGGGCCTGGGCATTGTCCCTGAGTTTCTTTCTTTTTTTTTTTTTTCCTCAAGGCTAGCCTTCTACCAAGTGAGCCATAGCACCACTTCTGGCTCTTTCTGAATAGTGTATTGGAGATAAGAGTCTCACAGACTTTCCTGCCTGGGCTAGCTTTGAATAGCAGTCCTCAGATCCTTCTGAGTCGGTAGGATTAAGGCATGAGCCACCAGCCTGGCTGTTTCTAAAAATGATTTGTTTACTCTCAAGAGCAGACAAAAATTCCACCATGTAAAAGACACCTTCAAACTTCCAGAGAAATATGGAAAATACTAGAAATTAATTCTGAGTGAAGTGGGCCCAAGAAGTTCCCTAAAATGTATCTGCCACGTTTGCTGCATACCTTTAATGTCAATGAACCATTTCCTAAAGACATTTTTCCCCTATATGGTTCAATACTGAACATGAAGGCAGTACTTGAAACCCCTCAAGTCAGCTAGATGGTAGCATATTTTTATCAGCAGCACGAATTTAGTCACATACGCCAAGGAATCTAGGCAAGTAGCCTAAGAACTCTGGCCATATCTAAAGCTTCATGCCTTTCTTTTGAATACATGCTATTCACTGATTTATTTATGTCCTGGTTTGTATATGCATTCATTCATTCATTCAGCAACTATCATGTTCTTTGCTTTGTGGTTTCTATTTGCCACAGTTGGCACTGGGCACTCAGTGCTGGGTAGAATCAGTTCCAGTCATCTTGAAGGTTACAATCTAATGCTGTCAATATATACATATGACTTCATGAGCATATGTATATGTCACATGAAATTTGTCGGTATTTAATTACTGAATATAGTGATGTTAATATAATAATAACAAATGAAATTTCTTTATAATCTCAGATCAAGGTGCTGGCAGATTCAGTGTGATATGGGGCTACTTCCTAGTCCATAAATGGGTATCTCAAAGTTCTCATGAGGTAGAAGGGGCAGAGCAGCCCCTATGGCCTTTTTGAAAGGCAGTAATCCCACTCCTGAGGGTTCTACCTTCATGATCTAACTTCTTCCCACAAGACCCAACTCTAACCATATCCCATTGTGGGGCGTAGGTTTCAACATATGATTCTGGAGAAACATAAGCATTCAGTCTGCAGCAAAGGATAACTATTTCTTGATGTAGCTTTGATAAACTTCTATGCTGAAATGTAAGCAGTAGCTGTAGGAGTAAAGAGGATTGAAATAAAGGCTGTCCATGGCATAACATCATACCACCATGTGAACAGGGCACCTCTGTGCCCTCTCAGCCTCAAAGGCAATGCCTCTTACTGGAATTGTTCTATTACTGCTTACCTAATCTTCAGATGGCTCTCCAGAAAATTCAGAATCACCAAAGAACTCAGTTTCCACAATTTCATCTAGCCATTGAGACTGCATCATTCACTATTCTAGGTACAAATGATACTAAGGTAAGATGTGATACAGGGATTGAGGGCAGAACTTTAATGCTACAGTGCTTGTGTTGGTATTTCAGGTCAGCCATAGATTATCTATCTAGCCTTGGTATATTTCTTAATTTATCTATGTCTCTAATTCCTTACATGGAAACATGGGAATCACATCGATTTTACCTGGTTGGTGCATGTGAGTTGATAGATAGAAAACATTTGAAATGTAAAATGATACCTACTATACTGTGAGGATTATTGTTAAGTCACAGTTCATGTCATCAGAAGCACAGAGAAAAAGCACAAATTGGAAAATATCTGAAAGTATGTAAAGAGTTACAATAATAGCTCTGGTGGCCAAACATAGACGAAAAGAAACAGCTCATTGTATTTGCCAATGGCAAGATACGTTTGTCACAGTAGTAAAAAATTAATGCATTGATTAAGCAGCTGGACTGGCACTCAGTAAGCTCTTTGTAACAAACATTCTTCAAATTTGTATAGATACTCATTTTTCTTCTCAAGTTTTGCATCCTCATCGTAGGCAATGAGTATCTGCCAATTTGTTGACTGGTAACTTCTCTTTGACAGGTCTTCAAGTCTTATGCTAGTACTTAAATTTTTTTTAATTTAATTTTATTTTATTTGTGAACATACTGTACAGAGGAGTTACAATTACATGGGCAGGATAATGCGTACATTTCTTACCAAGCATTGCAGCCTCCTCCTTTGTTTACCCTTCACATCCCTTCCCAGCCTCCCCCCTCCCCCCCAATCCCAATCCTTCTCCTTCCCCCCCTTCTCCTCCCCCCCCCCCCCGCACCGACGTTGTAAAGCTCGTTTTGGACATGACAACTTGTACTTCTCATTGTTGCAACAGGTCCACCTGTATCCTTAAACAACTGGTTTTTCCCCATCTCCTCCACAAGTTATACTGACATCAAATATAGTGAAAGCAGGGGTAATACTGTGGGGGAGGGACATACAAAGCAACAAAGAGATAATCTTATAAATGCCCCTCAGTAGATGAATGGATCAAGAAAATGTGGCATATATACACAATGGAATTCTATGCCTCCATCAGAAAGAATGACATTACCCCATTTGTTAGGAAATGGAAAAACTTGGAAAAAATTATATTAAGTGAAGTAAGCCAGGCCCAAAGAAACATAGGTCCCATGGTTTCCCTTATTTGTAATATCTAGTATATGTATGAGTCAAGCGGAAAAGGTCAGATAATGTGATGTCAGGAAAATGAACCCTTAGATGTGTATTTTAATGTTTTTTTCTTTCATGCATGTGTTTCTAGTACTTAAATTTTATAGTGCATATACTTTAACCTTACAACTAGATTGTAACTTACTTCAAAACAGGAAAATCATGTTAAATTTATCTTTGAACTCCCACAGTCTAAAGCCATCCTAAATGTGCTAGAATGAATGAATGTGAAACCAGCATGATTGGTTTGTTAAGAAAGTTATATTTCTTCCTAACGTTTCTTTTCCTACTTGTTTGCTTCTGAGTTATTTGAACTCATAAGAACCACTTTTTTTCCTCTAGTCTTTTAATCCCAGGTTTAATACCTTTTCTAGTCATTCTCATATTAGCCCAAAGCACTCATACCAATCTACCATAATCTATTTGTCTAATAGAAGTATTAAAGGAAGAACTGGAAACCTAGGTTGCAATTGTTGCCTAGATGTCTCACTCTATGGTCTTGGAAACTCCTCACTGCCACTCTTTTCCTTAATTATTTGATGGGAAGAAAAATTCTGACATATTATCATCCACAGATAAGAGGAAAATAATACATATGCTGATATATATGCTTATATAAACTAATATATGCAGATTGTTTTTTACTTCTGCCAATGAAGGAGTCTAATTATCTTACATGGAATTGATAGTTCAGTTTATTCAAATCCAAAATAAGACAAGTTATGCTCATGGGGCTGACACCATCCTGGGATCACTAATGGGTCTCTTCAGTGCATTCTTTTTTTAATAATTTTATAATTTATAATTATTTATTATTTTTAATTTATTATCTTAATTTATCATTTATAATAATAAATGGTAAATTTATTATTTTTTATTTTTATAATTATGTATTCTTATTATAATAATTTTAAAGTAATACAACCACATTGTGACATCATGCCAAGTACCCATCAGACCAATTCCATTTATATTTCACCTGATTTTGTAAAATGCAATACCAGAAGAGCAAAAGGTTTTGTCCAGACAGTTATTACAGAAACAGGAGTGTCACTGCTTTTTAGCACAAAGCTGAGTATAACTAAAAGTGACCTCTTTTGAAACTCAATAAAAGTGGAAGATCTAGAATTCAACATTTTTTATCAGCTTTTACTAACTTTTCTCTCTCCTCTAAACTGAATAACCATTTCTCAATTGCTAAACAGATCTTAAACATATAATTTTATTGGCTCTTTCATTCCTTTGTGTTAGCCAAAACAGGGCTTTTGGATAAAATAGTTAGCTCGTCTGAATTTTTATTCAAGGTTGATTTTTTTTAAGCCCAATTCCAACCAACAGGTCATATTTCACTTAAATAATGGCAAGTAGCCCTCTATTAGAAACATTCTTACATAAAAGTTCCACATTAGAAAAAAATGCATTCTGAGAAATAATCAAATGCAGTGAAGCGTCAAGTATATAGAAAGTGGAACTCTGATCTGCAAAACAGCCTCAATAGGTTGCATTCATTTGCCAAGGTGGAAGGGATGAGTGAAGCCACACAAGGCCAACGTGTGAAAATCCATTACTCAGGAGGAATGTGCTAATACTTGAATGCTTCTAAATCAATTTGCAATTAGTATATACAATGCTTGATTTATATCATATGTCAACTGTATAATAAAATGTATTTTCTTTCATTCAGCAAAATCCAAATGACACTAATATGTTGTAACCTTTTCTTTTAATTTCTAGAAATCAGTCTCAAATTTTCACTGTCTTTGCCCTCATTTTGGGGAGGTGAAGAACTTATATGAAGGAAAATGTGTAACTTCAGTGTATAAATTAAGGAGATTTTGTAAAAGAATAATCCACATATAAACAATCAATACAGAACATTTCCAGAACATTTCCAGAAAATCCCCAGGTGTGTCTGTCTTGCAAACAACCAGAAATCTGTGGCTTATGGTTCTGCAGGTTGTAACTCTAAGAACCAAGATGCCTACAGCTTCCATGTGTGGTGATTGCTCGCTCTACTTACTAGATGATGTGTTCTTGCTGTGTCTTCATATGGTAGAAAAGGCAAACAAATTCTCTCAAGTCTTTTTCATAAGAGCTCTAATACTACTCGTGAGGGTAAAGTCATCATGATCTACCTGAATTCCAAGTCTCCTTCCCCTAGTACTTGCATTTGGGATATTAGATTTCAACACATGGATGGACATAAATGTTCAGACCATAGCAATAGTAATACATACTATTTTTGTCTTTTTCACTCAACAAAAAATATGAAATGCAGCAATGTTATTGCACACAATAATAGTTCTTGAGTTTTCTAAGCATTATTGCATACATATAATTTTGTTGCCCATTTTATTGTAGATGGACATTTGAAATGATAGCAACATTTCGCTAGCTTGATATTATCACCAGAAACTATACTTTGTAATTTCTTAATCTTTTGAAATTGATGAATACTTGATGCCTTAGCAAATGATTTATCTTGTTATATTATTCTACTGAACTCGAAATGAGTATTCTATGAATACTACATGTATGCTCTATACATGTTAATCAGATCAGGGTGATTGATAGTGTTGACCAAATCTTATCTATACCTTTCTAAGCCTGATTATTTTGCCTAAGAGATACTTAATAGATTTTAATATCTTCAACTATGTTTAAAGATTTGCACATAGACACATGTACTTGTAACAGTCTATTTTGAATATCATGCTATGTCATAAGAACATAATGCAACTATATAGTTCTATTAACTTCTCCCTCCCTTTGTATTAATGTTTTGATATATTTCACATGTTCTTACAAACCTCATAAAGCAGTGTTGTAATTCTGCATTAAAAACACTTATCTTACAAAGGAATTAGGAAAAGCATTTGTAATGTATTCAATTACTTACTTTTCTGGTGTTCATTCCTCTTCCAGATTGGGAATTTCAGCTGGTGCTATTTTTCTTTATACTGAAGAACATATTTCAGCATTTCTTAAAGTATCAGTCTACTGGCATCAAATCCTCTCAGCTTTCATTTATCTGAAAATGTGTTTATTTCCATTTCAGTTACTAAGGATGTTTTTGTTGGAGCCAGAACTACATGTGGACTTGTTTTGCTTTCAAGACTTTAAAGATACTGACACGTTTTCTTCACCATAAGGTTTTTAATGCTTCCATAACAAATTACCACAAACTTAGTGGCTTACAACAACATAAATTTATTATCTCACATTTCTGTAGATTAGAAGTTCAGCATGGGTTAGCTGTTCCATTTTGAAGCCCACAACACCCAAATCAAGGGATTGGCAGGGATCCACTCCCTCTGGAGACTTTAAGGGAAAAACAGTCCCCTGGTTTATTCCTTTGACAAAATTCAGTCCCTTGTATTTGTAGACCACTGTTGAGTTTCCATTTACTTTCCAGCTGTCTGTTGAGAACAGTTCTTAGTTTCTAGAGGCCACTGCAGACCTCGGATAGTGGTCCCTACCTCTGCTTGCAAGGCCAGAGACAGTAGTTCAAATCTTTTTACCCTGGAGGTCTCGCCTTCCTTTTCATCTTCCTTTTCATCCCTAACTCTACCTACAAAATTCTGCTGAGCCCGAAAGAAGTGACGATTAAATTAAAACCCAACTCACGGCTGGAGGTCTATCTCAGGTGGAGAGGTATCTGTCAGGCTTTGCATTCCATCCCCACCACCACCAAAAAGAAACAAATTAGTTATTTCATTAAAATTAAAACTAAATTGGATTATGTTTATTGCCTTTAACATTTTCACTTTTTAATTTTTGTCATGAATTTACATAGTTATCTTAGGGAAAGTAAACCATCACCAGAACTGGAAACTACATAGTCTTTTCTTGCTTTGGTTTTAAAGTTTGAGACACATTACTCATAGGGGTGAAATGACTAAAGAAAACAGGGTGATCAAATTAAGACTATTTTATATTTAATCACTTCCAAAGATCATAGCCTGAGGGGTTCTATCCTTTTTCTTCTCTGATCAGAAACCAGAAACGTAAAACAGAGGATGAAGTGTTTTCTAAGTAGTGATTCTTCTAAACCAATGTTTCCCAAACTTCAATGTACATACAAATCACCTGAGGGGCTTACTGAAACATAATTTCTGTGCCTCCTTGTTCATAGTTTTTGATTGACTAGGTGTTGTGTGTTCAGTTAAATTTTAAGCTGCTAACATGTTCCCAAGTGATGCTGGGCTAAGTATGGACCACATTTTGAGAACTATTACTCTATGCACTGGAGAATAATAAAGCAGGTGTACTCACCCACAAAGCAAACTTTGGTATTACAGTCTAAAACGCATTAGTCTTGCAAGGATGATGTTGAGTAATGCATTGGTGAATTCCTTAATTGACCAATGCAAATTAGAAGAGGGTACAAATGGATAAGTCACCAATGATTACAGCATCCTAAGATGGTGATCAGAGATCATGCCAGGACTCAAGTAAGTAGTACTCAAGTAATGTAGCACTCAAGTAATGAAGATGGGAGTTAATGTCCTTTTAACAGATTTTCATCTGAACTCTGCCTACACATGAGACCTACCTGTTGGGCTTCCAAAACATGCTCAGATCATGGACATCATTTGAATCCAAACCTATCCATGTTTGGCATAGAGATAGTATTTTTAGAAAGCACTCAAGGTTATCTTAATGTGTATCCAAAGCTGAGAGATCCAGATTTAAATGGATATTAAAGTAATTTGTTAGGGGTAATGATCCCTTGGGGTTGAGTTTCTAACTTTGTCTGTTACTGGATCCCTGGACCCTTTGGAAAACTCTGCATCTGAGGACCCAGATTGTAAAAATGTTGTTTCAGTAAAGCAGGCACATTTTGGTAAAGGCCAATGGGTTTCAGTGTTGTCTGAAGAAACTCTAGTATCAGTGTTGCCAGAGGATTTGTTAAAAATCCAAAACTCCTGAGCCCTATGCCATACATGCTTAGTGCTGGGGGCCCAGTGCCATATAACTTTGATGTACACCAAAAATTTGAGAGTCACTGATTAGAGAGCTGTTAGCTCAAAGTCAAAAAGTCAATTTGCTTAAGCCAAGAAGCTATTTTCCCTCTTTGGTCATACTGAGACTTGAAATCGGGGCTTCATATTTGCTAGGCAAGCACTCTAGCATTGTAGACAAACTTCCAACCTTTCTTTTCCTTTGGTTATTTTTTAGATAAGTTCTGCTTTTTTGTTCAGGCCCTCTTGGACCAAAATCTTTCTACCATGCCTACCCTTTTTCTGTAGAGATTGGTGGGGGGGGGGGGTGTCTTGAAGTCTTCTGTTGCCTGGCCTAACCTCAGATTGTGATCCTCCAGATACCTGCCTCCTGAATCGTTAGGATTATAGGCATGAGCCTCCAGTGCCCGGCACAAGAAGCTTTTTCATATAATAAAAACATTATGTCTGTACACTGTATTTTTTGTCAGGTGTGGGGCTTGAACTCTGGGCCTGGGCACTGTCCCTCAGCCTTTCAGCTCAAGATTAGCACTCTACCACTTGAGCCACAGTACCACTTCCTGTATACTGTATTTTTAATCCAGGCCTGTGGTCAAAGTTCTCATACGAATGAGTCAGTCCACCTTATTAGTACTTAAAAATAGATGAATGTTTTGGTCTGTATTGACCAGAAACAGCACATTAATATCATTAAAAACACTCCATAGGAGAGGCTAAGCTTTTAGCGTGACAGCTATTAAAAGAAGATTAATCATCCAATGGAAAGTCATACGTGGGATATTTTTAGGGATCTGCAAGATAGTAAGGGAAGCCAGGGTGGAGACAGACGAGAGTTAACAGGGTTGAACGAGATTGAAAAATTGGTTTCTGAGTGCACATTCCCAGGCTTTGCACAGAAGCTTTGCATAGCTCTAGGAACATTTAGAAAACTCCCTGGGAACAGCCATAGCATATGGTGTCCTTCATCTAGATGTCTCTGGTGAAGTCATGAGTGTGCACATTCAGGCTGCTAGAAAGCAACAGGAATTGAAGTGCAAGTGAAAGGCCAGTGCTCATGGTTCACCATGTGTAGCTATTTTCTCTAACTGCTGCTCTCACTTTGTTTTCCTCCTCATATCTTACAGGCCACGATGTTTATATATATATATATATATATATATATATATATATATATAGAGAGAGAGAGAGAGAGAGAGAGAGAGAGAGAGAGAGAGAGAGAGAGAGAGAGAGAGAGAGGGAGCATATGGATTTAACTTCATCCATAGGAAGTCCTCATGAATTCTGATTTCCAATGGCTAATTGATCTTCACTTCAGACCCTCCTTACAGATTACATGTCAGATCACTAAGTGTATCTTTTAAGCCCTGCTAGATTTGTGCTAACCTGATTCCCTAACTCATCTTCCCCACTTCCCCTTATTAATCCTCAACTGTTTGTCCGTATGTGAATAGTACATGTTCTCTCATTTTATTAAGATGGAAATTCCATGGAAACTAGAGCTTTGTTTCCATGACTATCTTGTCCTTAGCAGTAAGAACAGCATGCCATAGGTATTCAATAAGTATGCAGTTCTCTGTGCCTTTCCATGTTCTATATTAACCCTGAGATACCCTGTGCTCACCAACCCATTTGGGACATGGATTCTCAGGCTTCTGGTTCTGTTCTCAAGCACTATAGTCAGAAAGAGCTCTTTCCTCTAGCCCTGTAGAGCTGCATTGTCCATGAACTTATTGTAAGTATTCTTGCTTTCACCACTCCACCAGACTGCAAAAGTCCTAAAAACAGGTGCTGCCTCATTGTCATGTCAGGACTTACAGGTTCATGCTCCAGAAGCATTTGTTAAGGGAACCAGTCTATCTGAGTCCAGCATGGGATCCCATTTCACATTCAGGTATAAAGAAGTACAGTGGAGCCAAATTGACTATACTATTTCTATGCACGATGATATTCTGCACTGGTGTCACACCAGTCTATGGTAGCTGATTCCACTAACTTTGAAAGGATAATGGAAAATAAAAACAGTCATTCTGAAATTATGTATTTTTATACTTATTTTATTTAAGTATTTAATTATTAATTATTATTATGTGGTTTGGCCCTGCACTTTGTGGGAAGGTATTCTATCACATGAGCCATGCATCTAGGTCTTGTTTGCTTAGTTATTTTTCACATGGGATCTGTCTTTCTTTTGGTTAGAGCCAGTTTTGGACTATAGTCTACCTATATTGCTTCATACCTGGGATCATAGGTACTTGCCACCATGTTCAACTCACTGACTGACATTGCGATCTCACCAACAGTTTACCTGGGCTGTCCTAGAACCACTATTTTTCCAGTTTCCATCTTACAATGTATATCAGAATGCATATATTTTGAGTTATATACTTAGGATAAAAGAAACATTTTTCTCAAACTTGTAAACTTAATGAACTCTAAATTAGTTTCACTAATTAAGATTCATTTAGAGAATTATTGTGAATTAAATTATGGAATATGCTTATGATCTGTACCAATAACACTTTTTCCCAGAATCATACTACTCATTATAGAAATAAAAATGATTTACTGTTAGCATAATAAAGACTAGTTCTTGCATGCTTTTGTGTTAATGAGTCTCTCTACACTAACAGCTCTGGATGAGTTTGGAAGTAGTTTGTTCTCCTTTAGTAGGTAAGTAATCCATTGTAATTATTTTTAATTGTGTTTTTTTTTGAGGAAACTTCAGTTTACCCATAGCAGAAGACAAATATAAGCCTATTAAGGATTATTGATTCTACATTTCAATTGAAGCTTTGCTATTTTAATATCACATCATAATCAGTCTTAGGCCTATTACAGAGGAAATAAAATAAACATTTCCAAAGTCCAGGAGTTTGCATAATTTGTTTTTAAAGTAGCTTTTCAACATTCTACTGCATGAGGCCCTCCCCAGGGCCTGCGGGGAGTGGGGTGAAGGCAGAAGGAGGCTAAGCTCCAGATCTCTTTCTTCTTACCATCACTTCAAAGAACCCCAGGTTCATGTTGCTTTATAAACAAAGAGAGTTCCAAACAGGAATAAGCTTGAGCAGTACTCAGTAATAGAAAAAGAAAAAAGGTTGAAAGCCACTGTTTTACAACAGTGACAGACACAGAGGACACTTGAAGAGGAGAATAAAAATATTAAGCTGACACATAAATAGTCCCTGAAAGATTTACATCCCTCCAGACCAAGATTAAATGCATTTTATTGGTGCAGGGCAATGTCACTGTCTAAGGGGGTGGGGTGTGATGAGAGAGGAGCTGTCACCTCCTGCCCTTTCCACCTAAGAGAGCCTCGCAGAGGAAGTTAGGGTGGCTGTGCAAGGAAAAGCAGACAGCCTAGCAGGGGGCGGGAGAGGACAGCAGGATGCCAAGCCCAGGTCAGAATTACAAATGGACACCATGATTATTAAAAAGTGAAATCGCACTGCTAAATCCATTAATGCCCATAAACATGTCACCGTTCTCTTCATTCGTCAGAAGTGTACTTCATTCTCTGCATCACATGCATCCCATTCAGCTACATCACATGCCTCTCTCCAGCTCTCTCTAGTTCTCTTTCTTGATCCTTGCCATTCTTCTCTCTCCATTAAGGCTCCCTGGTTTCCTTCGCTGGATGTTTGCAGCACTTACAGAGGAGTATTGGAACATGACACTCAAGATTGCACTGTTGGCCTTCATGGAACCTGAAGAAATCTTCAAGGACCTTGAGATTGAGCTCAGTGGGATCAACCATGCTACAAAAAGCCAAGGCCAAGGCTCATGAGGAAACCATGAAGGGTTTCCTTAAGAAGAAGGCCTATGTATGTCCTTCCCTGGCTGAAGGTGGAAAGCCTGTGATGCTGGTCTCCTGGGAGGAGTGAGTTTATGAGACATGGCTAGGCTAAGCAATCTAACTTGAGGTGAGAAACTTGACAACTCTTTAAAAAGAAGTTATCACAGCTATATATCTTCGGCTTTTTACTTTGGTGCATGAGTACTCTTTAATGATTTCCCCATTTCTTTAAATGTCAAACTTGCTATTCAGCATCTATTTCATTACTTTCTTTTAATAAGTGTCTAGTGACTAGCCAGACAATTTCAAACTGTATGGAAACTGACATTTTCCATACTCTGTCCTTTTTCATCATGTAAGGGGAGTTGATAAATGGTAAAAGGCAAAAGTATGTCTATGAATCTTTCTTTATTAAATAAATCATCCTCAAGAATTATATTTCCTTTTTTATCTTCCTTCCTTCCTTCCTTCTTTCCTTCTTTCTTTCTTTCTTTCTTTCCTTCCTTCCTTCCTTCTTTCCCTTCCCTCCCTCCCTCCCCCTCTCTTTCCTTCCTTCCTTCCTTCCTTTCTTTTTCTTTCTCTTTCTTTCTTTCTTTCTTTCTTTCTTTCTTTCTTTCTTTCTTTCTTTCTTTCTTTCTTTCTTTCTTTCTTTCTTTCTTTCTTTCTTTCCTTCTTTCCTTTTCTTCCTTTCCCAAAAGCATTCTCTTCTTTCTTGGCTTTTACACTCAAAACTGGTACACTATCACTTGAGCCACACCTCTATTTCCAGCTTTTGCTGGTTATTTGGAGGTGAGAGTCTCAAAGACTTTTCTGCCTAGGCTATCTTCAAACTATACTCCTCAGATCTCAGCCTCCTGAAGAGGTTGGATTACAGGCATGAGTCAGCAGTGCCCTGTACTTTTTTTATGGGATGATTTTCAGATAGATCTCTTGTTACTTAAGTCTACTTCATATATATATGAAGTAGACTTTCAATTAAAAGAATGAAAATCAAAATGTAAAATTCCTTAGTAATTGTTTTTAATTAAACACCTAATTACCTTGTTTCAGAGAACATTTTCTCATTGAAAACCTTCCAAATATAAGATTTAAAGAATGCCCATAAGTCTAAACCATTACTAAAACATTAATAAGAAGCTTGATACAAAGATAGTAGAAGACAATATGAGTAAATGGTTACTATTATATATACAACTAACTTTGAAAGGTTTAAATCATGTCAAAATCAAGTAGCAAATATGGATAGGCAACTGATGTGCCTAACACTGTGTTTGGCATCACAGCATCATGAGTCTTAACCTTCAAATACATTTCAGCTTTATTACAGAGGCAAGACTTAGAAATATTGTATATTCACCAATCAAATGAGGGAACTCATTGTAATAAAAGGCTAAGTGGTATGGAATAGCACTCAAGTTTTCCTTCACAATATCATAAAGAACATCAGAATAGAGGCAAAGTGTCCAGACCACAGGGCCTTGATGCCAGAGAGTGGGTGAGAGTGTCTTCTGTAAAAGTAATAATCTCTTGTTCAGATAGTCTTATAATTTGGAAATGCTGCACAAGTGACTAGAGTACCCCATTAATGGGGTGCACTCCCTCGCTCTTTCTTAGCCTCCTCTTCTCTGGCTTAGAGAATTCTTTGAGTAACAAAAGTGCAAGAAGAGCCCAGAGAAAGAAAAGCGCACTGGTAGATATTTACACAAGCTTCAAAGCAGCAAGACTGTAGTTGAATCCTAAAGATGGTACAGCTTTGACTGTTATGGAATTGGATGCAATTCTTTCCTAGATTTTTCTCTGGAATATATTCTCAAACCTCTAAGATCATGTGTCCAAAGTTTAGAAGAATTATCAGTAAGATACAGTAGACATCTTGTATCCACAAGTATATGGTTCCAAGGAAACTATGCTGAGGAAAGTGTAGTGCTCAGTGAGTACTCAGTGCTCAGGACGTGTCCGTGCTGTCCTGAATGTGCTTGATTCATTTTTCCTGTAGCACTGCTCTACTTCTGCTAAAGACATGTCACCTTTTAACAAATCCAAAATGTTCACTTTATCACTTAAGACAATTGCAGGTACTTTTGGGCTCGGGAGGATTACCTTAACTTTTACATTGATTTGGTGCTACCATTTGCATTGGGGGGAGGGAGATTTTCACAAAATAAAGGGCAAGAAAACAGTGAGCAAATCACAGGGTGACTTAAGTTCAACTGACTCTAGCAGAGTCAGTTCTCCATATCAATTCAGCTGCATAATGTGTTCAGGAATTTAATTTTGTTTTGTTTTTAAATTTTCTCTTATTTATTTATTCTTATTCATGGTCAAAATTACACGTAATAAATCCATATCTATCATGGGCTTACCTACACATAGAACATGAGGTAGATCAGATTTAGATCATTTTTAATCAAAATAATGTCTGCATACCATTTAAAAAGATTAAAAGTTCTCAGTAACTTAGACCCAAAGACAACATACTTTTCCTTCAGTTCTCGACCCCCGCCCCTTTAGGCAATCACTTTTCCTCTTCTTCTAATATTTGCTCTATTTTCCTGCATCTCATAATTCCTCCAATTAAAATAATATTTATCAGCTTCTGATTCTAAGCACCTGAGTTCTTTTATTGTTTCATTCCTTTGTTATTCTAATAAACTACATTTTTGTCAATTCCAAGAAGTGTTATTTTTAAACATTTTAATATGTGCAAAATTGATATAGAATATTTTCTTTCTTACTTTTATTTAAAATGATATTCTGTCTTTGTGTGTGTATGTATGTTGGTACTCGGGCCTGACGTCAGAACCTGAGTGCTCTCCCTGAAATATTTTGTACAAGGCTATGGCTCTACTATTTGAATTATAGCTCCACTTTCAACTTTTTTGGCAGTTAATTGGAGATAACAGTGTCATCGACTTTCCTGCCTGGATTGGCTTCCAACCATGATCCTCAGACCCTAGCCTCCTCAGTAGCTGGATTACAGGCTTGAGCTATCACCTCCTGGTGATAATACATCTTAAAATGAAGCATGTCTTGAACTGATGAAATATGTCTCTATTACACTGATATTTAGGACTTCATTATTATGACTACTTAAGCATATTTGCTAGGGAGTTAAGTAGTGGCTTGATTACCTTATTTTCTTTTCTAATTTTCCCCCTTCCACTAAAATAGTGGTCCACTGGTTTCATTTGCTTAATTTTGGAAAATATAGCCAATTCCCAAACATTCTGTAACATCCCCAAGTATCTGTAAATGCAGTTTTACAAGTGGTTTTACTTGACCCAAACTACTAAGTAATGTTTAGTTTTTAAAATAAACTTGTCTCTGGAGCTTTACACGTTTTCATTCCAATCTGGGCTTGGAGCTCTACTCAGGTGTCATCTATGTATTTCCCTTTGCCTTGCTTCTCTATTGGGTTCCCTGGTCACCTGGTCACAACTCATGTCTTGAGTGACCAATTTCCAGTAATAAGTTGCTTAGAAACCTTTTTTCACTTATAATTTGAAAATCTTCTTTGACTGTCTTCTAGTTTACAGAATTGTTGTTGACAAGACATATATTTATGATTCCTTGTTCTCAAAAGATAGGATTTCTTCAGTTTTCCAGGTATTTAGAAACCTCACTAGATGGTACGCGTTAGTGTGGACCTCTTCTCTAGCAGATTTTCCTGATTTCTGTTATGCTACAACTCTCTCTTATTGGCTTAGTTTTTGAGTCCACAGATTTGTTTTATAACTTCTAATCATCTAGTAAACCCCGGAGATTCTCAAACTCAGGCTTTGCTCCAGCTTCTAAGTTTTGACAACCTTTTCTTTGAAAAAGTTCCAGTGCCGGCTAAAAAATTGCAGGTATCACAGAGAGAGTGGGTCCTTGTTCAGTGACTTTAGGGATATCACAGGAAAAAAAAAAAAAACCTAGCCAGTTTCTTGTGTTCTGGACCTTTGCTCTTTCCTCTATTCTGTGGTGTCCAGAATTTCCTGAGTAGTGTTCAAAGCACTTAAGAAGGCAATTAATGCCTTTGCTCAGTATATTACTCAGCCCTTCATTACTGTAACAATATGTGATATAACTATCTTACAGGAGAAAGATTAATTTGGAGCTTGGTTTCGGAGGTTTCAGTCCATTTCAATCCTAAAAGCTCCATTGCCTTTGGGCTGCTATAAGGCAAAAAGATCATGGTGCTGTGAATCAGAGTTGCTCACTTCATGAAGCCAAGAAGCAAAGGGGAAGAAGGGATAAGTTATAACCCCTAAGGACATTTCCCACAGTAACCTACTTCCTCCAGTGAAGCCCACTTCCAAAAGTTCCCTTCATTGTTCACTAGTATATAATATCCACATATAAATGTATAGGTAGACTAACCCATTCATTAGGCCAGAATCTCCATGTTCCAATCATATCACAGGGACTGATTTGACTTTCTGGTTGGGGGCCTTCAATAGGTCAGCCTTTTAGAGGATCCTTCATATACAACCCAGAATAATCAGCCATATTAACTACCATCCTACTTGATGACAGGAGATGCTTCGTGGCATTCCCTTAAAACCTAACCAAAATTCAAACACAAAATATCAAACACTTTTTTTGCGAAGCCTTTTTTCTGCCAATAGTAAAGATAAAGAAAGACACTGAAGGAAGAAAGGTTTATGTTTTTCTAATAAAAAGCCCCTAATGAATCATTGGTGTTGCAGCCTCCTAGGCCAGGTACCAGAGTCAGGTATCTGGGCTTTAAATTGTGACTCTCATGATTACTACCTGAAGTGTCTCTTGAAACATACATTAACAGCTAAGACCATTTTTCTCATCCACACAATGGTGATAATAGTATGTAAATCTTGCAGTTATTGTGAGAACGATGTGGAATAAATACAAACATTGCTCAGCAGAAGTGGCAGCTTCTGGGTTGATGCTCATTAATTACAGAATGGAGAAAATGGCTCACTTTACATCTTTTGTTGTTGTTGTGACTGCTGCTGCTGTTTCTCATTTGGGAAATGAGAATACTGAGAGGTTTTATTTACAGGGTCATGGATGACTATAAAACATGTGTTCAATACCTACATATAGTAGTAAGTGCTTAATAAAATACACCTATACCCAATACTCCTAAATCAATTATTTTGAGCTGTCCTGCCTAGGCCAGGAAGTATACCTCTAGGTTAAAATTACTGTCTTATGCCACACAGTTTCTGCTACTAAATTTAGAGCAACTCCCACCATCCAACCCCCTTTTATTTTGGAGAAGAATAGTTTTTGTCATCTGATTTTGGTCTTCTGGTGTCTTTTTCCGTGAAAAAGAAGAGTCTGTTTCTCTAGAGACCCATTGGTCATATATCTTTATGTTTATACTGCACCAGTGTTTGGCACTTTGAGTACTTTGTCAGTGCTCTCCTCATCTAGTTGCCACTCTCCAAGTCCTTATCTTAACTGAGAGTCTCAGGGGACTTTACCTTTCATTCTAGTCGCCACCATCATCCCAGCTGTTAATTCTCTTTCTCTGCTCTGCTGGGAGTATTTTCTAGCTCAGAGCACTGGTGCCTGGTCTTAGCAGACTCCATTTGAGAAACAATGGGTTAGCTGAATGGAAACTAATTCAAACCTGCAGGTCTGTTTTTATGATGCTACTTTATCATCCCATGTTCAAGAAAAAGGTAAAATAGGAAGTGGAGCTGAATGATAAATGCTGCCAATAAAACAATAGCATCCAGTCCCCTGCTCCAAAAAGGATAGCAAATGACCCCCAAAAGACTTTTATGGAGGTTCAAAGAGTTCTTATTTCTGAAATACTATGTACAATATTTTTTAACAGAGTAAATAGAGCCCAAGAGATAGTAAGTCATTTAAACACTTCTCTCTCTCTTCTTCAGTTAAGAAGAGCCAACTTAATATGTTTTTCTTCCAATTGAGCCCAGGAGACACTATTCACTACTGGGGGGGCTATAAAAGGTTTTTGGGAGTCTAACCAACACTGAAAGACAGATGGCAGGTTCTGAAATAACCACAGGTTCATCTGAAGGATGCATAATAAACTCATGCCCCTGTATAAAGCTTTTTGACACACATCCCTTTTGAATTTGACCTCTTTAATTTTTCTGTAGCAACTAGCAGCTATGATGCCTTGGGGCTAGTTATAAGAAGTTCATGTCTGAGATTACACATCTGATATTTATAAAAACACAAATACTCCAGAACTTTCTCCAAGCAGGAAATGACAAATCTTTGGTAAGCTATTTTCAGGACATTAAAAAAAATGAAAAAGTTGATGATGAACTAACCATTGAGAGTAAAACGATGTTGCCTTACTGCATATTGAAACCAGTCCCTTCTAACAAAAAATGCCAAAAGTCATTATCTATACAATTTAATACTGTGCAGTAAGTCCTTGGCAATCCCCAGTAATCTGTAGCATTACATAGCACTGTACACTGGACGGGACGTGAGATAATGTGGGCTGATTTAATTAGACTCTCGGTTGCCTGAAAAATCATGACTCTCTTAGTCCAATGTTGTTACTTCCCAACGAATTCCAGTTGGAAAATATGATCTCAGGTGATAACATTTCCTTAACTATTATATACCTCCTTTTATTGCATCATTGGAGCTTGGTAAAGATGGTAGTGTTGGCAGTTGTGGTCTGTTTTCTTTTAAAATGAACTCAATTTCAACAGTTACCAGAAGGTATTGTTTAAACCCCTGAGATACAAAATCCTCTCAATGCTTTACTGCCTTTGTAAGAATTAAAGATGTAGATTCTTAATCAGATTTACCTCTAGCACAAATGAGAGAAACAAAGACTGAATTCTGACTGTGATGTGTGTGTGTGTGTGTGTGTGTGTGTGTGTGTGTGTGTGTGTGTGTGTGTGTGTGTGTGTGTGTGTGTGTGTGTGTGTGTGTGTGCGCGCGCGCGCGCGCCAGTCCTTAAACTCAGGGCCTGGGCACTGGATGCTGTCCCTGAGCTTATTTTTTCCCCTCCAGGCTAGAATTCTACCATGTGAACCACAGCTCCATTTCCAGCTTTTTGGTAGTTTATTAGAGATAAGAGTTTCATGGATTTTCTTGCCCTGGCTAGTTTGAACTACAATCCTCAGATCTCAGCCCCTTGAGTAGCTAGGACTATAGGCATGAGTCACTGTTGTCCAACTGACTTCTTTCTTTTTTAAAAAAAAATTTCATTTTTTTTATTGTGAAAATACTGTACAGAGGGGTTACAATTACATGGGCAAGATAATGAGTATATTTCTTATCAAGCATTGTAGCCTCCTCCTTTGTTTCCCCTTCCCATCCCTTCCCATTCTCTTCCCGCTCCCCCCCCCAATCCTCCCTGCCCCCCCCAAACTAACTTATTTCTTGATCAAAAACAACCTATTATAAGCTATTTGGTGTTGGCTCTGCAAACAAAACACTACCAGCCATTCTAGTAACAGATATTAAGTTTCTAACATATAAGACTGACAACTATAATTCATTGTATCATATCCATTTCTAAATGCCTCTATTAAATTTGATTCTTTTAATATACTTTGAAGATTTCAAAAATAGGATAGTTGACAAGTTACAATGCAACATTAAGGTTACTTAGATGTGCTCTATTTAAATACATATGTTCATATAGACATGTAATTTTGCTAGTTTTTGTTGGCCCATTTGAAAAAGTAAATATCTAACATCATGACAGTTAATCATTAAATTATTTAGCATGAATTCACCATGCCATTATTATAGTCAAGGAAATGAAAAATAATTGCCTGATATCACTAATATCTAGCCCATATTCTTGATTGCCATACAGATGCTTGTTTGTTTGCAATAGCATATTTATTTAAATCTTAATCAAGGCTCACGGGTTGTGTTTGGTTTTAGAACAGTACAGTTTAGAAAAGTTTGGCTTTAGTACAGCTGTTTTATTTGTCTACTGTACTGATCTTAACTTTATCAAGAGATTATACTATTTGTCTTATAGAATGGCTCACAGTTTTCTTGATATATCATTTGACTTGTTCATTATTTCACAAATTTTATGTCAACTATTAGTCTAAAGGCCAGATATGAGATCAATATTCTTGGCCAGGATTCTTGACTGATTATACATAACATGTTATGTTACATCATTATCAGACCCACAATGCCAAGCTGGCCCTATGAGTGATGCTGTTTAGTTACTTAATTTAGCTGACATATAACAGATTTCTCCATGGCGAAGTACACTTTCTCCTTTTGTTTATATGCATATGTTAAAATCCAAATGTTACTTAAGGTATTGTGTATAAATCATAATAGACTCACTTAGCTAGGAATCTGAACCCCAGAACTGCAGGTATTCGTGGAGATCGTACATGAACTCTTTACAGAAAGATGTTTGCAAAATATTGCATGCATTGTTCTGAGGAGGAAAAAAAATTCATTTCATTAGTGATTAAGGCCAGTGATTGCAGTTGACCATTAGCCCCCCACTTTGGAAGGCAAAATATGTGACCATTCATCTTGTGATGCTGATATATGATGTAGCAGATGGACTGACAATTTTTTTTAATTGTGAAAATACCGTACAGAGGGGTTACGATTACATGGGCAAAGTAATGAGTGCATTTCTTATCAAGCATTGCAGCCTCCTCCTTTGTTTCCCCTTCCCAACCCTTCCCACCTCCTCTCCCACCCCCCACACCAAAGTTATAAAGTTCGTTTTTTGACATAACATCTTGTACATCTCATTGTTGCAATGGGTCCACCTGTATCCTTATTTAAACATTTTCTTATTTCCCTTCCCCTCCACAAAGTATACCAACATCAAATACAGTGAAAACAGGGGTTATACCTTGGGGGAGGAACATACAAAGCAACAAAGAAATATCTTATAAATATGTTAGAAACAATGGCAAGAAAGGAAAAACATTTGAGTCCTTATCTTGAGGTTCACTTTGCCTAACATCAACAACTTTTTTAAAGACAGGAACAATATTGCAATAGCAGCATGACACATATCAAAGGCAAATAGGGAGAGTGAGTGTCTGAGAATAGGGGAGGGAGAGAAAGCCAACTGTTGTGATCTAAGCTGATGCTGGTGTTGATAAGGAGAAAGGAGGAGGTGCAAAAGAAGGAAACAGGGAAGAAACAGAAAGGAAGTCAATGAGGGTATACATAAACAAAGGTGAGAATGCTTCGTCATTCCTTCTTCCTAACACCTATGGGTATTCCCATCAAACACTTGCTTAGTTAGTCTCCTCTTACCACTATTCTTCCTGGGTTTTTTAGTTTATCAAGCGTTTAATTCTGCAAAGTTCTTCAGCATGAGAAACCTTCAGTATGTCAGGCAAAAAGGTACAGAGCTCAATTTGGGCCCACTCTCTGATTCACTTTGACACTTTCTGTCCTCTACCTTTTCCCATCCCAAGTCTGGTAAGGGTCCAACCTTCCGATATCATCATCATAGATTATGAAGCAGAGCCATCTCTAGATTTTGAAACTCTTGTGCAAAATGGCAATCTACCTAGGCAGACAAAATAGACAAAGGTGTTTAACCTTGAGCAGACACAGTTCCACTGGTTTCTAACTTGGCCATCAGAGGCTTGATAAGATCCTGGCTCTCCTCACCCCAAAGCTCATCATCACTGCCGTTACTCTTAAGGAACTGAGCAAAAGAAAAGAAGTGCGTGTAGGAAAAACAATTCATTGAACTTCTCTTTCCTTCTGTTTCCAATATTAGAGGAAACATAAAGGATCCAAGTATATAAACATATCCTGGCTAAGCATCCCACTCCACCAATAAAGTGGATTCTGTTTGAACTTTAAGAAAACCCACACTCCCTCAGCCTGGGATTCAGATGGTTTTTGGCGTGAAATTTTAGGTTGGCAATCACAGGTATTTCATTCATATTGGCTCATTTCTCCTCAATAATGCTTCAGCATTTTCTAATGAAAAAAAAAAACTCAGCACAGGAACTCTCTCCATAAGCCTGTGCAGCTGGATGACAACTTAGATTCATGGTTCTGAGTCTGGTAACTGATTTTTCCTATTAACTTCAAGGAAATATTTTTCCCATTATTTTAAGTGTAGTACCAGTTAATATGGCTATTATAACATATCACCTCCTCCTCCCAACCTATTTTTTGCCTGATTAGAAGCACTATATTCCTTATTTAGGACTTGCAAATCCTTCAGTTGTATAGTCTATATAAGTAATGCGTTCAATGTCTAGAGCTAAGGCCCACTCTACGGAGAAAAGGTGATACATCGTGATAATAAATAGTGAAACAAAAGTTCACTTCCCTTCTTGTATGAACTAGAGCCTATATATTACAACCCTGCAGAGGGGGAAATAAGAACAAATAACAGGTGAGAGTCTCAGTGTCTTATTTCCCCCATAATTTTTCAGTTGCTCACTCTTCACCAACCAGAGCGACATAGTTCATCCTTTTGGTTTTTTTTTTTTGTCGGTCATGGGGCTTGAACTCTGGGCTTGGGCACTGTCCCTGTGCTCTTCAGCTCAAGGCAAGCGCTCTACCTCTTGAGCCAATCACCACTTCCAGTTTTCAAGTGGTTTATTGGAGATGAGTCTCACAGATTTTCCTGCCCTGGCTGGCTTTGAACTGTGATCCTCAGATCTCAGCCTCCTGAGTATCTAGGATTACAGGTGTGAGCCACTGGCGCCTGGCTATAGTTCATCCTTTTTAGGGATAGATTTTCACATGCCTTTGGACATTCTTTTTGGAGCCAGCTACCCAGAGACCACTTGTCACCAGTCCCTCCACTGTTCTTCTCAGGACCTCACAATCTTCTTTGTAAAAGGATAGCTGCCTATCTTGTCAATTAACATGTGCTCAAATTAACTAGTCTTTATTTTATATATATATATATATATATATATATATATATATATATATATATATATATATACATACACACACACACACACACACACATATACCTTCTTTGGGATGCATGTTGTAGACTTTCGAGACTAGGAATCAACAACTACTATCTGTGAGTCAAATACAGCCTTCAGTTTGCTGACTTAAGTAAAGTTCTGTTGGGGGCATAGTCCCACTCTGTTTACACATTCTATGGTGCCTTTCACCATGCACCAGTAGAGTCAAGAAGTTAAGTTGGACTTTAAAGCTTAAAATGATCATCTGGCCTTTTATAGAAAGCTTTCCAACTGGGTCTAGACAATAGCCATTTCTCTCTTTGCTTTTGGTATACAGGATCTGTCATCTGGCATCTTGTTCCTTAGAACTGAGTAAATTGCATTGCTACATCCCCTCTCCTGCCACATATGGGCACCATCTGCCCTATCTTAACTTAAAGGCATGGTTCCAAAGGTAAAAATCTAGGTATCCTTAGAGGTTTGTGTGATAATATGATTATGATAATCTACCTGGCTCCTGGGCATGCAGTTCTGTAAATTTACTACTGTGAATGTGATTTGATCCCAG
Organism: Dipodomys merriami; assembly: GCF_024711535.1. Lineage (NCBI taxonomy): Eukaryota > Metazoa > Chordata > Mammalia > Rodentia > Heteromyidae > Dipodomys > Dipodomys merriami. The sequence goes on along the minus strand of NW_027202382.1, from coordinate 2,280,466 downwards.
TATAATATGCCATTCATGTCCCTACAGAAAGGAAGCCACGGGCTTCCTCTCTGAGCTATACTCATTCACTGTTTCATCTTTTTGCAGAATGATGAAGTGAGAAAAATGGACTCTAAAGACCAGAAAGGTTGAGATTGTATTCTAGGTTCTGTACTTTCTGGTTGTGTGACCTTTAGCTAATTACTAACCTCTCTTGAGTTCAGTTTTTCTCATCCCTAAAGGAAGTACTTCTGTATTAGCCAGTTTTCCATCACTATAACAAAGTATCTTTGATGGTTAACTTATACAAAGGAAAAGCTTGATTTGGATTACAGCTTTGGAGGTTCCCACCAAATTCATCCATTAGATGGATCCATTGCTTTAGGTCTCTGGCCTGTGTGCAGGATAGGGTGAGGGGGTGGCGGGGGAGGGATGGGAATACTGGATTGGTACAGCTGAAATTATTTAGGAATAAATTTCTCACCACATGCCAGGAATCAGAACAGGGATGGACTAGGGTCCTGCAATCTTCTTCCAGGACACATACCCAATTACTTAAGGGTTCTGAGTAGCCCAATCTCTTAAAGGCTCCCAATGACATCACATTGGGGATGACTGTCATATGAAAACACACAGCAATTGATGATGAGGATGCTTATGAAAAGGAAGCCTGTTCCTGTTTGCGGTATAAACTAGTGCCGCCTCTCTGGAAGTCAGTATGGGAGTTAAAATGAACAAAAACTAAGCTAAAAATAGACTTGCCTTTAATTTTGATTGTAATGGTAGCAAGACTATAACAGTCAGATTATCAGTATTAGTTGTAAAGACAGATAAAGCAGGTCTATAGAAGGAATTTATGAAATAGCCCTATTTCCCTGGAGCAAGATATTTCAAGACATCAAGCTGAGCAGAGCAGTGTATAGTAGTTACACACACTGATACATCTTCAACAACTTGAACACCTCCTGGCAGCCACAGATGCCCAAGAAATATTCATTAAGTAAATGACTAAAGGAGAGCACCAGAACCTATAAACATGCTTCCTGATCCCTGAGGATTCGAGTGATACTAGGGAATCGTCTTGACTTGTGCAGATACAAATCTGAAATCACTTTTAATTCCCCAATAACTGCTATCTGTGGGTATTGAGCTTCATTCTAGTTGCTAGAATTTAGTCTCACTGATTCAGAACAGGACTATCATATTTACTTTTTTATATGGTTTTTATTGTAAAATACTGTACAGAGGGGTTACAGTTACATGAGTAAGGTAATGAGTACATTTCCTATCAAGCATTGTTACCTCCTCCTTTGTTTTTCCCCGATTGTCCCTTCCCTCCCTACCTCCCCAACTCTTCCCACACCTCCCCCCAAGTTGTAAAGTTCGTTTTCAACATAGTGTCTTGTACATCTCATTGTTACAATTGGTCAACCTGTATCCTTATTTCAGTATTTTGTTATTTCCCTTCCCCTCCCCAAATTAGAAAAGTGTATATACAAGATACAGGGCATCGGAATCAAATACAGTGAAAACAAGGGTTATACTGTAGGGGGAAGAACATACAAAAGAAACAAAAAAAATCACACAGTACATTATAAATACATTAAGAACAATAGCAAGAGAGAAAAAAACCACTTGTGTCCCTATCTTGGGGTTCATTTCAGTTAACATAATTTTATATAGTCATATGTACATAGCTTTTGATTTTTCTGCTTGTCCTAGACATATACTAGTTATTACAAATAAGGGAAACCATGGGACCTATGTTTCTTTGGGCCTGGCTTACTTCACTTAATATAACTTTTTCCCAAGTTATTCCATTTCCTAACAAATGACCTTTCCTCCTGGCCTCTCCCTCACCTACTCTCTATCCCTGGCAGGATGACTTAGAGTAAATCTGACCTCTTATCCAATTCATAAATCAGCTTTCTAATTGGAGCTATCATGACTTGGAGAGAATAGGAAGAAGAGGAAACACTGCTTGGGACAATACTTTCTTTTGTGGAACATCAGCATTTCTATGTGGAACACTGGATGACAAAGGTTCTGAACCTATCGATTGGATTGGGGTAAGATTCTATTGTGGCATTTTGCTTCTAAAGAGAGAGATATGGGGAGATGGATCTCAGGTTCAACTTCTTTAATATATTCTCCCAAGCCTTTACCACAGCTAGCAATTTTAATGGAGTTCTTTCAAAGATAATTCAACCCCACCCATCTTCATTGATATCTATGTGATCTATGGTAGACTTACAGAGTTCCAGCAGGTCATATGGTAGGAACACAGACTTACTTCTTGCTGTTCCTTTGCATAGCTTTGTTACCTTGTCACTACAATTTTTTCTACATTTATGAAGCACCAGTAAGCTCAGACAGAGCATTTAAGGAAAACATAAACCCCAGGACTGCATCATGGGAGGGAGCATGAGGATTGCATAAGCACCTCTAATTTTTTTAAAAGGTTTAGACAGCCCAAGTCAACTCACTCCTTGTATTGAAAGATGTCTGTCCCTGATGCAAAAGCATTCCCAATTAATGTAGTCATTTTCATCCTGGAAGTCACAAGCATATTCACACTATGAAATGATTCTCTTAGACTTGGCTTTAAAGAATTTGTAAATTTTCTTCTCAACAGAGCTATCTTTCAGGGAAAAGCAAAACAAAATAAGTGCCTCTCATTAGATAGTTTTGCAATTTATTTATTGACATGTTGTATGTTGTTTTCTCGAGTTTGAACTGGAAACAGTGGTAAGCTCCAGCCTATATTGATTCATTTGAATCTTCCTTTGAAGGGGTTGACATATTTGGGAAAAATATTAAAGGAAGGCCTGGTATCTCTCTAGGTCAAAATGAAAGAAACTAGGGATGAAAGGGGGTCATTTTTTTCAGCCTTCCCCCTCAATATGATGTTAGAGCCAGATGTGAGGAAGGCAAGGTTTTAAAGTAACTGTGTCTTTAGGTTGACTGCACCATGAGCCCTGGAAATCATCCCTGTTAATACAACACATGATTCTTGAGAAATTACCTTTTCCAAGGTTAGTTTTACATGCTACTCTGGAATTCTGATTCTTGTGTTTGCTGAATGCTGCTTTAGCCCAGTATTTCAATTCTTTCACTTGTTCTTCAGTTTAGGTAAGTTGTTACAGGTAACTTACCCTGCTAACTTAACTAGACCACAGTGCTGAGATATTTAGTTACACATTATTTTTGTTTGTCTTTGAGGGTGCCTCTGGATGAGATTTATGTTTGAATCAACACATGAAAGTAGACAGATGGCTGTTGCAAAGGTAGGTGGGCTTCATTCAAACTATTGAAAGTCTAGATGGAGAGAATGTTTTGAACTGGGACCTAGTACATCATGTTCTTTCTTTGGACTGAGGATATACATGAATGAGTTCTATTAGTTGTTTTTCTCTGGTGAATCCAAACTGATGCACAATTCTACCCACTCTAAGTTAGATGAACATAACTTAACACTTATCTCCAGGATCATCTGGTTCAAACATTTTGAGAGGAAAGCACTGAGGGCTGCAAAGAGTATTCAGGATCTCATCCTCCAGGATTTCACAGTATCAGTCAGTGAAATTTCTTAAACTCTACACTCCTGTAGTTAACATGTCCATTTATACCATATTCTGATATAGACTATGGTGAAAGTTTCTAATTGCTGTTAAGTAAGCCTAGGAAGATCCAGGGCAGTACTGTAGGCCGAGATCCCTGGGTGTATTTCTCATCTTTACCACCATTCTTACCCCATTAAGCTTTTCAAGAGTTACCTTCTACTTTACCCTTGGCTGCTTTTTTTCTTCTTTTTTCTTTTTGTGACCTCTGCAATGTAATTTGGATAAAGGACACTTAGAGAACATCAAATCATATGCATAGAGAAGCTAATCACATGATCTAAGTTCTTATACCAAATACTAAGAAACCAAATTCCATTCCAAAGATAGTGCATCTGGAGGATATGGCCCTTTAATGTTGAGAACTTCAGAAGTGCTATGTTAAAAGAATAATGAGAAACAGCAAGTACTTCAGCAAGAAGGAAGCAAACAGAAACACATGAGTAACATAAGCTTTTTCAAGAAATGCTCTGGTTTGCTTTGTTTGATTCTTTCTTGATAACCTCTTAGACTTCTCAAGCAATTGACATAGAATCTGACTATTTGTCTGTCTTAATATGCAATTTATGCTTTCATAGTGGCCTGCTGGTCTAGCCAGATCTATTCTATATTGTTAACTACTGTGTATCTGTGTTTGTTGACTATTGTTTTATAAGCTGCTTTCTTGATTAGAAATTTTGCTTACTTCATTGGAAAATTCTTTTTTTTTTTTTTTTTGTCAGTAGTGGGGCTGAACTCGGCCTGGGCCCTGTCCCTCAGCTCTTCAGCTCAAGACTAGCACTCTACCACTTTAGCCACAGCACCAATTCCAGCTTTTTCTGCTTATGTGTTGCTAAGGAATTGAACCCAATGCCTCATGCATGCAAGGCAAGCACTCTACTACTGAGCCACCTTCTCAGCCCCTGAAAAATTCTTATGTAGGAAAATATATTACTAAATCTCTTCTCTCACTGTAGTTTAGATAAGGAAAATTTATTTAAAAGTATGAGAACACAGTGGGATTCCAGTGGCTCATACTTGTAATCCTAGCTACCCAGGAAACTGAAGTCTGAGGATCATGGTTTGAAACCAGGCTGAGCATAAAAGTCTATGAAACATTATCTCCATGTAACTAGCAAAAGCTAGAGTAAAGATTCAAGTGGTATAGTGTCAACTTTGAACAGAAAAGTTAAGCAAGAGCTCATGGCCCAATTCAAACGATAGAACTAGATCTTGAATGCTGCATTTAAATGGGTATAGTTGCAAACCATAAATATTTAGGCAAATGCAAATCTGTCATCATTATTTCTGGATATGAGTTTTGACTCTTGCAGAACTAGGAAGATATTTTTCTTTGTATTTGTTTCTCTTTGTCCTCTATTTTTTTTTTTGGGGGTCCAGTTGTGGGGCCTGAACTCTGGGCCTGGGCGCTGTCCCTCAGCTCTTCAGCTCAAGGCTAGCGCTCTACCACTTGAGCCACAACACCACTTCTGGCTTTTTTCTTTTTGCTTATGTGGTGCTGAGGAATTGAACTCAGGGCCTCGTGCATGTAAGGCAAGCACTCTACCACGGAGCCACCTTCCCAGCCCTGTCCTCTATTTTTTAAACAGGACTTCAACTAACCAATGAGGAGCATTTTCAAAAGAATATAAGGGAGACAACAGAAATTTGATTATCGTCATACATACTCATAGGAAATAAATATGTTATATATAACCCCTGAATCCATTAGTATTTTATTAAGTCAATTTAATGATACGCTTATGTAAGCCTAAATGTGCTTAGATTGAATGCAGGATTATGACTAAAACCCATGATTTCTGGCTATATTAAGTAATGTCCCTACAAATCCCACAAGTATATAGAATATATCTGCTAGGACATAGTTGAACTCCAACACAGAAAGTATACATGTTTTCAAAAATGTAATCAGGACTTATAATGGGGAGCAACACAGTGCTATGCACATTGATAGAAATAGAAGCTAAATTAGAATTGTCTAAGAATTGGGGAAAGTAGGGAATGACTGCTTATTCATGAACATAGGTTTCTTTTGGGGGTGGTGAAAATATTCTAACATTGAACAAGATAATAGTCATACAATTCTGTGAATATGCTATAAAACAGTGACTGCACACATGAAATGAATGAACTTTATGTGAATTATATCTCAAAAATGATAATATATTAACTACAACAAAATTCCAGTATCAAAGAAGTCCTAAGCATGATACTGAAGAGAAAATTAATAAAGGTAACATGTTATAGATTTAACTATACTAAAAATTTTAAATAGTGTTCTTTTTGTCTTGTTTTGGGCAGTATTGGGGTTTGAATTCTGAGCCTCATACTCTGGAGGTATGCAATCTATCACTGAACCACACCTCTAATCCTGTTTGTTGCTGGTTATTTTTTAGGTAGAATTCACCATCCTGCCCAGGTACACAGGTGCACCATTTTCTGCCTAATTTTAGGCTTATCATTACTGCTGGAATGACAGGCCTGTGACACAGCATCTGTATTTCTTTTTGCTGACATGGACTCCCTTGGACTTTTCTATTAAGGCTGGCATGATACCTTGATCCTCCTATTTCAGCCTCTCATGGAGCATGGGATGGCAAGTTCATGACATTGGGCCCAGCTATGTGCTAAGAATAGGGTCTTCAGAATATTTTTCCTGGATTGGCGTTGAACTACAATCTTTCCATTCTTATTCTCCCAAGTAGCAAAATGTTAGAAGCATGAGTCATAGGAATCAGCTTAAAATAGTTTTAAACATAAAAATATTATAAACGAAGTTAAGGGAAAAATGATTAAGTTGGATTGAATGATGGTAAAGTTTTAGCCTCTTTGTTGTATAGTAAGATTCCTTACATATCATTATGGAAACAGGTAAAAAGATGAAAATTCTAATATATAAATGGGCAAACGCTATGAAGAACTTCCAAAAGTATCTAATAGTTAAGTTGAAAAGAATAAGAGATACTAGAATCAAATAAATTACAGTAGGTAGAACTCTGAAATTTTTGTTAGATTTACAACCTATGGAACATTACTACTTTATTGTTGTATGAATTTAAGCAAGTTATTGACTTATTTAACCCTTCCTTTTATTTGTACTACAGGACATAGATTTCAGAGGATTATATAACAAACAAAACACCATGTGAAATATTTATCAAATGACCTTGGCTACAGTGAATATTCAGTACACACTGCTATGATTATTATCTGCTACAAAATGAACAAATACAAATCATGCAATATATGATATGAAGGCATGGATACTTTTATATATGACCTTTGAGATTTTAACCTTACATATTTATCTAGAGGGCAAATAAACATTTGTAAATGCACTAAACATATTATACATTCCTCAACTGCCAATTAAGCAAATAAGAAAATAAAAACAATAATCTTTACAAAGTGACATACAGCCTACAAACACTTATATGAGGCAGCAAAAATGTCCTAAGAGAGAAGTTTGTAGCAGTTAAGTGCCTACATGAAAAAAATACAGGCAACTGCTATGAAGAATCACATGTCAACAATTGAGTCATCGAAAAGAAATGGATATTTCTAGACATATGCAAGTAGAAAATCTGAACAAACTAATAAGAAGTTGAATTAGCATCAAAACTTCCAATAAGGAAAATCCTAGGAATAGATAGATTCATCAATGAATTCTTTTTCTTTTTTTTTTTTTTTTTTAAATTGTATTTTATTTTATTTGAGAACATACTGTACAAAGGGGCTACAATTACATGGGCAGGATAATGGATACATTTCTTACCAAGCATTGCAGCCTCCTCCTTTGTTTACCCTTCACTTCCCTTCCCCGCCTCCCCCCTCCCCCCACCCAATTTTACCCCCCTCCCCCCACCCAATTATACCCCCCTCCCCCCCCCCACACCGGCATTGTAAAGCTGGTTTTGACATGACATTTTGTACTTCTCATTGTTGCAACAGGTCCACCTGAATCCTTAAACGACTTGTTTGTCCCCATCTACTCCACATGTTATACTGACATCAAATATAGTGAAAACGGGGGTTACACTGTGGGGGAGGGACATACAAAGCAACAAAGAAATAATCTTATAAATGCATTAGAAATACATGCATGAAAGAAACGAAAACATTAAAATACATATTTAAGGGTTCATTTTCCTAGCATCACATTATCTGACCTTTTCGGCTTGACTCATACCTATACTAGATATTGCAAATAAGGGAAACCATGGGACCTATGCTTCTTTGGGCCTGGCTTACTTCACTTAATATAATTTTTTCCAAACCTTTCCATTTCCTAACAAATGGGGAAATGTCATTCTTTCTGATGGAGGCATAGAATTCCATTGTGTATATATACCACATTTTCTTGATCCATTCATCTACTGAGGGGCATCTGGGTTGGTTCCATATCTTAGCTATGGTAAATAATGCTGCAATAAACATAGTTGTGCTGGTAGCTTTAGTGTGGTCTTGTTTGTAAACATTTGGGTAAATGCCCAAAAGTGGGATTGCTGGATCATAGGGGAGATCTATGTGAAGTCTTTTGAGGAACCTCCATACTGCTTTCCAAAGTGGTTGAACAAGTTTACATTCCCACCAACAATGAAGTAGGGTTCCTTTCTGTCCACATCCCCTCCAGCATCTGTTGTTATTGGAGTTCTTGATTTTTGCTGTTCTAACTGGAGTGAGGTGATATCTCAATGTTGTTTTGATTTGCATTTCTTTTATTGCTAGGGATGTTGAACATTTCTTCATGTGTCTATTGGCCATCCTTCTTACTTCTTCAGAGAAGCTTCTCTTTAAGTCTTTCGCCCACTTATTTATTGGGCAGTTGTTTCTTTGAGGATTTGTTGTTGGGTGGTTTAATTTTTTGAGTTCCAAGTATATTTTAGATATGAGACCCTTGTCCGTTGTATGGCTAGTAAAGATCTTCTCCCAATCGGTGGGTTTTCTATTGATCTTGCCAGCTATGTCATTTGCCCTGCAGAAGCTCTGCAATCTTATGCAATCCCATTTGTCCAACCTTTCTTTGATTTGTTGTGATTCCGGGTCTCTATTCAGAAAATTTCGACCTGAGCCAAGGAGACCTAGGGTTTCTCCTATTCCATCCTGTAATGTTTTCAGAGTGTCTGCTTTGAGTTCAAGGTCTTTGATCCATTTGGAGTTGATTCTGGTGCAGGGTGATATATAAGGATCTAGCTTAAGTTTTCTACATGTAGTTAACCAATTTTGCCAGCACCATTTACTGAAGAGGCTGTCTTTCTTCCATTCTATTGTTTTAGCTTCCTTATCGAAGATTAGGTGGCTATAGGTCTGTAGGTTCATTTCTGGGTTTTCAATTCTATTCCATTGGTCCTGAGGTCTGTTCTTATGCCAATACCAAGCTGTTTTGATTACTATGGCTTTATAGTAGAGTTTGAAATTTAGTATTGATATTCCTCCAGCAGTGTTCTTTCCATTGAGGAGCGTTTTTGCTATTCGGGGTCTTTTATTGTTCCATATGAATTTTTGGATTGCCTCCTCTATTTCCTTGAAGAATGAGGGTGGAATTTTGATAGGTATCGCGTTGAATTTGTAGATAGCCTTGGGAAGTATTGCCATTTTCACGATGTTAATCTTGCCAATCCAGGAGCATGGGAGGTTTTGCCATTTTTTAAGTTCTGTGTTGATTTCCTTTTTCAAGATTTTAAAGTTTTCATCATAGAGGTCCTTCACTTCTTTGGTTAAGTTAATTCCTAGGTATTTTATTTTTTGTGGGGCTATTACAAATGGAGTTGCTTTCCTAATTTCAGCCACACTTTTCTCATTGTTGGCATATAGAAAAGCCATTGATTTTTGGGGGTTAATTTTATAACCTGCTACTTTGCCAAAGTTTTGAATCAGCTTGAGTAATTTGGGAGTGGAGTCTATGGGATTCTTTAAATACAAGATCATGTCATCTGCAAAGAGGGAGAGTTTTATTTCTTCTTTCCCTATTTGGATCCCCTTTATGTCTGCATCTTGTCTTATTGCTGTAGCTAGGCATTCTAATACTAGATTGAAGAGAAGTGGAGAGAGTGGGCATCCTTGTCTTGTTCCTGAGTTAAGAGGAAATGGCTTTAGTTTTTCACCATTGAGTATAATGCTGGCTGTAGGTTTGTCATATACAGCCTTTATTATATTGAGGAATGTTCCATGGATTCCTAATTTTTCCAGAACCTTCATCATAAAGGGGTGTTGGATCTTGTCAAATGCTTTTTCTGCATCTATTGAGATAACCATGTGGTTCTTATTCTTGCTCCTGTTGATGTGATGAATAATATTAATTGATTTGTGTATATTGAACCAGCTTTGCATCCCTGAAATGAATCCTGTTTGATCATGGTGTATGATTTTTTGGATGAATTGTTGAAGTCGATTGGCCAAAATTTTGTTGAGAAGTTTTGCATCAATGTTCATCAAAGAAATGGGTCTATAGTTCTCTTTCTTTGATGAGTCCCTGCCTGGTTTTGGGATGAGGGTTATGATGGCTTCATAGAATGTGTTCGGTAGTGAGCTTTCTCTTTCAATTTCATTGAAGAGTTGGAGGAGTATTGGTGTGAGCTCTGCTTTGAAGGCCTTGTAAAATTCCGCTGTAAAACCATCTGGTCCTGGACTTTTCTTAGCTGGGAGGTCTCTTATTGCTGTTTCTATTTCGATGCTTGATATGGGCCTGTTAAGCTGGTTTAACTCATCTTGGTTTAGTTTTGGCATGTCAATATTTGCTAGGAAAAGGTCCATTTCTGTCAAGTTCTCAAACTTATTAGCATAAAGTTTTGAGAAGTATTCCCTTATAATGTTCTGAATCTTGGTTGTTTCCGTGGTGATGTTTCCATTCTCATCTCTGAGTTTATTAATTTGGGTGTGTTCTCTCCTTTTTCTGATAAGGTTTGCTAAGGGTCTGTCAATTTTGTTAAGTTTTTCGAAGAACCAACTCTTTGTTTTGTTGATTCTTTCTATAGTTTTTTTGGATTCTAATTCATTTAATTCTGATTTAATTTTGATTATTTCTTTCCGTCTACTGGATTGGGGTTTATCTTGCTGCTCTTTTTCAAGGAGGTTTAGATGTGTCATTAAATTATTAGTTTCCGATCTCTCCAATTTGTTGATGTAGGAGCTCAGAGCTATAAACTTGCCTCTGAGTACTGCCTTTGCTGTGTCCCAGAGGAGCTGGTAATTTGTGTGTTCATTTTTGTTGAATAGCATGAACATTTGAATTTCCTTTCTAATCTCTTCCATGACCCACTCATGATTCAGCAGTGTGTTGTTCAGCCTCCATGTGGTACCGGACTTTCTTTGGTGGCTTTTGGTGTTGAGTTCTAATTTTATTCCCTTGTGGTCAGAGAGAATGCAAGGTATAACTTCAATGCTTCTGAATTTAGACAAGTTTGCTTTGTGGCCTAAAATGTGGTCTATTTTAGAAAACGTTCCATGTGCTGCTGAGAAGAACGTGTATTCTGATGCTGCTGGGTGAAATGTTCGGTAAATGTCTGTTAAGTCTAGTTGATCTATGCAGCTGTTTAGATCTGCGGTTTCTCTGTTGAGTTTTTGCCGAGTTGATCTATCTAGTGGGGAGAGTGGTGTGTTAAAATCCACAACAATTAATGTCTTTGGATCTATATGGGATTTGAGGGAAAGTAGTGTTTCTTTGATAAATTTGGGTGCTCCATTGTTTGGCGAATAGATATTTAGAATTGTAATATCCTCCTGAAGGAGAGATCCTTTAATTAGTATGTAGCGACCTTCTTTATCTCTTCTCACGAATTTTAATTTGAAGTCTATTTTATCTGATATTAGGATTGCAACTCCCGCCTGTTTATGAGGGCCGTTTGCTTGGTAGATTTTGTTCCAGCCTTTAACATTGAAAATGTGTTTGTTTTTATGGGCAAGATGTGACTCCTGCAGGCAGCAGATAGAAGGGTCTTGTTTTTTAATCCAACTAGACAGTCTATGTCGCTTAATTGGAGAGTTCAGTCCGTTAACGTTAAGAGGTAGGACTGAGAGGTATTTGGGAGTTCCTGCCATGTTATCCACCTTCTTGGGGGCTGCGAAAACTGGGTTCTTCCTAAGGCTCTTGGATTCTCAGTTTGGGTGCAGTTTCTTGGCCTTTGTTGCGTTCTTGTTGGTTTTCTATGTGTAGGACATCTTTAAGAATCTTTTGTAGGGCTGGTTTGGTGGAGATGTATTGTTTCAATTTTTCTTTGCTATGGAAGGTTTTTATTTGGCCTTCAGTTATGAAGGAGAGTTTAGCTGGGTACAGTATTCTTGGTTGATAGTTGTTTGTTTTTAGGGCATGGCATACGTCATTCCAGGCTCTTCTTGCTTTGATTGTCTCTGGTGAGAAATCTGAGGTGATTCTAATTGGTTTCCCTTTATAGGTGATTACCCTTTTCTCCTTGACAGCTTTAAGGATCTTTTCCTTGGTCTGGGTTGATCCTGTGTGGATTATAATGTGATGGTGGGATGTCCTATTCTGGTCTGGTCTATTTGGGGTTCTAAAAGCTTCTTGTATCTGAATAGGCCTATCTTTTTGTATGTTTGGGAAGTTCTCTGCTAGGATCCTGTTAAACAAATTTCCTAGACCATTAACTTCTGTTTCTAGGTGCTCCTCTACACCCATTATCCTTAGATTGGGCCTTCTGATGGTGTCTTCCAGGTGTTGGATAGACCGTTCATATTTCTTGGACTTGTCTTGGATGGTTGTATGTTCTTTCTCTATAATATCTAGGCTGTCTTCAATCCCTGAGATTCGATCTTCTGCATGGTCTAACCTGCTGTGAAGACTCTCTACTTTGTTTTTTATCTCTTTTCCTTCTAATTGGTCAGCTTTGATGGCTTCAAGTTCTTTGTTGAAGCTCTGTTTTAGGTCTTGTATGAATTTCTTTACTTCCTTAATTTGGTGTTCAGTGTTTGTTCTCAAATCACTTAGTTGATTGGTTATGGTTTCTTTGGACTCCCATTCCTTCTGTTGGGTTCCATTCAGCCTTCCCTTTGTGGTCTCCCTGACTTCCTTCAGCTCTTTGTTAATGGATTCCATGAATGTCTTTAGTGATCTTTGTGTATTCTCTACCTGGTCTCTTAATTCGTGAATTACTCTTTGATTAGTTTCCTCCCTTCTGTGGGATTCCTGCAGTTCTCTTTGAGTGTTCTCTGCCTGCTCACGCCATTCCTCCCTTTCTCTTTGAGTATTCTCAAGTTGTTCACGCAAATCCTGTATCAGTTTTTGAGAAGCTTCCTCACGCTTATGATGTTCCTGTATAAACTTCTGGGATGCCTCCTCTCTCTCCCTATCACGCTCATACAGAGTCCTTTGTACATTGTCAAACTTCTCATTTATCATGTTTGCTATTAGTGTTTGTAGAGCTATTTGGGAACTCTCCTCTGGATTATTCTTTATCTGTTCTAATCCCTGATTATCAAGGTTGGGAATTGAGATACCCGAATTTGCCATTTTTCTTGTGTTTTTCCGGCTTACTCGGCCCATTTGAGATACAGATTGCACCAGTTTTGTGCTAGAACACTATCTTAAGGCAACCATCAACCAAAGTTTGCATTTGTACAGTCAATAGTCTACAGATACAATCTAGTTCAACAGATACATCTATTCAACATCAAATGACTATATGTTAAAGGACTTCGAACCGCAGAAAAGAATTTGGAAAACCAGAAATTATTAGGATTAGGGAGAGATGTGGGTAAAAAATAGGAATAGATTGGTGTGGGGAGGCACAGGGAGAGTTAACTATGTCCTAATCACAGTGCAGGAAATGGGTTGGGTAGGATGCAAGTAGAGAGAGAGAGAAAAAGAAGAGACGGAAAGGGGAATAAAGAGAGACCAGAAAAAGAATAGAAACGTAAAAATTAATGTTATTATAGAGGTTAAAAGACCGTCTATTTAGAGAGGAATGTGAATATGTTCAGAGAAGGGGAGGGACATAGAGGAGATGTGGAAAGCTTTAAGGATGGGAAAGGGAGAAGAAAAGATCAGAAGTTCAGTAGAGCTAGATAAAAAACAAAAAGATAATTAAGAATGAAAGAAAAAGAGAAAGAAGACAAGAAAAGAAAGGAAAACTCTCATTCACGTATTCCTAAAATAAAAATTATAAGATGAGAAAAAAAATTACTGGAAAACAATTATTTTTTCAGAAGAGGCAAAAATTAAAGATTAATAAAAGTTTTAGAAGGGAAAAAATTTATATATATATATATATATATATATATATATATATATAAGGTAACAAAAAACAAAAAACAAGCAAAAAAAAGAAAAGAAGAAGAAGAAAAAAAAAAAAAAGAAAAAAAGAAAAAAAAGTCTTTTGATTTTTTTTGGGGGGGGGGGGAGGAGTGGGAGGAATCCTGTATCTCCCTTTTGTCTGCGACCAGTCTCTTGTTGTAGTCTCTGGTCAGCTTGAGGTCCTGTGGCTTGATTGGTTTCTTAAGTCAGTTGGTTGGAAGAGGCAGAAAAATGCTCTGCTTTACCCAAGATTTTGAGATCCCCCTCCCAGGTTAGTTTTCTGGGAGGGTGGTCTGCTTTGAGAGTCACAAAAGAGGGGGATGTGGTTATGAGGCTAGGTTCTGGGTAGGGTTGAGGCCTTTCAACAAACAGTAGCTTTTCCCTGGGGCTATTTTGTGATAGAGCTCACAGCGCCCAGCCTAGAGCCATTCTCAGGGTTTCTGTTTTTCAATTGATTGTGGTGGCTGCTAGAGGGAGGGGCAGCCTCTGGCTCTGGTTACCCAGTGACGCTAGGCACTCCGATGGCTGGCGCCTGAGCTGGGTGACTTTTCCCTGGATGGAGCTGAGTCTGGCAGGTCACTTCGGCTGTTAAGTTCTTGTGACCTGCTAAATGACTCGTTTTATTCCAAGGCCTGAGCTGGAGCTAGCAGCAACTCCGAGCTTTGTCGGTATCCAAGATGGAGATCACCGGTGCTGGGGGGGGAGGGGTGGCCTTCCCTCCTCTGCTCCCTGAGGAGTGAGGATGTCGGGCTTGTACTCACGTCGAGTCTTGGATCCTGGGTCGTCTCTGGTCTGCAAACAGCAGGATGAAGATGTTCGCTCCTTATCGGTTCTTGTTGGTGTTGAGTAGAATCCGCTCGTCCGCTGCGTCTGGCTCCTTCGTCCCCGACTCTCTGTGTCTCAGGTATGACTCCCGCGGCGGTGGTCGCCGCTGCGACCCCGCCGCCGGAGTGGCAGCTGGTGCGTTTCCTTGGCTTCCCCTCTCTTGTCTAACTCTCTGTCCTGTGATGGTACACTTGGTGTGATTCTCTGGCTTAGGACTGTTCACTGGAACTCTAAACCTACTTTCTATGCGAGAGCTTGTTCAGATTCCAGCTTCTCCTCCGCCATCTTCCCGGAACCCCCATGAGTACATCGAATTCTTTTTCTTTTGCAGGTCCTGGGGCTTGAACTTTGGACCTGAGTGCTGTCCCTGAGCAATGTTTGCTCAAAGCTAGCATTCTACTACTTGACCCATTTCTGGCTTTTTCTGTGGTTACTGTAATTGGAGATAAGAGTCTTATCAGCCTCCTGAGTAGATAGGATTACCAGTGCCTGGCTTACCAGCAAATTCTATTAAACATTTACTAAACATCTACTAACATATTCTCAGAGTCTTACAAAAGATTGAAGATGAGGGAGCACTTTCCAGAGTCATTTTACAAGACAAACAATTACTGTGATGCCAAAGGCAGACAGTATAAGAACAGAAAATGACAGGCTTATATCACTTGTAAACATAGATTCAAAAACCTCAACAGAATGTAACATGCTACATTTTTTCATTATATATATATATATATATATATATATATATTATTGTAAAGATACTGCACAGAGGGGTTACAGTTACATAAGTAAGGTAATGAGTACATCTACATTTCCTATCGAGCATTGTTACCTCCTCCTTTGTATTTCCCTTACCATCCATTCCCTCCTCATCTCCCCAACTCTTCCTTCCCTCCACCAAGTTGTAAAGTTCGTTTTCAACATAGTATCTTATATCCCATTGTTACCATGGGTCAACCTGTATTCTTGTTTCAGCATTTTAACATGCTAATTTTAACAGTGTATTTAAAGAGTCATACAGCATGATCAAGAGAGGGATTATCTGTGGGATAATAGGAGGATTTGATATATGTAAATCAGTAAATGAAATATCTTAATTAAATGATCATCTCAATGGATATAGAAAGATTTGACAGTGTTCACCAGTTTTTCAAGATAAAAATGGAAACAAATTAGATATAGAAGGAACATATCTCAATATTATAGAGGCCATATGTGACAAAACTTAGAGATAACAACCTATTCAATAACATAAAGTTTTCTTCTATGAACAGAAACACGACCAAAATGTAGCATTCTATTCAACACAGTGTGGGAATTGTTGGCTGGAACAATTACCCAGAGGAAAAAAAAACTATTCTTTATTGCAAAGGAAGAAATAAACTTACTTATATACAGAGAGACCAAGGATTCTACCACAAAATTGATGAGCTAGTAAATGCATTCATCAAATTTTCAAGATAGAAAATTGCAATATTTTACTGCAAAAACCATCAAAAATTGAGCCAATAGTTCACTTAAAATTATATTAAAAATAAAATAGTAATAAATTTAACTAAGGTAGTGAAAGAAATATACATAGAAAACAATAGTCACTGATGAAATTAAGGAATATACCACCAAATGGAAAGCTAGTGTTTGTAAGTTGGAAGAATTAATATTTGAAATCTATCTATAATACAGTACAAATGTACAGATTTAATGAAATCGCCATCTAAATTCCCATGGTAGCTTTCATAGTCATAGGAAAACTAATCTCAAAGCTCACATGCAACCACAGAAAAAGTAATCTTGAGCAAAAAGAACAAAGCTGGAGACATCATACTACCTGATTTCAAAATATACTACAAAAGTATAATAGTCGAAATAGTGTAAGTATAAAAAATAGATATATACCAATGACATTACTTTCTATTCTGAAAAAAATCATTTATACTTTGTGCTCTATTAAACCTTAAAACATCAAAAATTAAAAATAAATAAAGAGATTTGAATCAAAATAAAATGCTTTTATACACCAAAAAATGTCATAGAATGAAAGGGTAACCTACTGAATGAGAGAAGGTATTTGCAAACCATATGTCTTATAGGGAATTCATTTTCAAGATATAGGAGAAATAAAAATGAATCTAAAGGGGAGTTCCGGGAAGATGGCGGAGGAGAAGCTGGAATCTGAACAAGCTCTCGCATAGAAAGCAGTTTTAGAGTTCCAGTGAACAGTCCTAAGCCAGAGAATCACACCAAGTGTGCCATCACAGGACAGAGAGTTAGTCAAGAGAGGGGAAGCCAAGGAAACAGACACTCTGAATACATTACAGGATGGAATAGGAGAAACCCTAGGTCTCCTTGGCTCAGGCGGAAATTTTCTGAATAGAGACCGGGAATCACAACAAATCAAAGAAAGGTTGGACAAATGGGATTGCATAAGGTTGCAGAGCTTCTGCAGGGCAAATGACATAGCTAGCAAGATCAATAGAAAGCCCACGGATTGGGAGAAGATCTTTACTAGCCATACAACGGACAAGGGTCTCATATCTAAAATATACTTGGAACTCAACAAATTAAACCCCCCAACAACAAATCCTCAAAGAAACAACTGCCCAATAAATAAGTGGGCGGAAGACTTAAAGAGAAACTTCTCTGAAGAAGAAAGAAGGATGGCCAATAGACACATGAAGAAATGTTCAACATCCCTAGCCATAAAAGAAATGCAAATCAAAACAACATTGAGATATCACCTCACTCCAGTTAGAACAGCAAAAATCAAGAACTCTAACAACAACAGATGCTGGAGGGGATGTGGACAGAAAGGAACCTTACTTCATTGTTGGTGGGAATGTAAACTTGTTCAACCACTTTGGAAAGCAGTATGGAGGTTCCTCAAAAGACTTCACATAGATCTCCCCTATGATCCAGTAATCCTACTTTTGGGCATTTACCCAAATGTTTACAAACAAGACCACACTAAAGCTACCAGCACAACTATGTTTATTGCAGCATTATTTACCATAGCTAAGATATGGAACCAACCTAAATGCCCCTCAGTAGATGAATGGATCAAGAAAATGTGGTATATATACACAATGGAATTCTATGCCTCCATCAGAAAGAATGACTTTTCCCCATTTGTTAGGAAATGGAAAGGTTTGGAAAAAATTATATTAAGTGAAGTAAGCCAGGCCCATAGAAGCATAGGTCCCATGGTTTCCCTTATTTGCAATATCTAGTATAGGTATGAGTCAAGCGGAAAAGGTCAGATAATGTGATGTTAGGAAAACGAACCCTTAAATATGTATTTTAATGTTTTCGTTTCTTTCATGCATGTGTTTCTAATGCATTTATAAGATTATTTCTTTGTTGCTTTGTATGTCCCTCCCCCACAGTGTAACCCCCGCTTTCACTATATTTGATGTCAGTATAACATGTGGAGGAGATGGGGACAAACAAGTCGTTTAAGGATTCAGGTGGACCTGTTGCAACAATGAGAAGTACAAAATGTCATGTCAAAACCAGCTTTACAATGTCGGTGTGGTGGGGGGAGGGGGGTATAATTTGGTTGGGGGACGGGGGAGGCTGGGAAGGGAGGTGAAGGGTAAACAAAGGAGGAGGCTGCAATGCTTGGTAAGAAATGTATGCATTATCCTGCCCATGTAATTGTAGCCCCTCTGTACAGTATGTTCTCAAATAAAATAAAATTAAATTAAAAAAAAAAAGAATCTAAAATACCTAGTTTTACCAAAATAGCCAGGGTTTGAGTACGCATTTCTCAAAAGAAAACATACAATGACCAATAGCTGGATGGAAAGATGTATCAAGAAAACTCAATTAAAAAAAGAAAACTCAATTTAAACATGTGGCCCGACCTCCTACTTGTTAGGATACATATTATCAAAGAAACAAAATAAGTATTGGCAAGAGTGTGGAGAAACAGGAACTCATGAATGCTTTGAGTAGTAATATAAACTAGCAGAGCCATTATGGAAGATGGCATGGAGATTCCTCTAAACTTTAAATGTCCAACTACATTGAAGGTCCAGCTAGCAATTCCATTTCTGAATATATTTACACAACACACACACACACACACACACACACACACACACACACACACACACACACACTCTCCAAGTATGCTGAAAACTTAATTCCCATAATTACTACAGCATCTTCTATAGTAGCCAAGATACAAGCACAACCAAGGTATCTAGCAATGGAGGAATGAAAAAGGGAAATGTGGCATGTATGTACAAATGTATGTATACAGAGAAAGAATACTAGTCAATCTTTTAAAGGAATGTAATCCTGACTGGGACAACATGAATAAGTTTGGAAGATTTTATGCTAAACTGAATTAAACAAGGTTCATGAGGACAAATACCCCATGATCTCACTTTTATGTACGTAGGATCCAAAAGGGCTAAATTCAGAAGTGAAAATCACAACTGTGGTTGTCATGGGTTGAGGGGAAGAAAGAATGGAGAGACATGCAAGGGTACAAAGCTTCAGTTAGGATGACCAAATTCTAGAGCTCTATTACACAGAATGATGACTAGTTAATCATAACATATTATATACTTGAAAGAATAAATTTCAAATGACTATCACAAAATATAAATATAAGAGGTTATGGATATAATTTGCTTTCTTAATATATTAATCTATTTATAATTTATATTAAGTAATGCATACATACAGTTGCCCATAGGTATCTAGGGGATTAGTTCTAGGAAACTTTCAGATCCTAAAATCTGTGGATGTTTAAATGCCTTCTGTAAAATTGCATGATATATTTGCATATAACCTCTTGTGTTCCTTTAATGACCTCTGGATTACAAATAATGCCTAATTCAGCACAAATATTATGTAAATAGGTACATTATTCAGGGAATAGAAGAAAAATTTCTTTACTTATTCAGTATACTTGTAATTTTTTAATGTTTTTGATTTTCAGTTGCTTGAAAATATGGATGTCAAACCAACAGATATGGAAGGACTAGCATATAGCAAAATGTTATATTATAATTCATAAGCATATACATATGTAATTTTTCAGTTATGCCTTAATAAATTGAGGAAAATTTAAAATAAAGTTTACATGGAAATTCAGAAAACTAAACTAGCTAAAATAACTTTTTTAATGAAGAGTGAAAGATGTATGCTATCTGATTTAAAGACTTACAAATAAGCTGTGAAAATCAAGACAGTATGCTTTTGGAATAAGGATGTACAGAAAGATCAAAAGAACAGAAATAAAATTCAAGAAGTATACTCACACTTGATTTGATACAGGAAATGTTCTTTGAGAAGGAAATGTTCTTTGAGAAGGGTGTCAATGTTTAATGTTGATAGTCCTTTCAATTAATGAGATGTAGTAACTATATATGCATAAAAGGAAGAAAAATGAATATCAATCCATACCTCACACCATAATAAACAATGAATTTGAAATAGATCACAGGTCTAAAGCAGAACAAACTCTTGTAGTATTTATCATTGTATGTCTTACTTATTTCTCTTTAGCATAAGGTCCCCTCAGTTTATCTGAGCTGTCTACAGAAGGGTTCTTTTCTTTTTAACCAAGGCCATAAAACTTCTAGAAGAAAACAGGAAAAACCTTAGAGACCTTGGATTAGATGAAGATTTCTTAAGAAATGTAAGTAAAGGAACCATAAATTCCACACAAATATTTACGCATTATTTCCTCAAACAAAAATTGGTGACAAAAACTAGCATTACAATATGAGAAGGACCTGAAATTATAGTTCAGTGGTACAGTGCTCTCCACATAGGCATAAAGCTGTAGGTTTGGTCCTGGCATAAGAAAAGAAAAGAAAAAGAAAAGAAAAAAAACCAGGTCACACATTGGGGAAAAACATTTGCTGAACATATATCTGGCAAAGATTTGTTTTTGAAATACATATAAAAATGTAAGTCAATAAAATGGCAGACACATAATAAAAAAGAAGGACATCTGAAAATACGGGTCATCAAAGAAAATATACAAATGGCAAATAAACACAAATATTCATAGACATTCACTAGGATAAAAGAAAAAGACTTAGCTTATGGAAAACCAAACTTTCACATATTGTTTATAGAAATGCAAAATATCACCCCCATTTCAGAAAGATACCATATAAAACTGGCATACATTCATCGTAAGATGTAGAAACCTCTTCTCATATATTTAACCAAAAGAAAGGAAGACACATCTCGGAGAAGGCCTTCACACAAGTATTCATAGCAGTTAGTTTGCAATTATGTCAAACTGGAAAATGTCTGATTAATGTATTAACAAATGATAGTTTATCCCACACTGTGGAACACTACTCAGAAAAATAAAGGAGGGTTCTTCCCATACATGGAAAAACATAGGCGGTCTTCAAAACAGCATGCTATGTAAAACATGTTAGATATAAATACAAGAAATTACATATTGTCTGATTTCGTTCATAGACAAGTTTAGAAAAGTAAAATCTGTAGTGACAAAAAACAGACCAGTAGTTGCCTGGAAATAGGGGAGGGTCAAAGATGGGGTATAACTGCCAAGTGAAAAAAAAGAGAGCTTTTTGTGGTGATGAAATTGTTTGGAAATTTGATTGTGGTGGGTGGTAGTTAAATGGCCATATACATTTACCAAAATTCAGAGAGCTGTACACTTAACATGAGCTTCTTTTATGTATGTAAATATACATCAGTTAGGCTGTGAATTAAATGAATATGAAACTATGCAGAAGTGCTAGGAAGAATGGTTTGGTGTTTGTTTGTTTGTTTGTTAATAGAAATTAAGAAACATGCCCAATAAATGAGAATAAGATCTCTTTTACCCTTATTTAATTCATTTTAACTTCATCATTAGAGGCAATGACTAAGCAGTCTTTTGAAATTAGTTTTTACTCAGTCTCTAAATATTCCCAACTGAACAGTATAGTTCCTTCATATAAAATTCCAAATACAAATTCTGCCCAGATGGACAAAAGATGTATTGTCTCCAAACCACTGGCTTGGCTCTCTTATACTTAACTTTTACTTCAGATATACAAGCTTAAAAGCAACCAGATGAAGTTTTATGGAATTTTGTGAAGGGTGGAGGGAGGTGATTGGAGGAGAAGAAGACAACGGCGAAGAAGAAATAATGAAAACAACTTTTGCTCATGGGAGGAAATTTTCTGTGCCAACTTTTAGTTCAGAATGATCTTGTGTTGGCAAACTTCCAAATTCCTCAAAGTACAGGATTATAATGGAAGTGCTGACCCAATCCCAAATATAGTTCTGCAAACAGGATATATAATAAATGTTGGGCATCCTTACTTGCTATCCTTTCTGATAAACTTGCTTTGCAACAATTCACCTCAGTTTATTTTTTTCATTGTTGTAATATTATGCTAAAATGGCCACAAGTCATGGCTTTTCCAAACTTGGTTTTATTTTTGTACTTATTATATAATACAAATTAACCTTGGTGCTGAAATCTTTCAGAGTCCTGTTCCTCTCTGCATAATAACCTTTTTTTTTTTTCGCATCAAGCACAAACTTTCTTTTTCTTCTGCCCACTACTATTGTATTACAAAATAACTCAGGCACTGCAGAATTCCTTTTAAACTACTAGCTCTTTCCATGAGGATATGATCAATTTTTTTTAACTAAAGTGAGTCTAGAAGAAAAGGCTTACTTATTGGGGGGAAAGAAATATTAGCTCAGTTTCCACATATGTGCTTTTGTACTTCGTATTTCATGCTTTATTAAGAGTCAGACAATTCAACAATGCTGCATTATTACCATATGTTAATCAGAAGCTTAATATAGAAGTGGAAAGAACATTCAATATTATGTATGCTTTAATAAATTCTTCAAATCGACCAAATTTAGGGATAAGAATAAGGATTCAATTTTTCCCCCATAAAAGACAACATAACCGGACTAAATTGTGTAAAAGAGAACTCACCCGTCTTTTTATTTGTAAGACCAAAAACCCTTTCCCTCACAGTTTTCCTTTTATGGCATCATCTTGGATGCATGTTTCAGATCCTCCAAACCTAAATGACAAATTGTGATTTTTCTCTGTGTATACAGGGAGCATAGCATGCCTTACATGTATTTAGAACATATCTGAGAATTTCCTGCATTTAGTGTGCATGATAGTATTTTAAGGGTTTTTCTGCACAGTTGACACTTATGATGTCTGGTAAGAGAAATACAGATATTTGATTCCCTGCAATGGAGGACGGGTCATTGAGAATTAGGTAACAGGATGTGGAGGCTTCACATTCCACCTTGTCCATTGAAATCTAGGTTACAACCAGGAAACTGGATGGGATTTACCACATGGTTGCCCTTCTGAGTGCAATGAGTCTGGTTTCAAATTTCAGGTGGGATCAACACATAAAACCTGCCACCCTAATGCTACCACATTTGACACTGTTACTTGCAGAATAAGAAGGATGCCAAGGACTCCATTAGTTGAAAATATAGTCTCAAATATGGAAGATAGCTGTAATCTATGGAGACTTCAGAGTTTAAATTACTAGGGATGTTCATGGTGGTTGCAGTCAATTTCTACTTTTCTGCTGCTAAATAAAATTCTTTAATTTTTTAAGTAAAAGCCTCAGAGATTTTATATCCCATGAAGTGTTCTACTATGAATGCCAATATTACAGTGAGGGGTGCTATGTCTTGCACCTTCCTGTCTCCTGTGAGCATCTCCTTATAAGTAAGAGGAACGTGTCTATTTTCAGAACCCTGATATAATTTATTTTTAAAATGCATTCTTCTTCCTCCATTACCTTTTCAACTTAGAGAAATAACACATTTACTCATTAAAACAATATTACAAAATGAGTATTTTCATTAGACAATATATGAGGCAGAACAGAGATTGCTACCAATTTTAATTGATTTTGTCTCCAAGGAAGAAATGGTGTTTATCGTGATGAGAGGAGAAAGTAAACAAATGAAAAAATCTTAAGAGAGGACAGCAAGAGTAAGAGATGAGTATCTAGAATGGGCTTAATATGAAGGAAAGTCATTTTCTATAGATGCATGGATTGGAATGAAACATGCAAGGAATGCATTTTCTGTCTTTGTCTATAATCCTGCAATTTTAATGTGACTTGCCTTTCCCTGCTTAAATCCCCAACTTACAAAGAATAGGAACAAATATGACTTGCTACTTACAGTGTTCTTTGTGACAACTATATCTTTCTTTCTATCTATCTATCTATCTATCTATCTATCTATCTATCTATCTATCTATCTATCTATCTATCTATCTATCTATCTACCTACCTATCTATCTATCTACTGCTAGTTGCTGCTAGCACAGTAAACTTCACTTCTTGCTCACTAATATGAACAATATCAATCTGATAACTTCATCTTCCTATAAACTTAGCCATGTGGAGACTAAGGTTCCTCCATGTAGTAAGTATCCTTACTCCTTCCTTATGTCTTGGAGTTTTCATTGAGAATAGTAAGGAAGGATGTAAAAAAGTTATATGTCCCAGTTCCATACTTCCAAGAATAACGTGTATCAATTTCCCCTCATAGTTCTTTTTCCTACAACCAGTCTATTTACTGATTAGATTCAAGGAAGCTGGAAAATGTGATTTTAGTTACTTCCTCCGGAGGACATCGTGGAAAACAAACATGAGACCTCAACCATCAGCTATTTTTCCTTACACACCTCTAAAAAGTACATATGTTTTAGATCATTAGATCTAAATCATCTTGCATTTTTGGATAAAAGGTACGTTAAGTTAATAGGTTGGCTGGATTATGATAAAATAGTAACAGTTTTTATTTAGTTTTCCTTTCTTTTATTTTGATTTTTTTATTTTTTATTGTAGAAATACTGTACAGAGGGGTTAGAGTCACATGAGCAAGGTAATGAGTACATTTCCTATTGAGCATTGTTACCTCCTCCTTTATTTTTCCCTTACCATCCCTTCCCTCCCCACCTCTCCAATTCCTCCCTCTCTCCCAAGTTGTAAATTTCATTTTCAACATAGTGTCTTATACATCTCATTGTTACAATGAGTCAACCTGTATATTTATTTCAGCATTTTGTTATTTTCTTTCCCTTCCTCAAATTATATAAGATGGAGGGCACAGTAACAGTTTTTATATAGGAATCATTTGTCTTAGACTAATGCTTACATTTCTCCCTTGGCATTGATTCTCTTCAATTACTTAAAAAGTTATCTAAGATTCAACCTCCCATTAAGAGCTTTCTGGCTCTAGGTAAATATAATAAGATAATGTAATCTTTATGGATTTTTAACATTCTCACTGAATTGTCCCATTAAAAATATCTCCTGTGTTCTCTCTAAATTCAAACGTCAAAATCATAACCACCAAGGTAATAGTCTTAGAAAGTGGGGCTTTCCTGGGGAAGAATAAATTATGTATGGGACCCCATCAGACACCAAATCAGCCAAGCACATGGATTTTAAACTTCTCAGACTCCAGAACTGTGAGGAACTAGTTTAAGTTGTTTAGAAGCTGCCCAGTGTATAGGTAGTCACTAATGTATAATATTTCACTATGATGTCTACAATGGTCAAAGACAAAGTAACTCTGGCCTAGAAAGAACAGGAATCTTGTTCAGACACCACAGGATTATAAACCTGTCAAAAACAACTAATCCAAAAGTTTTGCTTTTGAGATTTTACAGTGCAAAACGAAGCATACTCGTGTGATACAGGATAAATCTAAATAAGCAGTTGAAATGTATGAATTAAAAACAAAAGATGAAGAGGAAACAAACTCTCCA
Source organism: Dipodomys merriami (assembly GCF_024711535.1). Classification (NCBI taxonomy): domain Eukaryota; kingdom Metazoa; phylum Chordata; class Mammalia; order Rodentia; family Heteromyidae; genus Dipodomys; species Dipodomys merriami. Next base: position 2,255,022 of record NW_027202382.1, on the reverse strand, counting down.
TGGGTTCCCCACTTTGGTTTGTGGTAGCTATAATATTTGTTCCAACTTCTATAAAAGGTTTAGCATTTGGCTTTGAACTTCACCCAAAGGGAACATCGCTGCAAGGGGGTTCTCTGTACTCTATTCTGTGGAAATGGACCCTTCTGGTTCACCACACATTTGAATGGATCAGGTATCAAAGAAAGGAGACATTTTCACCAAACCAATCAATGGCCAAATAGATTATGTTCTAATAGTTTCTGTATTTTGAAGGAAAGCCATTGCCAGCTTTATCAATAATGAGACTATATCTACCTTTTTTAGAAAAACATTATATATTCTTTTTTTGGTGTTTTTACTGGTATCAGTTGTCAGGTACTTTATTTTGTTTTAAAACAATTTTAATAGAATCCAAGTACCAGGTTAATTTTTATATCTTTAGAGAAGTTCAGAAGAAATATATGCAGAGGGGTCTTATAAAATTATTCCTTCATTTGTCACAGATTTATTTCTCTCTGTGTGTGAGAGAGTGTGTGAGTGTATGTGCTTGTGTGTATATGTGTGCCAGTACTAGAGCTTAAACTCAGGCATTGTCCTTTAGCTCAAGGTTGGTTCTCTACCAACTCAAACCACAGCTCCAATTCTAGCTTTCAGGTGGCTAATTGGAGAGAAGAGTCTCACATGCTTTCCTCCCTGGGCTGGCTTCAAAGAAGGATCCTCAAATTTTGGCCTCTAGAATAAGCTAGGTTTGTAGGCATGAGCACAAACCCTCAGCTGCTACTATTTACAGGTCTTTCTGACAAGGAATATATGCTAAGGTCTATGGGTGAGATAGATATAATTGACATTTACAAATACAGTTACATGACAGATTATGCAAATTTTGGGAATGATATTATGCAAATTTATACTTCAAATTGTAGGATATTTCTTAGCATAGCAAGTATTCTTTGTATTTGTTAGGTAGTGTTAACAAAAAGTTAATGCATATGTTTTCTTGCTCTCATGTAGTTATGTGACATGATAGATGAGTTGGGGGTACACATGTACATAAAATCTTAGAGCTATAAGATACGTAATTTGTAGGTGTATAATCTGCTCACTACAGAGTTGTTTAAGATTTTTAAATGCTTCTGAAAGTAAGTTTAGCTTATTGAGAGGTACTCATTCATCTTGAAAATATTTGGTATAGGAGTTTGGAGGAAGATGGCGGAGGAGAAGCTGGAGGCTAAACAAGCTCTCACATAGAAAGCAGTTTTAGTGCTCCAGTGAACCCTCCCTCCTAGGCTAGAGAATCACACCAAATGTGCCATCACAGTACAGAGTTTGGCCAGAGAGGGAAAATCCAGGCAAGGAGACAAATCTGAGCACTTGCTGGTAGTCTTGGCTGCGGGGGCAGCAGTGGCTGCGGTACCCGCCATACCTACAGAGAGAGTCCAGGACAAAGGAGCTAGACACAGCGGGCGAGTGGATTCTACTCAACACCAGCAAGCATCAACAAGGACCAGAGCTCTTCAGCCTGTAGATCGCAGATCAGAGACGACCCAGGAACCAAGACTCTGGCATGTGTAGAACCCTGACATCTTCATTTCTTCTCAGGGAGCAGAGGAGAGAAGGCTGCTCCTCCCCCACCACAGAGATCTCCATCTTTGATAGGGACAAAGGCCTGGCTGAGCAGCTAGCTCCAACTCAGGCCTTGTAAGAACACAAAAGAGTCATTTACCAGGTCACAGGAACCTGACCTGACCTGCCAGGCTCAGCTCCACCCAAGGGAAAATACCCCGCCCAGGAGAAGGGAGCTCCACCCACGGAGGAGTGACTTTCTTCACTGGGTAAACAGAGCCAGAGGCTGCCCCTTCCTACAGCAGCCTAGACAAACAATTGAAAAACAGTAAACATAAACCCTGAGAATGGCTCCAGGCTGGGCTCTGTGAGTGTTTCAGGAGCTAGCCCCTCAGGGAAAAGCTACTGTTTGCTGAAAGGCCTCAAACCCTACCCAGAACTTAGCTTCATCAGAGCATCTCCAAACTAGAGGAAACAGTCATCTCCCTCTTTTGTGATGCTCAAAGTAGATCTCCCTCCCACTGAACTAGCCTGAGAGGAGGATCACAAAGTCCTAGGTAACACAGAGCATTTTTCTGCCTGCTCAAACAAACTGACTTAAGAAACCAATCAAGCCACAGGAAAACCAAACACCACAAGCAGACCAGAGACTCCACCAAGAGACTGGTTATGGACACAGGGGAGACAGGATCTTCCCATTCCCCCCCCCACACACACACACAAAATCAAGGAACTCTTTTTGTACCATTTTTAAATTTTTTATTTTTTTAAATTGCTTTCTATTAATCTTTTTTTTCCTCATAATTTTTACTTAAGGTGTATGTGTGTGTGTGCTTTTTAAAAAAATCTCTTGACCTTTTGGTCCTTTTTTTATTATTCTTTTCTTTTTTTTCTCTTTCTTTCTTTTTTGTGTGACTTAATTGCTGTTCTGCTCATCCCCAGATATATACCCATCATTGATTATTAGATCTTATCCCCCATTGTGTACACACTTAATCCAGAAATTTACTACACAATTCACAGCCTCTTAGGCTTAACTTCAGTAATAGCAGTGTTATCTCCTTATACCTATATAATTTTCAAGTAACTAATTTTAAAATTTTTTTATTTTTTAGTTTTTCAGTCTCCTTTCTGTCCTTCCCCTCCTCTCATCCTATCCTTTTCTTCTCTCATTATCATTTCTTTAAATTTACATAATTTTTAAGTATTTCACTTTTTAAATTTAAATTTTTGTTTTTCCATTTTTTTCTTTTTTTTTAATCGCTCTCCTATCGTTCTGTCCAATCCATTTCCCTCTCTGAGATTAGTACTTAGTTAAATTCACTCTCCTTTTACCTTTCCATACCCCTCTAATCCTGTTTTTCCCCACGTTTCTCCCTAAACCTAATAATTTCTGGTTTGCCAAATCCTTCTTTGCTGTTCTTAGCCCATTAATCAATAGTTGTTTGATGTTGAATAGATTGTATCTGTTGAACTAGATTGTATCTGCAGCCATTTTGACTGTAAAACTACAGGACTCTGGTTGATGCTTGCCTTAAAATAGTGTTCTAGAACAAAATTGGTCTTACTTTAATACCAAATGGGCAGAACAAGCTGGAAAAACACAAGAAAAGTGGCAAGTCCAGTTATCTCAACTCCCACTCATGATAATCAGATGACAGAACAGTTAATGAATAATCCAGAGGAGAGTTCCCAAAAAAAGCTCTACAAACACTACTGATAACATGGTGAATGAAAAGATTGAAAATCTGCAAAGGACTCAGTGTGAGTGTGATAGGGAGCGAGAGGAGGCAAACCCATGATTAATATAGGAATCTCGTGAGTGTGAGGTTGCTACTCAAAGATTAATACAGGAGTTGCATGAGCAGGTTGAGAACAGTCAAAGAGAAATAAAGGAATTGCGTGAGCAGGCTGAGAACCAAAAGAAATACAGGAATTGTGTGAGCAGGCTGAAAACAGTCAAAGAGAAATACAGGAATTGCGTGAACGTGAGGAAGCTAATCAAAGAGTAATACAGGAATTGTGAGAGCAGGATGAGAATAGACAAAGGTAAATAGAGGCATTCATGGAATCCATAAACAGACAGCTGAAAGAATTCAGGGAGACCACAAAGGGAATGCTGAATGGAACCCAGCAGAAGGAATGGGAGTCCAAGGAAACCATAACCAATCAACTAAGGGATTTGAGAATAAACACTGAACATCAAATTAAGGAAGTAAATGAAGTTCATACAAGATCTAAAACAAAGCTCCAACAAAAAATTTGAAGTCATCAAAGTTGACCAACTAGAAGGAAAAGAAATAAAAAACAAAGTAGAAAGTCTTGACAGTAGGTTAAACCATGCAGAAAATCGAATCTTGGGGGTTGAAGACAGCCTAGATACTATAGAGAAAGAGCATACATACAACTATCAAAGACAAATCCAAGAAATAAGATAGATCTTTTCAACATTTGGAATACAACATCAGGAGACCTAATCTGAGGATAATAGGTGTAGAGGAGAATCTAGAGACAGAAGTTAATTGTCTAGGAAATTTATTTAAGAGGATCCTAGCAGAAAACTTCCCAAACATGCAAAAAGATAGGCCTATTCAGCAGGGCACTGGTGGCTCACGTCTGTAATCCTAGCTACTCAAGAGGCTGAGATCTGAGGATCGTGGTTCAAAGCCAGCCCAGGCATCCATGAGACTCTTACCTCCAATAAACCACTAGAAAACCAGAAGTGGTGCCATGGCTCAAACTGTAGAGCACTCGCCTTCAGCTGAAGAGCCCAGGGACAGTGCCCAGGCCCAGAGTTCAAGCCCCAAGACCGACAAAAATAAAAAATAAAAAAATAAAGATAGGCCTATTCAGATACAAGAAGCTTTTAGAATCTCAAATAGACTAGACCAGAACAGGACATCTCACCATTACATTATAATCTGCACAGGGTCAATTCAGACCAAGGAAAACATCCTTAAAACTGTTAATTAGAAAAGATCAATCACCTATAAAGGGAAAACAATTAGAATAACCTCAGATTTCTCAGCAGAGACAATTAAAGTAAGAAGAGCCTAGAATGATGTATGCTATGCTCTAAAGACAAGCAACTATCAACCAAGAATACTGTATCAAGCTAAACTCTCCTTCATAATGGAAGGCCAAATAAAAACCTTCCATAGCAAAGAAAAACTAACAATATTTCTCCACCAATCCAGCCCTACAAAAGATGTCCTACACATAGAAAACCAACAAGACATCAATAAAGGCCAAGAAACCGCATCCAAACTGAGAATCCAAAAACCATAGGAAGAAGCAAGTTGTCAGAGCCCCAAAGAAGGTGGATAACATGGCAGGAACTACCAAACATCGCTCAGTCCTAACTCTCAATATTAACCACTCCAATTAAGCAAAATAGACTGTCTACTTGGATTAAAAAGCAAGATCCTTCTATATGTGACTTCAGGAGTCACACCTTGCCCATAAAAACAAACATATTTTGAAAGTGAAAAGCTGGAACAAAATATACCAAGCAAACGGCCCCCATAAACAGGCTGGAGTTGCAATCCTAATATCAGCTAAAATAGACTTCAAATTAAAATTAGTGAGAAGAGATAAGGAAGGTCACTACATACTAATTAGGGGATCTCTCCTCTAGGAGGATATTACAATTCTAAATATCTATTCACCAAACAACGGAGAACCCAAATTTATCCAAGAAACACTACTTTCCCTCAAATCCCACATAGATCCAAAGACATTAATTGTTGGGGACTTTAACACACCGCTTTCCCCACTAGATAGATCAACTCAGCAAAAACTCAACAGAGAAACCACAGATCTAAACAACTGCATAGATCAACTAGATTTAACAGACATCTACTGAATATTTCACCCAGCAGCATCAGAATACATGTTTTTCTCAGTAGCACATTGAACATTTTCCAAAATAGACCACATTTTAGGATACAAAGCAAACTTGTCCAAATTCAGAAACATTGAAATTATACCTTGCATTCTCAAAGACTACAATGGAATAAAATTAGAACTCAACACCAAAAGCCACCAAAGGAAGTCCTGTAACATATAGAGGCTGAACAACATACTGTTGAGTCACCAGTGGGTCATGGAAGAGACTAGAAAGGAAATTCAAATGTTCATGATATTCAACAAAAAAGAACACACAAATTACCTGTTCCTCTTGGACACAGCAAAGGCAGTACTCAGAGGCAAGTTTATAGTTCTGAGTTCTTACATCAACAAATTGGAGAGCTCGGAAACCAACAATTTAATGAGGCATCTGAATTTCCTTGAAAAAGAGCAGCAAGATAAACCCCAATCCAGTAGACAGAAAGAAATAATTAAAACAAATTCAGAATTAAATGAATTAGAATTAAAAAAATAGAACCAACAAAATGAAGAGTTGGTTCTTCAAAAAAAATTAACAAAATTGACAGATCCTTACCAAATCTTATCAGAAAAAGAAGAGAACACACCCAAATAAATGAACTCAGAGATGAGAATGGAAACATCACCAAAGAACAACCAAGATTCAGAACATTATAAGGGAATACTTCTCAAACCTTTATGCTAATAAGTTTGAGAAAATGGCAGAAATGGATCTTTTCCTAGCAAATATCGACATGCCAAAACTAAACCAAGATGAATTAAATCACCTTAACAGGCCCATATCAAGCATTGAAATAGAAACAGCAATAAGAGACCTCCCACCTAAGAAAAGCCCAGGACTAGATGGATTTACAGTGGAATTCTACAAAGCCGTCAAAGCAGAGCTCACACCAATACTCCTCCAACTCTTCAATGAAATTCAAAGAGAAAATTCACTACTGAACTCATTCTATGAAGCCATCATAACCCTCATCCCAAAACCAGGCAGGGACTCATCAAAGAAAGAAAACTATAGACCCATTTCTTTGATGAACATGGATGTAAAATTTCTCAACAAAATTTTGGCCAATCGATTTCAACAATTCATCCAAAAAATCATACACTACGATCAAACAGGATTCATTTCAGGGATGCAAAGCTGGTTCAATATATGCAAATCAATTAATATAATTCATCACATCAACAAGAGCAACGCTAAGAACCACATGATTTTCTCAATAGATACAGAAAAAGCATTTAACAAGATGCAACACCTCTTTATGATGAAGGTTCTGGAAAATCTAGGAATCCAGGGAACATTCCTCCATACAATAAAGGCTGTATATGACAAACCTACAGCCAGCATTATACTTAATAGTGAAAAACTAAAGCCATTTCCTCTTAACTCAGGAATGAGACAAGGATGCCCACTCTCTCCACTTCTCTTCAGTTTAGTATTAGAATGCCTAGCTACAGCAATAAGACAAGATGCAAACATAAAATGGATCCAAATAGGGAAAGGTGAAGTAAAACTCTCTCTCTTTGCATATGACATGATCTTGTATTTAAAGAATCCCATGGACTCCACTCCCAAATTACTCAAGCTGATTCAAAACTTTGGCAAAGTAGCAGGGTATATAATTAACCCTCAAAAATCAATGGTTTTTCTGTACACGAACAAGGAGAAAACATGGCTGAAATCAGGAAAGCAACTCTATTTGTAATAGCCCCACAAAAATAAAATACCTAGGAATTAACTTAACCAAAGAAGTGAAGAACCTCTAGGATGAAAACTTTAAAACTTGAAAAAGGAAATCAAAACAGAACTTAGAAAGTGAAAAAACCTCCCAAGCTCCTGGATTGGAAGAATCAACATCGTGAAAATGACAGTACTTCCCAAGGCTATCTACAAATTCAATGTGATATCTATCAATATTCCAACCTCATTCTTCAAGGAAATAGAAGAGGCAATCCAAAAATTCATATGGAACAATACCTTAAAGGATCCTTAACCGAAAGAACAGTGCTGAAGGAATATCAATACCAAATTTCAAACTCCACTACAAACATAGTAATCAAAACTGCTTGGTACTGGCACAAGAATAGACCTCAGGACCAATGGAATCAAACTGAAAACCTAGAAATGAACCCACAGACCTATAGCCATCTAATCTTCGATGAGGGAGCTAAAAAAATAGAACGGAAGAAAGATAGCCTCTTCAATAAATAGTGCTGGCAAAATTGGTTAATCACTTGTAGAAAACTAAAGCTAGATCTTTATATATCACTCTGCACTAGAATCAACTCCAAATGGATCAAAGACCTCACAGTCAAAGCAGACACTCTGAAAACATTACAGAATGGAATAGGAGGATCCCTAGGTCTCCTTGGCACAGGCTGAAATTTTCTTAATAGAGATCCAGAAACACAACAAATCAAAGAAAGGTTGGACAAATGGGACTGCATGAAATTGCAAAGCTTCTGCATAGCAAAGGACATAGATAGCAAAATCAATAGAAAGCCCATGGATTGGGAGATCTTTACTAGCCATACAACAGACAAGGGTCTTATATCTAAAATATACCTGGAGCTCAAAAACTTAAATCCCCCAGCAATAAATCCTCAAAGAAACAACTGCTTGATATATAATGGGCTAAAGACTTAAAGAGAAACTTCTCTGAAGAGGGAAGAAGGATGGCCAATAGACACATGAAATTGTCAACCTCTCTAGCCATAAAAGAAATGCAAATCCAAACAACATTGAGATTCCACCTCACCCAGTTAGAATGGCTATAATCAAGAACTCCAATAACAACAGATGCCGGAGGGGATGGGACAGAAGGGAACTCTGCTGTATTGTTGGTGGGAGTGTAAACTTGTTCAACCACTTTGGAAAGTAGTATGGAGGTTCCTCAAAAGACTCCAGATAGAGCTCCCCTATGACTCAGCAATCCCACTTTTTGGCATTTACCCGAATAATCATAAACAAGACCATACTAAAGCTACCAGTACAACTATGTTTATTGCAGCATTATTTACCATAGCTAAGATATGGAACCAACCCAGATGCCCCTTAGTAGATAAATGGATCAAGAAAATGTGGTATATATTCACAATGGAATTCTATGCCTCTATCAGAAAGAATGACATTGTCCCATTTGTTAGGAAATGAAAAGACTTGGAAAGAATTATATGAAGCGAAGTGAGCCAGGCCCAAAGAAACATAGGTCCCATGGTTTCCCTTATTAGCAAAAACTAGTATATGTCTGAGACAAGCAGAAACAGTCAGATAAGTTGATGTTAGGTGAAATGAACCCCAAGATATGTATTCAAATTTTTTTTCCTTTCATGCGATTGTTTCTAACATATTTATAAGATATTTCTTTGTTGTTTTGTATGTCCCTCTCCCACGGCATATCCCGTTTTTACCATATTTGATGTTGGTATAATTTGTGGAGGGGAAGGGAAAAAACAAATTGTTTAAATAGGGTTTCAGGTGGATCCATTGCAATAAGATGTACAAAATGTTATGTCAAAAAAGGAACTGTACAACTTTGGCGTGGGGGGGTAAGAAGGAGTGGGGGTGAGGGATGGGGTGAGGGAAATGGAAAGGAATGTTAAGGGGAAACAAAAGGAGGAGCCAACAATACTTGTTAAGAAACGTACTCATTACCTTGCTCATGTAATTGTAACCCCTCTGTACAGTATTTTCACAATAAAAAATAAAAAAGAAATGAACCCCAAGAAATGAACACAAGAAAAAAAAGAAAATATTTGGTATATGTTTCATATACTATAGGAGAAAAAAATTAAAGAAGGCATTCATATATCTTTATGTATAGATATATATTAACTATTATCCAATTGCCTTGTTTTCTAGTGTCATTAATAAACAAAGCATTTACTTCCAGATGAACATGTGCTACTTAGAAAGAATCTATTTCAACTTTCCTTCTTTTTAAATATATACTGAGAATGAGCCAACCTGTCAGTTGAAAAGGTATTTGATGATTTAGAGAGAACTATTCTGCCCTTTTCTCTTTCTTTTTTTCTCTGGCCAACCCACACTCCTGGAAGAAAGGAAGAGCATGTTCCCCAGGGCCTGGGAAAATGAATAGAGGCATTGTCAGTGCAGGGGGAATGGCATGCCTCACACATATATCATAGCTTTCTTGTCAATATCTTTTCCTCCATCCCTCAATAGTTTTAAATGACTAATATACCAAATGACATCAAAGAGCCAGTCTGAGGTCTCATCATGGATACTTTTGTTGAGCTAACTGTGATTTTGTCACTTAAAGCTGATTTAATAAATCAAAAGCACTAGCAAGGACGGAGAGAAAAGTCAGTGTTGGGGATTAATACAGACCTACAGCAGACTGTTTGGCTTATGATGTTACAGGCAATACAAAGACCAATGACTCAGCCCCAAAATATTTGAAAATAGATGATAGGAAACAAGCCAAAAGAGAAATACCTACATTAACAAAAAGCTTCCAGTAAATTGCATTCCAAATGTTGAACATAATCCTGAAGTTCCAAAACTTATGTTAGAAAACAAATAATTTAATTTGGCAAATTTTATCAACAGAAAGTTTCCTGTACTTAAAGGTAATGTATATGAGTATCCATTAAAATTTAATTCTTAGCCCAATATTCAAAATTTTAAATTCAAACATTTTGCATAATGCATCTTAGCAATACTCACAAGGCATGTTGGAAATGAACTTTACAACTTGGGGAGGGGGTATTGGAGGGAGGGCAAGTGAAAGAAAAACAAGGAAGTTGGTAATAATGTTCATCAAGAAATGTAGTCTCTACCTAACATGTGCAACTATAACTCCTTTGTACATCACCTTGACAATAAAATTAAATTAAAAATAAATCATCTAAAGCACAAAATGTATTCCAGTTTACATTGAGAAGAGTAAGACTATGTGAAGTTATTAAGAATAAGATTCTTAGGAATTTTCCATTCAAAAAGAAATACATTTTTTTTTTTAAATCCAGTACCTTGGCTTCTAAACACTAAATTTTACTTTTCTGGGTTAAGATTTAAGAAAAAATAGTTGGTAGACTGAGAAAAACAGAGTATTTGTAATTTCCTACTACCATTCTAAATTGGAAAAAAAACACCTTTTAAACTGTATTTTAAAAGATGATGTTAGAATTGAGTTATTTACATCTGAAAAATTTATAGATTCAATTTTATCTTCCCACATTTTCAGAGACAGAGTAAGAACTCCTGCAAAAAAAGCACATGACAGGTTCATTTCTGTAAACCATGCACTGAAGCATGGAAATGCACAAATTTCACATTTTCTGCCATTTGTCCTCTATTTGGGTGGCAAGAAAAACATGTTTCTGATAAATTTCTGAAAATAATGTAATCTGAATTCCATTTAGTCACTTGTAATACTTAGGTCTTGTGTTTACTAGCTTTCTCACCTGTAAGAACTACAAAAATATAAAAGCTATAGCTGAGTACTGTTGGCTCATGCCTGTTAATTCTAGCTATTGAGGAGCTGAGAGGTGAGGATCACAATTCAAAGGCAGCCTGGGCAAGAAAATTTATGAGATTCTTACCTCCAATTAACAAAAAAAAAATCCAGAAGTGGAGCTGTGGCTCAAGGGATAGAGTACTAGCCTTGAGCAGAAAAGCTAAACAACAACACCTAGGTGTTGATACACACACACACACACACACACACACACACACACACACACACACACACACACACGCACACACATGCACACGCACACACACACAGAAAGCTGTAAAGGTTATCCTTTAAAATAACAACTGGACATGGGTTTGGTTGCTGCCCCTTACGATGGTGTAAGACATCTCTGCATGGTTCACTGTATTGCTTCTGAAAAGTCCCAATGACATTGCACCGGATTTAGCCTAGAAACTCTAGGCATAAATTCCAAATAACACCAATTCACTTCAGAGGAGAGTATCATACATAGAATGATCTCTAAAGAGTCCCGTCAATCTCTGCTCAATACTACCTATGTTCTTTAGGCAAATATCACAGAAGTTAGAGCAAATGGACTAGTGGCAACATGCCCTGGCCTCAGTCACTTGTGCACCTGGGTAGCTCATCAAATCATCCTTGCCACACATGCATACATTGCCTGCAGGTGAAGAGACCAGAAGCAATCCAAATGCAATGGGGAGGACCCAGGAGAAGTTATCTCCAGAGCAAAAGGTGAATGTGATTTTAATTGGCCAACTAAAAATCTAACCAACTATATTTTGCTGGTCCTTGAAAATTTCAAGTGGGTGGAAACATTCCACAGAGCTATCAGTTAGTGATGTGTACTCAGCCAGGGCCAAAAAGTTTCATCATAATGAAAACAGTACCATAAGCACTGTGAAGAAGGTGGACTCGAGCCGGGCTTCTTCCTTGACTCCTTTGTTCTGGTTTCAAATTGGTGAAAACACAAACAAAACTAGTTCTTCTCAGCTTGCCCAGACATCAACCATGGCAAGCAAAGTTCCTTGACCCTCTTTTGTCAGTTGAGTTGATACCAGAAGCTCATGGAATATGTTGATACTTGCCACAAATTTATTCAGTCAAGGTAAAGACAAAGCATGAGATGCAGTTGCCTAGGTCATTCTGATCTAATATGGCCACTTTTTGCTGACTCCTCATTATCACAAAGACAATAAATAAGCCACATAAAAGCCCTTTCCTGCTTATCAGAGTTCTTGCCCAGAATGTATAAACTGAGCGATCAATGATGGCCTCAGCATGAATTAATGCAATAGTTACAAGTGTCTTACTCTCAACCTGTTCTTATTCTTTTGTGTGTTTGTGTGTGTGTTTTCTTCAAACTATACAACCCAGACTCTACAGATGTCATTTCTAAAACACTTACTCTGGACAACAAGATTTATGTTTTCTCCTGCTGACCAACCTCATTTTCTTGAATAAAGTCTTCATTCTTACATTCAGTGTGCCTCAACATCTTCTAGTTTCATATCCTGCTCTGTCACCTTAAGCCCATCTGGCTAGTAAATGTCACTAGATCCTCTTGGTGGGTGGACTCTGAAGAACCCAACAATGTCGAGTTTGGTGACTGTTGATGGACCTGGTTTACTTTGATTTTGCTAAGGTGAAGTCTCCTAGTTCAGCCCTCTCTCCTTCTACAGAATTCTTCCCACCAACCCACCGATGACCTGGGGGAAAATGGCAGGTGAACAAAGACATATAAGTGAGAAAAGAAAATCACCTAGGCACACATTTGCAGATCAGTCTCTGCCTTTGTAACTGCTATCAGGGCATAGTAACAATAGTACTATAAGCCAGGTTGTTGTTTTTAATTTTAAGAGTATTTTTTTAATTTAATTTAATTTAATTTGTGAACATACTGTACAGAGGAGTTACAATTACGTGGGCAGGATAATGCGTACATTTCTTACCAAGCATTGCAGCCTCCTCCTTTGTTTATCCTTCACATCCCTTCCCAGCCTCCCCCCTCCCCCCCAATCCCAATCCTTCTCCTTCCCCCCCCCCCACACCGACGTTGTAAAGCTCCTTTTGGAATGACAACTTGTACTTCTCATTGTTGCAACAGGTCCACCTGTATCCTTAAACAACTGGTTTTTCCCCGTCTCCTCCACAAGTTATACTGACATCAAATATAGTGAAAGCAGGGGTTATACTGTGGGGGAGGGACATACAAAGCAACAAAGAGATAATCTTATAAATGCGTTAGAAACACATGCATGAAAGAAAAAAACATTCAAATACACATCTAAGGGTTCATTTTCCTGACATCACATTATTTGACCTTTTCTGCTTGACTCATACATATACTAGATATTACAAATAAGGGAAACCATGGGACCTATGTTTCTTTGGGCCTGGCTTACTTCACTTAATATAATTTTTTTCCAAGTTTTTCCATTTCCTAACAAATGGGGCAATGTCATTCTTTCTGATGGAGACATAGAATTCCATTGTGTATCTATACCACATTTTCTTGATCCATTCATCTACTGAGGGGCATCTGGGTTGGTTCCATATCTTAGCTATGGTAAATAATTCTGCAATAAACATAGTTGTGCTGGTAGCTTTAGTGTGGTCTTGTTTGTAAACATTTGGGTAAATGCCCAAAAGTGGGATTGCTGGGTCATAGGGGAGTTCTATGTGAAGTCTTTTGAGGAACCTCCATACTGCTTTCCAAAGTGGTTGAACAAGTTTACATTCCCACCAACAATGAAGTAAGGTTCCTTTCTGTCCACATCCCCTCCAGCATCTGTGGTTGTTAGAGTTCTTGATTTTTGCCGTTCTAACTGGAGTGAGGTGATATCTCAATGTTGTTTTACCACTAACATTATTTTAAAATTTCAATTATCTGTTATTTTACACTTATTTCACCCTAGGAAAGTAAATTCCTGTAGTGTTAATTGGCAGCTGATGGATCTACCCTTCATGGTATGGGTTTTGATTCCAGGTTTGTGATACAGTTAACATGATTGGGCTTGTGCCATATCTGTAAATTGCATTTTAATCCCATTTCACTATAATTTCATTTTTTTAAATTTTATTTTATTTTATTTGTGAACATACTGTACAGAGGAGTTACAATTACATGGGCAGGATAATGCGTACATTTCTTACCAAGCATTGCAGCCTCCTCCTTTGTTTACCCTTCACATCCCTTCCCAGCCTCCCTCCTCCCCCCCAAATGCCAATCCTTCTCCTACCCCCTCTTCCACCCCCCCCCCCGCACCCACGTTGTAAAGCTCGTTTTGGACATGACAACTTGTACTTCTCATTGTTGCAACAGGTCCACCTGTATCCTTAAACAACTGGTTTTTCCCCATCTCCTCCACAAGTTATACTGACATCAAATATAGTGAAAGCAGGGGTTATACTGTGGGGGAGGGACATACCAGAGCAACAAAGATATAATCTTATAAATGCGTTAGAAACACATGCATGAAAGAAAAAAACATTCAAATACATATCTAAGGGTTCATTTTCCTGATATCACATTATCTGACCTTTTCCGCTTGACTCATACATATACTAGATATTACAAATAAGGGAAACCATGGGACCTATGTTTCTTTGGGCCTGGCTTACTTCACTTAATATAATTTTTTCCAAGTTTTTCCATTTCCTAACAAATGGGGCAATGTCATTCTTTCTGATGGAGGCATAGAATTCCATTGTGTATCTATACCACATTTTCTTGATCCATTCATCTACTGAGGGGCATCTGGGCTGGTTCCATATCTTAGCTATGGTAAATAATGCTGCAATAAACATAGTTGTGCTGGTAGCTTTAGTGTGGTCTTGTTTGTAAACATTTGGGTAAATGCCCAAAAGTGGGATTGCTGGGTCATAGGGGAGTTCTATGTGAAGTCTTTTGAGGAACCTCCATACTGCTTTCCAAAGTGGTTGAACAAGTTTACATTCCCACCAACAATGAAGTAAGGTTCCTTTCTGTCCACATCCCCTCCAGCATCTGTTGTTGTTAGAGTTCTTGATTTTTGCTGTTCTAACTGGAGTGAGGTGATATCTCAATGTTGTTTTGATTTTCATTTCTTTTATGGCTAGGGATGTTGAACATTTCTTCATGTGTCTATTGGCCATCCTTCTTTCTTCTTCAGAGAAGTTTCTCTTTAAGTCTTTCGCCCACTTATTTATTGGGCAGTTGTTTCTTTGAGGATTTGTTGTTGGGGGGTTTAATTTGTTGAGTTCCAAGTATATTTTAGATATGAGACCCTTGTCCGTTGTATGGCTAGTAAAGATCTTCTCCCAATCGGTGGGTTTTCTATTGATCTTGCTAGCTATGTCATTTGCCCTGCAGAAGCTCTGCAACTTTATGCAATCCCATTTGTCCAACCTTTCTTTGATTTGTTGTGTTTCTGGGTCGCTATTCAGAAAAATTCGGCCTGAGCCAAGGAGACCTAGGGTTTCTCATATTCCATCCTGTAATGTTTTCAGGGTGTCTGCTTTGAGTTCAAGGTCTTTGATCCATTTGGAGTTGATTCTGGTGCAGGGTGATATATAAGGATCTAGCTTTAGTTTTCTACATGTAGTTAACCAATTTTGCCAGCACCATTTACTGAAGAGGTTGTCTTTCTTCCATTCTATTGTTTTAGCTCCCTTATTGAAGATTAGATGGCTATAGGTCTGTAGGTTCATTTCTAGGTTTTCAATTCTATTCCATTGGTCCTGAGGTCTGTTCTTATGCCAATACCAAGCTGTTTTGATTACTATGGCTTTATAGTAGAGTTTGAAGTTTGGTATTGATATTCCTCCAGCAGTGTTCTTTCCATTGAGGAGCGTTTTTGCTATTCGTGGTCTTTTATTGTTCCATATGAATTTTTGGATTGCCTCTTCTATTTCCTTGAAGAATGAGGTTGGAATTTTGATAGGTATTGCGTTGAATTTGTAGATAGCCTTGGGAAGTATTGCCATTTTCACAATGTTAATCTTTCCAATCCAGGAGCATGGGAGGTTTTGCCATTTTTTAAGTTCTGTGTTGATTTCCTTTGTTAAGATTTTAAAGTTTTCATCATAGAGGTCCTTCACTTCTTTAGTTAATTCCTAGGTATTTTATTTTTTGTGGGGCTATTACAAATGGAGTTGCTTTCCTAATTTCAGCCACACTTTTCTCATTGTTGGCATACAGAAAAGCCATTGATTTTGGGGGGTTAATTTTATAACCTGCTACTTTGCCAAAGTTTTGAATCAGCTTGAGTAATTTGGGAGTGGAGTCTATGGGATTCTTTAAATACAAGATCATGTCATCTGCAAAGAGGGAGAGTTATAATTTCATTTTTATTAATATTTATATATCTCTGTTCCTTTTAGACTGATATAACAGGTATGTAAAACATTTCTACTTTAGATGATTTGAAATGGCATTTGGGGCAAAAATTTCTCAGTGCTCCTGTAAATATGTTAGGATTTTATTTTCCAATATTTAATAAATAACAAAAAGTTATTAACTTAGGCCATTAACTGAACAGATTGTGTTCATGAACTATATGTCAAATATTCATTCAACTATCAAATAAATGCCTGCTGATAAACTTTTAGACCAAACAAATAGAACAAAATAACTGACTTCATGTAGTGGTATTTGCCTTTTGACTGAGTAACTAAAAAAATGCTTTGTTAGTGATAAATATTAAGCAAAGCAATAAACCAGGAAGAAAGTAAGGAAGCAAACATGGTGGAATAGAGGGGTCAGGGTTGCAACTGGATGAGTTGTTCAACATTAGCATCAAGGAGAAGACAAGTCTTGAGTAAAAATCTGAGTGAATTGAGGAATCAACACAGTGATCTGGCTAAAAGGAATCTAGAAGGAAAATACAGAAAGCAGAAAGGCATACTCAAGGAAGAGGAGAACACTCTGGTTAGGGCTTAGTTTAGGGACTTTCAAGCTGACTTCTTTGAGTCATAGAATTCTAAAGTGATTATGGTAGGGCTTTTACTAAAGACTAATAGAAAACAATATTTGATTTAGAAACATAACTCTGTATATAGGTTGAAGAATGAATTAAAGTCCAGAATGGGAGACAGAGTTCAATTAAGAGAAATCTAAAATGTGCAGTAGCTAACATGATTCAGGAAGTACCTGAGTCAATTAAAAAAAGAGACTGGATTTAATGGTATCTGGGAGATCCAATCAATAGGACTTTATTAATAATTAGACTCAGTAGGAAATGAAGACAGAGAAATTATAAATGACTGAAATTTCTAGAGACTCTGGGAGCTAGTTGAAAAAGATCAGATAGGCAGAGGAAGACAGCATAGGAAGTAGATGATCAACATGTTCTCTTTTAGGTAGCTTGTTTTCAAAACATATGCAAAATAGGCTAGTAAAAATAATATTAACTGTCTTAGTTTACTTAAGCTTCCATAACAAACTGCCAGAGACTGTACTGCTTATATAGCAGATATTCACTTTCTCATAATTGAAGCTAGAAGTTTATCGCCAAAGTGGATAGAATATTTTGTTTCTATTAAGAGCTCACTTCTTGGCTGGTGGATGGCCAACATTTCTCTTGATGATACTTATATGGCCTTTCCTGGGTGTGCTAGGGAGTTCTTAGTGTGTCTTCCTATAAAGGTCCTTGGGATAACCCTTTTCTTGTGACTTCATTGCACTTCAACTACATTTTAAGAGGCACTCTTAATTATAGTCACATTGGGGTTGGTTTCAACATAGAAATTTTGGCAGAGGTGGATAGAACATTCAGTAATTTTACATTTGAGTTCAGGCTGGAATGTAGCGTGTCATGGGAGTAAATAGGAACTGACCTACAGCATTCATGAGGTTGCTGAAGGACATTGTAGAGAGAATAGGGCTGAGAGGTTCCACAATCCCAGGTGAAGTTAACATTGAATGAGCATGTGGAGGAAGCAGCAGATGCAACTGAATTAAATTAAGGGTCAAAAGAGTGACAAAGCAGAGAGGCAAAATCAGAAATGAGGTTGTACTATGAAATTTGAGGATAGAATAATTGACATTTAAGTAACGTTAAACCTACTCCACTAAATAGTATACACTAAGAATTAATCAAGGCCATACTAAAGCTAGCAGCACAACTTTGGTCACTGCAGCATTATTCACCATAGCTAAGATATGAAACCAACCCAGATGCCCATCAGTAGATAAATGAATCAAGAAAATGTTTTATATATATATATATATACATATAAAACATTTGTATATATGTTCATATAGATATACAATTGAATTTTATGCTTCCATCAGAAAGAATGGCACCATCCCATTTGTAAGGAAAGGGAAAGACTTGGGAAAAAAATCGTATTAAGTAAAGTAAGCCAGACCCAAAGAAACATAGGTCCCATGGTTTCTCTCATTTGTAGTAATTAGTATGGATCTAGGATAATCCTAGCAGATGACCAGAATAGCTCAATAGCTATCTACATATGATCATATAAGATGATGCTAAGCGAAATGAAGTTCAAGACATTGACAGAAGAGGTTTTTCTTTGTTGTTGTTTCTAATGTATTATGTGATTTCTTGTTTCTTTTGTATTTTTTCTGTGTGGTTTATCCCCTGTTGTCACTGTATTTGATTTTGGTGCCCTAGATATTGTATATACATTTATCTGAATTAGGGAAGGGAAGGAGAACAATGAAATGGTGAGACAAAGGACAAAGGAGGAACCAATGCAACAGTGATACTCACTAGACAATATGTTGGAAATGATCTGTACAACTGAGAGTTGGGGGGAGGGAAATGGGAGAGAAATGAGGGAGGGGGTAACAAGTTAGACTTACTTACTACTTTACTTATGTAACCGTAATCCCTCTACACATCACTTTGACACACTTCTCCAAGTCTAGATTTACAGGCATTACCACACCTAACCAGAGTTAGCTTTTGTTTTCTTTTTTTTTTCTGTTCAATTATTTCTATTTCATTCAGAAAACAACATTATCTTTGTTACTTTCTCAAATTCTGATGATTTTCTTATCTGATCATTTATTCTTAACAATAATGGACAATTGTGGGAAAAATATAAATCAACAATAATGAATTAGTCATCCAATTTGTTGCCACATGGGTCATTAGTAACTTATGTCCCCTTCAACCCAACATGCGCTATCATATGGTTATAATTTCTTTGTTAAGCTTCCTGTGTGCCAAACACTTTGCTAAGTATTGTGATAAAAATATTAATAGTGTACATTTTCACAGATCTTAATGCCAAAATAATTACTTCACTGGCGTCAGAAAACTCTGGGCTACAAATCTACTGTATATTAGTTCAGTTCTTGTATCCAGTATTTATTGGCGTAACTATTTTGGCACAGCTTAACTCATCAGTTAGATATTTATCATTCCACTTTTTAGCTTCATGTTTTGCTACTCACCTGCTCAAATTAACTGCTTTTTCTGTATGGCTCTGGGTGAGCTCATTCTAAAAGCATTCTAGAGACTCTAGAATCTAGTAATAAAGACAGAGCAGACAGAAAGGAAGAAGACAGTCCAGGAAGTAGATAATCAACATGTCACTCGAACAACTGCAGTACATTTTTGCTCTCCTTCTCAAAAACATCAACCTGAAGGTTTTGTGCCCATAAATTTAGATGAACCTTCTTGAGTTTCCCTTCATTCCTATTGTAAATACTTTTGACAAACGCATTATTCATGAGTCAAAGTAGATATTGTAGGGGAATCTCTTGCTTAAACCAAGTCATCTCGTTCCTTTTCTAGTTTCTGGGTTCTCTTCTAACTCCCACAAGAAGCTTCTGTATATTATCACATAAATCTTCCTTCTAAAGAATAGAAGAAATTCACTAATAGCTTACCCACTGAATGTATCCTTTGGCTAAAAGTGTACTATGAGCTAAAAAAATAATTTTCAACATTTAAATAGTGGAATTGTACATAACAATTTGGGTTTTCATGTTCTCTTGAAAAATCAGGTGATTTGACCCAATGGGCTTGTGACCTGCCTGTCAAGCATAGATTGGATCTGTTGACACTGTATCTTTTACAAGTTCCTTGGTTGCTCTCGTTTGCCACAGTCTCAACCACTCCTTTCCACACAGCTCTTACAATTACACTCACATCAAATTATGTATTAGGGTCTTAAAACATTTGGATGTGTGGCATTAATTCTGGGGGTGGGAAAAGTAATCTAAAGTAAAGGATGGGGTTTGCCTGGCCATTTTAATCATGTAACACATTAGTTAAATGCTTTTTAAAATTCTTGCTACATCTAAAATTTCCACATATACTGCAATTCCATCTTTCACATTAGACAGGAAATTTATAGGTTTCTGCAGAAGATAAATTTCATGGGTGTTATGATAGAGATGCTTTGACCTATGTTTCTTTCATATACCGTTTATATTTACCTACCATTAGCAAGCCGTTTTATCATGACATTCTCTATACTCTAGGTTCCATTCTTTTTTTTTTTTTTTTTTTGGTCAGGGTCTCATGCATGCAAGGAAAGCAATTTACCACTGAGCCACTTTCCCAGCCCCTGGTCTCCATTCTATTTTGGGGGGAGGGGTCCAGTTGTGGGGCCTGAACTCTGGGCCTGGGCGCTGTCCCTCAGCTCTTCAGCTCAAGGCTAGCGCTCTACCACTTGAGCCACAGCACCACATCCAGCTTTTTTCTTTTTGCTTATGTGGTGCTGAGGAATCGAACCCAGGGCCTCATGAATTCAAGGCAAGCGCTCTACCACTGAGCCACCTTCCCAGCCCTGGTCTCCATTCTTGATTTCATTTATCAGGTAGAGGAGTGTCAGCTCTATTAGTTTTCTTTTTGCTCTTAACAAATAAAGGTTCAATTAGGACTGAAGTATTGGATCTCTGTGACTGCACTGTGAGCCAGCAACTATTCAAAAACATGGCTGCAACCTAACAAATGGAAGACTTTAGTATACAACACCATTATACCAGTACTTCTCACCAAACTTCTCATATCCCCCAAACACTCCATATGTAAATATTTACTTGAGAAACATATGTGCAGCATCCTAGAGTAAATAGAGACAGAGAGATGTGCCCATGGTTGAAAGGTCTGAGACTTAGAACCCATTATGTTCCTAGATGTGTCTGGAGCTTCCTGAGGGAGTTCAGGAAAATCACTTAACTGTCTCAACGCAGCACAGAGATGGAAATGTTATTATTTATCTGCCTTGAGTTGTATAATCATGGTCTACTTTTTCAAACCTCAGGTACTACAGAATACAAAGGGAGTCTTACAATATTCTAGAGAATTAAAAAAATATGTCAAGCACAATGAAGCACAAAAGGACTGTCTCACAATGAAGCACCCAGAGGTCCATTAGATTCCTGAAGAAATTAGAAAGCAGACATGACATGTGTCCAGTGGCCATATGAATGGCTTCTCCTTATTGCTTTATTATAGGACAGGCTGCTATGGTTTCTTCACTTTCTATTCTCAAACATTGAGTCTCTATCTTCTGTCCCTCCTTCCTCCACATAATAGGAAACACATTCTCTTCCTTAAGGACACAAAAAGAAGAAGGTAGGGGAAAAAAGAGATTTAAGTAGAACAGCGGAATCTCTACTTACATACAACTTGCTAAATATAAAGAGCTGAAAATAGCCAGAGCTGAGAGAAAAGGGGGGGGAAAAGGAGTGTTTTAACAGTAAAGTAAAACCACAACTAATGACTTCAGGAGACAGGAGCTAGGTGGACAAGCAAAGCATTACAGTTTTAAATATATGGGATTTGGCTTTACCTCCCCAGTAAGTGGCCTGGCACCAATTCAAATAGGCTGGTCTGGCACGCTAGTGCCTCTGAGAGGGACCACACTGGCGGATGGAAGCGACCACAAAAGCCACAAAGAAAGTACAGGCTTCCAAAGGCAATAAGGAGGCAACCAGACTGGCAGCAAAAACAATGCCAAGGCTCCTGCATCAGCAGGGAGGAGTCAGCGTGCCAAGTTGGATTTTCTCTCTCCTTACATTGGGAGGGCCAAAAGTGAGTCTGACCCATAGGCAGATAGGCAGTAAGGGAGGAGGCAGGAAGCAGGGAGGATCCCAGATTCACCTGGGCCAAGGGCTGACGACAGATAAAAATGCCACAAAAGAGGAGGGAGCCTCCTCCCTTCTGGGTGCCATACAGCAGAAAGCTGAGAGAGTCATGTTTGTGGAATATTTCTGTGTACTAAAAAGAAGGCAATAATCTTTATGAGCTTCTAGCTCTGGAAAATATTTTGCTATACAAACAGTTGTTTTTCATGCCACTGAAGACTGCCAAATGATTTGGTACATGAAGCATTCTTGCTTTGCACTGCCCCCAAATCCAGGAATCTACTTCAGAAAGTAGAAGACACAGCAGGGGACTTGCATTGGCCAGTCGCCATTTTTAGCATCTATGGTAGTGTCTATACAATGCCAACAGTACTGGTTGGAAAGCTGAAGTAGAATTAAAGCTTTTTCCAGGACTGCACAATGCATAATGGTGTCACTATTTTCCCTGACTTGGCTCATGTCTTTGATAGTCTAACTGCCAGCCTTAGTTTTCTCCATGTTAAAATAAAGACAAGGACTAATTTCTAAGATGTTCCGAGGAGGTAGTAGCAACAAATTATTTCCAAGTCCTCGAGTGGCTTAAAAATGCCAACTATTGGGCCAAGATCTCACACTCTTAAGATGACAAGAAAACCACCATCATCATAAATTTCATGTAAGTGAATTGTTTTCCTTTCTTTATCTGAAACCAGCACACATAATGGCAGGACAGTCACAACCTTCTATACTAGTTGCATACCTTATTTAGTATCTTATTCCATTTTGCAAAATGATGTAGATTAGGTGCTATTAGACCCATCTGACACATTTCAGAAATGAAAAAGAGCCTCATGGCAGAAACTTCCTGAGTCAAAAGAGATGGGTTAGGGAGAAAATTGGGTAGATTTGTGCTCTCTCAGAGCCTAGTAAGTAGCATTCCATGGGAGCACTGAATATGTGATATTAGATGAGATACTAAATTGTGGTGGATAAGCAGGAATTTTGGCTACACAGGCCTCATATTCTTAAGCAAAGTTTGGGCTGGGACTATGACTTGGGTACACATATGGATTATATTTTAAACCATGTGGATCTATGAAATTGCCTAGGAAGTGACTGTAGAGAGAAGAAAAGCAGACATAATTCCAAGCCAGAGGAAATACGTAGAAGCCAGCAGTCTTACTGAACGCCAAGGACAGAGACTATTGCAAGGAGGTCGCCATCAAATAATGTTGAACGAACCTGGCTGATATGATAAGGAATGATCACTGACTAGGGGTGATGTTTGACATCGTTGACCTGGATAATAGTAATTTTCTTTGGTGATAAGGAGAGAGGTCAAATTAGGTTATGGACTGAATAAGTGTTAAAGATTTGTAGGTAGCAAGTGAAAGTGATTGGTTAGAAAGGGGAGGAAGAAGATGTGAGACAGCCCCGGAGTGACAGACCAGAGAGGATCTTCAGATTTTGTTGATTTGTTTTAGATAACCAGCTAAGAACAGGAAGCATCTAGAGTTACAAAGGAAGGGTCCCATTGGTGCTGATGGTTTGTGTGTGGAGATTCAGATGACACCAAAGAATTGTTTGTCATCTTTGCTAGGCAGATCTTCCTTCCTTAGAACAGAATACTAAGAGGCCAGGATGAACAAATTAAGAGTGCAGCCAGGTGCTGGTAGCTCATAGCCATCATAATATCTATTCAAGAAGTTGAGATCTGAGGATCACGGTTCAAAGCCAGCCTGGGCAGAAAAACTCTTGAGACTCTTATCTCCAGTTAATCACCAAAAAAGCCAGAAGTGGAGGTGTGGCTCAAGTGGTAGAGCACTTTCCTTGAGCAAAATCGCTCCAGGGTAGCATCTAGGCTCTGAGTTCAAGCCTCAGAACTGGCATAGAGAGGGAGAGAGAGGGAGAGAAGGAGACAGAGAGGGAGAGAAGGAGACAGAGAGGGAGGGAGGAGAGAGAGAGAGAGCAAGAGACAGAGAGACAGACAGAGAGAGAGAGAGAGACAGAGAGAGAGAGAGAGGAATAATGGGGGGGTCTGTGAATGGAAAGGCTTATTAGCAAAGTCTTCCTGCATCCCCTAGCCTACTTCTTTTGGCTAACTACCTGGGTCTGGCTTAGGTCCTTCCTCCTGCCCGTGTCCTTCTGTTGCCTCTAACTTCTTTTCATTCAAAAAAACCCTACTCGTTTACCTCCGTTTCTCCTTTGTAATGCCTTGTCTTCTAAGTTTGTTTGTTTGTTTGTTTTGTTATAAAACAAGAACACATCTTGTTTGACAAAGGAACTCCTTGATTTTTTATTGTGATAAATATAGAGCATAAAATTAATATTTAACTGCTTTACGTGTATAGCTCAGTTGCCTTAAGTACATTCATTAAAAATATTGTGTAACTATTGCCAAGAACTATTTCCAATTTTTTCATCATCTCCGACAGAAACTGTGCACCCATTAAACACAAACTCCCCATTATCCCTCTGCTCAATCCTGGCAACTTCAATTTACTTTTGCTCTCTCGGAATTTGTCTATTTTAAGTGCCTCATGTAAGTAGCTATTTGTCCTTTATTCTTATTTTACTTAGGGTAAGTTTTTCAAGATCTATATGTATTTTCATAAGCATCAGCATTTCATTCATAAGACTAGTGTATGAATATATTATATTTTATGTATTTGTTCATCTATAGACAGACACTTAGACTGTTTCTACCATTTGGCTATTGGGAATCATGAAATATAAACATGGAAGCAGAAGGATCTATGTGGGTCCCAATTTTTCTGAGTATGTATTAGAAGGAAAAGAGCTGGGTAATAAATGTAGGGATCCAGGGGCTGGGAAGGTAGCTCAGTGGTAGAGAGCTTGCCTTGCATGCCTGAGGTCCTGGGTTCAATTCCTCAGCACCACATAAGCAAAAAGAAAAAAGCCGGAAGTGGCTCTATGGTTCAAGTGGTAGAGCGCTAGCCTTGAGCTGAAGAGCTGAGGGACAGTGCCCAGGCCCAGAGTTCAGGCCCCATGACCAGACCCCCCTCCCAAAAATGTAGGGATCCATATTGAAATATAAATAGCAATCTGGGTACTGATGGCCATTTTGTCCACAAGGTATCTCTGACCACATCCCCACCCCTATAGGACAAAGTTGTTAAGACTGTCAGATGAATGTATTTTGCTATCCACTGATAGAGTCTGTGTGTGTGTGTGTGTGTGTGTGTGTGTGTGTGTGTGTGTGTATGGTGCTGATACTTGAACTGAGGGCCTTATATTCTTGCTTGACTTTTTCTTTCAAAGCTGGTACTCTACCACTTGAGCCACACCTCCTCCACTTCTGTCTGCCTGGGCTGCTTTGAACCTCACTCCTGGATCTCAGCCTCCTGAGTGGCTAGGATTACAGGTGTGAGCCAATGGCAGCCCAGCTTCAGACTTTCTTAGTTGCCAGTGGACATACTTATTTTGTAGAATGACAGGTATATTTGTGTGGGCCTTGGCTCACCGTTGGCTAGTGTATTAGGTAAATCCTATCCTCTCTGCATTCATGTACAGGGATCCACTCTTCTTGCCCTCACCCAACATTTGCCATAAATTGCATGTTTGTATACTCTTGGGTTGATTGGCTTCTTCCCTCAGTCCCACAGCAGCCGGTTTTCATCCCTGGAACCTGGCATTTCCGAAACAATACGGTAATTCTGTGTATGTGGGGCTTTTGTTTTTGTTTTGGTTTTTTTTTGTCAGTTGTGAGGTTTAAACTCTGGGCCTGGGCGCTGCCCCTCAGCTCTTCAGCTCAAGGTGAGTGCTCTACTACTTGAGCCACAGCACCACTTCCAGTTTTCTGAGTGGTTTATTGGAGATAAGAGTTTCACAGACTTTTCTTCCCCTGGCTGGCTTTGAACCGTGATCCTCGGATCTCAGTCTCCTGAGTAGCTAGGATAACAGGTGTGAGCCACTGGCACCCAGCCTGTGTATGCATTTTTGAGAAACCACTGCCAGGTTTCTCATAGTGGCACCATTCTACAATCTTGCCCACGGTGCATGAGGGGTCTCATTCTCGGTGACAGCTGAGGCGATTGCTACTGTTATTGCTATTTTGGATAATAGCCATTCTAGTGGATGTAAAATGATGTCCCACTATGCTAGCGATGTGCTTCTTCCTGATGAATGGCGATGGTTAAACATGTCTCCGTGCATTTTCTGGCCATTTGTATGTCTTCTTTAAAAAAATTTAAAAAAATTTTTTTGGGGGGGCGGTTTGGTGTAACTCTTTGCCTTCTGTTTTTGTTTTTATTCTCCTTCAGCCCGAAGCCAAGTTTCTTTTGATAAATGAAAGAATTAAGAAATTACTTTATTTTTCTAAGATTTCTTAATGGGAAACTTCAAATAAACAGCCAGAGGCCATTGGCTCATAACTATTTTAGCTACTCAGGAGGCTGAGATCTGGAGGATCATAGTTCAAGGCCAAAAGTCTGGGAGATTCTATCTCTAACCAGCAAAATTCCAGAATAGAGGTTTGTTCCAAATGGTATCATATCACTATGAGCAAACAAGCTCAGTGAGATTGTGAGGTCCTGAGTTCAAGCCCTGTACTCACACACTCACATACACACTCACTCACACACACACACTTTCTTCAAACATTCAGGAAAATTGTGAGAATGGTATGGGGAACATCACCATGCATCACACCTAATCTTTATTTATTTTTTATTTTTGCCAGTCCTGGAGCTTGAACTCAGGGCCTGGGCACTGTCTCTGAGCTTCTTTTGCTCAAGGCTAGCACTCTGCCACTTGAGCCACAGTGCCACTTCTGGCTTTTTCTGTTTATGTGGTACTGAGGAATCGAACCCAGACCTTCATGCATGCTAGTCAAGCACTCTACCACTACACCACCTTCCCAGTCCTCACACCTAATTTCTACCAGCCATATTGTATTATAGTTTGCTTAGACCTGTCCATCAACTATTCAGCTTCTATCTGTTCGCCAACCAACTTTCTTTTTGTGGATGTATTTAATAACAAGTTACAAATATCAAGAAATGATTTCTAATGCATTTAAAAAATCCATACAGGATTACAAAATGTGTACGTAAGCTTGAGGCATGGGTACAAAGATCCCGCCACTTCTGTGGCAGATAAAGCACAAGAGCAGAGGAGGGGTAAAAAGTCAGCGGGGGGATAGAGCTTTGACTTTGAACATGCCTTAATGAAATTTCTTGGGAAAATGAATCAAAGGAAACATTCCCAGGGAATAGGTAGTGCTGACAGGGAGATGTCACCATCACAGCACCCAGCAGACTGTATATTACTATTGTTGCTAGGCAACACCACTGGCTCATCTGGCCCACGTGGAAGCAATGAATGCTAGGGCTAGAAGTAAAACTGCCCAAGGCTAGTGGCTTCCAGAATTAGATCCCAAGCCCCCCTGTTCCTCTCTTTCTACAACAATGATGCTTTGGTCTTTCCCACTGAGCTATTAACTGCTTTGAAATCAGAGACCATGCTTTCTTCATTTTTTTTCTAACTAGCTCTGTTTTATAGTACTATTGAATATCCAGAATCGTGTTTTATTTTGTGCCAGTACTGTGGCACAGAACAAAGGGCTTGAGTGCTATTCCTTCGCTTTTTCATTCAAGGCTAGTGCTCTGCCACTTGAGCCACCCATCCACATCTGAGGGTTTTTTTTTTTATTTGTTGGTTGGAGGTAAGAATCTCACAGGCTTTCCTATCTGGGCTGGCTTCAAACTGTGATCCTCAGATCTCAGCCTCTTGAGTCGCTAGGATGACAGGCATGAGCTACCATTGCCTGGCCAGAATAGTGAAGAATTCACAATAAACTATTTCATGGGTCATTAAGTATAACTGTCCTCCATCATTAGGGTCCATTAGACCTCCCACTCTGCTGCTTGTGTTCCATTTCCTATCTGTGTAGAATTCCTTGTGTAGGAAATCTTGTCTAGAAATGTAGGGTACAAGTTGTCCCTTATTGCAAGTAGCATATTGCTTGTCTCCCACTTTCCATCTCTATCAAATTCCTCATGTCTAGTTATTATACCACCCTGCCTACACAATCTCTCTCTCTCTCTCTCTCTCTCTCTCTCTCTCTCTCTCTCTCTCTCTCTCTCTCTCTCTCTCTCTCTCACACACACACACACACACACACACATACATTGTCCTTGAAATCATTTATAATGTGTTAGAGTAGCTAGGAAAGAAGATCTTCAATCTAAAGGTGAGCATGTAAGCTTGCTCAGAAAAGTATAGTATCCTCCCAGGACATTTTAAGAAATGCAATCTTATGATAAGAGCAAGAGAAATAAGAAATAATAGGTTTGGGTTGGAAGAACATTAAAAGTAGGGAACAAGGAAAACAGCCAAAGAAAATGTCTGTTATCCAAACATGAAAAATAAAAAACAGAACCTTTTGAAGGGGCATGAGTCGGTGGTATCTGAGAAACAAGATCACAAGCAGATTTAGAAGCAGATTATAATCTCTGCTTCTCAGTCATACCATCAAAAAGACTCCGTGAATCTTCAGAAAAACAGAGACGATGAAGGCTTACCAATGGCCTTCTGAAAATCAGGAAATGCAGGGGCCAGGATGGGGGAAGGAGCAGGATTCTGACAGAACGATAAATTGCATCCAAATAAATAAGCTTTAGTCATAGCATGTGGGAAGACAGTTCTCATTTTCACCTGTCTTTGGATCTGCAAATGCAGATATTTCCTTTAGAGAGAAGACCACTGTATTTATGATTGGTTCATATTTCACACCTTTATTCATACATATCCTGTAATGAAAGGGGCCTATTTCTTACTACATAGGAAATGCTAAATGCACTGGGGATTCACAGAAATGCTCAAAGCTTTTCTAGGAGTCCAAGTGAACATAAGTAGTTGGTCACAGGAGTACAGCCTAAAACACAAAGCCTTCTTTCTGACTCTGCAGAAATTAAGTACTGACATGTGAGACCTGCTGAGAGTTTCATCTGTTTTTACTCTCAAAACCTCATTCTTTTTTTTTTATTTCTAAGTATGTGCATACACATATCATGCCTTTTAAGCTTAAATGTCCTAGTGAATGTGGATTGCCTTCAAGAGGGTGAAAAATGTACCAGCGCCCTCTGGTGTTTATTGGGTCAAGTTACAACCCACAAATAGGCAACTGGTTGGGACCCTTCACCTTACCAAAACACAGAACAACAAAAGCTTGGGTTTATTAATATTATAATGCTGAACAAAAATTTCAAGCAAACACAGTGTTTAAATTAAAAGTAAAAATGAATACAAGTTGGATATATAAACTTTCAGTCAAATATTTAAACAGTATTTAGTATTGCACTGAAGATGTATGTGGTCACAAGCAAATACCGTATGGATACA
Organism: Dipodomys merriami; assembly: GCF_024711535.1. NCBI lineage: Eukaryota > Metazoa > Chordata > Mammalia > Rodentia > Heteromyidae > Dipodomys > Dipodomys merriami. Next base: position 2,225,736 of record NW_027202382.1, on the reverse strand, counting down.
TTTTGAATACAGAAACAAGACATGCTTATCGATTAGTTGTGGGTTGGCTATAGAAAATTGGGTTCTTGGGGGGAGGGGGGTATAATTGGGTGGGGGGAGGGGGGAGGCGGGGAAGGGAGGTGAAGGGTAAACAAAGGAGGAGGCTGCAATGCTTGGTAAGAAATGTATGCATTATCCTGCCCATGTAATTGTAGCCCCTCTGTACAGTATGTTCTCAAATAAAATAAAATAAAATTAAAAAAAAAAAAGAAAATTGGGTTCTTGGCCATCTCAGCAGATGCAGGAAAAGCATTCGACAAGATCCAACACCCCTTTATGATGAAAGCTCTGGAGAAAGTAGGAATCCAGGGAACATTCCTCAATATAATAAAGCCAAGCCCACAGCCAGCATTATACTCAATGGTGAAAAGTTAAAACCATTTCCTCTAAAATCAGGGATGAGACAGGATGTCCGCTCTCTCCACTCCTGTTCAATATTGTATTGGAATTTCTAGCTAGAGCAACAAAGCAAGAGGCAAACATAAAGGGGATCCAAATAGGGAAAGTAGAAGTAAAAATCTCCCTCTATGCAGATGACATGATCCTGTACTTAAAGAATCCCATGAACTCCTCCAAATTACTTGGGCTGATCCAAAACTTTGGCAAAGTAGTGGGGTATAAAATTAGCCCACAAAACATCAGTAGCTTTTCTGTATGCCAACAATAAGAGGAGTGAGGCTGAAATAAAAAAAACAACTCCTTTAGTAATAGCCTCTAAAAAATAAACTACCTAGGAATAAACTTAACCGAAGAAGTCAAGAACCTCCATGATGAAAACTTTAAAAACTTAAGGGAATTAAAGCAGATTTAAAGAAGTGGAAAAACCTCTCATGCTCCTGGATTGGGAGAATTAACATCGTGAAAATGGCAATACTGCCCAAAGCTATCTAAAAATTCAATGCCATACCTATCAATATCCCAACAACATTCTTTAATGAAATAGAAGCATCCAAAAATTCACATGGAACAATAGAAGACCCCGATGAGTAAAAAAATCCTTAACAGTGCTGGAGGAATATCAATACCAAACTTCAAACTCTATTATAAAGCTGTATTTATAAAAAAAAACAGCTTGGTACTGGAACATGAACAGGCAAGAGGACCAATAGAATAGAATTGAAGACCCAGAAATGAACCCACAGACCTATGGCCACCTAATCTTCAATAAAGGAGCTAAAATTATCAGACGGAAGAAAGACAGTCTCTTTAACAAATGATTCTGACAGAAATGGCTATACACATGTAGAAAATTGAAGTTAAATCTTTATATATCACCCTGCACCAAAATCAACTCCAAATGAATCAAAGACCTCGAGGTAAAAACAGACACCCTGAAAATATTACAGTAAGGCATAGGGGATATGCTAGGGCTTCTTGGCACAGATGGAACTTCCTAAATAAAGATCCAGAAACACAAGAAATCAAAGAAAGTCTGGATACATGGGATCACATTAAACAGCAGAGCTTCTGCATGGCAAAGGACATAGCTAGCAAGATAAATAAAAAGCCCATAGATTGGGAGATCTTTACTAGCTATACAACAGACAAGAGCCTCATATCAAAAATATACCTAGAGCTCAAAAAATTAACCCCCCCAAAACAAATATCCAATAAGTGAGCTAAAGAATTCCTCTGTAGAGGAAATAGAAATGGCAATTGACACGTGAAGAAATGCTCAGTGTTGCTGGCCATAAAAGAAACAATGCTTGACAGGAAATGTATTCATTACTCAAGTAACTGTAAACCCTCTGTACAGTATCTTAACAATAAAACAATTTAAAAAAATGCAAATCAAAACCACATTGAGATTCCACTTCATCCCAGTTAGAATGGCCATTACCAAGAAAACAAATAATATCAGATGCTGGCAGGGATGCTGCCAAAAGGGAATGCTACTACACTGTTGGTAGGAATGTAACCACTGGAAGGCAGTGTGGAGGTCCCTCTAAACATAGAGCTCCCCTATGACCCAGCAATCCCACTTCTGGACAATTATCCAAATGACCACAAACTAGGCCACACTGAACCTATCAGCACAACTTTTTATTGCAACATTATTTCACCATAGCTAAGGAACCAACCCAGATGCCTCTCAATAGATGAATGGATCAAGAAAAGGTGGTATATATACACAATGGAATTTTATGCTTCTGTCAGAAAGAATGACATCAACAATTCATAAGGAAATGGAAAGACTTGGAAAAAACTCATATCAAGTGAAGTAAGCTAGACCCAAAGAAACATAGGCTCTATGGTTTCCGTCATTTGTTGTAATTAGTATAAGCCTAAGTTAGTCCTGACAGAGAATCATAATAGCTCGAGAACTATGAACATATGACCATACTAAATGATGGCTAATTGAAATAAACACCAAGACATTGAAATAACAGGTCTCTTTTTTTCAGTTGTCAACCTTGATGTCTTCAATGTACTGTATCTAGTTTTTTTTTTCTTTTTCTTTTATTTCATTTTGCTTTTTCCATTGGTTTATCCCTGGCAATCTCTGTCTTTGATTCTGGTACCCTCTACCTTGTCTATACATTTATCTGATAGGAAAAGGGAGGGAAATAACAAGTACAAAAGATGATCCATTGTAACAATGATATTCACAGGACACTATGTTGGAAATGAACTTTACAATTTGGTGGGAGGAGGGAAGGGATAGTGGGAGACCAACAATGGAGTGGGTAACAGTGTTCAACAAGAAATGTACCTTACTCATATAAATGCAACCCCTCTGTACAGGATCTTTACAATCAAATAACATTTACAAAAGAGAAAATTGGGTTTTTGGTGCCAGGATAAGAGAGGCTTATTAATTTACTTCTTGCTCTAAATAATGCAATAAATTTAGCTCCATATTTATTGAATTTAAATCTATCACAGAGTGAATTAAAAAAGCATATCAAATTTTCTTCTTGTCATGTGGTGACTAACACTATATTTGCCAAGTAATATTTTAAAATAGAATTATAAAATGCTGTTCTCACAATTCCTTCCCGTCTGTGTGTTCTTCTTATTGCAAAGTCTATTAATTAGCACCAAGCAAGACTCCAGATATGAGTCTTTAATATGGAAGTAAAATGTTAGCACATAAAATAATCATGATTGCCTTTTAAGAATTTTATGGAAATTATCTCATGACAGACTAATGAGTTAGGCCTGCCTGCCTGCTTGCCTCTCCCATTTTACAGGGTAGGAAATAAAGTCTAAGGTCACACAGCTCATGTAGACCTAGAGCATTTGCCCTCAGAGTTCAGATCCTTTTTCACTCTGATTCCAATAGTCTTGGAAGACAGAAGTATAATTAGACTCTATGCAGGTTTGGTACACTTGGAAGTTTTGGATGGGGCAGCACGTGAAATGGTACCTAAGTTGACTGCCAAGGGATGCTAGATGAGGATGATAACATTTCTGAAAATTTGCATGGCCACACCAATCTAGAATAAAAGTGTCTACTCCCACGTACCACCAGTGCTTGATCATTCCCTGAAGACGCTGCTTGAAGAGAGATCCATGAGATAGTTTTGTAAAGGGGTGGATCTGGTTGGAAATTTAGATGACTACTCTGAACAGCATTATTTAAGAACCTAAGATAAGGTTACAATGAAAACCCGAGAAAATAGCACTGGCTGGAAACAAGGGGCCATGGGATTGATGTTGGGAAGACTGGAGCCTTACATACCACCGTGATTGACAACCTGTGAAGTGGACATTCATTTTTGCCTTTGCCGATAGAGAAGCAAAGGATGCATGACCAGGATCACCTGGAATACAATTGCTGTTTTGTCTAGAGGTTTGTAGGTCACTGCCAGTTTTGTGACTTACAAAGTTATCAGTGACAGCTGCTGTACTAATGGGAAAAGTCAGAATTTCAGCTTGAAACTTATGGAAAAGAGATGCAGGACTAGTGTGTTTTATTCTCTTTGATTAATTTAAGACTAGTTTGATTTGCTCTCTCTTCCCTATTTAATATTATTCTATTACTACATTGCTATATACTTAGTTTTACCAGCAAAAATTATCAAAAGAGGGCTGGGAAGGTGGCTCAGTGGTAGAACACTTGCCTTGCATGCCTGAGGCCCTGGGTTCGATTCCTCAGCACCACATAAGCAAAAAGAAAAAAGCCAGAAGTGGCGCTGTGGCTCAAGTGGTAGAGCGCTAGCCTTGAGCTGAAGAGCTGAGGGATAGTGCCCAAGCCCAGAGTTCAGGCCCCACAGACCCAAAAAACAAAACAAAACAAAAAAATTATCAAAAGATGTGGTAAGGAGAAGTGAGTCATCTGACTCCATCAGAATGAACCCCAATGTCCCCCTTTCTGCTGCCTCTACCTTCATGCAGGACCAAACACTCACAAAGAGGCACAGATGACGTTGCTGTTTTTGATTTTTGTTAAAAAATAATAGGATTTTTAAATAAAAATTCTCCAATGGATTTCCACAATCATCAGTGCATCATTGCTGCCACTTTAAGCTGACAGGTGGAAATGTGTTTGTTTGTTTGTTTTGTTTGTTTGTTTTTTTATAAAAAGCTTCACAGTAGCTGAGAAATGTGGTTCAAAGTCAGCCCCAGGCAGGAAAGATAGTGGGATTCTTATGTTCAATTATCTTTCAAAACTCTGGCTCAAGCGGTAGAGTTAGCCTTGAACAAAAAAAACCTAAGAGCCAGTGCTCAGGCCTTGAGTTCAAGCCTCAGTCCTGGCACCAAATAAATAAGCTGCACGGAATTGGCTAGCATAGCCTGGTGAGCTCTTAGTATTCCCCTAGTAGTAGAAAACTATTTTCTTCTTCTGTTTATTGTGCTGGAAGACAATAAGGCAAAAAAAAAAAAAAAAAAAAAAAAAAAAAAGCTTATCTGTAATGTATGTGTTTACTTCCCAGTATATTTGCTCCCAAAATTGAAGAGCTTGGTCAAAGTACATGTGCACATTTAAAATTGTATTACCTGTTTCAAGATAACTTCAACAATGGTTGTTTTTTTTTTTTTAACAAATACACAACTGGGGATTTGTAAGACTATCCATTCCCTAATATTCTTATTAGTGATGGGTAATTATATTCCTTTTTTTGTAGAAAGAGTTTTGCTATGTAGTCCAAGCTAGCCTTGAACTGCATTTCATTCCTCTTGTCTCAGCCTAAGTGCTGAGATTACCAATAGATATTACTATCCCAGCTGATACTCTTACACTTGAAATATTGCTAATATGATGGATTAATTTTTTTTATTTTAGAATTTTATTTGCGATTCTCCTGTGAACATTGAATATGATCCACAATCATGTCTAACAGCCATTTGGGATTCTACTTCCATGTGGTTTGCCCACATTCCTACAGGGTTATGTATCTTTTAAAATTAGTTCCAGAAAAATCTCTTAATATTAAGGATAATAGTTCTTCATCTTTTATTTATACTCAACCTTTGCCTTCAGGTCTTTTTTTTAAAAAAAACTTTCCTTTTATAATATTCATTTTACCATCTAGTTTTAAAAGTTACACCATTAAGCATACATATTTTAACTTCTTAGTTGCTTGTCTTGCTAGGAAAATCTTTTGACATTTTTACTATTTTGTATTTTGCACTTATCCCTTTAATTGTTCTGGAGTTCATAGGCATGGACACTGGGCTTTGTTTTCCTCTATGGAGAGAGTCATTATGTCCACAATGAACTCCAGTGGTATCTAGCCAAACCAAACTTTTCCTTCTGAATGGAAACACCATCTTAGTCAAATGCTAATGCCTCACGCCTCTATTCCTGGACATTTACTATGTTGCACTAACATCTCTGTGTGTCCATGCCAGTTCTAGCCTGCTTGGTTTCCAGTAGCTTAGAGAACCTTGGCTACCCAACAAAGCACGTTTCCTTGCAGGATTCTTTTCCTATCAGTTTCTTGGATCTTCCTATACCTCTTTCTGTGAGCCTTGAATTAATTCCATCTATTCTCTCCCCACAAAGACAGCAATCACTCAATTGATAGCCAAAGAAAAATGATTCAGTTTAACAATAATTGTAAATGATAAGCTATTAGGATCCTCTCTTGCCATATATGAAAATACCTTTTGTCAGTAACCTGTCTGTGCTTTCTGTCTGGAAAGAGATTTTTTTCTTTTGTGTTTTTTTTCTTCCGGTCTGTTTGGAGTTTAGAAAGACACTGGGAAATGTCAAATCATATTTCATATTTTTTGACTTTGATAAACAATTCTAGTTGGAGACACAAGATGGTCCTTATTTCTAGAAAACTGTATTTTTTTTTTTCTATAAGCTTAATTTGTTACTTCTTTCCATCTCCCCCCCTCACCCCGGCCTCTGTTTTTTTGTTTGTTTGTTTTTGTTTTTGTTTTTCTAATGGAGGACTTCACTTATACTTCTCAGATACATTCTGGAAGCTTCCTTATTTAGTTTCTCATTATTTTTTTCACTCCATTGGAGTATGTCTGCCTCTTGATTGCCTACATCATGATTTTGGGCTGGTGGGGGGGAGGTAATTATTCTTTTGTTCAAACTAATAAGTCTTAATTATAAACCTTTTGTTCTAGAGCTGAAAAGAATTTTAATGTGAACATTGGTGCTTTCATCAAATCTTCCAGACAGATCCATACTGTTTCTTCTATTTCTTTTATATTTCATATCCTTCTAAGGTGCTCTGGCGCTCCCTGCCAAGACCATTTTTGCTGTCTTGAACTGTCACCATTACTCCTTCAGCACCTGCCTGGGTTAGGCTTCAGATGTGAGCGGAGTCAAGGCCTTCCTCCCATTTCTTTCTACCAGTGAGTTGGTGCCCATTCTCCCAGTTCTCTGGGGCACATGGAGCACAGCCACTCTACTCCTTCATGACTCTACTCCTATGACCAAGGTCTGGGACTCTTTCTTATTCCCCGCCCCCACAGGAGACCATTCCCAGGAGCACTGGGGTCAGGAAAGAATAGGCATCGTTACATTGCACAGGTCCTGAGGATGCCATTCTGTTTGGTTAGGGATTTCCAAGCTCCCTGAGAGTTCAGAAAGAAGTGTCTGAACCTGGGTCTTTGTCTCGTGTGTGTGTGTGTGTGTGTGTGTGTGTGTGTGTGTGTGTGTGTGTGTGTGTGTGTGTGTGTGTGTGTGTGTGTGTGTGTGTGTGTGTGTGTGTGTGTGTGTGTGAAGTCATAGAGCTTATACTCAAAGCCTGGGTGATGTCCCCTGAGATCTTTTGCTTACAGCTAGCACTCTGCCACTTTAATCAACAGCTCCACTTTGGGTTTTTGAGTAGTTCACTGGAGCTAAGAGTTTCATGGGGACTTCTCTGCCCAGGCTGGCTTCTAACCATGATCCTCAGATCTCAGCCTCCAGAGTAGCATAGATTACAGGTGTGCCAGCCCTGGCTAGGACAAAATTTTACTCTGTTTCCCTTCATTAGCTTCTTACTGGGCATAAGGGTACCAATTCTCCCACATGCCTTGTTGCTGGTGATTCCCCGAGGACCACAGCCCTCTAAAGTGGCTTTCTAGACACATCCCATTATTGAAGTCCCCCACACACATTTGTGCTACTTGTTAGCTCTCATCAATTGAGAATCCCAGTGATAAGCATAAGGAGTTGACAAAATCATAAATGTTCCAAATGGCTAGAAAGCAGGCTTCTGTGTTTAGGCTCAAATGCACTGAAAGTAGAATGAGAATTGCCATGTACAGATAGCCACCAGCAAGAACTTTAATGTGGACTAGTCATATTTTCTCTACTTCATGAATAATTCACAATTATATACAAAGAAACAAGAAACTGGATGGTAGGTATTTAGTGCAGATAATAAGGATATGCTGTTTTATTTGTAAGATGTATATATTTTTAAGGAGACTCATAATACAGGATTCCACTGGGGAATATACCGGGGATTCCAAGTAAATCAGAGAATCCCAGCCCTGTCAGTGAATTACAATCTAAGTCAATAACTGAACCTGGGCCAATGTCTCTGCCCTCAACAATTCCTTCCAAAAAATAGTTCAGTTCAATAATTTCTGAGGTATGCATTCTGGTTTTGGCTTTTGGTTGAGAGTAACATGAGGAACCTCAGGACCTGTGTGTCTGCAGAGTTTTCAAGAAATGTTATGTTTGATTACTCTTGATTCCCAGTACCTCAGCAATACTACAGAAGAATTTCCATGAAATATAAAATCTCCCAATGAGGCAAGAACCAGTCATGGGAGGCTAAAGCAGCCTAACTTTTTCTTTTCCTTATTTTTTTTTCTGGCTACCTTGACCTAATATAAATAAATCTAAAGCAAATGAGATGAATGCTGAGATTTGTTAAATCTGGAACGGATACAACAGGGTCTGAAATGTTTCCTCTGTCCTATGTTATAAGTTTGAAGTATTTTGTATTGAATTCAGAAAATATGTATCCACAGAAGCAATAACTTTCTGCTGATAATACACTGAGAATCAAACCACTAACATGCACTTATAAGTAGTGAAATTGCACTTGGCAGATGTAGAATACGCATTCTTGATGTGATCAAGTAGGGATATATTTACAATGGCCTACCTCTCTCCAATCATTTCCTTTTTACTGATTATTCTCTCTTCACCCTAGCATGAATGAAATGACTGCTGAAGGGCTTCATTGATCCAAGTCTAAAGGTGAAGAGAGGCTGACCTGGGTTCTCTGCTTTGAATTACAATCCTCCTATTTCTGCCTCCTGAGTAGCTTGATTTTAGGTGTGGGTCACTACACCCAACCCAGGGCTCTTGTTCATAGTCTATTAAGTCTCAATCCATTTTGAAATCTATTCAAACACTGGTAACAATTTTCAGACTACATCCAGTGTGTACAAAGCTGACACATTTATGTTTTCTTTGTTATGTCGAATAGTAGTTTGTTCAACTGTTAGGAATTGGAAATTAATCATTTCAGAAAAGCTACATACATATAAACCATTCTTGATTAATACTACTTTTTCAGTGAGAGAGAGAAAGAAAAGAGTGAAGAGAAATAAGAAAAGAAAAAAGAGGGAGGGGAGGAGGAAAGGGAGGGAAAGGGAGAGAGGGAGAGAGGGGGGAGATAGGGAAGGAGGGAAAAGGGTGGAAATAAAGAGAGCGAGACTCAGAGAGGAATTGCTTTACAAAGTGTACCAGGAAAACAGTGTGTGGAAGACCCCTTATGGAGGATATGTTTGCTTCAGCACAGAACCTAATAGAAGGCTGATTCTGCCCTGAAAAATCTCTAAAATCTGATTGTGGATTTCACACTTGAGAGTTTCCTTTCTTCTGCCTTTCCTTGGTTAAAGAGTTGAATGGTCACTTAATTCCTTTTCTATGGTAAATGTTTCCATGTCAAACAAATACTAACTCTGACTCAGGACTGGGTATATGGTAAAGAAGTATTGTAATAACAACCCCTGGACAGCCTCCTGTCAAGGTGCATGTACCTGGACTTCACTGGTCCCCATGAGGTCCTGCAGCTGCAGTCAGGAAGTCATGCTTCCTGCATATTACACAGTCCAAGCAACAACAGCTGTGACACACACACACACACACACACACACACACACACACACACACACACACACACACACACACACACACACACACCATCTGATGGGAAAGCCAAAGTTCATGACACCTACCTCTGACCTTGTATTCTATGAGCAATGCAAGGGCTTAGACTTCAGCAACGTTTGAAAATAATGAAATTTCAGTATCTAGTGAGTTTTTTTAACCTAACACCACTCACATTTTCTTTTTTAAATTTAATTTAATTTTATTGTAAAGATGCTGTACAGAGGGACTACAGTTACTTGAGTAAGGCAATGAATACATTTCTTGTCGAGCATTGTTACCCCCTCCTTTGTTGTTCTCCCTCTATTCCTTCCCTTCTCCACCTCCCTCACTCCTCCCCTGCCCCCACAAACTTGTAAAGTTCATTTCCAATATACTGTCCTGTGGGTGTCATTGTTGCAATGGGTCATTCTATGTCCTTGTTTCAGCATTTTGTTATTTCCCTTCCCCTCCGCAAATTAGACAAATGTATATACAAGGTGCAGGGTACCAAAATCAAGTACAGTGACAACAGGGGATATGTCATAGGGGGAAGAACATACAAAGGAAACAAAAAAAATCACATAGTACATATATTAATTTCATGTAGAAATTCACCTAAATTTTAAGGAACTATTTCCCAGTAGCCAAAATCTACTCAGCTTAATATACAAATGAGAATACATAAGACACTCAGCTTTGGGTGACCTTTCTTGTACAATCACCACCTAAGATGACATATCAACTCATCCTGCTGCACAAAATATCCCGTCACTTCCTATCTTCCTATGAAATGCAGATGTGCATGCCAGGCCTTCTAGAATATGCCATATCTGTTTGTAGTGGTTTGAATTCATGGCCTCTCGCTTGCTACTCCTGTGTTCTTCCACTCTCCTACTGTTGTTTGCATTGTTTTTTAATAAGTTTTTTATTGTGAAAATACTGTATAGAGGGGTTACAATCACATGGGCAAGGTGATGAGTACATTTCTTATCAAGCATTGTTGCCTCCTCCTTACATCCCCCCTCCCATCCCCTCTCCACCCCCGCCTAAATTGTAAACTTTGTTTTCAACATAGCGTCTTGTACATCTCATTGTTGCAATGGGTCAACCTGTATCCCTATTTTAAACAATTTATTTTTTCCCTTCTGCTCCCCAAATAATACCAACATCAAATACAGTAAAAACAGGGTTATACTGTGGGGGAAGGACATACAAAGCAACAAAAAAAATCACACGGTACCTTACAAATATGTTAGAAAAAATAGCAAGGAAGAAAAAAACCACCTGTGTCTGTATCTCAGGGTTCATTTCACTTAACATCATCTTATCTTTTCTGTTTGTCTCAGACACATACTAGTTATTGCAAATAAGGGAAACCATTTTTTTGAGATATGGTCTCACTTTATGCCTGGGTCAGGTTGGACTGTAATCCTATTTGTGCTTTACTGTGCTGCTCAGATGTCAGACATGCACCATCACACACAGTCCCTGGTCCTCATGAAGTGTCCCATTGTTTTTCCCAGTGCTGGCTTCAAATCACAATCCCTCAGTATCTGCCTCCTAAGTAGCTTGGGTTACAGATGTGAGCGAGTCACGGCACCTTGTCTGTTTAATCCTTTATCTGACCACAGACCCTCTCTTGCTTACTCACACCTTTCCCACTCCAGCCACACAAGCCATGGGGCTCTTGACCTATCAGGAATGGGGAAACTTTTTCCTACTAAGGGCCATTAGGATATCTGTAACATCACTAGCAGCCCAGGTATCAAATATTAATACAGAAAGACAAGCAGTAGGCACTCAATGAGAAACATACATTGCAGCCCCATAATGTACCAATTGTTTTGGTGGGCCAGTTTTTTCCCCAGCCATGATAGATGGTTCTTTCCCTCAGTGCCTTTAGGCCTCTTCTTAAATATTACCTTATCAGAGAGACCTTCTTGGGCAGTCATATTGAAACCAATATTCCTCCTTTCTCTCTGAACTTCACTCATTCAATTTTCATTTTGGCTATTTTTTTTTTGTCAAATTAGTGATTTGGTATTTTAAAATTCCTTTTATCTATCCCTACTCACAAGAAACTCTACTGATTAAATCTATTGGAAATGCATGTACACATACATTTCATAAAAACTTTGTAGGTGCAGAACCTTTTTAAAGCCCCACAGGACTGGATAGGATCCTGAGATTTTTAAAGAGCTGTGTGTGTACTGTCCTGCACATAGCAATGAGATGGCTCCTTACCACAAGTGCCTACCCATTACATTGCACCACTTCTTTCTGAGGATACTTTAATGTAGTAGTTGTTGGTAATCCAGAGCTGTGTGTGTGTGTGTGTGTTGTGTGTGTGTGTGTTCCCACCAGAATTCATGTATTATAAATATGGAAAAACAGGGGAGAGACCTCAGATGCACCTGTCATGTGACATCACAACTGTCAACTTACATACTAGTAGTTGGACTATCTCTCCAGTTAATTATATTTAAAATATCACACACTGTAGAGTGCTATTATAAGAATTAAATAAGAAGATATACAGATTATCTCTTTGGTACTCCCTGCCTAGCAAAAGAAAGCTCAACAAATAAGTACAATTATTCTGGTAAGATGCCATCTTTCATTAATCTGATGTTTTTACTTCCCTCTTATTAGAGTGTTGGAGCAGTTTAATAAACAATTTTCAAACCAACAATTTTTAAGAATCACCTTTGGTTTCCATATAGTAGTACACATTGGTCTTTTACTGTCTTTTGTGGTCTGTGACTTTTCTAAAAATGGAACTAATTGAGAATTTATTGTGGTTCACACAGAACGAAAGATTCAATCACTGTTGGATTACATGCAGAAATTAACCCAATTATTCTTCAAAATGGCAATATATTTGCTGTATAATATCAGTATCATCACAAGAGTTGAAATTACATTACTCTAAATGTACACCAGATGGCTCTGGAGTGACATGGTTATTTAAAAAAATAAAAGTCTTGATTGTTTATAGTTTCCCCAAGGGCAGAACCTGTGTCTAATCTGTGCCTGTAATTTATCTACAGTAACTGAAAGAGAGACACAGAAGCAAAATATATTTTAATTTATGGCAAACAGCAACAATTTGCCATTATTTTCAGCATAAGAGACTCTGATAATTCCAAAAGATTGGAAGATTAGAGTAAACTCCAAAAAAGAAAATGGGGGCAAGGGTTTTTCAGGTGGGAATGAATTGCTTGGAGAAGGATAAGTAAGAAAGGGATAAAATTCTGAGTGCAGAAGTTGGATTGAAAGTTTGAAAATTCAGAGTGGTTCATTGCACAGCTGCTCCAAATATATCTCAGTCAAAACTTTAGACCAAGTTCCTTTACTTGTGGTTAATTTTATTCTTTCACTAAAAATAAACAAAGCCTGTATTCCTAGTGTGAGGTAGATACTCTGCTGGGTCCTGAGGATCTAATAAAGAATAAAATAGATCTTATTTGTCCCCATGAGGTTACCATTATTTATTGAACTTCCCAAGAAGAGGGAGGAGAAAGAGGGACATTTTAGTGAATATTTGTTAGTTCCCTTAACAAGATTTGGTTTCCCTAATTATGATTTATATGTAAATATAGCTATAATCAAATAAGCATATATATATATATATATATATATATATATATATATCCTTCTTGAAATGTCAACAAACCAATTAAACCTTTGGCCAAGTTTCCAAGTAAATATCCTTTGTTCTAAGTTGCCCAAACCCTTAAGATTATTATTCCTGAATTTCTTTAGTCTTCTACAAAAGCAGGTAATGCAGCACTCATGGGTCTTAAATTCTGGAACCAGTTCTTAGAATCAATTGTTTTTTGGTTCTCAAAATTTAAATAAACTTCTTATGTGGTCACTACACAGCAATTCTAGAATAAAATATAATATGATACAAATGCCTGGACTGAGCTGATTCCTCAAAGGACACTCGGATTATATCTTCAATCAATACTGTCATCCCATCATTTCAATTCAGAATTCACTCCCCATAATTTCAATCCAGAATGCATGTTATGAATGTGTGTATCTGTGTGTGGTGACAGTCCTAGAGCTTGAACCTGGTCACTGTCCCTTTGTTCAAGGATAGCATTCTACCACTTGAGCCACACCTCCACTCTGGCTTTTGGGTTAAATAGATATATAAGACTCTCATAGTCTATCCTCAGTTTAGTCTCAGGATTCCTTATGGAAACTAGCTAAGGTTTTAGTTAATTAAAAACAAACAAAATAAGCAGGGTATCAGGGTTTCATGCCTGTAATCCAAGCTACTCAGGAGGCTGATATCTGAAGATCGAGGTGCAAAGCTAGCCCAAGCAGGAAAGCCCATGATACTTTTATCTCCAATTAACTTTCTCCCATGTCAAAAAAAAAAAAAAAAAGCAGGAAGTGAAGTTGTAGCTCAAGTGGTAGAACACAAAAAGCTTGAACAGACAAGCTCAGGGACAGTGCTCAGGCCCTGAGTTCAAGTCTCAAGACCAGCACTAAATAAATAAATAAGGATTCATTTGTCACAATAAATAAAACACACAGAAGTGAACAACAGTTTTGATAAACCAAACAATATTTTCCATTATTGAATGCATCACACTGTTATGATCATCATAAGATTTCTAATTACAATAATCTAAAGATCATTATGATATTGCTTAGAGCCCCTTCCCCCCATTTCTCTTCGCCAAAGAGTTATGTTTCTTGATTTCGTGATCTCGTCTGCTTCTTCCCAGTTTTTACAATATTAAAGGCACAGGAAAGAGACTATCAATATTTGGTACTCATTATATGTCAAACATGGGTGCAGACTGATCTCATCAGCTGTCCTCCACGACCCCATTTCAGTCCCCCCTCCCCCCACCCTGCCCCCAAATGGAAGCATCCTTAGACAGAGTAAGAGCAGAGCATACAGAGGAGAAGGCGCTCTTCCTCCCAAAGGTGCCTAGAAATAAGCCTCTCAATGTCACTCACTGGCTAGAGTACAAAACAATATCACTGCAAGCATCCCTCTATTACCTTTGCTTCTCAATTTCTGTTACCCACTTTCAAAAAGCCCTTGTGAGGAGCCTTGGATATTTCAGAGAAATTTCCAAACAACCCTAAGACTTATTTATTGTTAGTTGAAGTAAAAAAAAAAAAGCATGGGAGTTATCCCCATGGGGTTTAGTGAACAACATCTACTAGATCTCTAGCTTTAAATCAGAATTATAGATGAAAAGAGGCTCTTCAGAGAAATATTTAAGTACTTCTGGGCAGGGGGGGGGGGGGAGGGGAGGGGTTGAAGGGCCTTCCTCTGGCCACTAGAGGGCGATACAGGGTGAATAATGATGATTACATGCCACTTAGACTGCCCTACAGGCTCCAGTATGCCTGTACATGAAAGAGTCTAAGAATGAAAATCGTATAATTTTAATCAGAAAAATACACTTGCTTCAGATTTGTCATAACCAAAGAATTAATCAAATACAGTGTTTAGACTCAAACATTGACAAATAAAACAATGTACTGTTCAGTGGTTATACTCTATGCAAAACAAACAGAAAATCTTCCTGGGGTTATGGAAACTTTTCAAACAAAGCAGTATGCCACAAAACAGATTCAGCTGAGCACTTAAGTTTTTCTAAATATCCATGCTTTGTTTATGTGACATAGAGGAAGTAAATCAAATATCTGTGCCTCTCCGGCAGTCTGTATTAGGTTTCTGCATAAGGAGACAGTGTAGATTGACTGGATTTATATAGTTCGTTTTCTCTGAAGAGCTCAAAGCTAATGTTTAGCCACAACATTGACATAACAAATATGAAATAAACCCAAACACCTTGATACAGCAACAGCAACTCAAAGAAAGGAGTGTGCACTATAAGAAAAGTGGGAAAATGAAGAACAAAAATGCAAATACAAATAGATGTAAATGTGCCAACACAGAGTAAATCAATTCATCCTGTACAAAGGACCCCCAAGATATCTGTAAATACCACTTGCACTCCTGAGAAGATAAACACATGTGGCAGAGCAGATCACTGTGCTTGAGTAGGTGGAAATGTCAGACAAATAGTTTCCATTCCAGGGACAGAAGCAGGCAGGTGGCTGATCACCCACTTTGGAGGGCTCATGAGCTTCCCGGTGAGAGATCCTCTTGGAAATATCAAGGATGTAAAACTCAGAACATCAAATGGCATTTATTTGTTATCTGAATCTACTTTCATTTGGAGACACAAAAATGTTCCTAAAGATGAGCAGTTTAAAAATAATGTAGGGCTAGTACTGTAAGGCTCTGGAAGAATGGTGATATCTGTGTGGAGATTCAGCCTTTCATACTAAAGTGAAACAAAAAATTAATAGCACATGATTGCTTCAGTCATTTTTAGGTGCACATAAATCTGGAAGATTGCTGAAACAAATCCTTCATGTCTCAAGATAAGACATTTATTACATTATGGGAAACTGAATATCACTGGAATGTCAACAGTATCAGTTATTTGCATTGAATTTCATTTTGCATTTTTTCAAAGGATATATATGAGTAGTATATTTTTTCCTTCAAGGTGTCCTAAAATATATATAGCTTTAATTTAATTTCCATGCTTCTGAAATAAATTAACAGATCTAATCAAGGCTGGATGCATAGGTATTGAATTTAATAGACAGTGTTGCAGCTTCTTATCTCTTTTGGGAACCTAAAAACAGCAATCAGATAGGATTTTCCTCAACTCCGATAAGAAGGGCAGGCATACAATTTTGATGATGACCACAAGGAAACAGAGCAGGTCCACAGGCTGCAGAGAACAAAGCAGCAGTTGATATGAACAGCCTGTGCCTCTGCATTCAGAACATTCAGCGGGATTTTGGAATCTGAAATGTACACACAAGGCTAGACTCAGCAGCTCATCAGTGGCAAAGTCAAAGCTTCAATGGAAACAGTTTGGATGAGTTCAGCGGTTATTTGGAATTTAAATTGTAAAGCAACCATCATCACGGAGACTTTAGGAACTCATTTCTATTAGAAATAGAAGATGAAAATGAAAGACTGGACTTCTACTTCAAGATGGAGTATGGAACTTTTGGCAAAAGCAGCATATCTACCCCACCACCCCTTCATGAAGGTACATCTTTCCTACTCTCTAGTCATGTGATCACAAACAATAAATGCTAACTGGAAGGAGAGAGAGAACTGAAAGCCAAAGTCCTCCCCAAACACAAAACAAAATTCCGAGGTGATGACAAAGTCATCTTCTATAGCTTGGCCTTTCTAAGATGTCCTGGGCTCTGTGGAGGTCAGTGTTAGAAACAAAGTGAAGAGTAAACAGTCCCATTAGTAAATGAGCATGGAGTCCCCATAGTCATTTCTCAGAGCTGTGGTCAAGTTCCATAACTGCTCTGAGCATGGGTGACCCCTTCTCACACACATAACAAGTGGAGATATTGGTACAACTTATGATGACACAGCAAGACAATTCCTCAGTTTCATGTCTGGTACTTGGCGAATACTCATTGTGCTGCGCATTGTTAGAGCTCATACTTGTGCAGGCACATGGCAGCTCCAGAAACTTATGAAGGAAATCGAATAGCATTAAAATAGGCTCTGTTAGCCAAGCACCAGTGGCTGATGCCTGTAATCACAGTTACTCAGCAGGCTGAGAAGCCAACCCAGGCAGAGAAGTCCAGGAAACTCTTCTCTTCAACTCACCAGCTAAAGCTAGAAGTAGAGGTGTGGCTCTAGTAGTGGACAGCAAACCGTGAGTGAAAAAGCCAACTGTCCCTGAATTCATGCCCCAGTACTATCACACACACACACACACACACACACACACACACACACACACACACACACACACACACACACACACACACACACACACACACACACACACACACACACACACACACACACACACACACACACACCCAGGAGCCTTTGCTAGCTCAGTCAAATGTTCATGAAGTGAAGACAACTGCATCTCAGTCAGAAGCAAAAATACATTATTGGGAGACAGGTAAAGTGGGATGAGTGTTGGTCTGATATTCCCCATTACCATTCAGGGAGTACATCACGTGACACTATGAATTTCAGTGTCTTTGTCTGTGACGCAGATGTACTTCGTTCCCAAGGCTCCTGGTTGTGTTAAAGAGCATCATCTGAGCATCCCCTGGAAGAGCAGCTGCTCAGGGAAGGTCAGGCCTCTTCTTTTCCAATGAAGTCTATTTTTATCTGCTGCTATGAGTCTGTCTGAAAGGGCAAAGGCAAGATTTCCAGCCAAGCAACAACCTCTAACACTAACTCCCTGCCAACAACATGATTTTCTCCCAGACTTCAGTTTACTAATGGCCACCCCAGCCTACCAGCTACCCAACTGCTCTGGCCTGGAACACAGCAATCATCCATCATCCTTTCTTTTTTCTTTTACCTCCCACATCTGCTTGTCTTTTTTAACCTAGGGAACATATCTTTTGAGATTTTTAATTTAATTCTTCTGCAGTACTAGAGCTGAAATTCACAGCACATCCTAGGCAAACATTCTACTACTTGAGCCATTTCACTAGACCTTTGATCTTTCTTCTTTTTCCTTCCTTCCTTCCTTCCTTCCTTCCTTCTTTCCTTCCTTCCTTCCTTCCTTCCTTCCTTCCTTCCTTCCTCTTTCTCCCCTTTCTCTCTCTCTCTCTCTCTCTCTCTCTCTCTCTCTCTCTCTCTCTCTCTCTCTCTCTCTCTCTCTCTCTCTCTCTCTCTCTCTCTCTTCCTTTCTTTCTTGCTTGCTTGCTTGCTTGCTTTCTTGTTCCTGGAGTTTGAACTCAGGGGCTAGGCTCTGGCCTATAATCCTCAGATCTCAACCTCCTGAGTAGCTAGTCTTTCTTTCTTCTTCTTCTCCCTGTTCTCTCTTTGGCTCACTAGTACCTGGCTGACCTTTTAACTTTTTAGTTACTTTTTTAATATAGGGTCTTGCTTTTTGCTGATTGCCAGCCTCATGTGGCAATCTTCCTACCTGTGCATCCTAAATAGCTGGGATTACAGACATGAACCACCAGCTTTAGCTCATTTGTTGAGACACACCTCTTTAAATTTTAGCCTCTCTGGAATCAAACTCAAATCCTCCTGATCTCTGCCTCTTGAGTAGCTGAAATTACAATCCTGATCAATGCATCAAGCCTCATTCTCACTCTTAAGACATCACAGATTTCTTACAGCTTTCCAAATAGCATCCAAACCATGGCCTATGCATGCCACTCTTTGTCTAAGTGGTGCCCCAGTGCCATCTGAATCTTTCTTGTCCTCCAACTGGAGTTATTTCTGCAAGCGCAAGTCTATGTGCTCTGCCCTCTGTCTGCAGTGCAATTTTCCAGCATGGCCCATGAATGGCTATAGACTTTGGAGATTGGTGGCTTCTTTTCTTTTCTTCCCTCTTAAGAACATTTTCCATGTCTGTTCCTCCTCATTTCCCATAGTCAGTCTCTTCATGAGGCTTTTTCTATTATTTTGGGTGGACTTGGGGCTTAAATCTGGGCCATGGTGCTGTCTCTGAGCTTCTTTTTGCTCAAGGCTAGCATTCTATTGTAGAACTCTTTTCCTTTCTTTTCTTTTTTGTCGGTCATGGGACCTGATCTCTGGGCCTGGGTGCTGTCCGTCAGCTCTTCAGCTCAAGGCTAGCGCTCTACCACTTGAACCATAGTACCATTTCCAGCTTTTTCTGCTTATGTGATGCTGAGGAATCGAACCGAGGGCATGCCTCATGCATGCAAGGCAGGTGCTCTACCACTGAGCCACCTTCCCAGCCCCCTGTAGAACTCTTTTAATGCATTTGTTGTCTTTCTTACATCATGATTCTCTAAGCTCCTAGAGGTCAGGAGAGGAGCTACTAACAAAGCTGTTCTATCTAGAAAGACCTCTTCTACGTCTAGCCTAAATGCTCCTGAAATCTCTATGAGACTAAAATATATTCTTTTTATAAAATATGTCAATATACTAAAACACAAAAGCAGGATTTTTTGCCTATAACCAAAGCTTTTGACCACATAAATTGAACATTTGAGCAGGATACTATTTCTTTAAATAAAAATCAGAAAACATTAGGCTAATAATGCTACTCTGTCATGTATATTCAGGAAGACAGATAGGTTTGATGACCAATTATTCTATTTTTAGGATAATACTTAGATAAGTCAAACTCCTGAGGTCTAACTACAGTATCCATTCCATACAATTCATTCATATATGCATTCAACAAATATTTATTGAATTTTAACTATGCTTCAGGCATTTTTCTGGGCTATATGGATATATATATATATATATATATATATGTATATGTATATATATCCTTATTGGAATCCTTAATGGACAAATGTGACATTGCTATGGAATAAACAAGATAACTAAGTAAATTATTGGCAAGTAGTAAATGGGAAAATAAAAAGCAAGGAAAGGACAGGAAGAGCTGAAAACCGGGACAAAAAAGTTGCTACTTAAATATGGCAATCAAGAAAGGTCTTACCCAAAGGTTGATCTATCAAAGATGGTGCCATTCGGCTTGGGCAAGGGGAAAACTATGGATATGTGGTGACAGAGAAAATATCAGGTATGAAGGAACCAAGCAGGTATATTTAAAGACCAACCAAGAAGTAATGTGTCCAAAGCAGAGTGAGCTAGGGAAAGAGCAGAAGAAAGGCTAGAGTGTAAATATCAGAAGTGCTCCATGGGGACTGGGTTAGAGCCACTGGTCTGACTTTGAGGTCTATCTTGAATAAAATGGACAGCCCAGGAGTTAACATGCTAACGTGACTTCTTCAGAAGTTTTAGAGGCAAGGTAAAGCAAGCATGAAGATCATTCAGGAAGCCACTGTCTCCTGGGAAAGAAGAGGTTGGCTTAGGTGGTCACCATGCGTAAAGGTGGTAAGATTTTGCATATATTTTGAGGGTAGAGCCTGTAGATCTGGCTGAGAAAAGTGAAATATAACTCAAAGGTTTCTGGCCTGAGTGACTAAAAGAAAAGAGTAGTCACAAACTGATGTAGGACAAAAAAAAAATCAGTTCAGTTTGCGATTCCTTGTATTTGCCTTTTTGGTTTGTATGTATAACTGGGCTTGAAGTCGGGGCCAGGGATCCTCCCCCAGCTTTTTCACCTAAAGCTGGTGCTATACCACTTCAGTCACAGCTGTACAACCAGATTTTTGCTGGTTACTTGTAGATAAGAGTCTCTTGAACCTTTCTACCCAGGCTTGCTTTGAACTGTGATCCTTAGATCTCGGCCTCCTGAGTAGGTTGGATTATAGGCATGAGACACTGGTGCCCAGTTTTTTGTTTTGTTTTGTTTTTTTTCAGATTTCCTTTAGAAATCCAAATAGGGCTATGAGGCCAGCAGTTGGATATACAAATCTTCAGTGAAGAAACCCACAGCAAAATTAAACTTTCAGACTTGTAGGATATTGATCATTTTTTTAGCACTATAATGGACTGTTTTCTCTTTAAGATTTTGTCTCTGCTTTCTCTTTGGGATTCTGTATCTCAGTTCTGCAAGAACATTTGCTCAAATAGGGCATTATCTCTTTAGCTTCTAGAACTTTACTCATGTTGCTCCACAAAACCCATTAGGCCTGTCATTCAATCTCCTCTCAGCCAGCTTCCAACGGTGTAGACTCTAGTCTAGAAATTCCTAGAGCTTTGGTCCCTCCCATGTAGGTAGCACAATATATTGGCTCTTGAAGTAAGTGCCCAGTTACTACCAGAGCATTTGGAATTGAAGGCCAACAGTGGGGATGGAAATTAAGATGCCACACAGATCTGGGATGAACTGAAATGCATCTGCAGACAGCTCACCTCTGGTCTTTGATCTCCTTATCACCCAACAGTTGCTGGGAGGCAAAGACAGAAGATAGTCTGAAGTCTCAATATCACCTTCAAGTACACATGCTGCTGTCTTGTGTGTTTTGTTCACTTTTCCCAAAATTTGAGAGTTACTTCATTGTGAGAAATTCTTTATTACCAGTGCTTCTCTCCTTGGCAGTGTGTGTGCAGGTGTGCATGTGTGTGTGTGTGTGTGTGTGTGTGTGTGTGTGTGTGTGTGTCTGTCTGTCTGTCTGTCTGTCTGTCTGTCTGTCTGTGGCATTTGTTGTTTGAATGAGAAAATAAGGAATTGCATTTTGTTTTTCTTTTGCCTTAAATAGTAACCATCTGGACTGTAGTGGACTGTAGTATTCTTAAATTAATGTACCCTAAGGTGATACTAGACCTATTTACAGAAAACTGTAACTTTTTCCTCCACATATGCTTGAAGGTATCACTTCTCTACCCAGTCCTTATGCCAATGGAGTATTTTATGATTACCTTTGCTAAAGTCTCGGCATGGAAATCTTTTTAAAAAGTTGTACCAAAGGCATGAAACTGAATAAGCTGAGAAAAGTGGAAACCCAAAATCTCAGTGAGAGAACAAAACCTGTACCAATAGAAAATGCTTGATGAGAAATGTACTCATTACCTTGCCCATGTAATTGTAACCCCTCTGTATGGTATTTTCACAATAAAAAAAATGTACAAGAATTGTGGGAGCCTGGGCGCATTACAGAAAACAACCCCCATACAGTATTGTGAATCTCATCATTCTCATCTACAAAATGAGGATCACATGGTCTTCATGGAATCCAATTTCCAATTGTATTTCCCATAAGGAAAAGTCTGACATTATCAGAATGAGTTCAATCTGGTAAGAAAAAACCTGTTATTGTCAGAACCAACTTGACTAGAACTAGCTTGGCCTTTATGCTTCAAGTAATTTTTTTTTTTTTTAATAAAAACTGTTACCATTGAGGTAAACCAGAACTCAAAACACCTATGTGCTACTCGGAACTCAAACCTGGAACCCAAGTGGAAAGGGATTGGATTTGGACTCCTGTAGATCAGGACTCAGATTGGAGCAGGAACTCCTCTGGGCCCAGCAGTGTAATAAACCTGAGTTATCCACTCTCCTAGTGTTGTTTTTTTTTTTTTTTTACTTCTTCCCAGAGTATTTTCCACAGCATTTATCTTTCTTGGGGGGGGGGGGCGGTCATAGGGCCTGAACTCTGGGCCTGGGTGCTGTCCCTCAGCTCTTCAGCTCAAAGCTAGCACTCTACCACTTGAGCCACAGCGCTTTTTTTCTTTTTTACTTATGTGGGCTGAGGAATCGAACCCAGGGCCTCAGGCATGCAAGGCAAGCGCTCTCTACCACTGAGTCACCTTCCCAGCCTCGCATTTATCTTTCTTGATTAGAGAAGACTATTAGAATTGGGGTAGGATGTTTCTTGGTATGAGGAAATAGATCCAAGCAGGGAGAGGGGGCGTGGCCTTTGCCTTGGTCAGGCAAGATGAAGCATGATGTGGGGTGTTAATCAACAGAAGGGTTAGGTCCCAACTTCCTCCTCCTCAGTGTCCCAGAGTCCAGTTCTTCAGTTCCTAGGTACCCAGCATCTGCCCCTAGAGTTTAGCGAAGTGTCCTTCCTAGCCAGGGGCTCAAGGTTAGGTCACCAGGGAGGCTGTGGTGCTATAGTAAGGGGCTACGACCAATTTTTGTTTTCTTTGGCCTTCCTGGGGCTTGAACTCAGGGCCAGGGCACTGTCCTAGAGCTTCTTTATGCTCTACCACTTGGTGTTAAAACCTTTTGAAAGTGTGGCCTAGTGGAGGTTAGGCCACTGGGATCACACCTTTAAAGAGCACATTCAGACTCCCATTCACTCCCCTCCTGTCTTTATTTACCACTGCTGCTGCACAGGGAGATGTTTCCTCTGCCACACACTCCCACCAAGACAGGCTAGCTCACTACAGAGCCACAGGGACAAATAACCATGGACCAAAACTGTTGAAGCCAGGAGTTGAAATATGCCTTTCCTTTGCATTTATCTCAGGGATTGTGTTGCAGTGAGAGAAAGTGAACAGCACACCAGCATGCCCAGGGTTGGGGAGATGCTGTTATTCCTTTTACTTCTACCAACCAGAAGTTCTAAAGCGAGATCCTTTATCTAAGGAAAAAGTGTTTTGGTATCCTCTTCTGACCTCTCAACTCATTTTTGGATATAAACATTATTTCACTGTCTGTAGAACATGAAGATTGGACATCTAACCAATTGTGTCATTGGTTAGAGTCTCTTAGAAGGCTAACTAGGGGGGTTCTAACTTCTTTTAGAAATGAAAAAATAAAGTCTGAGTTCCAAAGAATTGACATTATAGAAGCTTCAGTAAGTTATTTAACAAACATGATGCTTAACACCTTCTGAAGGCTTCCAAACGTACAACTTGACACTAGAAAATGAATTTTATTATGAAGTCAGCACCCATCACCTGCTGCAGCAAATGATAAAGAAGATACATCAGTTCTAAATAAGTGAAATACATGCTTTCAACTCACTAAGGCCTTTTTTTAATTACCATATATCCCTCAGATGAGAATAGTGAAAGATAAGCATCTAGGGATTCTAATTGAACTATGCAAAATAATAAATGCTCCATAAATTATTACGCTGTGTTTTAACTCTCCAAGAGGAAATTCAACATTTTTCATTCTGCTTAATTATCCTCAGCATTATTAACAGTGTTTCTGAGTGGAATAATACCTTTATCCTGCTAATTTATAGAAACTCAGTAATTGAAATTATTGAAGATAATCTAAACGAGTCAGAGTTTACATCTTCAATATTTTAGAGAAATTGGATTACATTGCTTCCAAATATGAAAAAACCCTCAAACTATGCTAGTCAGGTTTGCCTAGCAGAAGATTTTAACATAGATATTTTAGTGAATAAATACATGCTTTTCAGGGACAAGAGCAATTTTAATGTTATTTACATTATTTATTTGCATTGTTTATATCTATTATAGGGATACTTACTAGGACAAGGTTATTTTTGCCTAATATAATAATGAGGGTTTTTACTATATTTCTATGCTTCTTTTAGGAATACTAACAATTGGAGACGCAACATGTCCTTTGCTTTTTAATGAACTCCAGAGCAATATAGTGACTTGATTTTCAGGAAGATATTAACTAGGCACAGCTACTATATAGACCATCCTGGAAACAGGAAACAACACTAAAGGCCTTTTCAAGGATACAATGTCCATTGATTTAACCTTCTTTCAGATTCTGTGTTGCTGATTTGCCAGTAGCAGGGTTGGACTTTGATTCTTGCACTTTTCTGCCTGCTTGCTCAGCTGGTGTTCTCACATTTGAGCCCAGTTTTTGCCAATTATTTTGGAAATAGAGTCTCACAGATGTTTACTTCTCAGTTGACTTTGAAATGCTATCTTTTAGATATCAGCCTTCTAAGTAGCTAGGTTTGAAGGCATGAGCCTCTAATGTCTTGCTCAGAGCCTATTAATTCAGGTTTATTTCTAACAAGCTTAAATTTTCAAGTTTTTTTTAAATATCAGAGCAATTTAGGTGAAGTAAATAGAGTTGATAATAATTATATGTGCTTCCAGAAAACCTAGTAAAAATTTTATGCATAAACATATTCATAATAAAGTATTTACAACAGTAGTAAGTTGGAGGAAGTTTGATGCGAAGAATGAGAAGTAATGTACAGAATAGTAGCATGACAGAATTCTATATGCTTGTTAAAATGACTATATGATATATTATTAAATACACTATGAAAGGTAGTAGATTGTTCGGCATAGTAACATCTCAGTTAGGGCCAAGGTCCAAAGGTAAAAATGTGACCATACTACAAAATACCTCCACCTATGATAATGGCCTAATAATAAGAAAATCCACATGAAAATGAAGTTGTGATTAGAAAAATGACAAATTGTGGTGCAAAGAGCATTTTCATGGATCTAGATATTATGAGAGTGAGATAATTGAGATTTTGGACTATTTAAAGTTAATGCTGGGATGGGGCTATTGGGGTGGAATGAAAGTGTTATATATAGGGACATGAATTTGGGGGAGGGGGTACAGCAGAATAGTATGATTTTAATAATTTATTCTCTCCAAAAGAAAGTCTTTGAGAAAGTGTTTAGTGTAAGTGTACAGGATTAATGTAAATAGGTTATTTTTTATTTTTATTTTTATTTATTTATTGTCAGTCGTGGGGCTTGAACTTGACCTGGGCACTGTCCCTGAGCTCTTCAACCCAAGGCTAGAGCTCTACCACTTAAGTCACAGAGCCACTTCTGGTTTCTGGTGGTTAACTAGAGGTAAGAGTCTCATGGACTTTCCTGCCTGGGCTGGCTTTGAACTGTGATCCTCAGATCTCAGCTTCCTGAGTAGCTAGGATTACAGGCGTGAGCCAACAGCATCCAACTCATTTTTAAATTTTTATTGTTTATTATTATTATTTTTAATTTTCATTGTTTTAATTTTATTAGAGAGGTCATTATTGTTCTTCTGCCTTTTGCATTCTGCTCCTTCAGAAAGTGCAGCATCACCGGTGACATCTGGGAGGCAAAGCCGGGACTTGTATGAGATATGTAACTCTGCCGCACATTGATCTTCGACTTCCTAATATTGAGAACTGTGCAAAATAAATCTCAGCTCCATATAAATTACCCAGTCTGAGGTAGCCTGTTATAGCAGCACAAAGGGAATAAGACTCTGCCATTAGCTCAATAGAGGAAACAAGAAAAAAAAAATCTTGACTTTTGAAGAATACATATTTTCCAACCTTTGGCTTGGTATTGGAAGAGTAGAAAAAGAAAGCCAAACATCTGCTGTAAGCGTTTAATTTATCTTGATTTGAAACCTGAATGCAAAGCTTTAAAACATTTTAGTTTTCAAAAAATTAATACAAAATAATTCTAGGCTGGGCATGTTACCAGATGCTTAGCAATATACAACTTATGGAGAAGTTTAAACCTAGCACTCAAAAATTGTCCTTAAAATTATATTAAAAGTTTGAAAGTTTAAAATAATAATTAATTAAGATGAAATATATGCTTAGAAACATCACAGCAAAACTGTAAAGCAATGGTAACGAAGATATTTAAAAGTAGATAAATTAAAAGAGACATAATTATCTGTAAAGGAGCTAAAATTAACTGTAAGCTGTACTATCAAGTGTCACAGACAAAAACAACACAGTAATATCCAAAGAGCAAAGGGAAAACAACTGCACACCTATAATTACCCAAGAATTTGGATAAATCAGATATTTCAATGGGTAAACAAATATGGAAAGTTTCTCCCTCCAAAATATATTCAAGAAATAAACAAATGAAATGTCTAAGCTAGTTAGTACAAGAGGAAGGAGAATTATTCCAGAATTTAGGCTTAAGAAGAAAGAAGGGCAAGAAAATAAGACGAGTATGGTTGGATAACTATAGATAACAAACTCTTTGGGGTAAAAATGCAACCAAGACAACTCTAAAATAGCAAACAAAAATAACAAACAAATTGAGAGAGAATGATTGGAGTTAAAGAACTTCAAATGTCCTTGCATGTAAAATGATTAAAAACATTTAAACTTTAGATTCTTCTATTCAAATATGTATAATTTTCAAAATAATTACAAAATAAGTTCCAAAGTACTAAAGGAAGGTTCAGGGTAAAGCAAATGAAATACACTAGCTCAAAAGGAAGGACAAAGAATTATTATGGGAACAATGAAATAGAAATTATGAAATACAAATTAATTGAAATGACAATAATAAAATATATTAGTGGACCAAAAAGGTAAAATAAGACCATAGTGGATTACAAACAAAAATGCTATTCTGGCATACAAAAGACATACAAAAGAATGAATCATTGGCATATAAAGGATAGAATAATTTAAACGGAAAACTAAAAGAAATCAAATACAACTATTTTAACATGAAATAAAATGCAATTCAAGGCAAATTATTATTAGAAATAAAGAGTTTAAATATATGCAAAAGTTGTAGGACTCAGAAAAATACAATTCCTAATCTCATATGTACTTATTGAAATACAAGAGGCAAATGATGACTAGAACGTCAAGAACCACGGTGCACCTCAATGGATGAATTGACCAAGAAAATGTACACACACACACACACACACACACACACACACACACACACACACACACAAACAGATACACACATACACAGTGGAATTTTACTCACCCATTCAAAAGAATGATACTGTACTATTTGTATGGAAATGGAAAGACTTGGAAAAAATTATAATAAATGGAGTAAACCAGACCCAGAGAAATAAAGGTCACATGTTTTCCTTCATTCGTGGTAGACAGAATATATCTACAAATCTATAAGTAAAACCTTTGGGTGGTATTCAAGGTTACAAATGAATTAACTGAAATATAATAGATTACAGAGAGAGTTCAAATAGTATAATTATTTTAGGAAGACTAGGTTAAAGCCCAACAAAATCAGCATTAAGAAATGTGTACACGCAAGAGGGGGATTAGAGCTAGGGTCAGTGGGGTAGACAAAATGGAGGAAGGAGGGGAGCATGGAGTCATTGTATATACCACAAAATGAAGAAAAGTGAGAGGAGCGATGGTGGGAGGTGAAGAGGTGACACTGATCAAGATGCATTTAATATCCTTTGTACAACTACTAAAAGATAATAAGAAGTTAAAAAGAAAATTATAAACGTATCAATGTGATAAGAAATTCTAACAGGTCTGACAAATGGATGAAACAAATAGACAAAAAAGAAAACCACAAAGATATAGATTATGAAAACACTGTCATCAGTAATAAAGTCACATTAATTTACAAGATTTACATGGAACACTACAGCAACTGCTGGAAAATAGACATCATTAGCCATGTATTAGGCCAGTAGAAGAAAAATTCAACATGCAGAGAAGTTTATAAACTACTTTCAAATAAGTTATAATGGGGAAAAATTAGAACTGAATGATAAAAACATTACATTTCAAAATATCTGGAGTGAAGAAAAATATGCTAAAGGAAGCTTGTATTTGAAAAGAAAGATAAAGCTGAAAAAAATGTTCTAAACATTAAACTACCTACAAACTGAAAAGATACAAAAAAAGGATATAAAGTTAGGTTGAAATATGTGAAGATAAATATATCCATATACAATTACTAGGAATCATAGGAAAAGGCCATAGAAAGAATGGGGAAGGTACAATACCTCAACACTTAATGACAGAATGTTCCAGAACTAAAGGAAACAATCAAATTCCCATACTCAAGATATACCAGTGACTCTCAAAGAGAACAAATAAAAGTATATGTACACCTGGGTACAATGCTGTGTACAACAACAAATGTGTCCAATTTGGTACAGTTTAAAACCAAAGAGACAGCAGAAAATACAACTAAAGGAAGCCAGAAAAGAATTATGCAATATTTGTCATCTTGAAAGAAAAGGGGGACATGCAGGATTAGCCCTGATGTTGTGAGTGGCCTGTGGTGGCTGTGTGCCCAGATCAGTCCTTCCTGACCTGGCTTATCCTGGCTCCTCCAACCTGGCTTCAGGGGTTCATATGTCAGAGACCCTGACATTGTAGCCAAGTCTTCTAAACTGTAGTGTTGGCTCCAGCCACATGGGTGTTAACTTCTCTCTTGTTGGGACTCTTTTAGATGTGTTGCTTTTAGAGGCATCCAAAGCAAGTGTAAAAGAATTAGTCAGAACAAAAGCTGCTTGATCAACAGCTAAGATCTGGTAGAATTTCTCTTTTTGCCCTTACCTGCAAATTGCTTAAAGTGAAATTCTGTAGCACTACACCCTATGCTCTATTGTAATCTCAGATTAAATGCAAACACTTTGTCCAAAAGCCAAACACACCCAGGGTAGAGGTTGCATAAGTAGTCTTGAAAAGTAACAACAGAAAAGTTGAAATCATTTCTTTTTTTCATTTGGCACAAGCCTCATTCATATTTAGTATTGTTGTCAGTATTATTGGGATGGAGTTGAACTTCTTGGTCAAGTAATCCACAGGCTATATGGGGAAAATGTATTTAAGTAAAATAGGACAGCTTCATCGAAGTGGAG
The DNA here is from genome assembly GCF_024711535.1 of Dipodomys merriami. Taxonomy (NCBI): domain Eukaryota; kingdom Metazoa; phylum Chordata; class Mammalia; order Rodentia; family Heteromyidae; genus Dipodomys; species Dipodomys merriami. The sequence continues at coordinate 2,196,258 of NW_027202382.1, read as the reverse complement.
GCATTATGAGATGATTTATCAAAGGATTGAATCAGACTCTTTTCTAGTACATATGAAGAACAAGACCCTAGCTCTGTTCTCATGATCAACAATTGGTCAAGAAGATAAACAAGCTAGGAGCCAGTGGCTCACGCCTGTAATCCTAGATATCCAGGAGGCTGAGATCTGAGGATCATGATTTAAAGACAGCCGAAGGAAGGGAAGTCTGTGAGACTCTTATCTCCAATTAGACACCAGGAAACCAGAAATATACTTGTTTCTTAAGTGGTAGAGTGCTTGCCTTGAGCAAATGAAGCACAGGGACAGTGCCTAGGCTCAGAGTTCAAGCTCCAGGACAGGCCAAAAAAAATTTTTTAAAGGGTAGAAGACAAATAGCCTCATACACTTGGTGAACTGAAAAACCTGGTGTGCCATTTCTCTGTCTCTTTTTGGGGGCTACTGGCCACCGATAATGACCCTGGATCAGACTTCTCTGCAGGGATGGGGAATTGGTTTTCCTACCTTGGGGTCACCCCCAGACTCCCTCTGCAAACCAGCCCTAACACCCACGGGAGCAGAGACAAAGGAATATACAGGAGCACATCTAAATCTACAACAGTTAAAAATCTAAATCTGAACAATGAAAAGATTATGAGTCCCTATTGAGTTGAACCTCCTTTGTACAACCTCTTAAAGGATGATAAAAATAAAAAAGAATTATGAATCAAACAAATAAACTATTTTACCTTCCCATCTTGACCAATATGCCTTTAAGATAGAAAATGGATAAAAGATAAATTATTCAATCAATTTTACCATTGATAATCAGTAAGGCATAAAAGATGACTGAATTTAATTATTTTGTGCATATCTCAGAAAGCTATTGATGGACCAGCCATGTGAATATAAATCATAAAATAAGATCTTGTATAACTTAAAAAACAGAATGTGTTTACTCCATGAAATCTAGTTTTCTGTGACATCATTTTTGTTAAATAATTATATTAGGATAGTTAAGATTTTCACATATATTTTCTTATGCTGACAGTCATGCTAAATTAGATCATCTTTCTTGAGTCATCTAGTAACCAGTGTATTTTCATTAATTTGAATTTTAAAAAGCTTTTTGATGAGGTAGTAGCTATTGAAACTGTCAATAAAATTCTTAAAGTAAAACAAATCCAGAAATGGCATCTCTGTATATTACTTTATGTTCCAACACTGTAATGGAATCACATATGATAATTATTATTTTTCTAGGGTAGGCAACATTTTAATTTCATCAGTCAAACCACTACCTCATATTATTTCCATCTCAAAAAATATTGATATCCATAAAATAAGTTTACTTCTTTTGGATTTTTCAATACTGAGGTATTAAGAAAATAAAATATAACAGAATCACTTTTGTAAATTCCATCTTGCTCAAATGGTGAAAAATCTTCTTTAAAATAAGTACTATTGTTTGATCTACAGTGGGCAGTAAATGATCTTTGTATAAATTAGATTCAAGATTACTAAACATAAATCTGTCCCTGGATAGTGCTTGGTGATATTCCTTGGAACATTATTTTTGTTGTGCTGCTTCTCAATTTCTTTTTGTTCTATTTTTTTTAAAAAATAAGTCCTTTATTGAAGTAGGTAACTTTTATATGTAGGGATTTTTTAATGAAATAAAACATTTGTAAAGCTAACTCATAGCAAGCACTAACTCATAACTCTGGACAGCACAAATTCAAAATTCATTTCTGAAAAATTAATCTATCGTGTAATATTGTAGTACCTATTTCCAAATTTAATCTGACATTTTAATAATGTTTAGTTGTCATTTTTCAGGTGTCTGAAAGTGGCTCTCAGGTCAAATTTGATGTGTTTCCTCAGGATCTCCCACACTGAAACAGATTCAGAAAGGAATCTCTAAGTTGTGCTATAAGCACGGAGGAGGTTAAATGTTCCAATAACAAATGCCCCAAATAAATTTTAAAAAGCTAATTTAAAATAAATTTTATTTCACTTTAGAATGCATTTTATGCAATACAGTTATAGTTATTATTTTTATTTAAAAATGAAATTTTAATTTCACTTTATAAATGCAATTCTGGGCTTATTGATGGACAAAGCCAAGGAAGGTGTTTACTAGAAAGAGAAGGTAATAAATCATGGGTGGTGACATGATTATTAATCCACAGGAGAGAACTTTCATTGGCATTCAGAAAGAGTGGATACAAAATGTACTTATTTTCTAGTTACAGTTACAGATAGCAGAAAATCAAAGACATCCTTATGTTTTAGTGTCGGTCTACTGTATCCAAGAGTCCTAGTCCTAATTTCCTTTTCAAAAAGTGAAAACTTTGATTGTAAATAGTTCTGATGCTTTTTCTTTGTTGCTGTTTTTTAATTTTATTTATTGTTGTTGTGAAGATAATATACAGAGGAGTTACAGTTTCATAAATCAGGTAGTGAGTACATTTCTTTTTGAACAACATCCCAGTTTTCCCCTCAGGTCTCCACCCACTTTCAAAATAGTGTCCAGTAAGTATGATTGCTGCCTTTGTTCACCGTTTGTCCTTCCATGTCTGTGCCCCCCCCCTTACCTGCCAAAGACACATAAATGAACAAACAAGACAAAAGGAAGACAAAAACAGCAATAAAAAAATCTTTTTTCCACTTCCTGGCTGTTTTTGTTTTCTTTTTCTTTGTCTTGGAATGGTATGGGTGTGCAGAAATGGAGGGACAAAGGGTGAACTAAGGCAGCAAGTGATGCTCACTAGACACTGTGCTGAAAATGAACTTAGATAACGTGTGGATGGGACCGGAGGGAAAAACTGGGGCAGAGCAAGGGAGGGGGTGATATTATCCAAAAAGAAATGCACTCTTTATCTAACTTATGTACTAGTAACTCCTCTGTACATCACCTTTACAATAACAATTTTTATTCTTTATTTATTTTGTTGGTGGTGGGCTTGAACTCGGCCTGGGCGCTGTCCCTCAGCTCTTCAGCTCAAGGCTAGCGCTCTACCACTTGAGCCATAGAGCCACTTTCGACTTTCTTCTGTTTATGTGGTGCTGAGGAATCAAATCTAGGGTCTCCTGCATGAGAAGCAATTTTTTTAAAATTTATTAAAAGAAAAGAGAGAACGCGCGCGTTTGGAGAGGATATACCACTAGGGGGCGCAGGTAGTTTACAACTCACAGCTCACCAAGGAGCTACAGTGTTTATCTGAAGGATGTCAACTCCCCTTCAATTCCTGAAAACGCCTCTCATCACTGCCCCAATGAAGGGAGATTGTGGACCTACAGATGCATTTTGCCTGAATTCAAAAAGAAAGAGAAAAACAATTTCACTGGCAGTTTTAGTTTATCGTCTACCTGGTTAAAAAAAAAAGACTACACAGATTTCAAGGAGAGGAGAGAGGAGAGAGGAGAGAGGAGAGAGGAGAGAGGAGAGAGGAGAGAGGAGAGAGAGAGAGAGAGAGAGAGAGAGAGAGAGAGAGAGAGAGAGAGAGAGAGAGAGAGAGAGAGAGAGAGAGAGAGAGAGAGAGAGAGAGAGAGAGAGAGAATTTCTGCCAGCCAAACACTAAAATATCTAAAATCAGGCTGAGTTATTTTACAAGATGATCTGCATGATATGCTGTTAAAAAGGTGTATATATATATATATATATATATATATATATTTTTTTTTTTTTGCTGAACTTTGAATTTGGCTTTCTAAGGAATTTCACTCTGAGATTTCTCTTGAATCTACAGTGTTTCGATTAATACATCTGTATACACTCGCATACCAGTTGATGTATTTACTTATTTGTTTCTACGCAAATTCTAGTTTCCACATACAATGGAAACATAGATCTTTGTCTCTCTGGGCCTGAATTACTTCACTTAACGCAATTCAAGAGAGATCACAAATAGTGTAATTCCTTAGAAAGACAAAATAAAGATTCAGCAAAATAAAACACCAGGAACTAGATCCTCAAAAAGGGTGGGATGGGGTCAAGAGGCAAAGAATAGACAATGAAGAGGAGAAGAGGGGGCAAGAAAGAAATTAAGAAGAATGAGGGGAAAGGTAGGCAGGGAGGGCAACAGATGGGTGAGAATGTTGAAAGGGGTAACACTGATCAAGATAGATTGCATTCGTATACTGCTTTGTTAAATGGCAACTCCTTAAGAGTTGGTTAACTGGTAACTATTTAAAGCTAACCTTTGAAAGGTAAAATTAAAATAGGTCTTTCAAGCTGGGCATCAGTGGGTCGAGTCTATAATCCTAACTAGTCTGGTGGCTGAGATGTAGGGATTATGATTCAAAGCAGGCTTCCCAGAAAGCAAAAAGCTGGAACTGAAGGCATGGCTGAAGTGCTAAAAAGCCAGCTATGCACAGAAAAAATGGAGTGGAAGGCCCTGAGTTCAAACCCCAGTACTGGCACAAATATGAAATAAAATAAAATACTCTTTTCAGATGTTCTTCCCACAAGGACCACTGTCATGACTCAGATGAAGATGTGTCTTGTTTCTGGAGGATGTTGAAGTGTGTGATACCTGGTCTCAGCATTGCCTGACTGAGGGGTGTCCACAATAAAATGAAAGTTGGTCTAGCACCAGCAATTGTTTGGCCTTTGAGTGGAAGACACCTTTAACTATGAAGTTACAGGAATTGATTTATGCAGTAGCCTGCCCATCTATACATAGTGTATATGTGTGTGTGTGTATGTGTGTTTGTGTGTGTGTGTGTGTGTGTGTGTGTGTCTGTGTCTCTGTGTGTCTCTGTGTGGCATTCCTGGGGCCGAACTCAGGGTAGGGGGTGTTGCCCTGAGCTTTGTGTGCTCAAGGCTAGTGCTCTACCACTTGAACCACAACTCAACTTCTGGCCTTTATTTGTGGTAGTTAATTGGAGATAAGAATCTCACAGACTTTCCTGCCTGGGCTGGCTTCAAACTGTGATCCTCGGATCTCACCTTCCTGAGTAGCTACAAGTATAGGCATGAGCCACCAAGGCACAGCTTAGAATATATATTCTTTTTTAAAACTCAGATTTACATATACATTTGTACATATCATTTTTTCTGGGTAAAATCAAGTCTTGGCAAATGTAGTTTTTAAAATTATATTTGAACCTGGCTAATCCAGTCTTGTTTAAGACCAGCAAGATGAATCTAGCTGTTTGGCCAAAGTAAAAGGCAAGACATTTTTTATACTCTAAAGTCTCTTGGGGAGTTAGTAGACATAAGCTAATAAGTATATTTGTCCAGCATAACCTTCACTAAGGCTTTTCAAAGCCTAAGATCATGGGCTTACTTTGAACTTTATCATGCACGTCACATAAGAAACAGTGGCCTGAGAGGTAAAATCCTGGCCTTATGGCCTAGACATTGTTTTCATGGAAGTAGAAGTCTACATTATTATGAATAATGATTTCTTTTTATTTTTGCCCTAGTCCTTACTTCTGACTCAAGATCAGACTGATGTGTCTATGAACCATATCTGCAACAGTTGAAGACACAAAAATTAAAGAGAAAAACAGGATTTGTCAGAGCTGAACACTGAACTAGCTTACTTCTATATTTTGGATCCCATGCATATTTCAAACATGAATGAGAAAATATATGCCCAAACTCTGGTACATTATGAATGCTTATCCATCATAAATGAAAGCGCTCAATACAAAAGCACCATGCAATATGATTTTACTATTTGCAGGATATTTGTGTTCTTTATAGAATACATGAAAAGTGTCCATTCATAGCATCTCATAAGCGATCTGGCCTAGTAAAAGGACATTGATAGTGATATAATGAATAACTTTTGAATCTATTAGAGTATCTCTGTGGCTGGTATCTACCCTCATAAAGGAAGATGGTATCTTTTTTGAGGTTCTTTGACAAGATGTGGGCTGGATCAAATGACTCTTACCCTATGTCATTCTCTTATGATAGGGAATACATTTGATGCCTATCCTCAGAAATCTTCATTCTTAGCAGGGGCTCAACCTCTGCTTAGACAATTAGGGTACAAGATTTTGAACTTTGTGATCTTCTCCTAAGAACATCCTCCTTTAGTCTCACTGTGAGTGTTTACAGTCCCGTATAGCTTATCTTGTCCAAGTGCAATTTTTTGTCTTTTATTATCCAGTGCGTTTACGTGTAGTTTTTATAGTCACATTCTAGTTACAACAAATGAGTGAAAATCATGCAACTTACGTTTCTTTGGGTTAAGCTTACTTGGCTCAGAATAGTTATGTGCCTATGATCATATAAAATGATGTTTATCAAAATGAACTCCAAGACATAGAAACAAGTAGTTTTAGGTTATTTCATATTTCTCCCCTTCCTTTGTCACTGTTTTTTTTAATTTCTGTACCTTTTGTAAGTTTATCTGTTTGGGGGAGGGTAAGAGGAAGAACAGAAAGGGAGGGACAAAGGGTAAATAAATGCAGCGGTGATATTCACTAGACACCATGTTGAAAATGAACTATATAACTTGTTGGGGAGTCTGGAGGGAAAAACTAGGAAAAAGCAAAGGAAGAGGTGACACTGTTCAAAAAGAAATGCATTCATTACCTGAATTATATAACTGTAATCCCTCTGCACATCACCTTTTCAATAAAAAAATTTTAAAAAGATATTGTAGCACTAAGGGTCATATATATCACAGTCAGGTGAGCAAGCATCAGTGATGGTTTCCCAGCTGTTGCTGGAGAGAATTCTGAGCTGGAGGAGGAAGGATAGACTGGGAGTTGTCCAGTAAAGTGGCCAGGAGAGTGAGTTCAGAAATTCAAAAAATACACACAAATTAAAAAACTACAGAATGGCTGGGACTAAGAATCCCATAAGTAGTTGTCTCTTCAGCGCATAGGTTACATTATTTGTCTTGGGGTAAATAATTATTCTATGTACCTAAATTTCATTTATAAAGACTCTAGCTGAATATTTATAGGAAAAGTATCAGATTTTAAGCAGTTTTCTTCCTAGAGCTTCACTGTTCCAATATTTATATGACTCCAAGTCTCTCTTACAGTCCATAGTCTTAACATATATAATTGAAAGAAGTCAAGTTAAAGATGTCTACAGCTCAGCAGGAATTTCTACAATTTCTACCTCTAAAGCTCAACAGCCTTTTGACTTTGGCTTTAGTAGAATCTCAGTTTGCCCTCACTGAAAAATGAAATCTAGGCAAATTATATATACATATATATTATACATATAATATATATATAGGAAAATTTCCTGTGTAACTCCTGGGGCACATGAATATAATGTCCTGAGAAATGATTTGTAAACTATAAAATACTGTGCAAAGATAAAGTCTTCTATTTTTTTTTATCTGAAACACATCAATCCTCATTTCAAAAAGCCTTTCAATTTCTCATCATTGAGTCAATCCAAAACAATCTTCACCGGCTGGAGCTTGACGTAAGTCCTTGTCTCCCAAGGAGAATATCCTTGAGCCAATATTTACAGGACCTAGCTGATCAAACATGGCTGAAAACTCAAATGTGCATGTCAATGCACACCCTTTGTCTAGATTTTGTTATAAAATTTCCCTTGGGGCCTCCATTTGCTTTCAGTGTAGCCTTGTTTTATTTTTCAGCTTAAAAAAAATAAAGCCCTTAGAGACTTCTAGTTTCTGTGCTTGAATGAAATTTTCATTCTTGGCATCTTAAGTCAAATCAAAATGTGCTTCCCACAGAAACAGTCATGGAAGCAGGTGCAGTGGAAATCACATAATTTGTTCTCAATTTCATGGCTTTGTTGGGTTGTGGTGAGCTGGCTTTGGAATGTGAAACTCAGGCCATGCCAGACAGTGTTGCTTTGAGGAGGTTTTCTTGTATTTCAAAAGAACATTTGGAGCCACGCTTGCAAGGTGTGAGGTTTATAAAAGAAAGAGAGAAGTAAAAAACTACACAGAAAGTATCACTGGCTTCAGATACTGAACCCTTCATCTGTGATAAAAAGAAGGAATTTGCTAAGAGATTCCTGAAATTTTGCAAACAAAGGCACATTGCATGTTCATTTATGGACTTTCCACAGTTGTCAGTCAGATGGAGCCAGTCAGCAGGAAAGGTACACTATTGGAAGGTACATATGCCGTTCTTGGAGATGGGTGTGACCTTGTATGATTATGTTGAGAAAGAGGATGACAAAGGGGCAAAAGAAAGTAGGCATCAGAAAGATAGCCCATGTCATGAACTGAATATAAGATAGCTCTCTACCAGAACTGACCTTGGTTTTATAAAGAGACAGAAACAGAAATCTAACATGGGAATAGTAGTAACTACGGGAATGGTAGTAACACCTACCAAGGATAGTGCAGTATTTTACTGTCTATTTGCAAGTCACCATATATCAAGTGAAGTTCCCAAAGTCATCCACTGGTAAAAATCAGCTATTTATCCACTACTATGAGTTGTTCAAATTGAGCACAGAAGAAGCAGTTGTGAGAAAAGTCACTGTTATTTGGCAAAAAGTAGTCAGATATGTCTAAATGAGCAAGGATTATCTTTGGTGAGAAAAATTAAGTTAGCAAAGCTAAAATTTACATCTAAAGACCATCCATTTATTGAAATGACTAATGAAGTGAGTTTAGGTGGTCTAATTAGACATAAAATGGAATTAATCAGAGCTTTCCTATAGTTTTATAAAATTTAATTCTATTTTCTTATTCTTGGCAGAGTTTCTGTATTATTTGGTTTCGACTTCCTGGTCTAAATATTTATTAAAGGTATTCAATGAGTATTCACATAACTGAATAATATGTACAGATTTTATAGCAAGACTACAAATTTATAGCAATACTACAAATTCCAGAGTAACATAAAATGCATACATTGCCATACTCAGAAAAATAATAGTGAAATCTCTAATGATGATATATGCATAACCATAGGCCCAAGTGGTTTAATTCAATCTCACAATCAGCTCTGCTTGGTATGAATTTTATGTACATTTTTTACCTCAACATTTTCAAATAACAAGCATTTCAGAAAGATAAAATATAAGCCCTGAATAATGTTCCAATGCACAGAGACTCACATATGTATCTTGGCATAACATATATTTTGAATCTATTAATAGTAGGTGGTTCTTTAATTTGTATAACAAGTCACAATTCATAAGACAGCTCTAAGTACATTATTTCCCCAAACTCCTTGAAAATCCATTCACTGTTATCAATCATCTTCAACAGGTGTAGAAATCAAGACAAGAAGTCTGATTTGTGGCCACAAAACTGAAAAGAGGTAAATCCAAAGATGAATCATCGTCTTTTATTTCCATTGTTCATATTTCCGCCTCCAAACATAACATCAAAGTAAAATACAAGTTATGACTGTATTTTATCCATGAGTACAACTGAAGACATCCCTACTGCCTGTTAAGAGTCCCAACCCCTCATTTGCTGGCTATGTGTTCTCTACAAAATGGACATCATGGTATATTAACTATTTAATAGCATTGCCATTATAGTAAAATTATTTATAAGCACTGAAAGCTATAGGCACGTGTGTAGTCAGTAAAGACAAACTTTTCTAATTCCATCTTAATGAAGCAGGACATTTTCCCAAGGACCTGTCACTCTGTGGATCTTTGCCATTGCCATATATCTGAAGATCCACTGGCTGGCTGGCTGCACAGTAAAGCACCAACTGTCCAGCATCAATGCCTCGCTGTACTTCTCAACTCCTACCACTAGAGGGCAGAGAGCTCCCTACTCTACATTTTGTTGAATAATTTCATAGGCACCCTAACCAGACACAGAGTATTCAAATCCTGTTTTTAATCTGAGAAAAAATTTCCTTGCAAAGGGGTCATCATCACCTAGTCCAGAAAAGCTGAGATCCTGAAGAATCCATCACCCCATCTAAAGATAGGCAACAAGTTACAATACTACCACTTAACTCTTTCCAAAAAAAAACAAAAAACAAAAAAAAACCCTACACGTGACATACAAGCTAGTGCCTGTTCCTAAGGTTGTGGAAAGCAATTTCATTTACCCCATTTTGTTCCGAATACTTATATTCTCCCAGGGCTAAGTTATACAAGATTTATATTTTCTCTCATTTTTAAGTTTATATGGTTTATAAAAGACCTGAGATTGTTTATGTAAACACAGAAATAAAATAACAATTAGCTAAGAGGATAAAAAGAAGAAGGAAAAAAAGAGACAAGGTCAGATCCCAAATTAAGGTGAGAATCACAACTAGAAGGCTGTGATAAACAATTTGTGAGACCCTGTGCTTCTGTCTAGTTTGAAAGAGTTTAACTTGTATCTCCCATTGTAGGAGGATCACATGGTATTAAGCTGCAGTATACTGCATATTTAAACACACAATCATTTTTGCTAAATAAAGATATGTTAAACTGAGTTCTAAGTCCAGTCAGGTCATTATTCAGCTAGGTAAATTTTACTCAATTTAAGGCTTAGGTTTTTTTCACTTAAAAACTAAGTACTTATTACATATGGCAATTGAGAGCATTTTGTGAGGTATTATTCAAGAAGTAAACTATCTAGCAAATAATGTTATGTGCTTACATATAGTTAGCTATTCTCATCATACTAATATATAGATAGATGCTTATTATTCTTTTCCTATTCTGACCTCTCCTCTTCTCTCTCCTCTTTTCATCCCATCTTCCTGACTTTTACCCTCTTTGTTAGCTAGCTATCTATAGGATACATGTCAGTTCTATTTATCAAGGCGAAGAGACTTCTGGACATCTTTTTTAGAGTAGAGTTGATAGGAAAATCTGAGGATGTAAAACTATTAAATATGGCTTCTTTATAAAAGAAATTCATATTGAAGATTCAATAAGTATATATGCTCAATATCTAGAAGATGGGTTATGAGAAAAGATAAAAAATGTGATAGAGAAACACTAGTAAGCAGATAATGTGGACACAAAAGTTTGATGCTATGCTGGAAATCTATATAGTCTCAGAAGTATAGAGATAAAAGGGAAATTTCCAGTATCAAAATTTGGCCAGTACGAATATTTTGTAATCTTAGCTACTCAGAGGCGGAGATCTGAGGATCAGGGTTAGAAACCATCCTGGGCCAGAAAGTCTGTAAGATTTTTATCTTTAATTAACCATAAGGCCATATTTAATATATTTAATTAACCATAAGGCCATTTAATACATGTAATTAACCATAAGGCTCAAGTTGTAGAGTTCTAGCCTTGTGCAAAAAAAACCTCTCAGGGATAACACCCAAGCACTGAGTTTTAGTCCATGTACCAAAACACACAAGCACACATGCGCACACACACACACACACACACACACACACACACACACACACACACACACACACACACACACACACACAAGTACTTAGCTCTTTGGACTGCAAGCCTTAATAAGACAAATTTTAGCAGATAATGCAGTATTTTACTTCTTAATGTTGACATTAGAATTATCTTGCTGTCTAATCATCTAATAGAGTAATCATTGGAACTTTTTTTATTCAACATGGAGATAGAGAACTAAAGACCAATGCTGTATTTACTTTTCAATGAATGCTATAATGATGCTGACAAGAAAAGAGAAGTTTGTCTTGGAAGAACAAATTCTTAAAACTATTAAATCACACCTTAAAAATTATTGTTCTTTTTTTTGGATCTTTTTTTTAAAATTTATTTATTTTTTTTTTATTTGTGAACATACTGTACAGAGGGGTTACAATTACATGGGCAGGATAATGCGTACATTTCTTACCAAGCATTGCAGCCTCCTCCTTTGTTTACCCTTCCCATCCCTTCCCAGCCTCCCTCCTCCCCCGCCAGTCCCAATTCTTCTCTCCGCTCCCCCCCCCCCCGCCCCTGCACCGACATTGTAAAGCTTGTTTTGGACATGACAACTTGTACTTCTCATTGTTGCAACAGGTCCACCTGTATCCTTAAACGACTGGTTTTTCCCCATCTCCTCCACAAGTTATACTGACATCAAATATAGTGAAAGCAGGGGTTATACTGTGGAGGAGGGACATACAAAGCAACAAAGAAATAATCTTATGCGTTAGAAACACATGCATGAAAGAAAAAAAACATTAATATACATATCTAAGGGTTCATTTTCCTAACATCACATTATCTGACCTTTTCCGCTTGACTCATACATATACTAGCTATTGCAAATAAGGGAAACCATGGGGCCTATGTTTCTTTGGGCCTGGCTTAATTCGCTTAATATAATTTTTTCCAAGTCTTTCCATTTCCTAACAAATGGGGCAATGTTATTCTTTCTGATGGAGGCATAGAATTCCATTGTGTATATATACCACATTTTCTTGATCCATTCATCTACTGAGGGGCATCTGGGCTGGTTCCATATCTTAGCTATGGTAAATAATACTGCAATAAACATAGTTGTGCTGGTAGCTTTAGTGTGGTCTTGTTTGTAAACATTTGGGTAAATGCCCAAAAGTGGGATTGCTGGGTCATAGGGGAGTTCTATGTGAAGTCTTTTGAGGAACCTCCATACTGCTTTCCAAAGTGGTTGAACAAGTTTACATTCCCACCAACAATGAAGTAAGGTCCCTTCTGTCCACATCCCCTCCAGCATCTGTTGTTGTTAGAGTTCTTGATTTTTGCCATTCTAACTGGAGTGAGGTGGTATCTCAATGTTGTTTTGATTTGCATTTCTTTTATAGCTAGGGATGTTGAGCATTTCTTCATGTGTCTATTGGCCATCCTTCTTTCTTCTTCAGAGAAGTTTCTCTTTAAGTCTTTCGCCCACTTAGAGACGAGAATGGAAACATCACCACGGAAACAATCAAGATTCAAAACATTATACTTCTCAAAACTTTATGCTAATAAGTTTGAGAACCTGACAGAAATGGACCTTTTCCTAGCAAATATTGACATGCCAAAACTAAACCAAGATGAGTTAAACCAGCTTAACAGGCCAATATCAAGCACTGAAATAGAAACAGCAATAAGAGACCTTCCAGCTAAGAAAAGTCCAGGACCAGATGGTTTTACAGCGGAATTCTACAAGGCCTTCAAAGCAGAGCTCACACCAATACTCCTCCAACTCTTCAATGAAATTGAAAGAGAAAGTTCACTACCGAACACATTCTATGAAGCCATCATAACCCTCATCCCAAAACCAGGCAGGGACTCATCAAAGAAAGAGAACTATAGACCCATTTCTTTGATGAACATTGATGCAAAACTTCTCAACAAAATATTGGCCAACCGACTTCAACAATTCATCCAAAAAATCATACACCATGATCAAACAGGATTTATTGTTCATTTTGTTTTCCACCTTTCTTAGATCAGAGTTAAAAATTGGCAAATGTGTTCCTAGGATTGAGGTAGTACTATAATTATAAGTAATGGTAAAAAAAAAGCTTTTGATGGCTTTTTAATTGCTTCAAAATAGTAAAATTAATGTTTATATGTCACCCTAGGCAATAATTCTGTCATATTTCATTAACAAAGCAAGGAGCTTGATCTCTCCTTGGAAGAAAGCCCTGCTTAAAGACACAAGCATAGGGCTGGGAATTTGGCTCAGTGGTAGAGCGCTTGCCTTGCATGCCTGAGGCCCTGGGTTCGATTCCTCAGCACCACATAAGCAAAAAGAAAAAAGCTGGAAGTGGTACTGTGGCTCAAGTGGTAGAGCGCTAGCCTTGAGCTGAAGAGCTGAGGGACAGCGCCCATGCCCAGAGTTCAGGACCCACGACCGGAAAAAAAAAAAAAGACACAAGCATATCCTTTTAGTTGGTGGATCTGTTCTTTAAGCTGTGGGTCTATTCTGGGCTTTCTCAGACTGGGAGCCTAAGAGAATTTCATTGATAACAGTATTTGTGCCATTTGTCTGCTGCAATGCCTAACTCTAAACTCAGCTCAGTCACACTAGAGCTTATCAATTCTTCTATACACATTGGATGACAAAAGACAAAGGCATTCTTATTAGTTTAGAACACTCAAACAAGTTTGAGCAAATGAAGCTTCTCAAGTCTTCAGCTAAAGTTGCTATTTGGTACACTCAGATGGTTGCCTTTGGATACTCTTTGTATCAGCATAGCCAATAGGTTTCACTGTCTCGAATTTCAGGTTGGTCTCACGCACATCATGCTTAGAAATATTAGGCTTCTGGAAATCCAGTCTTTTTTTTTCTTTTGGTCGGTCGTGAGGTTTGAATTCTGGGCTTGGACGCAGTCCCTGCGCTCTTCAGCTCAACGTGAGCACTCTACCGCTTGAGCCACAGCGCCACTTCTGGTTTTCTAGTGGTTTATTGGAGTTAAGAGTCTCACAGACTTTCCTGCCAGGGCTGGCTTTGAACCACGATCCTCAGATCTCAGACTCCTGAGTAGCTAGGATTACAGGCATGAGCTACTGGCACCTGGCTGGAAATCCAATCTTAAGAAATTTAGATCAACATTTCTGGAACAGTACAGCATCAGAATGAAGAGGGAGGTTTATAGGTTCTTACAGCAATGTGTGCATTTATTTGATAGGAAAAAGAAAAAACATTGCAGAAAATACTCAAACTCATGGAAACTGAACAACACATTGCTGATTTCTCAGTGGGTCATTGAAGAGATAAGAAAGGAAATGCAATCATTTCTGAAATTCAATACAAATGAACACATGAGATACCTGCTTTTCTGGGACACAGCAAAGGCAATACTTAAAGGAAAATTTATACCTATACGTGCCTACATCAACAAATTATAGAACTCTCAAATCAAATTCTAATTATGCACCTTGAACTCCTAGAAAAACAGCAACAAGCCAAGCCCAAAACCAGTAGATGAAAACAGAAACTAAAAGTTAGATCAGAAAATAAATGAACTATTTATACAAAATTATTTATACATACAAAGAATCAACAAAAAGTTTTTTATTTGAAAAAAATGAACAATATTGACAGGCCCTTAGCAACCTGATAAAGAGCAAAAGAGAAATCATACACATAAATAAAAGATGAAGAGAGAATATCACCACAGAAACGAGAACAATTCAGAATTATAAAGGAATACTTTGCCAATAAATTGAAGAATCTTGCAGAAATGGATGCATATAAACTGCACGAAGAGGACACAAACTAATTAAGTAGGTCCATACAAGTAATGACACTGAAGTGACAATAAAAGACTTCCCAACCAAAAAAAAGTCCAAGACCTACAGCTGAATTCTACATGGTCTTCAAAAGAGAACTAACATCAGTACTCCTCAAATTCTTCACTATAAGAGAAAGGGAGGGATCACTACCAAATTAATTCTATGAAGCCAGCACTACATGCAACCCCAAATCAGATAGAAATCTATCAAAAAACTGAGAATTATAGACCCATGTCTTTAATGAACAAAACTTTTCAATAATATTCTGGCCACATTCAATAACAAACCAAAAAAAAATCATGTACTGTGATCAAGCATGATTCAACCAAGTAATGCAAAGCTAGTTGCACACGTCATTGAAAAATGTAATACATGTTATCAACAGAAGCAAGGACAAGAATCACTATGATCATCTCAATAGATGCAGAAAATGCTTTTGACAAGATCCAACATCCCTTTATAATAAAATCACTGAAGAAGCTAAGAATACATGGAACATTCCTCAAAATAATAAAGGTTGTGTATGACAAACCTATAGCCAACATTATTCTTTATGGTGAAAATCTAAAATCAAGGATGAGACAAGGATGTTCACTCTCCCCACTCTTCTTCAATATAGTACTGGAATTCTTAGTGAGAGCAATAAGGCAGGACAAAGACATAAAGAGATTCAAATAGAGAAAGAAGAAGTAAAACTATCTCTATTTGCAGAGGATATAATCCTTTTTTTAAAGGACCCTATAGTCTCACCCTGCCCAACTTACTAAGTCTGATTCAAAATTTTGGTAAAGTAGTAAGGTATAAAACCCACCCACACATATCAGGAGCTTCCTATATACCAACATTAATAAGATTGAAACTAAAATCAGGAAAGCAACAATCTCGAAACAAATACCTAGTAATTAGCTTAATCAAGGATATGAAAGACCTCTACAGTGAAAACTAAAGACTTAAAAAGGAAATCAAAGAAGACATAAGGAAGTGGAAAGATCTTCCATGCTCCTGGATTGGCAGAATTAGTATCATGAAAATGGTGATACTATTCAAAGGAATCTACAAATTAAATGCAATACCCATTAAAATAAGAACATTTTTCAACAAAGTAGAAAAAAATCCAAAAATTTATATGTAAGTTTAAAAGCCTCTGAATTATAAAAGCAATCTGTAGCAGAAAAAGTAGTACTGGAAGTATAACAATACCAAACTAAAGACTCTACTACAGAGCTATAGTAATGAAAAGAGCTTGATACTGGCACAAAAACAGGCCTGAGGACTAATGGAACAGAATAAAAGACACAGAAACAAACCCACAGACCTATAGCCATCTAATATTTGTCTGGAAGACAGTCTCTTCAGCACATAGTGCTGAGAAAATTGAATAGCCACATGTAGAAAACTGAAACTAGATCCTTATATATCACCTAGTAGCAGGATTAATTCAGAATAGATCAAAGACTCCAGGGTAAGACCTGAAACCATGAAACTATTATATGAAGGAATAGGGAAAAGATTAGGATGGAATGTTACACAGGAAAGAACTTTATGAATAAATATCCAGAAGCACACCAAATCAATAAAAGATTTGATAACTGGGACTACAGCAAACTGAAAAGTTTCTACATGGCCAACAAGCTAAAAAGACAACCTACAGAACGGGGGGAATATGTTTGCCAACTACATATCCAAAAACAGTGGCTTAATGTCCAGAATATGCAGAGAATATTAATTAATTAAATCAAGGTATGGAATCAGTCCAGATGCCCCTTTATGGACAAATGAATCAAGAAAATGTAGTATATTATACAAAATGGAATTTTATTCATCCATTAGAAAGAATGATATTGTACCATTTGTAAAGAA
This sequence comes from Dipodomys merriami, assembly GCF_024711535.1. Taxonomy (NCBI): domain Eukaryota; kingdom Metazoa; phylum Chordata; class Mammalia; order Rodentia; family Heteromyidae; genus Dipodomys; species Dipodomys merriami. The sequence goes on along the minus strand of NW_027202382.1, from coordinate 2,179,355 downwards.
ATGAAAAACCTGGACAAAATTATGTGAAGTAAGTCAGGCCCAGATAAACAAAAGGTGGGTATTTCCCCTTATATGTGGAAGCTAGATTTCACTTATAAACTTGTAAATAAATACGTTGGGTTGTATGCAAGTGTATAGAGATGTATTAACTGAAACATGGTAGATTCAAGGGAGAGATCAAATAGTATAATTCCTTAGAAAGGCAAAGTCAAAGGTCAGCAAAATAAAATACCAGGAAGCAGGTAGTTGGAAGGGGTGGGGTGAGATCATGGGAAAGGAGTAAGCTAGATGAATGAAGAGGAGAAGGAGGAGAATGTAGTCAATAATTCAGTGTATATCCTGCAAAATTAAGAAGAGAGAAGGGGTGGGCAGGAGAGGGGTGGGTGAGAATGTTGAAAGTGGTGACATTGGTCAAGATGTATTGTACTCATAAACTACTTTGTTAAATGTCAACTCCTTTATACAAGTACTTAAAGTTAAAAAAAGAAGAGCACATTGCACAAAGGCATCATATGTTCACCTTTAGTTTTTGTATTTTAGTTAAATTTCATCCTGTTCTTAGGATCACATGAAGAAGCAAAACAGATTTATCATCCTATCATCTATATTCATTGAGCCATTAAGCCTATTACTTTTTAACTTAAATGGAATTCCCTTATGTTTGTCTGTGGCAATGTTACGCTCAGGAAAGAAATGCAGAGGAGAAATATTTTCTCTTAGTAAGCAATGACTATGACTTGTCCTGCAAAGTCCAGTGATACACATGTTAAACCATGTCTGTGACTAAGTTAAGTGATAAGAAGACAGAGAGAAAGAGAGATTCTTCAGGTTTATTTTTCTTAGTATAACAGGGCTTGTTTGGCAATGCAAATGCTTTGTGAAGTTTTTAATGTTTCTACTTAATAAACCTTTTAAAATCGAGCCTTACAATCTAGTATCTCAAATGAATTTTTGGTTCTATATATCTGTGTGTGTGTGTGCTAGTATGGGGGCTTCACCTTAGGGCCTCATGCTCTTGCTTAGATTTCTTACTCACAGTTGGTACTCCACTGCTTGAGCCACTCTTCTAGTTCAGCATTTTGCTGGCTAATTGAAGATGATGTCTCTCAAACTTTTCTGCATGTGCTGGATTCAAACTATGATCCTTTTAGGTTTCAACTTCCTTGATAGCTAAGAGTTCAGGCGTTATCCACTGGCATCAAGCAAATAATGATTTTTTTTCTTACAAAGTTTCAAAGAAATAGCCAGATTGGCATAGAGAGTATATTAATTCAAAACAATAAGAAGTAAGAATATATTCACTGATCTGATACGTCCTTCCACAGATTTATTCACAAATTGTTCACTTGGTACATTACACAGTCCTTGTAGCTCAAGAACCTCTTCTCTAAAGTGTGGCTGAAATTAGGAAAGCAACTCCATTTGTAATAGCCCCACAAAAAATAAAATACCTAGGAATTAACAAAACGAAAGAAGTGAAGGACCTCTATGATGAAAACTTTAAAATCTTAAAAAAGGAAATCAACACAGAACTTAAAAAATGGCAAAACCTCCCATGCTCCTGGATTGGAAAGATTAACATCGTGAAAATGGCAATACTTCCCAAGGCTATCTACAAATTCAACGCGATACCTATCAAAATTCCAACCTCATTCTTCAAGGAAATAGAAGAGGCAATCCAAAAATTCATATGGAACAATAAAAGACCCCGAATAGCAAAAACGCTCCTCAACAGAAAGAACACTGCTGGAGGAATATCAATACCAAACTTCAAACTCTACTATAAAGCCATAGTAATCAAAACAGTTTGGTATTGGCATAAGAACAGACCTCAGGACCAATGGAATAGAATTGAAAACCCAGAAATGAACCTACAGACCTATAGCCATCTAATCTTCGATAAGGGAGCTAAAACAATAGAATGGAAGAAAGACAACCTCTTCAGTAAATGGTGCTGGCAAAATTGGTTAACTACATGTAGAAAACTAAAGCTAGATCCTTATATATCACCCTGCACCAGAATCAACTCCAAATGGATCAAAGACCTTGAACTCAAAGCAGACACTCTGAAAACATTACAGGATGGAATAGGAGAAACCCTAGGTCTCCTTGGCTCAGGCCGAAATTTTCTGAATAGAGACTCGGAATCACAACAAATCAAAGAAAGGTTGGACAAATGGGATTGCATAAGGTTGCAGAGCTTCTGCAGGGCAAATGACATAGCTAGCAAGATCACTAGAAAGCCCACGGATTGGGAGAAGATCTTTACTAGCCATACAACGGACAAGGGTCTCATATCTAAAATATACTTGGAACTCAAAAAATTAAACCCCCCAACAACAAATCCTCAAAGAAACAACTGCCCAATAAATAAGTGGGCGAAAGACTTAAAGAGAAACTTCTCTGAAGAAGAAAGAAGGATGGCCATTAGACACATGAAGAAATGTTCAACATCCCTAGCCATAAAAGAAATGCAAATCAAAACAACATTGAGATACCACCTCACTCTAGTTAGAACAGCAAAAATCAAGAACTCTAACAACAACAGATGCTGGAGGGGATGTGGACAGAAAGGAACCTTACTTCATTGTTGATGGGAATGTAAACTTGTTCAACCACTTTGAAAAGCAGTATGGAGGTTCCTCAAAAGACTTCACATAGAACTCCCCTATGACCCAGCAATTCCACTTTTGGGCATTTACCCAAATGTTTACAAACAAGACCACACTAAAGCTACCAGCACAACTATGTTTATTGCAGCATTATTTACCATAGCTAAGATATGGAACCAACGCAGATGCCCCTCAGTAGATGAATGGATCAAGAAAATGTGGTATATATACACAATGGAATTCTATGCCTCCATCAGAAAGAATGACATTGCCCCATTTGTTAGGAAATGGAAAAACTTGGAAAAAATTATATTAAGTGAAGTAAGCCAGGCCCAAAGAAACATAGGTCCCATGGTTTCCCTTATTTGTAATATCTAGTATATGTATGAGTCAAGGGGAAAAGGTCAGATAATGTGATGTCAGGAAAATGAACCCTTAGATGTGTATTTTAAGGTTTTTTTCTTTCATGCATGTGTTTCTAACGCATTTGTAAGATTATCTCTTTGTTGCTTTGTATGTCCCTCCCCCACAGTATAACCCCTGCTTTCACTATATTTGATGTCAGTATAACTTGTGGAGGAGATGGGGAAAAACCAGTTGTTTAAGGATACAGGTGGACCTGTTGCAACAATGAGAAGTACAAGTTGTCATGTCCAAAACAGAGCTTTAAAACGTCGGTGCGGGGCGGGGGGGGGGGGGGGGAAGGGAGGGGAAGGAGAAGGATTGGGATTGGGGGGGAGGGGGGAGGCTGGGAAGGGATGTGAAGGGTAAACACAGAAGGAGGTGCAATGCTTGGTAAGAAATGTACGTATTATCCTGCCCATGTAATTGTAACTCCTCTGTACAGTATGTTCACAAATAAAATAAAATTAAATTAAAAAAAAAACAAAAAAAGAACCTCTTCTCTTTCAATTAATGTTTTGGAGGAAAACTAGCTGAGGGACGTGAAAGTTATAATAGTCCAGGTGCAGCGACTCACATCTGTACTCTTAATTACCTACAAGACTGAGACTAGGTGGATTAAAGTTTTTTCAAGGAGGCTCCAGGTAAAACATGTATGAGACACCATCTCAACCACTAAAACAGCTCTATGTGCATTCTTCACACCTGTCATCCCAGCTATGTGAAAAGCATATACAGGAGCATACTGTGCTGGATCATTCTGGACACAAAGTGAGACCATACTAAAAAATAAAAGATAAATAGCCAGGCACTGGTGGCTCATGTCTGTAATCCTAGCTACTAAGGAAGCTGAGATCTGAAGATTGATTCACAGCCAGCAAGTCTGTGAGACTCTTATTTCCAATGAACCACTCAAAAAAAGCCAGAGGAGACAGCGTGGCTCAAAGTAGTAGATCACTAGCTTTAAGCAATAAAAGCTCAGGGACAGCACCCAGGCCCTGAATTCAAGCCCCAGGACTGGCACAAAAAAGAAAAAAAAAATGGCTAGGAGAATGGCTCAAATGGTAGAGAACATGTATGTGTATATCCACATATGCATAGATATATAAACATGTATAATATATATATATACTGTGAACATGTGTATGCAATTATATGTGTATTTCAGTACCAGAAATTAAATTTAGGCCTCTGGAAAAGCCTATACTTCTTTAGCAATATTCCAAGCCTTTGCTTTTAGTTTTTTTATAAAACCTGCTTGCCCTTAACCTGCAATCCTCTTGACTCCTGAGTATCTGGAATGTCATCACTCCTGGCTTGTTATTCAGATAGATTCTTGCTAAGTTTTTGCCTGCTCCAGCCTCCACCCTAATCTTCCTGTGTCTGCCTCAAGTGGCTGGAATTAGATTATGAACCACCATGTTTACACTTGCTTAATTCCTTCTTTCCTTTTTCTTTTATTTTCTTCTTTCTTTCTTTCTTTCTTTCTTTCTTTCTTTCTTTCTTTCTTTCTTTCTTTCTTTCTTTCTTCCTTCCTTCCTTCCTTCTTTCCTTCCCTCCCTCCCTCCCTTCCTTCCTTTCCTTCCTTCCTTTCTTTCCTTCCTTCCTTCCTTTCCTTCCTTCCTTCCTTCCTTCCTTCCTTCCTTCCTTCCTTTCTTCTTTCTTTCCTTCCTTCCTTCTTTTGTTCCGTCTTCATTTTTCTCTCTTTTGGGGGGCAGTTATACTAGCACTTGAATTTAGGGTCTTACACTTCCTTGGCAGGTTTTCTACTGCTGAACCACATCTTCAGTACTTTTTTGTTAATTTTTTTTGAGATAGAATCTTTCATCTTGCTGAAGGTCACACATATTTTAGACTTTCCATCATACCTGGGGTGACAAGCATGAACCACTGGGCCCAGCTTCTGCTGAAATGATGTCCCATTGACAAACAATCTTCCTAGTTTAGCCTTTCAAGTAGCTAGGATTATAGGAATGAGCCACTGGCACCTGACCATTGCCCAGGTAGAAATAAAATTTATAGAAATGCCAACTTAGCAGTAAATTTACAGACATGACTAGGAGGGAAATTCCAGTTGGATGTTAGGTTTTGGCCACTTTTTGGATGAGTGATAGATGTGGTAAGTATTCCCATAAACATGTGCCACTGAGGTACCATAGTAAATTTAAAAAGCTCATTGGGGAATTATCTGCACATTGCTCCAACTGTTTTTATACTAGGCTTATCAATCACGTTTTGCTAGCCAAATCCAATAGCTCTTTTCTATTATAATCATGTATATTATCAAAATCCATAGCAAAAGCCACTGAATACTATTATGTGCCTCTTTATATAGAATATAATGATGAAACAAAAATGCATACAAATAAATTAAAAACAGATATTTAAACAGTAAGGCAATAGGAGGAAAAGGAAAAGGACAGTTAGTCTTCTACTGCAAACTCCTAGACTGATGAGAAAGAGAGGGAGAGGGAGAGAGAGAGGGAGAGAGAGACAGAGACAGAGTCAAAGACAGAGGCAGAGACAGAGACAGAGACAGAATGCTGGCTAGGCTTCCAAGTCCAAAGGGGTAGGGACCCTGATGGGAAAGTGTGTTGCTTTGTAAGTGGCTTAGAGATCGACTGCCCAGAGAGACCCGAGAAACAGGCCTGCTAGTTCTCTTCTGATATGCGTGAAAGGTTTTAGTAATGTTTTGCATTCTTTCTTCTACTATCTATTCTACATTGTTGGCCCCTCTTCCTTTCAGTTTCTTGCAGATGCAGTTGGACATTATTGAAATAGCTGACCTTTAATAGGCTATGAAAAGAAAATGAGTTGGGAGGAATAGAGAGAGCCTTCCTGTGGTGCAAAGAGGGTTTCTTAGGCTCTCCAGTGCCAGCAGAGACCATTTCTCCTCTCTCACCAATATCGCCTCATACCAGAGCTGGTGACAACGACTTCTCTCCATTTGCATGTTGCTATCATGTTACTTCTCTGTGATTCGCCCCATAGTCTATCTTGAACCCCATAGCTGGGCAGGGTCAACTTTTAAAAATCATTTTCACCCTTTTAAAACTATTTTCATATAGATTTGACAAATCTACATATATTGATTCCTGAGGTATGAAAGCAATCTGGAAAGTTTAAATCTTCTAGAGAAGAGTTCTGAGAGGAATAGAAAATCCTATATGACTGTAACATTATCATTTATTTGGCCCAATCAAAAAACCTTGACATAAAACTTTCCAGCCTGGTTCAAGTCAGTGACCACTCAACCTAATTTCATCAGTACATTTACTTTCATCAGTACAATTCGTTTAAATGTTCTTTTTATTCTATATTTCTCTAGTAAGATATTTCCTGGGAGTGTTGTATGTAATGTTAAAATGGGAATTGTGGAAATAATCAATAATCTCCTTTGGAAGTTCAGTTTATTGGGCTTGTGTAAAAGTTGTTTAACAACTTATACTTAGTAAATGAAACTTTATAAGGACTAAGGAGGAATGAATGAATGCCAACCAGGCCTTTTCTTCCTTATTTAAAACCCCACAATCATTACTTTTATTTGTTTTCACAAATTCTTCCTTACCAATTCTTCTTTAAGGCAGTACTATAAATATTTTCTTAGTCTAGTAAAATATAGTACTGGATGTTTGCTAAGTGATCCCTAAATTATGGAGTAAAAAGAATTTACACATGCCATTTCTCTACACGTCACTCCTATTTATCAGGAAGGACACTGGAGAACATTACAGTTTCCAAAATCTATTTCTTTTGAACAAAAACATTCTAAAACTTAAGTCATAAAAGGGTCCAATAAGCTTAATTCTTTACTTAGCATTATACACACAACAGGATGAATTTCTGGATATCCCGTGATATATTCAAGTTTTATTACCTCTGATCTGTTTATAATCAAAAGCCAGACAGTCAACTTGATATGACTCCTATAGTGGATTTGAAGAAATTGAGAGATAAACAGTTCTTGCCCAGTGCAGAGAACAAATCTATTTAGAATTCAGTGCTCCTCACTCGGTTCAAGTGGCATTCCTAATAGCAAGCAGTCTGAGGGGAAAAAAAATCTTACAGGAACCTCATTATTGATTTATTAATGTATAGAAGGGAAGAAAGAATAGAAGGATGAAATGCAATAGACTAAGTCATTGTAAGATTAGGAACATCAAGGATTTAAATACTTTTACTGGCAAAGCTAAACAGACTTAGCAGGACGTGAAAATAAAATAGCCATTAAATGCACCACTGTCATAGAGAATATAACATCAAAGCCAAACATCCTGAGGACTGTAATCCTCAATCTGTTTCATCACAAGCAGATCTCAATTGCATTTATCAAGAGGCAAGTGATTCAAGTATGCCTAAAATAACAATAAAGTTTCCAATGTGAGATCCTAAGAATCCTTTGGATTACTCTCTTCTTTCAAAGCCTCCTTTCAGATGTTGCATTATAACTTCACCAAATAGAGGAAGAATATGGCTGGCATAGTAAGATATTTCAAGGAACAAAGTAAGACAAGCCCGTGGAATAATCGGTCACACAAAGCCCTCTAAGAAGTGATGCCAGCTACCACAATGACTTGCAGTCTTAAGTGACATCTTAATAAGCAGGCTTGGAAAAATTACAGGAGCTGGTTCTCCATGAGGCAGGCGTGAGCTGCAAGTTGGTAATTAGATTCAGTGAAGAATCCTTCTTTGCCAAGGCCAGTGCCTTCAAGAAGCCTTCTTGGTCATCTGAAGGTTCTGCAGCTCAGCTAAGAGGCCAGGACTGCCTGAGGTAAGAGGCCACCCTTCACATTGGGAGGATGGACTTGCCAGGGTCCTTCACAGGAGGGTGTGACCCCAAAGACTGTGGTTGCTCTATGTTTCCCGAGATGCCATCAGTCACCCAGCATGCTGTCTGGCACTCTCCTAGTCACTGTGGCTGAGGATGGCCTGTTAAGATGGTAGTGCTGAAGCTCTGAAACACATCATCAATGAAAGCCATGGCTACCACATTTTCTAAATAGTGTGGTTGTCCAGGGCGGACAAGCACACAAGCCAGGATCTTCTGTCCCTTACCCCACCGTTCAATTAGGCCAACAACTGCCTGGCAGGTAGCCACTGGGCAAACCATCAAGGCCTGTTCATAAGCATCTCTGACTGAACCCAATCCTTAACTGGCACCTTCCAGCAGAAATATATGAGCTAAGTATTGCTTTTGGAGTCTTTCCTGCTCCCTTTACCACTGTAAAAACGATTATAAGAGGATAATTTTCATCCGCTTATTTGTAACATCATCCTAGATTTCATGTGGAAATCTGGATTATTTTGACACCTGCAGGTAGGTAGGTTAAGAAGAAAATGAGCTGGCTTGTTTGCCTTAGGGGTATGTTAGATCAAAACCCATTCCAGTCCACATCTGTGGATTCTGCATCCACAGATTCAACTAACTGAAAATCAAACACACACACACACACACACACACACACACACACACACACACACACACACACACGTGCACGCACACACACACACACACACACACACACGAACGCACACACATACACAACACCATAAGGAACATGTATGAGTTTTGTTTCCTGACAGTATTTTCTAAACAACACAGTATAAAACCCACGTGTATACTATTTACGTTCTATTAGGTATTGTAAGTAATCTACAGATGAGGTGGTATATGGAGGGTTATATGCAAATATTTGCTCACCTCGAATAAGAAACTTGAGCACCCATAGATGGTTTTGTATCCCTAGAGGTCTTGGAAGCAAACTCCCATACGCCTCCACTGCTGTATTCTGGACTGGAAAGACCATACCACCACCTACTGGTCATCAGTTAGAACTGTTCTCATCAGTCAGCATATGCTGTGGAATAAATACTGGTGAGAAAAAATAGTGCTCATATTAAAGAGACTGATTCTAGAATGCACTGGGGGAAATGGGCTAAAGTATGTCTAATACTTAAAAGTTAATATGCAAGGAAACTCTTGTAGTCACATTTCAAATAACAATTGAAATTCTTCAGCAGAACCCCCATGTTTTAGTTAATGAGTTTATATGTGGAGAAAGTTGTTGCTAGACTCCATGCCAGAAATTAATGCTTATCTTGTAAAGAGCTGAATTCTCTCCCTGTTTGGGAACAATCAATAAAAGCCTGGCTTGAGATCTGGTTGAAAACAGCCACTCTAATTAACAAAATAAAAGGCATAATTCAGACAAGCATAATAAAAGTCCTCTGTTTAAAGTTTAAGAGCAAGCTGGTCCCAATGACAGCTCCTAATCTCCTCCACTGAAAAGTGACTTCCAGGGAATAAAGTCAGCTTAGATGGATTTTCCATTTAAATGGTCAAGGATTAAAAGGAGTTGGTTGGACAAGCGTAACTTATTCATATAACATTCCACTTAAAATACACATACACATCATGATATCCTTATGAAAATAAGCCGTCTTCTTACTCCCTGGAATGTAAAAGCAAATGCTGACATTAAACCATTTTGATTAATATGTGACATCGTAGGACGATGACTGAACTTCATCGCCCTACATTTCTGAGCTTCCGTGACCACTGTATCATGCTGTACCGTTTGCAGAGCTGGGTCCCCGAAGAGGTTACTTATACAAAAACATACATTTCATTTGAAACCTGACTAAACGCAATCCTGTGCTAGATAGATTCGTTATGACAACCTTTAATTGGGCAAACTGCCAAAATACAGTCTTTAAAAGTTTAAATACAGTACATAGACTAATATGCTTATTTGACTTACTTGCTGAGAATGATTTATTGACTAATATAGGATAGAAAGAAGAGAAAACTTTCCAATAAGCTATTCTCAGAGAGTTTAAAAGTCCACGAAACTGGTCTGTATGAAAGAAAGAAAAATATTCACATTTTGTCAACAGTTCTGTGATAGAGTAGAAGCTGAGAATAATTTGGGGGGAACAGGAGTTTAATCTTAACAGAAATCAGTTAGCATCAAGATTTAGCTATGTACACTGGCAGAAAGCTATGGGCCTAGGGAATTAAAGGGGCATCATATGTTCACTTATGGCTTATCTGTAGCTTTTAATAAATTTATTTAATTTTCCAAATTTGGAAGGGAGGGCACCAAGTTCTGTTTTCTCCAAGAAGGCTTGCTAGATTTTCCAGACTTAGCCTGATATAAAGGCTTATATTGGGCTGTCAATTACCTCAAAACAATCATAATGACTTCATATAGCTTACTATAGAAAAAGCAGATCCGTTGAAAAGTTTGCTGCTTTGTGAATTACAACAAAATTCACCAAGTGACTATGCTTTGTAAATGAATGAGACCACCTCCAATACATTTTCAGTGTTGCCACTCACAGGAATTTCAAGAGCAATTTTCTCTATAATCTCCACTAGAACAATGTTTTTCTACACACCCCGCCCCCCCCCCCCACCCACTTCTGGAAGCCGTACATAGTTCTGCCTGGCAACTTAGAGTGGAACTAATTCCTTCCTCTTAATGCCTGTCTCCAAGTAGCTGGTGGGAAATATAAATGATTTACTTAAGAGTCAGCTTTCCTCAGTTATTCAAGCCCATTACTATTCTCATCCAACTGTCATTCAGCCACTAATTGTCTTAGGAAGCTGAACTACACAGTGAAAAAGATAATATAGTTGCTAATGTTAAAACACATTATCTAACTCTCTCAAGCCTCAGTTTCCTTACTTGTTGAAGGATGCTCACTTGTGCTTGATACACTCTTGTTCTGAGGAGTGTGGTTTGAAGCTAACGTGGACCAAACCATAAAATTAACAAGACCGACATCTCAACAAACAAGTTGTATGTTGTGGTATACATCTGTTATTCCATTGAAGTGAGGTATAGGTAGGAAGCTCATAGTCTGAGGCTAGCCAGGGCAAAATATGTGGAAATATCTGAAAAGCAACTACAAGCAAAATGGAGCAATTGGTGAGGCTTAAGTAATGGCGCATTTATCAAGCAAGCCCTACACCCTGAGTTTAAACCTCAGTACTACCAAGAGAAAAATGAAAGAAATCTTAAAAGGTATGCATAAGATACAGAGAGAGCAATAAGGAGAGTTCACCAACAACCATTTAGAATGTCCTGGCAGTTTTCCACTGTCAGAATCCATCCAGAGAGCTCTGGCAATAAAGAAGTCTCTACCTGAAATGACAGCTCCAAAAATACATAACTTTCCTTCAGCAAACAGTTTCAGAATCCTTGAAAGACTCTTTTTAATTTTTTTCATCCACTTTTCCTCTTTCTCCTCCAGCATAAGCCTACTCATCAGCTATACTGTACAGCTAAGAAAGACCATCTGAAGGGTCTTAGACATTTTCTCATAAAAGGTCACTGGTATGATTTCTAATTTTATTATCCAATGACAAAGTACCAACAACCAAAAAAAAAAGTTAAGAAGACTAAAGTTCAGCTCCCTGAGAACTTCTAAATTCTATTACAGACTGACTTGGCAATGTCAAAACCAACCCTCCTGGATATTGGCTTCTAGCATGGGGAGGGGCTTTGTGAAGCATGCTCCCGCACTGGAGGGGAGACTAACACACTCAGTCAAAGATACCTGCGGAAGTATGTGTGCTAGAAGCTGGAGCAGGAGCACTGCAGTGGTAGGTGTGTCAACTTCATACCGCCTTGCAGCTCTCTGATGGCTTGTTTTGTCTTGCACATAACTCTGGGAATGAATCAATAAATAAGTGTCTTATCATGTTTTTACATACTCCACAGGGTCCACAAAAGTCTCCTGTTCTTAAACTTCAGAAACAAAGGCAGTAGAGTTCACAGAATGAATAAAGCACTTAAACCCATTTGTTCAGGTAGGAGATATTCTTCATAATTAGACAATTTATTCTTGTTTCCTTCATCATGACCAACAAAACAAATGATGTCTATGAGCTAGCAAATGATGTCTATGTGAACTGTAAGCCATTTCCATGTCTCCTTCTTTCTGTCATTCCTTCTTGTTCCTCATCTATTGTAAATTTTAACACTGCTATCTAATATTTGTCACCTATAGAGGTTAAAGATATATAAGAAAAATTAATTCCTTCTATTATCACACACCTAAGAAAGCAAATGATATGCCTTCTTATTTCATATTTCTGTATTTTCATATAGATATGCACACAAATTTGTTTCTTTATCTTCCCCAACAAAGACTATATAACATGCATAATCTAAGATATCTGAAATATGTGACTATATCACATATCTTATCAGTTGATATTATTATATTTTAAAACTTTAAATTTAAGTATATCATTCACAGAATAAATCAGCAATAATATGAACAGGGCTTACTTGTAGTTTTGTTGTTGTTGTTTAAACTGGTGTTTGAACTCAGGGGCTGTACATCTTTGCTCTTGCTCAGCTTGGTTTCTGGACTGCTCTACCACCTGAGTTATACATCCAACTCAGATTTTTGCTGCTAATTTTGGAGATGGTATCTCAAATACTTATCATGTATTAGCCAGCTTCAACCCCTATCCTCTGGACCTCAGTTTCCTGAGTCGTTAGAATTACAGGTGTGAGTCACCCAAGTTTACTTCATTCAAACTTTTACTCATTTACAATCTGATATTATTTTTCTGAATGACGCTATAGCTTTAATAGTAGTTATTTAGCTCTGGAGCACCAGGAATGAAAAAAAAGACCACAATTAACCATCTTTTAGGAATGGATCCCACTGAGAAAAGAATAAGGATAAAAGATGAAAAAGGAAAAAAGAGAAAAGTGAGCTGGGTGTATGGTTGAGCTGCTGTTAGTTCTTCAATGTGAATCAGTTACTATAAGCCATGCACCACAGTTATACATGTAAATGCAGCATGGAGAATAGGAATACTTCCATGCTCACAAGATGATGACTTCTGCTTATAGGTAAGTGATGGCTTTCCATTGAAATATTCCAGAGTTAGACATGGGCACAGTTAACAGTCTAGGATGTAGGTTCTTGTTCTACATTCAGCACGGTTTTACAATACTGAACATTTCCATTCTTCAATAATCAATAATATGTGTGCAAACTTGTGTGGGCATGTATGTGTGATGCACAGCAATACACAGGCATCAGTGATATAATAGGGTTCCCATACTCACCTGTCATTGAACAGTAAACATCATTATTGGGATGCAAGCAGAGATGCTTTGTCCACTGTGAAACACATTCCACAATCCAAATTACAGAGCTTCCTCTACAACTCCTCATCTGATGGATTTCAGAAACACATCAGAGAGCTTTTTAAAAATTAGCACCATCCTAGCAAAATTATGGCAACAAAATTGTATTGGAAATAGAAAGTCTGAAGTAAACTTAGCTATTTTGGTAGGGAGTTCTGTCCTCAATTTATATTAGGCAAAATTAAATCTCAAGTAACATGACTAGAATGTGTTTGAGTTAGAAATAGATAATAGGGCTTCAGATTCCTGATTTATGACACTTTCAACATTTACTGACATGTTATCTTCTTACTCTGAATGTCATGAAATGTGAACTCCATGAAAACAAACCGCAAAGAGGCTTATGGTAGGGTTAAATTATACAATTCAAGTTTTATCCTTTAAAAAATAAGTACTGGGTGGCAACTTTTTCTCTTGCTAGCTGTCTCATAGACCTAGAAGTCTATCTTCTTCACATCTACATCCCAAAGGAAAATCAGGCTTTAACCCACTCCCTTATCACCTATTCCTAATTGTTTCCAATCTCAGGAAAGCTCTTAACTAGAAAACAGGGCTGAGTTGTCTGCAGTCTCCACAGAAGTAAATGGCACTTCTCAGCTCAAACATTTATTTCTAAACTTCAAACCTTGTAAGCAGGGCTGGGATGTAGCTCAGTGGCAAAGCGCTTGCCTAGCAAGTGCAATGTCCTGGGTTCGATCCCCAGTACCAAAAAAGAAAAGACAAATTTAAAAAAAAAAAAACAACCTTGTAAGCAATCAAGTATGTTACATTATGCAAGAGATACTTGTAAGTCCTTTTTATTTTTTTCTTGTTCATTGTAGGGTTTGAACTCAAGCTCTTTTTGCTGAAGGCTAGCACTCTACCACTTAAGGCACAACACCACTTCTGGTTTTCTGGTGGTTAAGTGGAGATATGAGTCTCACAGGGACTTTGCTGTGTTGGCTGGCTTTGAAACACGATCCTCAGATCTCAGCCTCCTGAATGGCTAAGATTACAGGTTTGAGCCACCAACACCCACGAGGTACATGAAATTCTTTCATCATAAATATTTATGATCATTTTATGATATCTTTCAAGTAAGCTAGACTAAGTAAAAAAAAAACTTTCAAACCATTCTAAGACTCTAAGACCATTCTCAGACTGATGACTAATCATGCCCAATGTTGAATAATGACTTTTTTTTCAAAATTGTATTACATACGGTTGCACAGAATATAGTCTACCTATAGTATATATTCTAACTATAGGAGAATATAATAACCAGTATTTGTGGACTTGGAGTCATAATTATGAACATAGATATTATTTCTCAATTATGCTGTTAAAGATCATACTCATGTACAAGGCTACAAGTTTCTATACTAAACTTTTTCCCACTACTATGTTATTTCTTGAGCTCTTGTCTTTTTTTTTTTCTATACCACGTCTGAGTTTTTGCTCATCAGTTGTCTTTTGACCCTATCAATACCCTATTAAAGTAGCCATCTCTTTGTTTTATGCTTTAAGATACCAATTATGTTAGTTTCTATGCTGCAAACAGTCACAATCTTAGTGGCTAAAACCATGTTATTTATTATCTCAAAGTCTCTTTGCATGAGTCTGGGCGGGGCTTGCCTCTGTGCTCTGTGAAGCTGAAAACAAAAGTTTTTTTAATTTAATTTTATTTTATTTGTGAACATACTGTACAGAGGGGTTACAATTACTTGGGCAGGATGATGCGTACATTTCTTACCAAGCATTGCACCCTCCTCCTTTGGTTTACCCTTCATCTGAGTTCCCATCTGGTGGCTCATCTGAGTAAAGTTCTGCCTTTGAACTTATAAGCTATTGGTTCATTACTGTGTCTATAGGAATAATTTGTCTATTCAAACCCTCAATCTCACAAGTGTCTTCTAGAAAGATCAAGTCCTGTATAACATCATCACAGGGAAAACATGCCTTTTGCTATGTTCTATACATTAGAAGCAAGTCCTGGGTCCTGCTTAAACTGAAAAGGAAGGAATTATAAAATCAGGCTATAAAATGAAGGAGGAGATGATCCTGGAAGCCATCTATCAAATTAGCCTGGAGGCTAATTCATCAAATCATTAATATCAATGCAAAGTTAGATCAACTGATTCAAGACAAGAGACCAAAGAGCTTTCATAACATGAATGTTAATTATGTCTTGAATCTTGGCCCTGTTCTAGATAGTCTACATACTCAATTTATGAGTTTTACATACACAAATGAACTCTCAGGCCAGAGGACAATACTTTATAAGAGACATTTTTCCCTCTTTTCTTTCTTTTCTTCATGCATTGTGAATATATTGGTCAATTCATTGTTATTCCCATACTAAAACAATTTGTTATTATGTAAGTTGAGTGTGTATCTGACTAATAGTTGCTAAAGCATACTGCAGCCCAATGGTAGGGCAGGATGAGGTGCCATTCTATGTCTATCTTGGTCTCTTATTCCTGAAAAGCAAGCTTATCTTCATAAGTGTTGTGCTGCTCACCTATGGAACATGTTGATTCTAGTAATTATTTTGAAAAATCATTGTAGTAATCTACACAGGAAATGATTGAGAAAGAGCCTGGTGCTGGTGGCTTATGCCTGTAATCCTAGCTACTCAAAAGGCTGAGGATCATGGTTTAAAGTCATCATGGGCAGACAAATGCATAGAGTTTTATATCCAATTAACCAGCGAAAAGACAAAAGTAGAGGAATGGCTCAAGTGGTAGATCACTAGATTTGAACAAAAAAATGTCAGGCAAGAATGCAAAGCCTTGAGTTCAAACCCAAGTACTGACATACACACACACACACACACACACACACACACACACACACACACACACACACACACACACACACACGAAGGAAGAAGAGGAGGAAAAAAACAAAAAACTTGAGAAAACTTAATGTCTCCTTAATTGTATCTAGTTTGAAGCTTGTTTAAATCAGTTTTCCTTTGTAGGTATTAAAAGATCTCTGTTGTCTCCTTGGGTGCTATGAGCTCAAGGTCATAGACCAAATATTTAGTGTGCTATAGGCCAAAGTTGCTATTGGAATTTTATGTTCTTTGAGCAGTTCATTGGGGAGCTTGAAATGTGTACAGCAAGTGGATGAGCTTTGGAATCCGTTCAAGGAAAGTCAAATGCTTGTCACTTCTGTCAGCATTTGTTACATTTAGGACTTATTTGTTGGATGATGAAATAATCTCTCTCTCTTTTAGACAGATCTGGGAAATGAAACAACATGGAGAGTTTATTTTATAAGTAAATCCTATCTGAAAAACAATGTCTCACATTTTAAATTACAAATGAATCCTCTTTTCCCTAGTCACAATGCTTAATTAACTTGTGCTTTTACAGCTATGTAAAATTTAAATTCATGGGGAAAATTTAAAACAACAAATAAAATATAGCAGTAGAAGATTATTGAAATAATAGTAGAATAATACAATGATGCTATGCTACCAGTTCTGATTGGTTTATTCCTTTCTGTATAATTCACTGAATTTTATACCTAAATTAGTGCAGAAGAACAATTATTTCAGATATTCGATTGCTTTTCATTTGATCCATAAGACCTAAAGGTCACTATTAATTTCCAAGTAAGAGATGATCAGATCAGGCAAGAAAATGAAGATATTTAGTTATTATTCTTCAAATTCAAATGCCTCAGTTCAGGTAAAAGATAAGTTATTTGATGGTAGATGAGAACTAGTGCACCATTTTCCTGCATTCCTCCTTCTCCCAACTACTTCCACATGATGAGAATCTTCTACAGAAAATGAGGAGGCAAGGTGCAAACAGTTGAGTGCCGCTTGTGAGTGAAAATAGGGAGATAAAGTATGGAAGAGTTCAAGATGCTTGGATATACCTAGAAACTGTAAACCCTTCCTGTTCCCCCAGAAAGTTGTGTAGAAATGGTAGAGTGTACTGTACTTTAGTTTTTATGTTTATGGATCTCTGAAATGGATAAGCATTTCCCAGAGCCATATGATGGGCCTGATCCATAGCAGGTGTGTAATCACAAGGATCTAGATCCTTCCTAGCATCAGCAGAATGTCCAAATTGACTTTCTCTTCACCCCATGGTGCATTTTAAGTGATTCAAAACTGGGATGAGTTAGACCTTTAAGCAAGAGGTAGGTTAGATGAAGCCTCTTTCCCTTCTCTGCAGTGGTGTTTACATAATCTTCCCAGAGAAGGGGAGGAAACAGTCTAGAGTCCATGACACCAATTTGCACTAAATGTAATTGAAAGGAAGTAACGTAACTGCATACATTAGGACAAAGGAGGCAGGGGCAGAAGAGTGTGAAACAAAAATTCCATTTTATTAAAAAGAGGAAATAACTTGGAATGCCAATTATATAGAAGGCATTAAATAGGAAGAACTTAGTCCAGGCTGAGCTGGACAAAAATAAAACCAAAACACAACAAATGCCCCATCAAGATGTTATCTAAAAAATAAAACAAAGGCTGGGAGCATGGTAGATGACCTGCTTAACATTGATAAAGCTCTGAGTTCAAATTCCCCAGTACCACCAAAACAAAAACAAAACAAGGAAAAAGAAACTAAACCATTTGTTTTGCACATTTGTTTTGTGACTGTTGCATTTTTATCTACCAAATCTGTATTTAGGTAGGCAAAATTACAAATTCTGAAATCATTTGATTTTAACATACACATGTTCAATTTTTTGGAAAGAATATATATTCATCAAACTTTAAGGAATTAGGTAAAAAATATATTGACTTGACTTTTTATGAAAACCACCTGTTTTATATATATTTGTATGTATATATATGGAAATTATATGCCCTGTGTGTGACCTGGGGTTTTATTGTTATTAGATTCAGGCAACATTTGCTCTGATTGTCTTATTAAAGAATAGAGTAAGTGATATATGGTGTAGAATCTGGTATGTCATCAGTAAAACATCAAAAGAGGGACCTCAGTTGATGCTATTCTTCTACAATTGTGTAAATTTCTTCAAGTTGTATTTTGTGTTGTCTGATTATATGTAGAAAAGTCCCACATACAACACATTGTGAAAAAGAATATTCCATTATAGTCATAAGACTATAATAAACATCTGTACCAGAAATGGCCAGAAAACTGCAAACAAGTGCAATACATTGTAAAAAAAATGATTCTTGTCAAAAAACAAGCCATATCATATAAACTAGGACCACATGGGAGCATCTAGGAGGAGATAATGGAAGAAATTTGTGTAACGATATCACATTAGGATCGACAGACTAACAATTGAGTATCTAACTAAAAGCAAGCCTCGTAAGGAAGCTCACCATACCCAGCCATGTGTATATATGCTGGGAGTGTGTGTCCAGCTTGTTAATTGACACTATATCACTCATTAACCAAAGACAGCATTTTTAGTATGAAAATGAATGACATAATCCTGGGATAAAATATATCCAGTCTTTAAACAAACTTCTTCACACTAGAAAGGGTACTTTTGTTGTTGTTGGGTTATGAGATTTTATTTCTGTCACTGAAAAGTGAAAGCAACAATGAAGACAAATCTCTGAGCTAAGTGTGTCTAGTCACAGAGTGGCATACTGTAGTAAGTTAAAAAATACTTTTAACATTTTTTCTACATACCAGTTTTTTTAAGGGTTGTTTTAGCTTGGCAGCAAATCTAAGAGAAAGGTATAGAGATTTTTCTATTTAATCATCTGCTCCTGAGCATGCAAATATCCCATGGGATCACATCTGCCACTGGAGTGCTGAGTTAGCTGTAAGTGGTAAATCTCATTTCCACATCATCATCAACCAGAGCCTACAGGTTTTACTAGGTTCACTTCGGTGTTGTGCATTCTATGGCTCTGAGCGAATGTGCAATGACATTTATCCTCTATCTTCTCATTCAGGAACCATTCATTGTCCTAAAAATTCAGTGTTGTTTCTATTTGTCTTCCCCTAAGTTTCCTAAAAACTATGGGTATTTTGCTCTTTTTATTTTTATTTTTCATGTACTGGGGCTTGAACTCAGGGTCTCATGTTCTTGTTGGTCTTTTTCTCTCAAGGCTGGTACTGCTTGAACTCTACCACTTGAGACACATTTGCACTTCCAGCCTTTTGGTGGTTAATTGGAGGTTAAGAGTCTCACAGATAATCCTGCCACGCTGACTTCGAATTTCAATCCTCAGATCTTAGCCTGCTACATAGATAAGAGTACAGACATAAGCTAGCAGTACCCACTCAACAATGAATAACCAACTATGAATATTTTTAATGCCCTCATAGGTTTTCATATTTCCAATAGCATAATAAGAATCATAGAGTATACAGATTTTTCAGACTGGCTCCTTGTATTTACTAATATACATTTAAATATCCTTCATGTCTTTTTATGGTTTTCTAACTTATTTCTTTGTAATATTGCATGATATTCCATTGTCTGGACATATCACAGCCTAGAAATAGACCACCTTAAGACCTAGGTCAAGGACTCTTCACATCTTTAGGAGTTATGTAGTTGGCATGAGGAAGCAGGGCACCAGTCGTGGTACCATGAACCAAGCCTGGAAGTGCAACAGTTCATAAGGAAGAGACTATCTTGAGGACCAGGATGAAGGCTGGCCTCCTATAGCAGGTGGCACTGAGATTGGGTTGATGAAACAAGGTCAAGAAAGGAGAAAAAGAAGACATTTGCCCTATGAGGAAAGTATTGTACTAATAATCTCATGTGGGGGACAAAGTGGTCTCAGAAAACTGGAGCAAAATATATTTAAAAGGAGATAGTCTGGGTAAGTTTAGAGTACAGGAAGAAACAGATGATAACATTTTGATGTTAGACCATCAACTGATGTCTCTAAGAAAAATAGGGAGGAAGTGAATCTACTCTAAAAATCAAAGGGGTGACATCAATCAAGATGTATTATATGCATAAATTGATGTGTTAAATTGAAACCCCTTTATACAACTAGTTTAAGATAATAAAAAGTTTTAAATCCTCAAATCAGGCAGTACTGTACCTTAAAGTCTTAGAATAAAAATATTTTTAAGTTGAAGAAAAAATATTAATCAAATAGCAACCCTAGGTCCTTACAGATTCCATTAAATATCCAATTTGAAACATGGTATTTTAAGGAGGAAAGATCAACCAGAACATATTTATTTTAAAGGTAAAAAAAACATAGTTCAGAAACTCATATAACTTGCTTGGTATCTTACAGCCAGTTAGAAATGAAGCCATAATCCCCAAACAACCCTTTGGGTTTTAAAAAACAATCTAACAATAATACAGAAGTCCACATTTTGAGCTTTGGCAATTCAATTTAATTGTAGACACAGGTACTTTTCCTTATCAAAAGTTGCCTGGGCCAAGTACCAGTGGCTCAAACCTGTAATCCTAGTTACTGAGGAGGCTGAGATCAGAGAATCTTGGTTCAAAGCCAGCCCAGGCAGGAAAGTCCATGAGACTCTTATCTCCAATAAACCACCAGAAGACCGGAAGTGGTGCTGTGCTCCAGTGGTAGAACACTAGCCGTGAGCTAAAGAGCTGAGGGATAGCACCCAGGCCCACAGTTCAAGCCCCATGACCGACAAAAAAAAAAAAAAGTTGCCTGTGTTGATTCCATATCTTGGCTATGTTAAACAATGCTGCAATGAACATGGTTGTGCTGGTAGCCTTAGTGTGGCTTGTTTGTGGTCAATTGTATAAATGCCCAGGACTGGGGGAAGCTCTGTTTAGTCTTTTGAGGAATCTCCATCCTGCTTTCCAGAGTGGCCAAACAAGTTTCCATTCCCACCAACAGTGTAGTAGTGTTTTCTTTTGGCCACATCCACACCAGCATTTGTTATTGTTAGTTTTCTTGATAATGGCCAGTCTAATGGGGTGAAGTGGAATTTCCATGTTCTTCTGATTTGCATTTTTTTATGGCCAGAGATGTTGAATTTTCTTCTTGTCTACTGACTATTCTTATTTCTTCTGATAAGTCTTTAAGTTTTTAGCCCACTTATTAATTGGGTTGTTATTTCTTTGAGGGATTATTTTGGGGGGAGTAGTTCTTTTTGACAGAATGACATTGTACCAGTCATAAGAAAAAGGAAAGACTTGGAAAAAATTACATCAAGGAAAGTAAGCCAGACCCAATGAATCATAAGTTACATGCTTTCCCTCATTTACTGTAACTAGAATGCGCCTACAAATCTACAAGTAAACATACTGGATGGTAAAAGACAAAAAAAATACACTTGGACATGATAAATTATGTAGGACTCTAGACATTTACACAGTGAGACTACAGGAGGATATTCTTAGGAGAGGATCATAAAGGTTCAATAGCTATGTGCATTTTATATAAAATGTTTATCTAAAGGAACTCCAAGCAATGAAAACAAGGTTTTTCAAAATTTTGCTTTTGTTTGTTTTTGCCCTCTTTTGTTGCTGTTTTTGATTTCTGTACCTTTTGTCTTGTATTTAAAATTATCTGTTTGGTGAAGATAAGGGGGAGCACAGAAAAGGTGGGACAAAGGGTGAACAATGCAGCAGTAATGCCTACCAGGCACTAGGCTGAAAATGAACTAACTATACAGCTTGTTAGGGAGAGGGTGGGGAGGGAAAAACTGGGAGAAAATGAAGGAAGAGATGACACTGTTCAGAAAGAAATGTACTTATAACCTGACTTATGTAACTGTAACCCCGCTGTACATCACCTTTAAAATAGCAAAAGTTACCTGTGTAAGCTGAGCTCTGTTGGCTCACACTTGTAATCATAGCTACTTAGAAAGCTGAGATCCAGTTCATGGTTTGAAGCCAGCTGGGTCAGAAAAGTCCTCAGATTCCACTCCAAAATAATCAGGGAAGAGTCAGGCTAGGCAACTGGGTGAGCAAGCACAAGGCCTGAGTTCAAATTTTTAAGACTGGCACCACCACCAACAAAAAGTTACAAGTGTGTATTAAAGTAATAGAGATCTTGATTCTTTCTCTAGCATGCATTTTCTTCTTGATGAACATAAAATTGGGAAATTAAAAATCTGTTCTTTTCCAAAGCTTGCTCTTGAATCATGCTACTGTTTTTTTACATTGAATAAAAATAGGATATCATTATTATTAGAAAGTGGCTCCTAACAAGGACATCAGGAAACCAATTTTGAAATGAACTTTTAGAAACTACATCTATTGTATCTATTTTATAACATCCTTTAAGTAAATGATGTATTTTGAGGGTTCAGCTTCAATTGGCTAATCTGGTTACAATCGCAGTTTAAAGGTTTGGGATTCTGCCTATGAAATATCACCTGTGAAATAGCACCTGCTATGTCAGGACTGTTTACTAGGAGATGAAAATGTGAACTATGAGCAGATGTGCTGCAAAAAGAGGATATTTTGCCAGTATCCACAACCCAAAATATCTTGTCATATTTTCTTAAATGCAGGTGTCAGAAATCTAACCCTTCATCACAAGATCCCATCAGGCCACCTGACCACTCTTACTTATTGAGCATAAAGCCTGGCGCCAAGTGATCTTGTGTAACCATTACACGCATCATCAGCCACTCTTTTCCAGCTGCCTTCTACTGATGCTCAACACCTCTAGGCATGCTAGGGCAGAGATGGACTATTGAATCTGAGCACTAATGGCTCATACTTATACTATTCAGGAGGCTGGAATCTGATTATTGTGGTTCAAAGTCAGCCAGAGTAGACAAATCTGAGAGACTCTTATTTCCAATTAAGTAGCAAAAAAGCAAGAAGTGAAGATATGACTCAAGAACACCAGCCTTAGCCCCTGAGTTCAAGACCCACTACAGACAACAAAAAAATAAAATAGAAATAAATAAAATTAAATAATAAAGAGCCTATTGGAGATAGGCCTTTCCAAGTTTCAGCACTACCTTATTAACAAGTAACTGACTCTTTTGAAAGATATTTGTCTTTGCACTAAACTAGGTTTTTATACTAAGTATATTTCATGCACAGAAACAGTAAGTTATTCTTTGGTGCCTCCAAGTGATTTTCTCAGTTGCAATTGAAACTGTAGTCTCAGATCTAGTGTGTGCTTTTTAAGGACAAATCTAAAGTGAAACAGGAAATATTCAATTTCTTCTGTTTATAAATTTCACTACATACATTTGAGATTCATTCCAGTGTCCCAGCTTCCTTAAGGAAATCTACAATAATATAGATGCTCTCAAACAGTTGAAAATTAAAAAGAGTTGGAGCTCATGCTTAGCAGGAATTTATTTAATGCTAAAATTTCAGCAGTATTATTAAAGTTCTCTTTGGAAAGGGCCTTTCAAAGTGAGCCATGAAAATGTTCATGAAAAGAAGTCAGATAATTTATACACATTATTTATGTATTTCTAGTTGATGTTAATTTAAAATTTTGTTCTATATTTGAGAAGTTATTTGATCTTAAACATCTGTTTGCACTAGCACTGGCATTTTAATGCTTCACATTTTATTACCTCCAGTGTCTTTTTGATCATTAATCTTACTATCTATTTGTTGTTTGGAATACAGGAAAGATTGTAACAAATGGTAGACATCTCATAAACAACAGATAGGGACTATATAAGCTGTAAGGAAATTAGAAATGAAAAAGGAAAAGAAATCCTTTACCCTCCTTAAAGGATAATGGTTTTCAGCTAATTCCAAAGGTCAAGTGTAAAAAAATATAGTCCTTTCCCTTAAAGACTGAGATTCATCAACCTGACATTATTTACTAGAGGAGCAGTTCATGAACTGATAGGAGTGCCATGACCTTGTGTTCTTTTCTCATACTTTTGACTGTTCTTTAATTATATCTTAAGGTCAACATGTGGATTCTGTATGCATTCAATTCTAGGCACTGAGATTAACACATGATGCTTCCACATTTTCTACTTGTGTCACCACTAATAAAGGTAATGATTCTTTTCAAACATCATTCCAAGGCTTTGTTATAAAATATTTCAAACACAAAAGACAATAAAGTAAAGGTTTGTGTGAATACTAGCCCCTTTTTCATGTTATTCTTATTTAAAAATAAAATATTATAAATGTTGTTATAGTATTCTATATTTAGTGTCCCAATTCAGGTCCCTTTCCTCCCTTTCATGTCCAGAGAGTAATTAACATTTCTACAGTGGAGTATATAGTTTCCATTTCATTTTTTATAAATAAGCATTTTGTCAAAATAATATCTAACAAAATGTATGTAACATTAAAATAGATACAAGTAGCACTGTTGCAAAATCATGTCACTTCCTCTCAACATTACATTTTTAAAATTTACCTATATTAACACACATAGATCTTATTATTAATTGCTTCTCTAGTATTTTCTTAAATGGATAAATCACATTGTTATTGTAGAACTCAAAGGCTATTCATATATATATATATATATATATATATATTTCATGACTACTCATAACACATTAGGCAAGTCTTACAAATATGACAATCACATTTAAATCTCTTCAGAGGCTAGATACAGAGAATCACACTTGTAATCCTAACTACTCAAAAGGCAGCAATTGGAAGAATCATAGTTCCAGGCCAGCCCAGATAAAGTTAGCAAGATCCCATTTCAATCAATAAATAGGCACTGGTGTCCATATTTGTTATCCCAGCTACATGGAAGATTGTAGGTAGGAGAATAGAGGTATGAGGCTGGCCCTGGGGGAAAAAATGACATATCTTACCTGCAAAATAACTGAAGAAGATGCTGAGTGCCAGTGGCTCACATTTGTAATCCTAATTACTCCAGGCTAAGATCTGATGATTGCAGTTTGAAGCCAGCCCAGGCAGGAAAATCTATGAGACTCTTATCTCCAATAAAACTTCAAAAAAACCCTGGAAGTTGAGCTGTGGTTCAAATGGTGAAGTGCTAGCCTTGAGCAAAAAGAAATTTAGGGACAACACCCAGGCCCTAAGTTCATGCCCCAGGGCTAGCAAAATAAATAACTGAAAAGGAAGAGAATGAGAAAGCAGGGAGAGAGGGAGAGAGCAGAAGAAACCTCTAGGTAACATACCTCAGATATGAATAAAATATTGTTTCTTCAGTGTAGTATCATATTACATGGGCAAGGTAATGAGTACATTTCTTTTTTTGGGTCCGGTAGTGGGGCCTGAACTCTGGGCCTGGGCGCTGTCCCTCAGCTCTTCAGCTCAAGGCTAGCGCTCTACCACTTGAGCCACAGCACCACTTCCGGCTTTTTTCTTTTTGCTTATGTGGTGCTGAGGAATCGAACCCAGGGCCTCATGCATGCAAGGCAAGCGCTCTACCACTGAGCCACCTTCCCAGCCCCATGAGTACATTTCTTATCAAGTATTGTTGCCTCCTCCTTTGTTTCCCCTTTGCATCCCTTCCCATTCCCACCCCCCAAAGTTGTAAAGTTCATTTTTCAACATGACTTGTACATCTCATCGTTGCAATGGGTCCTCCTATATCCCTATTTAAATGATTTGTTTTTTCCCTTCCCCTCCACAAATTATACCAACATCAAATACAGTGAAAATCTAGTCCTAGTTCTCTAAATTGACCCAAAGGAGGAATTTGGTCGTCAACTCGAGTTAGACCTATGAGTATGGGATCAAAATCAAACCTTGTATTGGAATGTACTTCCACTCTTACAACATCTGGCTCCTTCATTTTTCCATGGGATAAAATCAATTAAGAAAAATATGGGGATCAGTGTAATTCATTAACAATAATTAAATTACTAAAGTAACTAATAAAAGTTTTATGACATTATAAACAATTTTGAAAATGTGTACATTTGCCTACAATGTTAGTTTTCCTTCTCATTATTCTACAAACACATATGGAGTCAGCTTGATCAACTTTTAGAGGAAAGATAATGGAATCAGGAGAGATATAAATGGATTTGAGGAAGATGCTGAAAGTGCAGCAAGGTGAGTTTTACTCCAGTAACTCAAATGCTCCTGACATTGCAGCCTTCCTTGTCTCAAGGCACACCAAGTGTTCTAACATAGAGCTATGTTAGAAGTATAATTAAAGGACTTACATTATCTGCAAGTATTAATTCAAAATTCTATCCCTTCTCCCTTGGCTGGGGTGAAGAGGAGCACAAAATAGGTGGAAATAGTTCTACGCAATTTTACTTCAATATGTATGTGTTGATCAAGCCTTCTTTTTTCAGTCCACTGAAATACTCCTCATTCCATTAAGTTCTCTTCCCCATTTCCATCAAAGAGAGAAATAATTATCGTAAAACAGAGCCATTTTAACAGATTTTTTTTGTTTCAGCTGAATTTCAGTGAATAAATGACTTGCCCTAATACTAAATGAAGAGCAGCATTTCTAAAGATCTCTTCCTAATTCACTTCCACAGGAAACACCTCTATTTTACAAGTCATTCCAAAAATATTCTACACTTGATTTGTGTAAATATTTAAATAACATTTCTTCCAATATGAGAGGGACACTTTATTTGTGTAAATATTTAAGTAACAATTTTTCCAATATGAAATATTAGTTGAGAGGGAATCAGTAGTTCACACCTGTAATCCTAGCTAAAGAGGAGGGGAAGATCTAAGAATCTCAGTTCAAAGCCAGCCCAGGCAGTACAGTCCCTGAGATTCTTATCTCTAATTAGCTACTAAAAGGCCAGACATGACACTGTGGCTCAAAGTGGTAGGACAGTGCTCAGATCTGTCTCTTTGACCAAGCTGCCTGGATATATTAAGTGAAGTAAGCCAGGCCCAAAGAAACATAGGTCCCATGCTTTCCCTTATTTGCAATAAATAGTATATGTCTGAGACAAGCAGAAAAGGTCAGATAAGATGATGTTAAGGGAAATGAATCCCAAAATAAGGACACAAGTGGTTTTTTCTTTCTTGCTATTGTTTCTAACGTATTTATAAGGTACCACGTGATTTTTTTTTGTTGCTTTGTATGTCCCTCCCCCATGGTATAACCCCTGTTTTCACTGTATTTGAAATTGGTATAATTTGGGGAGCAGAAGGGATAAAACAAATTGTTTAAGTAGGGATACAGGCTGACCCATTGCAACAAAGGGATGTACAAGATGCTATGTTGAAAAACGAATTTTACAATTTAGGCGGGGGTGGGGAATGGGGAGAGTGTAGTTGTGGAGATGGGAGGAAAGGTATGGTAGGGGAAAAAACAAAAGAAGAGGCAACAATGCTTGATAACAAATGTACTCATTACCTTGCTCATGTAATTGTAACCCCTCTGTACAGTATTTTCACAAAAAAAAACTTATTAAAAAAAAGTGGTAGGACCATAGCCTTGAGCACAAAAGCTTAGGCCAATGCCCAGGTCCCAAGTTTACGCCCTAGGACCAGCACACACACACACACACACACACACACACACACACACACACACACACACACACACACACACACACACACACGAGTTTATGCCCTAGGACCAGCGCGCGCGCGCGCACACACACACACACACACACACACACACACACACACACACACACACACACACACACACACACACACACACACACACACACACACACCAAAAATGAGAAAAGTAAATTAAATAACCACTTTGTGAACCCTCAAGCTACAGGCAAATGAGGTCTGCACTAATTTCATCCTGAAGAAAATCCCATTCTGTAATGATTTTTATGTTAATTATTATCCTACAATCCAACCTATATAATGTGTCTCTCCACTACTCCAGTAATGAAGAAGAGCCTTTAACAAACAGCCTATTTCTTCTGTGAAACAATGCAAATCACAGACAACCAGTCTCAGGCAGTGATTACAAGTGCAGTTGGCCTGCTGTGCTTTCTAGACAAATGGCTGCTTAGATTGCTTCTCAGTATGGAGAGTGGAATTCACCCTCTGAGAGGAAGCTAACCGGAAAGATTTTCTAATGAAATATAAAAGTCAATTCATGCCAAAGGGCCCTGATTGAGAAGTTAAGGTGCTGTCATGTGAAGCTCAAAAATAATAATTTACTTTTAGTCAAAATAAACTAAGCTTTCAGATAAAAGAGATCCACAAGTTAGTTGAGTTGTTCTCATTTTCAAAAATTATTTGAACTTTTGATTAGAAAATTGTTCATAAAAATATTTTTCACAAAGAAAAGGTATGAAAAAAGAGAAACAAAAGGGCATGAGAAAAAATAATAAAATGAAAAGTAAAAATTATTAGTTTCAAAAATCTTATCAATAGTTTATCCAGAAATGTGACAAAGTATTTCCGACAGTTAATGTTACTGCTATCCAAATATTCCCTAGCTTGATGATAAGTTAGTACTTGTACAACTATGAATTTCTGTTCAGTATACATTTCTGAATTCACATTATTTATGAAACACCAATGCATCAGCTTGAAAGCACATCCTGACACATAATCCCCAACCTTCTTTTATCACCTCATTAAAACTTGAAATCACTCATATCAAGAATGCTTCCCATTTAGAAGTCTCACATTCATAAAATCCTTTTCTTGCATATTCTGTGTATTTTCTGTATGAACTTCTAACACACCCAACGAAGTATATAGCACTGGAAGTGCTGGACAAGGTACTAGTGAGCTAATAATTAGCATATGAATCCTGGGAGAAACAGAGTTATTGATCTGGTATAAGGGAGGTGAAATACAGATATGTTTGGAATGCTAGAAAATATTTACTTATGAGCAAATAGAGTTACACAGAAGGATTCTCATAGATGTTTCCATTCTGCTGAGCAGCCTCCTCCCTTGGGGACCGAAACTCAGAACAAAAAAAGGAAGATGAAAGGAATGTTCACTTTTCTGGTTATGTTGTGCAAGTGCAACTGAGGCCTGAAATTCTGCTCCTAGAAAAAGCACAGAAGTCATAGTGATTCATCTTTTAATGTCTACCAAGAATGAAGAAGTGACATTTTATATCTTGTGAGCCAAATGAAGCCATCGGATGGACACAGTCTCTCCCACAGAAATGGTAAGAGTTTCTTATATTTACAAGAAAATTATAACCTGAATTCGTTTCTGATATTTAGGGAACTTTGATTCTTTATTTTTCTTTCCATAGTTTTTGAACAACCTAACGCTTTAGCTATTGGTGCTGGTGGGTAATTTCTTTCCAGGTTAAAATGTTCCCACTTAATCACATATGACTTCAGCGTGACTAAGGATATTCTACACGTGCAGTTTTCTTATGATAGAAGTCAGTGTAATATCATTTATTAATACTGTTTGTGGTAACTTTCAATGCCTGCTGAGTGACATAATTGTTTTAGTGGAACTAATATGACTGATTGCATTATGTTCATAATTAATTCATATTATTCAATTTGCTTTATGGTATGAGTGATGTAATAGTGAGGCTTGCTTTTTTATTTCATGTCATAGTCACACAGCAGCACTTGCCAAGACTTTGAATAAATCAAATCGAGCATGAGCTCACATATTTCAGGCTTTGTATGACCTCAAATGGAAGAAAATTCAAATGGGATTGCAAGATATTTGTTCACAAAAAGGAGGGATAATATTTAGGTGGCAATGTGCACGTACCATTAGGTCACAATGAAGACTTGGAGAAAGTGGGAAAAGACTGCAAGGTAGTTCCTACATTTTCAGAGCTCATTGAGAAAAACAAATATGAATCATAAGGCAATTTATTATAGGACCCTTGGGAATTTTCACCATTGTTCATTTACATGCCATGACACAAGCATTGAGAAAGGGATAAAGGCCCATCATGAAGATATAAACAAGTAAGACAGTTAACGAGGACTTGTGTGTTGCTAAGAGAAGGAATTCACTCAATGTCTTGAAAGAAGGCAATGACATAAATATATAATTTAAAAGATACATCTTGGGAGAGGACAATAAGAAAGAAGGATAAAAGAGGTAGAAATGAAGTCATATATATGAGTTTGCTTTGGAGGTGTTCTGGGTGTGGGTTTCCTGTGATCCTATTTTATGGTTGGACAAGGAACTAGTTTGTGACCACATATCTTCTAATTTCAGCATGATTTCTTCTGAGTATGGAGATACTATCATACAGAGCCCCATTGAGATTACTCTGAAGCCACTGATCCAATTCTCATAACAGAGTAGCAAGTACAGTGGGTAAGAAGAGCCAGAAAGTAGCTTGACATTGCCTGTCCACTATACCACTTGGTTGCATTTGAGAGTTCACTTGCTATACTTTTGTTCTCCAATTTTATTTTCAAAACCATCAGCAGATTAACAAACTTTCATAAAGTAACTATGACTAACACTTTGAAGTAAAAATAACCACAATGAAAATGGAAGATGGTAAAATTTCCATTGACCCATAAAACAATCTTGGCTTTATATATAAATCTTCCTTCTACTTCATTCATTTAAATCATTATTGTCTCATGTTCAGATTTACTGACAAAACATCAGTTATTTAAAAGTCAGTCCTCCTCACACTGCCCCCCAAAAACTTTAACACTTGAGCACCACACCACGTTTAAGACTTGAGGACCCAGGCAGAGTCAGAAATTTTCCCTCATACAATCCTGTCATCCATAGATATGAGAATAGATATCCCCAATTTCCTTCAGATTTCCCAAGAACCACAACAAGTCACAATCAATGACTGGACCTCTGTATATTAATGAATAAATAGAAAAGACACTGTACCGAGTCTTCAGTTTTGTGACTATTCAAGAGGTCAGACATGATATCTTCATGAAGGCTCTCTCTTCGAATCAGTGTAAATTCTCGCAGGAAAACAGCCCCTTGGCTTTGGTCTCCGCATACCTAGAGAGATAAGGTAGCAGAATTAAGCCTTCAGACAGTCTAGAGAGAGAGGACATGGAGGGATTAGTCTCAGAGTTGTAAAAACTTCTTGGATTCATTTCAAGTCTGATTAGGGAAATCAAAAACAAGGCACACAAATACATATTAATGTGAGAGCCACTATAATGTTCTGGCATGTGGTTCCTCTGGTGGATGCCAGGAAAATCCTCTGCTAAGGTCCTGCCTCTTAACTAGCTGGTGTCCATAAGGATGTTGAAATCCAATGAGTATAGGTTATCTTTGTGGCCAGGACCAGTGGGATTAGGCTCCTAGATCTATTTCACTAGGCTATTCATATGTATGCACCACATAGTGGGATTTGGACCCTCAGGGATCCATCCTTAGTCCAACAGTTTTGAACATTGAGTTGGGGCCTGTTGTCCTGTGAAGCATCTGGCAAATATGGAGGAGCTGGCCTGAGCCCAGAACTGACTTCCTGCATTTTTCAAATGCTGGTGGAAAGGGGAACTGGAGAACTAGTATCTAGAGCTTATCACATACCAGGTTCTTTACCCATGCTATCTTACAACAGTCCCACGAGGTGTCTGTTATCAGTCACACTTTTCAAATTAGGAACTAGAGGCACAAAGAGTTTCAGGAATTTGCCAAGTTAGTAAGTGTTGAAATCAGCATTCAAATACAGTTCTGACTCTAAATCCCTTAGCTTTCCATTCTATATCACTTTGCTACTGAGTTGCTGAAGAATCCTCAGTGAGGGACAAACTGTTAGATAACGCCTATAAATCCAAGGAATGGTCCATTAACACAGGCCTGCCCATGCTCCCCTTAGCTCACCAATTCTAAACAAGAATGATTACTGCAATATTGTTGGATTGCTCAGAATGGATCACACACAAACACACACACACACACATTCCCTGCACATAGTAATCACTCAGGAAATTCAGCCATTAAGAGTATATTTTATTTGAAATAAAACTAAAAATCTGTTCAAACATCTGTGAAATTTTGTAACCATATTTATAATAGTTGCAGTGAACAAATGGGTATCTATCACAGTGTCTTCATTGATTAACTGCTATAAATTTTGAATTTTTATACCTTTTTACAGTATTCAGAATGATTATAATGAATTTTGGAGTGTTCATATTAACTGATGCCTTCTTGATGTCTGCAATAGTTTATGATAAATTGAAATTATCTTAAATCTAAGTCTTTTGGAAAGGAGTATAGAATAGGCTGTCTAGAATAGACAGTTTTCATTGTGGTGTCTGAGAAATGTTGCTTCACATAACAAAAATGCTTTGTAGATGTGGTAATTAACATTTCTAATTAGCTGATTTCAATATAGAATTGGTATCTTGGATTTTCTATGTGGGCCCCATAAAATCACAGGAGATCTGGAAAAGCCAAGTGTGATAGAGTGCAATAGGTCTGAATGCTAATGAGTGCCAAAAATAAATAAATAACTAGTGAAACAAACAAGCAAAAAATTGATTACCTCTAGTAGGTAGGGACAGCATGGGAATTATTTCCAAAGTAATTTCCTCGTTGAACAAAGGAAGTATGAGGATTTTATTTGAGGAATCTATACATCTTCTTATAGAAAAGCACATTCCTGAACATGCTCTGTTTAAGTTTAAGGTGAAAGAAAGAAAGACAGCAATTATGTTTTATTTCTGGGAATGCTCAGTTCAAAGGCATGGGATCCATGTTCAAAAGGTTAAAGTGGCTGGGAAGGGATGTGAAGGGTAAACAAAGGAGGAGGCTGCAATGCTTGGTAAGAAATGTACGCATTATCCTGCCCATGTAATTGTAACCCCTCTGTACAATATGTTCACAAATAAAATTAAATTAAATTTAAAAAAAAGGTTAAAGTGGTAGACAGGAATGTTTCTTTATGTGCTCAGGATTTTTCCCCCAGAATATTTTAGTTGAAACAAAAGGAAAGGGCACTTTGAAGGCATGTTAGTAAAGAAGTTTACCCTATAGGTACTTATCTCTGTTAGTGGCTAACAAGAACTTTCTCTGCTGAGGGACAAAAGTCAGAGATAGAAGAATAAGTTAGACTCAGTGTGGCTGGGACTTGACTTCCCATTGCTGGCTGATAAAGGGGAACACAGAGAAAGCATGAGAAAGAAAGAAATTCTGCTAATCTATGAATATGGAATTGGACTCCAAGATATGTTTTGGCCAGTATCTTGATTTTAGCCAACTGAGACCCTGAGAATCTAGCTGTGGCTTTCCAGATTTCTATAGGATTTGTGCAATAAAAATTTGTGTTTTATAGTGCCAAATATATGGTAACTAACTATGGCACCAATTGAAGACTAATAGAACCATTAAGAGGCAGGTACAACAAATGAGTATTTTGTTATTTCTCCTATATTAACTTGTAAAAAGTAACTGATAAGTAAATTTGTAAAGGCAGAATTTGCAAAGTCTATGATTGAAAATGTGTTTTTCTAGATAACCTAATTTATTCTTTCCATGTTTAAAATGCATTTTTCTCTTTGGTCTTTGCTCCACAGCTATAATGCTTCCTTGAGTATATCGCTAACTATACTTTGAAACGTGTCTCTATCATCTAACTCTCCTTTCTGAACTTCTCCAGATTTATCCCTTCCTGATTCAATTCTTGCTGGGTACAGACTAAGTATTTGGGCTGACTCACAGCTCTTCAAACTCAATTACTTTCTGGAAAAAAAAAGGAACTCATATTTAGGTGACCTACACTGATGTATTTTGACTTTGTTGTTTGTTTGTTGTAAAAGGATTAAGATATGTTGTGAGCTCCTGAATCTTACTCAGTATCATCCAAAAGTAACAAACATGGAGACTGGATAATTGTGAATGTTAAAAATGTCAGATATAGAAACTTAATACTCAGTAATGCTTATGAGTCAATGACATTAATTAGTACTCCATCTCAGTAATTTTTAGTTTATTGCTGGTTGATTGGAGTTAAAGAGTCTCATAGCCTTTCTTGCCTGGCTTGGCTTCAAACCAGGATCCTTAGATCATAACCTTTTTGAGTAGCCAGGATTGCATATAGGAACCATCAGAAACCAGCTTCTTCCATTAATTCTTGTTTATTTTATTTTGGTACCAGCCTTGGGGCTTGAACTCTGGACCTGAGCTTTTTTGTTCAAGGCTATCATTCATTACTTGAGCCACAGCTCCACTTCCGGGTTTTTCTGGTAGATCAGTGAAGATAAGAGCCTCACAGACTCTTGGCTTTGAACCTTGATCCTTAGATTTCAGCCTCCTGAGTAATTAGGATTACAGGTGTGAACCCAGGGGACCAGCATATATTATGTATGTATGTATGTGTGTGTGTGTATATATATGCTCAATTCCTAACAACTACCAAGAACTACATTGTAGGACCATACTAAGGAACATATTTCCTCCTTTAGTGGCACAGTCATTTTATTGCAGACACGGTTGAGGCTGTGTCACTGTTGTGACTGCTATCTGCTCACCAAGTCTACCATCTTCTCATCATCTTAGGTTCACACTGAATAACATTTCCAAGCTCCTTTGTAGCTAATGTGGCTGAGGCTGAGCTTCATCTCATGGAAGTAATGTGTGTTACTATGAGTCATGGCCCATAAAAATCTCTCATTTCTTTGTCTGTGTTCTCTGTACCTCAGTTCTGTTTAAGGCAGACTCAGAGAAATTTTAGAGTCAATTATAAGAGGTAGCAGAGACTCTATCATCCTTGTTCCCTAAATGACTCCCTGACCTGTTAACTTTCCTGACAAAGAGAACAAAAAATTAATCTGTGACATTTGAGCCATTGTCTATTTTAGAGATTATTTGTTACCATGATTAACCCCATTGTTACCATAAGAAATGGTAGATGAGCACAAAGCCTGCCAGAGTACAGAGGAAAAGGGATTCTTTCACGGAAGGATTATTAAGCCTTTAAAGTAAAACTGCTGGCATAATGGCAATACAGCAGCCAGACAAAGAAGAGAAATCATCTATCGCAGGAAGAGAGAACATCCTAGGCAAAGGCATGCTTTCACGGATTTTTAAATATTCTAGTATGGGACAAATATGGGGCACATTAAGGCAAGTGGTAGGAACTACATTAGTACAGTAGACAGGCTCCTGGTATGAATCATGGTGTCTGAAAGATTTAAGCTGACAAAAAACTTGCTAGGACTTATGTGCTTGAAGAGGATTGTGGTAGCTGTCAGGCAATGAGCCTAGAAATGAAGTTTTTAGATCAGTGCAATTAATCAGTTGAGCACATAAGACCTGATGGCTGGTGAAGGAAGGAACAGATTTTATATATATATGTAAGACAATGGCTAACTGAATGCAGAAGACTTAGGTCACTAGTTTCTGCCTGGATTTAACCAAAACATAGTAGATAGTAGCGTGCACAACCAAACAGAAAATATAGAAAGAGCAAGACTATGGATTAGATGATGATGTTGGCTTCTGAGAAATAGAAACTGGAGTGCTTGAGAGGAAATAGTTGAGAGTGGTATACAAAGAAGATTCTGGACTGGAGATGCTCTGTAAGACTTGGCATTATATACGGAGTAGATAATACTTGATAACAAAGAACTTGGCAAGGCAAAGCCTAGAGAGTTAGAAGACACAAGAACTGAGATTAAAAACCCTGAGCCACATTGATATGTAATATGGAACCAGTTCGTTTATAAGAAAATAAAGTATTAACCAAGAAAACCTAGCTCAAGTTGACTTGGATTTGGGCTTTCTTGTTTTTGTGAAAACACTTTAATGTCAGCTCAACTTATACTATATTACAGACACAGTTCCTTGAGATTGGAGATCATGGATTACTGGGCTATCTATTCCCAATTCCTGAATTTAGTCTAATGTTGAGTGAACCTTGAACCTAAACTCTGATTTAAAACATTCAATTTCCCATTATCAGACTATTTTATTTTGTTTGGAAAATGTGGATACATTAGATTTGATATATCAAAAACCACTTTGTCTTGAGCTAGTTAGGAAAAATTGATTAAATTTTTCACTTACTGGGATTGATAATTTAGAGACATTAGTATTGCAAGTGGGATAACAGAAATTTAAGAAATGGTGGAAATGTGTCTTTGACCAATAGCTAAATTAGGATTAGGGATTAGACATTGAATCTCTTAAATCTACTGGATTCAAGCTCTATGTTTCTGCCTTCCTTCCTTCCTTCCTTCCTTCCTTCCTTCCTTCCTTCCTTCCTTCCTTCCTTCTTTCCTTCCTTCCTTCTTTCCTTCCTTCCTTCCTCTCTCCCTCCCTCTCTCCCTTTTTCTTTCTTTCTTTCTTTCTTTCTTTCTTTCTTTCTTTCTTTCTTTCTTTCTTTCTTTCTTTCTTTCTTTCTTTCTTTCTTTCTTTCTCTTTCTCTCTTTCTTTCCTTTCCTTTCCTTTTTTCTAGTCTTGGAGATTGAACTCATTCTGAGCACTGTCTCAACTTTTTTGCTCAAGGCTGATGCTATATCACTTCAGTCACATCTGTACTCCAAGCTATTTAGTGGTTAATTGGATATAAGGGTTTCACAGACTTTTCTGCCTTGGCTGGTTTTGAATTGTGATCCTCAGATCTCAGTCTCTTGAGTAGTTAGGATTACAGGACCAAGCCACTGATGCCAGGCCTTCAAAGAATATTTTCATCTACAGGGAAGTTTAGAAACACCTATGTGTTTTGATAAGATTTCTAGACTCATAAGGATTGTTAACAAGGGGAAAAAGACTGTCATAGGCTAGAATTTGTATCCTGGGACAAAGAATGCTATTTTACTAATTGTATATTAATATTTTACTAATATTTTAGAAATTAAAATACTACTGCAGTATTTTAATTTTTCAACTTATATTTTATTATCTTTAAATAGTTGTACAAGGGGGTTTCCATTTAACATGTTAGTTTATGAATTCAATGAGTGCATCTTGGTCAGTATTACCCCTTTCATTGTTCTCCCCCATCTCTCCCAACCCCATCTATTCCCTCAAAAATTTTTTCTAGATTCACAGGATATGTATTGAATACCATGACTACATTCTCCCCCTACTTCCTCTCTTCATTTGTCGAATTCTTTCTCCTTGAACCCCACCCCACCTCAAGTATCTGCTCTTCCTGGTATTTGTTTTTATTAAGACTATGTGTTAGCCTTTCTAAGGTATTACACCATTTAAATTCTCCCTGGTTACATTATACTTTGGTTAACATGTGTATGTGCACATATATGTGACCCCATACATGTTTACTTATGTAATTATAAAGTAGATCTAACACCTAGTATAGTCTTAATTTTTGCTTCAGACAATGACCCCTCTCTTTCTGACTGTTGGCACACCAATGCATTCCCAAAAGAACCTAGGAATGCAGATATACCAGTTCCTAGAGTAGAATCCCATTAGATCCAGGCAGGCATGGAAGCAATTTCTTGTTGTGATGTATATTCTCTTTAATGGGCCTTAGCAATCAATTATATAAAGATGTTTGGAAAGGATACAGGTAAAAATAGGAAAGTGGGGAGTCCCTCAAAAATCTATTCTCCACTCCATAAAAGTGAAGAGGAAGAAAGATAACTTAAAACTAAAACAAAACAGAAGTCATTAAACAATAAAAAAAAAATCTTTTGCATCTAGCTTTGGAAAACAGGCAGACACTCAAACTCTTCTACTGTGTGTGTGTGTGTGTGTGTGTGTGTGTGTGTGTATACATATATGCATACACACACACACACACACACACATATGTTTCCTTCATATTTTCCTACCATTCCCTGATATAAACTCTTTTACTGACTAACCTACTGGTCAAGACTGTGAGTCATCTGCTCACAATTAACATATTTGTTAGAGGACAACATAAAAATTCCCCCTTTCAGATTTTTGTCCTTGTAACAAGCTTCCTCTAGGCTCAAATTTGTGAAGAGAAAATTCAGAGCAACTGGTTCACATTTTGGAATCTACTATCATTAAAGAAGAGCCACAATTTCTATCAATTGTAATGTTTATGATGGGAGCTGATTATAGCTGGAACTTTCATGCAGCTATAATTTTCTTATAATTCTGGGGGAGGCTGCCATTTCTTCTAAGGCTAGGAGGGAGTTGTAGAAATAATTGAAGCTTAAACATACAAACATGCCCTCAAATTATTAGTTTATTGTTCTTCTTTCTTCGTGTAGTTTTCTGTGAAAACTGAAATGTAGCCAAGCTTATATCCCATGGGTAGGATTTAGGTTTCAACATTACTTACAACGTATAACACTGAAAACCACACTGTTAAGTTTTTTCCTACCAAAGGATTTTAGAAAGTAAGTTTTATGATCATATTTTGGTTCTAGTTTACTAAGACTTAAGATAGTGAAGCTATAAATTCTCAGAGGATTAGAGTAATAATTTAAACAACTTAACTGGCCACTGTGTTATCTGAATGTGCTCCTATATTTAAATACCAATAGGTACTGAATGATTGATGCCATGGTTATGAGCTCTTGGCCCAAGAAGGACACTCAAAATTTTATTGGATAAATAACTCAATAGAAAATTTTCTTAGAGCCAAAACAACCTCCTATTCTATCTCAGAAAATGGCTGCTAAGTCATAGAAAGAAATAATGAGAACTTACATGGACCCAAGAACCCAGGACAGTTCTGCCATGCCATCTCATTATTCCAAATAAAATCACTCCTGGCTGGAATATTCTAGGGTAGTGAGGTGAGGAAATAAATGAAGGATTCAGTTACAAAGGATGGGAAAAAAATATAAGCATCTAATTCTACCAAAGAAATTCCCTCATTACAATGGAGGAGAAAGTACTTCTGAGGTTTGCAAGTACCAAATAAACAATACTCACTAATGCCTGCAAACTCATAGTCATGTGTCAGAAGAGGCTCAACTGGCCCATCGTGAGTAAGCAACTTTGTTCTGAAAATTGTCAAACTCACCCAAACCTCTTCCCAGTTTTGCAATGAGTCACGAATAACCTGATTTCAATACTGAAAGCACCTACTTAAAAAGCCATTTGCACATCTTTAAAAATATTATTGACTGTGGTGGATAAATTAGGATTTTTAGACAGAGACTGCATTTCTAATCTTCCAGTCCATGCCTAAGGTAGGACAGGGGCAGCGTGATGCACAGAATAGCTTCAGGTGTCCCTGCCTAATGGACGCCAACTATGCAAGCTGATCAGCAGTGGTATACTCCCAAAAGGACTGGTTAAATATGGTCCTCAAGATCACTGGGGGTAGTTAATAAAAAGCTTTCTTATAACTGTATTTAAGCCACTGACATTTATATACCTGGTGTTTGGAGCTTAAAAACATTTCAGTATTCTGTTTGTTCTTCTACCAACTTTAATTACCATTTCTAAGGATTGTAAAGATAATTGCTAAAAGGTTAGAGCTAAAAGAAGTGAGATGGAACATGTTGGTCCAAAATGTTCAGCTGGGCCTCATAATTCTTGGTACAGATGTTCCTGCTTAGTTCAGGTCTGCTTTAAAGGAACAGCTATAATATGGTTGAGGCAAGGTGACCAGATGTAGCTGGATTTAAAGATCTGTCCCAGAATGTCAATGAAAAAGAAACTCCATTACTCTAGCAAAATAACCTTTATTGGGGAAGAAAGTTATCCTTAAAGAAATATCTACTTCATCTTTACCATAGATTGATATTTACCTTGTCAAGGCAAGTCTTCTTAAAACCAAGACAATAAAATAAAAAGCACGTAACACTCCTCAATTTTGTAGAGTACCCTTAGAACAATATATAATGGAAAACTAATAAGAACTCAGTCAGTACATATAAATTGCATATAATATGGGCTGATTTAAAGAGATGTAATGGTATTTCTGTTACTTGAATAATCATAACGGGCCTTGAAATGAAAGTCCTTGAAAGATCTTTAGAGACACCTTCTCAATACTCATCTTTTCAGCTGAGAGGGACTATCAGTTTCCTTTGTATGCACTGGATAGAGAAAACATGTAGGTTTTGCAATAGCTTTCTCTCTCTCTCTCACACACACATATATATGTATATGTATATATGTATTATATATGTATGTATATATATACATATATATGATAGCAAGTTTTCTAAAACAAGTAGCCAGTTACTTCTCTTTTTGCCTTATTCACCAAACAGTTAGAAATGTATAACCTAATCCTACCAGGAGGGGAATACAATGCAGGTTCCACAGAATTCTAAAGACATTTTGCATTAAAAACATTTCTGATATCTGATAGCATCTATGCTTCAGACCTACATTTTGATAATAAAAAGAACTATGGCACAGAAAAAGTACAATCCTCTGCGCTCCATTGTTAGATGTATAGGCACATTTTGGTCACAGCTACTAAGGTCAAAGGGAAACATTGTCTTTCAAGGCTGATGGATACAGTGAGTATCTGAGGTACACCTTGCATTTCAATACTTCTCTCTGCTCTCTCCATGGTCTTCCAGATATGTACTGTGTGTGTGTGTGTGTGTGTGTGTGAGAGAGAGAGAGAGAGAGAGAGAAATGTGTGTATATTTTATCCTACATGTAAAATAAAAGACTCCTACAATGCTGAGAATTAAGCAAAATAGTTGAGTATGTGAAGAAGGCTAAAATGAAGGAAGGGTGGAAGAAGAACATAGGAATATGTGTATGTATCTACACACAGTGGTGCAAGTCAAAGTTTTTGGATTGTATACTTGGTAAATGTTTAAGTAGCTCAACGTTATTATTGAGACTTTTCTAAAATGGTTTGCTTAGCTAAGAGGAGTTGGGATGGATGTGGCATTGTGGCTCAAGTAGTAGAGTGCTAGCTTTAAGCACAAAGAGGCACAGGGACAGTGTCTGAGCTCAAGTCCCAGGACCACCAACAATAACAACAACAACAACAACAACAACAACAACGAAGATAAATTGGGAGTCTAAGTAACATTCATTCTGAAGGGATGTCTTTGTTCATCCAGCTGTTCTGCTGAACACCGTTTAATAGTTGGGTGGCTGATGCTGTACTGCCAGGTACCTCCTTGCTTGCATTAAGGACATGTTTTCCACATATTGCTTCAGGGCTAAGCATAGCAGAGATACCAATGTAGATCCGTTTCTGAGAGATTAGAGCTCTTTGAGGGTGGCTTTTGCTCACAGACTCTCCACCATCTCACACAAACTTTCTAAGCAATGCACTACAGTCTGATGCTCTTCCTCTTCAATTCTCCTACCATCTCTCACAGAAGACACTATGCGTTACAGTCTGAAGGCTCTTCAAGACTCTTGTCACATTTTTTCTGCCAAATATATCTTTTCTATCCTTAATCCTGTCTTTCTCTCTG
Organism: Dipodomys merriami; assembly: GCF_024711535.1. Classification (NCBI taxonomy): domain Eukaryota; kingdom Metazoa; phylum Chordata; class Mammalia; order Rodentia; family Heteromyidae; genus Dipodomys; species Dipodomys merriami. Next base: position 2,138,165 of record NW_027202382.1, on the reverse strand, counting down.
CTTCTGGGTGGGCCTAAGCTAACAGATTTTCTTCTTTCTCTCTCTTTTTTTTGACTCAAGTACTGTTGGACTATAATTATTTCATTTAACCATTCCTGTCTATATCAAAAACACTTCGTGACTCCATGGTGCCAAGGAAATTCCAGGAACACTTAAGAGTTTTCTTCTCTTTTCTCCACATTGAAGGTTTTTAAATTGTACACAGTATTTTGAAATAATCATCAGAACTGGGAGATGAGAGATAGCTCACTTTTAGTGCCATTATCTGGATCTGCCCTTACTGCTATTCTAGGATGCCTTGTCATCCTAGCCATGGAAGAGATGTACATCAGATTCACTCTGTACTTAGTTAGCTCAGTGCCATTAAGTATACACAAAATAGCCTTGGAAATAAGTTAAATCACTTTGTATAATTGTTAGCTCCTACTGTTTCACAAATTTTAAGGTTCCCCCACTCTTGGTTAGCAGCAGCAGCAGCCTGTGCTTTTCAACTTCTAATAGGGGATGGTTTTTGTCTCAAAAAGTCACATTCTCCCTTTCAAAAAACAATATTCTATTGCTGGCCATAAAAGAAATCCAAATAAAAACCACAATGAGATTTCACCTCACCCCAGTTAGAATGGCCATTATCAAGAAAATAAATAAAAACAGATGATGGCAGGGACACTAAAAGGGACTACTACTACTACTACTACTACTACTACTACACTGTTGGTGGGAAGGTAAGCTGGTTCAACCACTCTGGAAGGCAGCATGGGGGTTCCTCAAAAGACTAAACATGGAACTCCCCTATGATCCAGCTATCCCACTCCTGGGCAGTTATCCAAATGATCTCAAACTAGGCCACACTAAATTACCAGAACAACTATGTTCAATGCAGCATTATTCACCATAGCTAAGATATGGAACCAACCCAGATTTTCCATATCTTAGGTATGGTGAAAAATGGCCCTCAATAAAAAAATGGATCAAGAAAATGTATATATGCACAATGGAATTTTATGCTTTCTATCAGAAAGAATTACATCATCCCATTTGCAAGGAAATAGAAAGATTTGGAAAAAATCATATTAAGTGAAGTAAGCCAGACCCAAAGAAACATAGGCTCTATATTTCCCTCATTTCTAATAATTAGTATATGCCTAGGATAGTCCTGCAACAGAATCATAATAGCTCAATATCTATGTACATATGACCATACAGAATGATACTAATTGAAATGAACTCCAAGGCATGGAAAAAAAAGGTCTTTTTTTATTGTTGACCTTGTTGTCGCCAATGTACTGTATCTAGATCTTTCTTCTTATTTTAATTCATTTTTATTTTTCCATTCCTGGCCATCACTGTCTTTGATTTTGATACCCTGTGTAATATATATCTGATTTGGGGAAGGGAAGAGGACTAACAAAATGCTCAAAAAAGGACAAAGGGTGATCCATTGCAACAAGTATCATCCCAAGACACTATGTTGGAAAAGAACTTTCTAACTTTGGGGGCCTTTTGGAGTGGGGGCAGGAAGGGATAGTGGGAGGAAAAGGAGTGGGTAACCATGTTTGGCAATGTTACTCATGTAACTGTAACCCCTGTAAGCTTCTTCACAATTAAAAACTGAAGGAGAAATCCTAAAAAATGAAAAAAATGTTCTATCACAATTGTGTCTATACGTTATTAGTAAGAGTAGTGTAACACAGATAGAAGCTCAGCAATTCCATCACATCCCAACATACCCTGTGTCTCAGTCTCTAAAAATGTAAACATACAGAACTAAGAAACATGTGCATCAGTACTTAAATTATATATATCACTTAAAGAATCTCAAATATTTACTCAATATCTCATGAAAAGACCCAACAAAGGGGTAGGTTTCTCTTTAATATACAGAAAGCATTCTTTCATGCCTACTCTTTCTTCTACACCCATTTCTGATGCATCATTTTTGATGCAAGAACATAAGTTCTAACCTTTCTCTCTCAACTTCCAGGTGATTTCTATAACTCAGCTGATGTACTTTTTAGAATTATGAGAAAAGGAATCTTGAATATATTTTGGTATCTTAATTTTTTCACTCATTTGTATAAATAATGTTTTGTTCCTGTTAAAGCAGCATGATATTTGTATAAACAGGAAAGCACATCTTAGGCACACATGTCTATGAAGCAGCCACATGGAAAGGCTCCACGTTATACCTGATGTCCATAGACCACATGTTCAGAGGAGCAGATATTCTTGTGGCCCAGCTGAGCCCAGCTTTCTAGATGTCCCAAGTAGGGCATCAGGGAATGACTTTCCGACATTCCAATCTAATTAAGCTCCCAAAGGAATGCAATTGTAACTGATGTCAAAGGAAGCAGAAGAATCATCTAACTGATTTCTACTTAATTGTAAGAAGTAAAGATAACATAGTTGCTGCTTTGAACCACTAAGTTTTGAGTTGGTTTGCAGCCTAGCAACAAGTAACTCATACACTCTGATAATATGTGTTGAAGGAAGAAAGAAAGAGAAAATAATCTTCATAGCCCATGTTTTATAATTGGAGTGGGGGGGGATGGGCAGGGGAGAAGCACAGGACTAGGGGTGTTTTTCCTTTGGTTGTCTATATCTGTTAGCGAATGGAACTATTGTGTGTGTGCCACAACTTAGGGCCTGGGTAGGGTTCCTGAATGTTTTTGCTCAAGGTTGGTGATCTACCACATAAGCCACTCTTCCACTTCAAACATTTTGGTGATTAATTGAAGAGAAAATCTCATGGACTTTCCTGCTTAGGCTGCCTTCAAACCACAATCCTCAGATCTGACTCCTGTGTAACTAAAACCAACAGTACTTGGCTTAGAACGGGATTTTAAAATCAACATAAATGTTGCTTTTTAGCTGATATTTTAAGGAAGAAGACTCAGAATTTCCCTCTTAATTTTTTTAAGGATCTTTATTTGCCATTCAACAAAGCAATTCATGAATATAATGTATCTTGACCAATGTCACCCCTGGATCTCACTCATCCCTTCCTTACCCATTCCCTTCCCTCACTCCTGTTTATTTTGTAGGCTATACATTAGATTCTTGACTGCATTTTCCCCCTCTTCTCTTTTTCATTTCTTCTCCTCTTCATCCTCTTGACCCTACCCCATCCCATTTGAGTAATCAGTTCCTGGTGTTTTATTTTACTGAAATTTAATTTTGCCTTTCTAAGGAATTATACTATTTGAGATCTCCGTTGAATTTCCCATATTTCAGTTAAAAAGTTTGCTTACAATTGCATACCACACAAAGTATTTACTTGTAAGTGTATAAGCTAAATCTAGCTTCCATATATCAAACAAAACATGCATCCTTTGTTGCTCTGGGCCTGGCTTTGCTTAACATAATTTTTTCCTAGTCTTTCCATTTCTTTGCAAATAGTACAATATCAATCTTTCTAATGAATGAGTAAAATTGCATTGTGTATATATGCCTCATTTTCTTGATCCATTCTTTTTTGAGGGGTATCATCCACTAAGGGTCTTTTATTTTATGTCTTGTGTTAGTAATTTCAAAATTGCCCGATGCTGGAATTTTCTATTTACTTCAAACCTAAATAAGATAATCATATTATGGGTATTATAGTTACTAATAGTTTTCTTCCTCAGTATAAGTACTTGCCATTTCCATAAGAACTACATCTCTGAAAAATATTTTAGGACCCTCTTATATTTTGTTTACATGTTATTTCATAGATAAACTTGATAGTTAAGAAGTTATAGAAAGTGATTACTTCTTGGTATAATTACAAAGGTAAAGTCATTATTCTTCATCAATATTTTGAAAGTCCTCAAAACCACTGCCCTTCCATACTTAGCAAGAAATGCTTTTGGTATATGCTTATGAGCAATCTTCACTCATTCTTCCGGGCATCTACTCAAGTATTTTTCAGCCTTAAATGACAACATAAGGCTTTGGGATCAAGCTCCATAATGAATCAGGGCCACCACCACTGGCATAATGATTATTCACTACATTCTAAAATCCCAGCAATGACTGAAAGAGGACTGAGTTCTATAAATAGCTCAGTATTGACCTAAAGAAGGTATATACTGTGAGTTTTTAATTTCAGAATTTTAGAGTAACCCAGAGGCTTAGAATTTATCTAATTCAGCTTCTTCTGGGCCTGAGGAAAATAGATTTACTTTCCCAAGAACAGATATCTAAACAATTGTCAACATCCAGACTAAAATGGAAGTATCTTGTTGCCCAGTTCATGACATTCTCCACTCCAAGGCTCCAGTGTCCTTACTGTGTTTTCTCCCCAACTAAGTGGCAAGAATAGGATGTAAGTGACACAGAATCAGAGCTAAGTGTAAGCTTCATAACTCACTCACTAAATGTGGCTAATATAAATGCGGACTTGTACTTAAAATACAGTGTAGAAACAAAACATATGAAAACCATTTTTCTGTTCCATACTCCAAAGACCATAAAAGTGGGGTAGAAAGTTCATTTTTCACTGTCAAAACTTAAGGATAACTGACAAACCAGCAATTCCTGACAAAGAAAGACCGAGGGTGGCTATCTGGAAAACATATGACAGTTGTGTTAACAGGAGCATTTTGCTGAGAAAAGGGAGAAGGGGGAATACATAAGAGCTGTCTTCAAGTATCTCAGAGAGTCAGCATCCCTCCTTGGGCCTTCTTAACCATCTGCCTGCCCTTCCTTTCCTTCTCATGTGCTTCTTGTGTTCTAACTTGTCATCGCTGCTCTCCCCATGTTCTCTAAGTCTCATTTTCTACCCATGCATCCACAATCATAAGTGCCTGGTGATTATATCCTCTCCCTTGAAAGTTTCTTCCCCTTGGCTTCTGTAATAATTGAGAAGGATCTTAATGCTCTGGCTATTCCCTCAGTTTCTCATCTGTAGCTTCTCCCCCCTTCTCCCCCCGCCCCCCACCACATTAACCATAGGCAATCCCAGGGCTCTACTCAGAGGCATCTTTTCCTCTATTGCCTTTTGCATTGTTGACTGTTGAGCTAAACTTCCAGCCCTGTTGTTTTTGGATTTTGTACACTGGTTTCATATTTTGCAGTCGGGTCTGTGAATTTTGCTTGGGCTGGTCTCCAGTTCATGATTTTTCTGTCTCAGTTCCTGAGTAGCTGGGGATTCTAGATGTGCACCACCAGGGGCTGCTTTTCCATGATTTCTTGACATGTAGTTCTTCAATCTGTCATTGAGCCAGCCATAGCCTCTGGATAGATGATTTCCAAATCCATGATATTCTGAGATCTCTGCATTTGGATTTCAAGCTTTACCATTCCCTTTGGCTGGTATGCACCCCTCCTGTCTCCTGGTACTGAAGAGGACAAGTCCTTAAAACCTGCTTTTCCTATGCATCTTCCCTAATCCCTCCAAGCACCTACAATTTCCCCACCACTGAATCTACTCTGGTGTTGGTAAGATTTCCAGTCATAAGACCTGAATGGAAGTGCTAGATCACTGCTCCCCTGCTGTGTGAACTGAGGAAACTTAAAGTGAGAAAAGGAATCTTAGGTCCTCCATATGTAAATGAGGGTGAATAATAATATACCTTATGAAACTCATAATTATAACAAGTGATTTGTAAACTATAAAGTGCTATACAGAATTTGGCAATGCCATTAATATCAGGATTTTTTTTTTACATTGTTAGCTAGCAGAACATGTCCACTTGAATTAGTATTTCCATCTTGACTGAATCACTTGGCTAGGAAAACATGTGGACATTCCAATGTAAATAGCATTGGGGGGCTGTAGGAGACACATGTCATAATTTATTGAGATATGACTCCTGGCACCTCATTTTTAAACAAAAAGCAGAGTATATTATTACTTTGCTAATGACATGCATTTTCTTCTCTCTTGTGGTCACTCAGGAACTTGTCTTACTTCCACTACAAGACTGTAAAGATAAGAAGGTCAAAGACCCTGACCTACTGATCATACTACAAAGCCAAAAACAATAACTTAAACTAAGTATGTATGTGTTTAATTCTTTGAATTAAACTAAATTTAGCACATTCCATTTCAGCAAAGTGGAAATCAGCTCCTAATTCGAGTGTAATAGACTTTTTCAACTGGTGCCTTTAAGAAGTATTAGCATATATTAATTGTGCATAAGGTTTCATTTTACTTCTCTCTATATAGATGATATACTTTGATCATATTCACCTCTTCTTTCTCATATTCTCTCTCCCAATTGCTCTTCTTAAATTTTCTTATAAATTTTAGTGGATTTTATTATTATTCTTTTTATACGTTCATATTGATTATATTCTTCCCCATACCCTCCTACTTAGGGCATGGAGTCAGCTACTTAGTAAGAAAGTGATACTGAAGGCATTCACCCACAAACTAAAGAAAACATTTAGATGAATGCTGAGACACTGTAGAGGAATTAGGCAAAAAAGTATTGCTATAATTTCCACTGTTATCCACTGTTACTCCCTACTTCCGCTACAATAGTAGATGTAAATTAGATGTTTAGTAAATGATAATGACATTCATGTCCTTGGCACTACAGCTCTGCAAAGGTCTTTTGGCTTATTTATAGCATCTTTGGAACTCTCCTTCTTTAGGCATCTGAACAATAACTTCTTTGACCATTCATTGAGATCACAGATGATGTATAATTCAAATACATTCAATCTGTTTATTCTTTAAATAACTGGACTAGATAATGCAGAAACTACTGTAATAAATTATCCACCATCAAGAATTTGAGTTGAATTTGAGTTTAAAATGTTGCCCAGACCTAGTGCATTTTCCAGTCAGCTTCTTTCTTTAGACTCATCTGAGGATTCCAATTTTACTAGTCCCTTGGTCTTCTTTGTAAATGTCATTGTTACTTATTTCTATTGCACAGAAAACAAAAGTCTTATAGACATCTTTAAATTACTAAATCCTCAAAGTTACATGCTCCTGTCCCCATATTTCAGTATTTTCTCATAGGTTTGCATGATTTTTCTTTCTGGCTAATGCAAGTATCCTCCATCGATGCTTGGAATTGCATTTCTTTGCTGTTCCCAAAGGATTTTGTGCCATTTTTTTTTTTTATTATTCTCCTACATATTGTCATTATTTCCATCCCATTGACTCCTTCGTCTCTGCTATTCAGATGACAAGAGACAGAGAGAGGAGGAGGAGAGTAGAGAGAGACAGAGAGAGAGAGAAGAAACAGAAAATTATATTAAGTGAAGTAAGCCAGGTCCAAAGAAACATAGGTCCCATGGTTTCCCTTATTTGCAAAAACTAGTATATGTCTGGAACAAGCAGAAAAGCACAGATAAGGAGGCAACAATGCTTGATAAGAAATGTACTCATTACCTAGTTCATGTAATTGTATGGTATTTTCACAATAAAAAAACTTATTAATTAAAAATTTTAAAAAATATGATGTTAAGCGAAATGAGCCCCCAAATAGGGACACAAATGGTTTCTAACGTATTTATAAAGTAGCATGTGATTTTTTTGCTGTTTTGTATGTCCCTCCCCCATGGTATAACCCATTTTTCACTATATTTGATGTTGGTAGAATTTGGGGAGGGAAAGGGAAAAAACAAAATGTTTAAATAGGGACACAGATTGACCCATTGCAACAATGAGATGTACAAGACACTATATAAAAAAATCAACTTTACAATTTAGGTGGCGGTAAGGGGGTGAGGGAGTGTAGTTGAGGAGGTGAGAGGGAAGGGATGGTAGGGGAAAAACAAAGGAGGAGGCAACAATCCTGGATAAGAAATGTACTCATTACCTTGCTCATGTAACTTATTTAATAAAAAAAGAAAAAGAGGCCTTTCTTGTCTGTATTCTTGTGTCTAATAGCCAATGAAAGTTTTCAGTATCCTTCAGGGCTCCATAAGATAAAGCAAACAGCAACTTTGACTTTTGATATCATCCTCAACTGAAATTTCCCTGTCTAGAATTATCTAATTACACATGGCAAAATTTGGGTACCAAATCTAAGAGGAATTTTCCAGTCTTTATTTTACATGCACGAATCATGACCTGATTGACCACTCCCTTTTGCTTGAAACCCACTTTTGCTTTCTTTCCCCTGACACCACATCCTTCAGATTCAGGTTCTCTTCCTTAGCCTCCATTGTTTTGTATTCCTCTGGCCACTCTTTAAATGGTGGTCTTCACTAATAGGTAGTTACCAATGCTCAATTCTTATATTACTTATGTTTTATTCTGTTATTCCTGAACTACTTTTCCATGACTATGGTTAATTTTTAAGCCCGTGTTTCTCTAACTCAAATTCCACAATGTATATCCATTTGCCAGCTAAGCAGCACTAAATATTTCACAGCTATTCCCAGTTGAATAATTTTAAATGAGTCCTTCATTTTGATCATCATTTTTCAGTATACTTTTCTATCTGAAAAGTTTGTCAACACTGATATCACAGCTTCCTGTGTAGTGCAACTCAGAAACCTGTTAGTCTCCCTATAATCTGTCTCATCTTTTCTCTTCTACATTAAATTAATTACTAAATCCAGGCCCTGCTGCCTTCTGAATGTGCATCCTATTATACTGATCATCCTTGGTTTCCTTACTTTTTACTTTTTCCCCTGTACTCCCATAGTCCTCTTCCTAGTAGTTTCTCTAGTCCTTACCCCTTCTTTATTCTCATACCTTTATGCTGGAGTGAGATTTATGAAAAAAAACACAAAAAAAAACAGTTCCAACTGTATCAAGCTTTGACATGATATGCTCCAACAATTCATCATTTTCATGCAACATCTATCAAATTTTAGTATACATATAAGACAAACTGTGGAGTTCTATAATATGAATTCACAATTAAAAAGTCTAGGTTGGTGCCCCATTTGTTAGGAAATGGAAAGACTTGGAAAAAATTATATTAAGTGAAGTAAGCCAGGCCCAAAGAAACATAGGTCCCATGGTTTCCCTTATTTGCAATAACTAGTATATGTCTGAGACAAGCAGAAATGGTCAGATAAGTTGATGTTAAGTGAAGTGAACCCCAAGATAAGGATTCAAATTTTTGTTTCTTTCTGGCTATTGTTTCTAACATATTTATAAGATATTTCTTTGTTGCTTTGTATGTCCCTTCCCCACGGTATAACTCCTGTTTTCATTATATTTGATGTTGTTATAATTTGTGGAGGGGAAGGGAAAAAACAAATTGTTTAAATAGGGATACGGGTGGACCCATCTCATTGCAACAATGAGATGTTCAAAACATTATGTCGAAAATGAACTTTACAACTTTGGCACAGGGCTGGGGGTGGGGTGGGAGGAGAGGGGTATGGGGGGAGATGGGAAGGGATGGGAAGGAAAAACAAAGGAGGAGGCAACAATGCTTGATAAGAAATGCACTCATTACCTTGCTCATGTAATTGTAACCCCTCTCTACAGTATTTTTACAATAATAATATTTTTTTTTAAAGTCTGGGTTGGGGTCTGAGGGTAGGCATTTCTAATACATTGTTTGATGCTGTGGTCCAATGGACACACTTAAGTAGCAAGTTTCAAGCATCTCTTCTCCAAGCCTTTCTTATTGGCTCACTGTATTTCCATGAAGCCCTTTCCCCACCCTTTCATTCTTTGTTCTTAATGCTCCCATTAAAACACTGAAGACTTTGTGGATATCCATTATCTGTTCCTCTATATATTTACACTTTCAGGCCCATCTGATCTGCCTTCCAAACAATAGTAGTCTATGGGTTAATGTCCATCCTTTTCAGTTCTATCTTGGCCAATTGCTCTCCTAGCAGAGCAGGAGCTCCTTGAGAGAATGGCCTACTTCACTCATCTCCAAAGTCCCAGCTCTAGCAGAGTATCCTAGCCAAAAAGCTAGTCTCCAAACTTTGATGAATTGATACTTGATCTATTTCTCTATAGCACAAGACCCTTTACCAATTCCCAGTGCTGTATAATGACTTTCTAGTGGATAATAGGCTGGCTACTAATCATAAAACAAAAATTTCAGTGAGATAAGCCTTACAGCTTTTTTTTTTTTCAAGAAGTCAACAATGGCTAAAATGGGTACAGGCCAGGAAAAGACTTACAATGTGTATATGTATTACATATAGAATTAAATGTTATCTTACATGTAATCAACTGGAATTTAGGCAAATTGAGCACTAATAAAATTTTTTGTATGTTCTCCAAACTTTTTCATTTAAGTGTGCCCCTGAGATATTACTAAATGTGTTAAATGTGCCACCCATTACAAAATGGATAATAATGAAGGATTAGCTAATGAGTCACTTGAAGGTCCTGCTTATTAATTTTTACAGCCTCATTGCCTAGAACCTAATCATCAACTATTGTCAATATCCTGGGAGAAATGAGAAAAATACTTATTTATTAAAGATTCCTTATCACTTTACCTTGTTCACTTGTTTCCCTCCTCAACAGAATCCATGTACTCATCCAACATTTTCCCCTCCTCCTGGATTTTTGTGATTTTATTTGTATTTTCTCAGATTTCCATTTGGTTCAACTCTAGTATCTGATCTTGACTTTAAGAGACATTTCTGTTTTACAGTTACCAAATAAATTCCTTTACTCTGTTAATCATTTTTTATTTTTGGCTGTCAGTAAAGTGTAGGTGACTGAATGTTAAATAAACATTCTTTTTCAAACTGAAAATAGGATGTTCCGTTTGTTTATACTATGTAGACATGAAAAAATGTGTCTTTTTTTTTTTTACTTTGAAAAAAATCCACTCCCTTCACTTACAAAGATCTAATGTTTAAACGCCAAAGATGGTTGGGTTTTATACTGTGAAAATGATCCTAAGTTTCTAAGATTTTAAAACATTTACTACTACTTCTAAGGTGTAAGAATTGATTATGGCTGACACTACCCAACAGTTTAATAGGGGAAAGAGGGTGAGAGGTAGCTGCTTCCTAAAATGCCAAAGAGAAGTTTATATTTTCTCTTCAGAGACAACATGCTCCATGCTGTGCATTTGTAAGGAATGGTAGGATGCATGGCTACCTGTGTGAACTCCTGAGAAAGCCCAATTAATACAATTGAATAGAATGGTCTGTAGGTAACAAGGGGATGAGACTATCAGCAAACAGCAATTGAAAATTTATTCCCTGTGTTAGGTTCTATGTTACAGTCTTTATGCTTAAAAACTGTAAGATGGGACTTATAAGATACCCACTTCTTTGGTACTTTAGAAGTGTTTGTGACAGCAACCAAGAGAGAATTCTTCCAAATTTTGCCCAGTGTTCAATAAAGCAAACAGATGATCCTGAGCAATGAAGGAACAGGTGGAAACAGATTGCACTCAGTAGGTGCTAGATAATGAGAGTCAGCATACCACCTCAACGTAACATCTCCTAACATCTTTTTTTGTTCTAGTGTCCAAGCTCTTTCCTGATTAAGTTAAAGATCATGCCATTTCTATCTATAACTCTTTTGTCAAAACTATTGTAGCCCTAAGTTAGAACACGTATACTCTGGAGTTCTACAGTTAGAATTCAATTCTCACAAACTAGCAAGGTAACTTCAGCATAACTGTCTTTTATTTTATAGTTGATAGACCTAAGTTTTAGAGAGGTAAATTATAAAGCTAGAATTTGAATCCGGGTCTTTGTTTCCTTAGAAATTAAGGCAAAATATATTAGTAAATATTCTTGAATGACTAAATATCTGATAATTCTTTCTGCAAGTTGTAAATAATTCATAGACAATACCCATTTTTTTCAATGCTACATAATGTAAAAAGACAGAAAATAAGGTTAGAAAGGCAGAAATTACTTAGAAATGAGGGCTACCAAACTTGCTTTCTATTTGCAGTAAACAATCACAAAAGTGTGAGCTATAGATTTCATGCTCTGACATGAATTCATAAAGATGTCCTTGAATTTTTTTCAATAGCATGGAAACAGAGAGAGAGTATCAATTGAAAATGTCTTAAAAACTATGTGGGGGCTGGGAAGGTGGCTCAGTGGTAGAGCGTTTGCCTTGCATGCATGAGGCCCTGGGTTCAATTCCTCAGCACCACATAAGCAAAAAGAAAAAATCCGGAAGTGGCGCTGTGGCTCAAGTGGTAGAGCGCTAGCCTTGAGCTGAAGAGCTGAGGGACAGGATCAAGGCCAAGATTTCAGGCCCCACAACCGGACCACCCCCCAAAAAAAGAACTATGTTTTTTTGGGGGGGGTCTTGGGGCCTGAACACTGGGTCTGGGCACTGTCCCTCAGCTCTTCAGCTCAAGGCTAGCGCTCTACCACTTAGGTCACAGTGCCACTTCCAGCTTTTTCTGCTTATGTGGTGCTGAGGAATAGAACCCAGGGCCTCATGCATGCAAGGCAAGCGCTCTACCACTGAGCCACTTTGCCAGCCTTGACCTATGTTTTTTTTAACAGTACACTATTGCTGTCAATGAGAACCAAATATTCAGCAGTATTTCTTGACCATATGCCTTACAGATAGCATATAATAAAAATGTATGTTCTTTAATATAACATATCTATATCAGTATTATATAGAATAATTTTATCATCCTTAAAATATGTCCCTTGTGCTTCACTAATTCAAGCTCTCCTTCCCCACCAAACTTTTGGCACAGATCTATTTACTGTCTTTATAATTTTGCCATAAAATGGAATGCCATAAAATTGGAGTATTTCAGTATACAGCTTTTTCTTTTTTTTTTCAGCATACAGCTTTTTCTAATTGGCTTCATTCACTTGTTAATATGAATTTAAATTATTGATGTCTCTGCATGGCTTCATAGCTCATTCCTTCCTATTACTGAATAGTACCTCATTCCCTTATTGAAGGAAATCATGGTTGTTTCCAATTTTCTTGACAACTATAAGTAAAGCTTCTGTAAATGTTTGGCTGCAATGTAAGCTGTTTGGATTTCAGTCATTCTAAAAAGTTTTGATTACAGTTAACTTAGTAAGTTGTTAAACCCCAAACCTCATTGGTTTTAATTAGCATTTCCCTAATGTGTTTGTATGTTTATTTCTCACTGTATGTCGTCTTTAGTGACACATCTGTCCAGGGTTTGTGCCCATTGATTTGTTCTCTTCTAAGAGCTTTTGTATATCTTAGGTAGAAGCCCTTTATCAGTTATGTATTTTGCATACTTTTTTTCCTAGCCTGTGGCTTGTCTTTTCTTTCTTTTAAAAGCATCTGACAGACTAGAAAGGTGTGAATTTTAATTCAATATATTTGAATTGCATTTCAATAAGAATTCTGTTGAGGGCTGGGCCTGTGGCTTAGTGGTAGAGTGCTTGCCTAGCATGCATGAACCCCTGAGTTTGATTCCTCAGTACCACATAAACAGAAAAAGCCAGAAGTGGTGCTGTGGCTCAAGCGGTAGAGTGCTAACCTTGAGCAAAAGAAGCTCATGGACAGTGCCCAAGGCCCTAAGTTTAAGACCCAGGGCTGGCAAAAAAAAAAAATATTGATCAGTTTTCCTTCCATGGGTCATACTTTTGTTGTACATCTGTAAACTCATCACTAAGCACAAGGCCATATAGATTTTACTCCTATGTTTTAGCATATCAGTTTTATATTTTTGCATTTTATATTCTGATTTATGATCCAATTCTGAGTTACTATTTGTGGAAAGTGCAAGCTCTGTATATGGACTCATTTAACTGAATATAGATACCAATTGTTTCAGGACCACAATTGTGCAATTTTAGTAACATAAAATACGACACCCTTATATATTATGTGTGGTTATTCATGGATTAATGAATAAAATTAGCATTGTAATTAATAACTTTTTTGAGTTTCTAAATATTGGGAGCAATTAATGCGAATCATTAACAAAGGAAGAAATTGAAACAGTAAATACAGAATTCACCAAATGTGATATCAAATATACCAGTATTTAACTCTTAGAGAACTGAAAACAAGTGGAGGTGAGGCTCAAGTCAGAGTGTCAACTCTGAGCAAGCAAGTATATCAGAGCATGAGGCTCTGAGTTCAAGCCCCAGTAATAATAGTCCTGCTGGGCCTCAATGGCTCATTCCTATAATTCATTACTCAGGAGGCTGAGACCTGAAGAATCACAGTTTGAAGCCAGCTCCAGCAGGAAAAAAAAATCTATGAGATCCCATCTCCAAGTAAGCAGCGGAAGGCTAAATTGATTGTGTGGCTTAAATTATAGATTGCCAGCAATGAGCAAGAAGAACTGAAAACAAATGGTGGCTGTATTTGTGCAGATGCTACTTATTTATTGCATGAGGATTCTAACAACTAAATGGTGATATTGTCCTCCAGGGTATTTATATGTTAAAAGTGAACTGACAAAGAGAGAAGATGCCAAAAAAATAAATAAATAAAGGTATAGTGGTAACAAAAGAGTTAAGTCTTTTAAAATAACTTTCCATAGATACAGGCATCAGCCACCAGTCTTCAGCTATTCCCATGACTTAATTCTTTCATTTAAGATAAAGTTCTAAAGTTTTTCTAAGGAGCTAATGTCTTGCTGGGTGCTGGCTGTTCATGTCTATGATCCTAGGTACCTAGGAGTCTGAGATCTAGGAGTATTGTTCAAAGCCAACCGAGGCAGGAAAAATCCATCTAAATTCTAACTAACCACCAAAGAGGTAGAAGTAAAGATATGGCTCAAGAGGTACAATTCTAGTCCTGAGCACAAAATCTCAGGAACAGCACCCAGGCTCTGAGTTCAAACCTCAGTACACTGGCATACACACCCACAAGACCATACCCCTGCATACACAAAAAAGCTAATAACTTTAAAACACATTTTAAATTCACATAAACTTGAAGATAAATAATGAAAAGCCACCCAGGGAGTTAGAAAACTGTTGGAAGAATGAAAGAAGCATTGAAATAGGAGAAGATGGTTCTAAATCACCAATTTTGCAGCCATAAAGAGCTGCACAATATTATGATATGTTAGGGCTTCCACAGCCTTTACAGAGACATTTACTCAAAGTTACTTGTCTTTATATTATGTTTTAACTCTCAAAGAGATCATTCTATTCTTCATCCACCCCAAAGATAGGAAGAAAGTGCCACAAAAACACAGATCCTATAGCATTGTCTTTCCCAAGGGTATATTTTACTCAGTTGTTAAACATTCCCACAAGAAATCTGTTTGAAAGCCTTGAAACATATTTCATCTGCCCTGTCCCCATTTTCCTACAGAAACAAAATTAATTATTCCCTCAATAGCAGTTCCCTCACTCCTTTTAAAACTTTGTGAAGGAAATGTGGCTTTGTGCAAGTTATATTCATTCCTCTACCATGTATAATGAAAGAGCCTATTTAATATATTCATTGAGAGAATTATTTAAGCTCCAGTACAGCCCTTCATTTTTGCCAGGGATAAAAGAAACAAAAGGTGATTTGCTCTCGTGAATTTGTTAAAACCAGCAGCAAATATCAGCTTGAGTAGGAATGGGGAACCATCTACAAAGCATACACACGCATACACTTGACCCATGGGGTTCTGACAAGGGAGGACTCCAATATGATTCCATCAGGCAGAGGAACAAAAGCTCTGGCTGAAAAAAACACAAAAGCACACAGCAGCTTTGAGATTCGCTGCTAAGTAACACTGTCCTGAAACCCAGGCCCTACCCCCAACTGCTATTAAAAAAAAAACAAACAGAGAAGTGAAGTTTACTGACTGTGGGAAAGGAAGATATTATATAAAGAGAAAAGCCACAAACCCACTTTTCAAAATCCTTCAATGGAACCAGCGGACTTGAGCTCTAATTGAGCTCTTACAGAGAAGGAAGTTTTACCAGAGACTCCATAGACGTCCTCTGAGCATACCTCTCAGGAGGAAGTACTCAAACATGCATTTGGAGGAATGTAAGGATGCACTAGAGGTACATGCACACCTATGTCATTGCAACACTATTCACAATAGCCAAGCGCCCTACCATGGATGAACGGATCAAGAAAATGTGGTGTATATATATATATATATATATATATATATATATATATATATATATATATATATATACATATACATATATATATATATATATGTATATATATATATATATATATAATAGAGTATTAGTCAGCTATGTAAAAGAAAGAAATTATGTTTATTTCAAGGGAAATGGATGGAACGAATGGATGAAACTAAATAAAAATAATCCAGGTTCCAAAGGAAAAGGGTCACATGCTTTCTCTCATATGTGGATTTTATATATATTTTATATACGACAATACATTACACTATATTGTAATTGTATTTGTTATGTTTATAATTTATATTTTATATAAATGTATATAATGTGTTTGTAATTGTGGAACTGCTTATGGGGATAAAAGGGAGGAGATAAAGGAAAACAGATGGTTAGAACATTAACAATACCAAAATACATTGCATCTGTGAATGAAGATTGGCATTGGAGAAAGCAAGAGTTAAAAAAGGGGTTAATCAGATTAAAAAACAGTATGTGAGGTCTGGGAAGGTGGCTCAGTGGTAGAGCGCTTGCCTTGCATGCCTGAGGCCCTGGGTTTGATTCCTCAGCACCACATAAGCAAAAAGAAAAAAGCCAGAAGTGGTGCTGTGGCTCAAGTGGTAGAGCGCTAGCCTTGAGCTGAAGAGCTGAGGGACAGCTCCCAGGCCCAGAGTTCAGGCCCCACGATCAGACCCAAATAATAAAACAAAAATAAATAAATATGTAAAAACAGTATGTGAATGTATGAAATAACATGGTAAAAACCCTTTGAACAATTAATATAAAATGTAAAAATATATGCCAGTCATCTAAAATAGATCCTGGCCAGGGTATGGATACTAGAGGGAAAGGGAGGCAAACAGGGTGAAGGAGGATATGGTCAAGATACTTTGTGTACATATGTGAAGTTGGAATAATGAAGCTGTTGGCTCTGGCTTGGGAAGTGCAATGGAGGATAGGGAGAGAGACACATGAGATGAGTCTGATCATGGTATATTGTATGCATAGATGGACATTAAATGGAAGCCGCCATGTACAACTCACTGATGGTAATTCAATGTGGAAAAATAAGGTCTTAAGGTAATGGATTCACACTGTGCCTTGGGCTCTTAGGTGGGAGCTCACAGTGGATAGTGAGTAAACTCTCCCATTGCAAGCTTGTGAAACACAAACCAATCCTAATTGTTTTGGGGAACTGTCTCTGAAGATCTTCATGGTCCTCCTCACAGTTAATAATACTAATTCCACACTGCATTCTCAGACCTAGATTAGACCTCAATTCCTTTAGCACATATAATCCTCAAAAATATATCAAGAGCTAGCACTACTCATTCAGTTTCATACTCTAGAAAATTGCTGCCCTACCGGGCCAAGATTTGCCTTCAGAGAGGATTGTTCGTTTCAAAGTCAGGAGGGTTGTAGCACTCCTATGGACTCTAACATAGACACAGAGTTTGGATCATTTGCCTACAGGGAGATGTTTTGTTTGTTTCCTCTCCTGTAAATTCCTTTCAACAGTCATTCTCATTTTTAGAGAGTCAGGATGACAGAGATAGATGGCAGATAAATGCATCCATTCTATGGCTTTCTTGTTTCAAATCTGAGATCCTTCTGCTAGCTTTAGAATTTTGATCTTACTTGACTTCATGCTTTGTTCTTTCTCAGTTTTATCTACTTTACACATTGTTTTGGGTCTAGGATGGATGTTACATATCAAGCTATTAGGGTGCACTTAGCTGTAGTAGATGCATTGGGTATTTACTAATATTGCTTGCTCTTAGAAGTCTCATAGAAAAGGGTTCTATCATAAGAAAGCACAGAAAATCACTCCTGAGGCTCATGATTTTGTGAGGTAAAAACATAATGTACTACAACAAGTGCAGATTTTACAGAGAAAGTGGAAAGAGGCCAGCATAAGCGGTTGGTCCTGTCATGTCTTGCTTTTAAGGCCTGATGGTTCTGAGCTGTGCTTGTGGACAGAGCCAATCAATTTGGAGTTAGTCAATCATCTTGCCAATTTTTTATGTTGTTGTTTAAACATCTGTTAGTCAAGAATTGTTTTACAAGAGGTAGGGAAGATTGCTTGAGAACGAGAGGTTAAGTAACTTGCTCAAAGGTTAAATCAATAGTTAGACTAAACACAACCCATAATTCCCAATTCTCAGGCCACTCTTCTTCCCTTTGAGTCATACTCTTTTTTTGACTAGTTCTTGGCTACGTTTGAGAATAGTTATTCATACTTCAAATCTTGGAGGGGGGGGGAGGATAAATTATCCACACGAAAAAAAAAATGCCAATTGTTCAAACAGAAGTGAATCAAAAGTGATTCACATTAGTTTTTTAATTACTTTTATTACCATAACCAAAATAGACATCTGCATAGGTTCACCAATATTACCAATTTGGCTTTCCAATATAGTTCTTGCTTTCCTCTAAAACAACTATGATTAAGAATGTTTGCCTAACAATCTTCAAGAAAGCAAACAACAAATGCTGGTGAGGGCATGGGAGGGAGAGGGGTAAGAACATTAGTATCCTAGGACTGTAAACTAGTACAACTACTATGCAAATCAATATGTAAATTCCTGAAAAACCTACAGATAGGCCTACCTTATACTACTCTTGGGCTTATATCTACAGGAGTGCAAAATTAGAGTGGGACCTCATACTCATATTTATTGAAGCTCCATTCAAATAATTAAGGTATGGAATCAGCCCCCAAACAAATGAGTAGATCAGAAAATTGGATATATATATATATATAATTCTTAGCCATAAACAATAATGAAATTATATTATTAGCAGGAAAGTGGATGGAAATGGAAATGGGGTTCATGTTGAGCCAGGTAGGCCCTGCTCTAAAAGCCAAAAATTGCATGTTCACATTCATTTGTAGAATCTAGACATAAAATGATCACGTCATGATGATGATAATGGGACAAATATAAAAGGGGGATATGAATGCAAAAGTTACCTTGCTAGCTAACTAGAAGACAGGCAGGTAGGCAGGCAGGCAGGCAGACAAACAGACAGACAGACAGACAGACAGACAGACAGACAGAATAATAAATTCACCAAATCCTCTTTGAAGAGAGTGTGGGGAGGAAAACAGGGAAGCTGAAGAGACAACAAAGGTAGGGACCATGGCTGTCCTTATATAGTCAGTAAGCTGTGTGTAGATTATGAAACCATGGAAACAATATATCCATTCTATATTCATTCTCTAATCTGACCTTAGAAGACATTGCAAGTGGAAGAAACAGAGTCTGGGTATTCTTGGAATCTGTGGTTTGAAAGCTTTCAGAACATGTATCAGTGTCTCTAACATCCTAAGTGAGGCACTGCAAAAGGGACATGGATTCCCACTTACTGCATGTGCTTATTATATCAGTGGTCATGCCAGGTGGTATGAATGGAAAGATTCACTCATATCTGGACACAGCTCGACAAAGCACTGTTCCTTACCTTCTTGTCTTAGTGAAAACATGGCTACTTAGGGAAGTTCCTCACCGACAGATGTGCATGTTTTGCTGGGATATAAGATCTAGTCAATTTCCTGAACTGGAGATAGTCATTTATTTCTCAGTAACATGTGCTGGTGATAGTGTCTATGATGAATTTATATCTGATTTTCTGGAAATGCAGTTGGGCAGCTATTTTGAAGGACTGCTAACTGTGGCATTGTCAGGGAAAATTCTGACACTTCACTTAGAGGGGTCTCAAGAAGGGCAAGCCTCCAACCAGGACATGGAGGGCCACCTGAAGGTCTTATTGGCACATCTATGCAATTGGGCCATTGGGCACTGTAAGCATTATGCCCACCTTTGGTCCTCAGCTCCACGCGGACCTGCTGGCCCCTCCCTCTCTCCACCCAGACCCACCTGACCTTCCATCTACCTCACTTCCTATCCCCGAAACCCTGCTGCTACCTATAGTGGAAGTTGCCATGTGCTCTCTCTCCAGGGGAAATATGGCTCCTCTAATAAACCTTGTAATAACCTTTCTCCTGTGCCTGTCTGCTTCTGCATGGTCCCCTGGCATGGATGTGAAGGATCCCTGATCCTTTCAGGCACCCGTGAATTGCCTCTGGCTGTCTGCTAGGATTGGAGTAAAAGCTCTCCAATTTCTATAACTGTGGTCTGTTATTTGGATTGCTCTAAGTTGATGACTGTGTTCTACGCAGCCTGGACTAGTCTTTAGGAATCAGAACATTATGCTAATGAAATCCAGAACTGTTTTCCCAGCCTACAGTTCCCTGGAGATTCATGTTCCTCTATACCTGATGAGAGATCCAAACCTCTTCCTGCCATCTTCTCTTTTTTTTTTCAATAACCAGAATATTATGATGTGGGGATTTGAAACCATAACGTGTAAGTTCCAGACCAACTCATGCTGACCAACTCATGCTGACACTACTACCTGGTCCAGTGTGGCCCAGAACAAACACTCAACTGAAATTTGTGAATTCTTAAGTGAAATAACATGTGACTCCTCCAGAGTGCTGACTCCTCTGATAGATTTAAGTAAATAAAAAACAATTCTTGTTTTCAGAGCTCTTTTTTTCCCCATAAGCTTACCATACACAATGCAGATCCAATAATGATTAGATTAGTGAAATTGTGTCTCAAGTTACCCAGTTTTAAGAAACTCTATTACATTACATTAACTACTCTGGGACCTATTCTTGGAATTTGCATGTATTTTTGGTAATTTTTTGATGGTACACAAACAAATAGCATACCAGACTGCTGTCCTTTGAAAACCCTCCATACTGGAGGGTCTTGACTGGCATCTGGAAATATCTGGGGACTCAGATGTCAGGATGGATGGAATGACTTATGTGCCTCAACTGCTGGTAGAAACAATGTGATGGTTTTTTCCGAACAACTGCTTTCCATCGGAGAGTCTGGAATTCGGTGCAAGCAACATAGAGAGTATGTTAGCCCTCCCTAAAAATCCTGAGTCTCCAATAAGCCTCGCCTGTGGATGACATTTCCTCCCTGTTTTCAAGCTTTTTGCTGGCATTCTTCAATTCACCTGTGATACTTCCACTGGGAGATGGCTCTGAAGCTAGTTCCTGGTTCCCTCTGGGCTTTGGCCCATGTACCTTTTTTCCTTTTGCTGTTTTACTTTGTGCCATGGATATGACTACTTGCTGAATACTGTGCGAGTCTTGGCAAATCGCTGAATCTGAGAGTGGTCTTGGAACTGTCGACACAGAGGGGCAGAAATAAAGGCTTTTCTACAATTTCCAATGCTTTTCAGCTATCCTAATTTTATGCCCTTAGTTCCTTTGGCTTTGTATTTTAGTCTTTTTTTCCAGGCTTAATTTCCTTTTTAATTCATGGACTCCTTAAAAGTATGCTGAGGCATAATCTACATTTGATCACTCAGTTAAGTGTCTTAGAATTTCATAGAATATACCTAGTCGACAGTTGGTAGCTTAATGTATGGATGTCTCTGAATTATTTCGATTACAATGTCTGACTCAGAGTATAATTATCTCAATTGTTTGAAGTTGAGAATAATAACATCATCCAAATCACTAGAATTCCCAATCTTAATGAACCTTTGAAATGTAAGAAGATACAAAATACAAGCTTTGGTGACTGGCTTAAGACCATAAGAAATAAATAAGGAAGAATAACAGTTAAACTTAGCAGTACGACTGTAAAATATAAATTTGAAAACTTAAATTTCAAACTTTAGTAGACCAGTATCAGTGGGAAAAAATTGTGATTTCACCTCTACATCTTGTTTTGACTTGTGAAGTTTATAAGATTAAAATATAATCCACACAGCAATTGCATAGGATAGCTTCATTTGTCATTACTCGATAAAATTTTGCAACATGTCATGCATTCAACATTGTTAATTCATGCTTTCCTGACTACCTAAAAGTTGGACAGAACTGGTTTCCTTGGGACGTGAAGATCTTGAAGGATTAAAAACTTTTGTGTGGATTGTCCTAGGGGCCTATCAGGACAGTTAGCAGAAGGTAAACTGCAACGGAAGAAAGCAAGCTTCCCCTTTGGCTCCTCTCCCTCACCAACTTGGAAAGCTTTCATCCATCCCCCAAAGAAATTGTACTTGATGCTATTAAATCTAACAAGTAATGTTACTGGCTTTACTTGAAAAAGCAGGGAGAGGACTTTGCAGAAGTAGTGTATAAGACCCCGTGTGCCTTTCACTGCCTTTGGGAAGGAGAGGAGAGAATGGGTACCAGTTTAGGAAAACTCTGTGCTTCATTAATGCTGAAACAGAAGATAATGAGACAAAAGATTGCCGTTCCAACATTGTATTTAAAAATGACAATACCAGAAATCCCAAAGTTTGCTGACTTAATATGTTAGTCACAATACCATAAAATGCTAGAGGAAGAAATCTTAAAGAACATCCTATCTTATCCCTAGTTTCTGGGTGAGAGAAACAAATTTAAATAAATGAGATGATTTGCCACTAGTTCTCATAATTTCTAGAGACAGATGAGAGAGAAAAATCCACATTAGATAATCAGTCTTTCTTGTACATTCACAGATAGACAGACATGCATACCCTCTACCACCTTCACTGTTCATACACAATTGCTGCACACACAGGGACACATGACACATGAGATTCATGACTTTGTGTAACTCACTTGAGGTAGAATATTAGATCTAGATCTTGACATTTCGACAACCCAAGACAAGATGTGCTAGAAGGTAAAGAATCCCATAGAATGCTATTGCTCCAGGAAGGGTGAATCAAGTCAGCAAAAAAGCATATCCTCCTGACTTTCTCCTCCTTTGTTCTCTGGGCCTCCTATAACTGACTTGTTCTGCTCCCCCCAAATAATACTTATCAAAATGAACTCTAAGAAGCGGAAACAAAAGGTGTTTATTTAATGTACTACTTTCAGTTATTTCTTTTTTCTTTCCTTTTTTCCCCTTTGGCTTATTCCCCTGTGGACACTGTTGGATTTCTGCATACATTGCCTTGTATATAAGTTTATCAGATTTGGGGAAGGGAAGGGGAAATCACAGAAATGGTGGTACAAAGAGTGAACCAATGCAACAGTGATACTAGACACTATGTTAGAAATAAATGTTATACTTTGGGGGGGAGAGGAGTAATGAGGAGGGAAGTGGGAGAAAATGAGGGCGATAACACTCTTCATATAGAATTTATATGAAGGGTTACTGTAACCCTCTGTGAATCACCTTTGCAATAAAATTTTAAAAAATAAGAGTAACAGACCTAGAGTCTCCTCAACTTCATAGATCCTAAGTGGCATACTCTTCCTTGAAAATCTTAACCGCTGGCTATGTTTGTGAATACATAATCCAGTTGCTACCTGTCCTAAAAAAATACTTGTGAGATACTGACATATCCTTGGCTTAAAATCCTGAGGCTTGGTTTTATTTGAAGAAAATTCTAAGATTGCATCCATTATAATTACATAACTCTTCAATTTACAAAGTAATTGGAACACATATTACTTCATCACATTTATAATAACTAGTTCTCACCATATTCCCAAGAGGTGAATTTTGTGACCCTTACACTGACAGAGATGGAAAGTGAAGCTCAAAGGTTTGTTTTTGCCTAAGAACATGCAGCCAGCAAGAAGCTGAGCAGATACCCAAATCCAACTCAACATTTCAAACCTTAGGACCAAAAGTTTTATAGCTCAGCCCTTTTAAATTCTTGGTCTACCTGTTACATAGGTGATATTTATTTCAAGAAATCCATCCCCGAAGAACAACCCTGCTTGTCCAGCTTTGTCTGAGTGAGCCTGATAGGTCAAAGGTGCCTCTCTCTTCAATGTTTCTCTTCCCACATTTGAAAAAAGTTACTGCTCTCCACTGATGGCATTCTTAGTACTCTAGGAAAAAATGCTTTTAAGTGAAACTTCTAGTCACTAAAAGGGCCTTTAATTATTAAATAGATAATAAAACAAACTATAGGGCTCTACCAATATAGGCATTCCATCATTTCAAATGGGAATTCCTTGTAATTATTTTTCTTCCACAGGGTTTTATTTTATACATTGTTTTAGTTTTCTCCGAAGTCATTATATAAATCCCAGTGGAAAAATTCATCTATTGCAGAGCCATAAAATGTTTTCTTAAAAATTCCATCACCCACTTTATTACTGGAAAGCAAGTACAGAAAGACTTACATGTTAAGAGATTTAAGTTTGACCACTGGGACTAATGGAGCCTGGACTTGCAATATTAGTCTATTACAATTATTTTTTAAATGTTTTAAAGATACTCATGTGTTTTCCAGAGGTATACTGAAGGCTCAAGGCTTTGACCAGTTCCAGTTTATCCTATATAACACTAGAAACAACTCTCTTCCTATACAGGAATATTTTTAATAGTCAATTTTGTCATTTATTTTCAAACTTAATATTGCTTTATTTCCTATTTAAATATTTTAAAACATCTGTCAATAAAATAGAAAAGAAAATTTAGGATTAGCTTCTGGCAACAACAGATCTTTTCTAAAACCTTAGGATACTATCTATCACTTCATGGATCAATTTCAATAACCACGCTCAAATATCTATCCTCTTTGTTGGTTGATGGCCTTAGATCCCAACAGTCTCCTCTGGTTATCATTTCTTTCTTTCTTATTTCTAGTGACAATTTTAAAGGTCCTTATTTTATACTTCTAGCACTCACATGCTATGGGTATGGTGTTGTCACACAATACACACTCCTCTTGACCAATTACATGCACATTTATTATCCAATCCTGTATTTTCTAGATGCTCTGTTGACTGTATGTATTACAATTATCTAGGATAATGAAAATGGAACCCAAGGCACATCTCTGATAGTCTTCATTAGATTTGCTAATGCACCCCTTGCAAATATTTATTTTTGATATGTTTTTGTACAAAGGAATGCCATTTAGCAAAGCAGTTTATGAATGAAATAAATCTTGATCAATGTCACTAGTTTTAACATTCTCACCCATCCCTCTCCTACACACTCATTCCCTCGCTCATCTTAATTTTCAAGAATATACATTGGATTCTTGGCTGCATTCTCTCCCTCCTGTCTGGTTCATTTGTCCACTCCATTCCCCTTTCCCCCACCCCACCCCTTTTGAGTACTTGCTTCTTGGCACTTTATTTTGTTGAACTTTGACTTTGCCTTTCTAAGAAATTACACTATTTGAATTCTCTCATAAATCTACCATATTTTAGTTAATATGTTTTTATATCAAACTAAAAAGTTTCTGTGAAGCCAAGGATATAGCCAAAAAGGCAAAAAGAAAGCATATAGAATGGGAATTTTTACCAGCTACACAGCAGATAATGGCCTAATACCCAGAATATACAGAGAACTTAAAAATTCTTAAAATAACCAATAGCCCAATTAATAAATGGACTAATGAGAGACTTCTCAGAAGCAAGAATGGCCAATATAGACATATTGAGATTCCACCTTGCCCAGTTAGAATGGCCATTAACAAGAAGGAAAAAACAACAATAGATGCTGGAAAGGATATAGACAAAAGGGAATCCTAATACACTGTTGGTGGAAAAGTAAACTTTTTTTTCTTATTCTTCTTATTGTGTTGGTCTTGGGGCTTGAACTCAGAGCCTGGGCACTCTCCTTGAGCTCAAGGTTAATGTCCTATCACTTGAGCTGAAAATCTACTTCAGGCTTTTTTAAAATTTGTTTTTATTGGAGATAAAGAGTCTCTCTCATAGATTTTTAGACCTGGGTTGGCTTTGAATCCTGATCTTCAGAACTCAGCCTCCTGAGTTGTTTGAATCACAGGTGCAAGCCACCAGCACCTGGCAAAATATTAATTTTTAATGATTCCCAAGTGATTCAGATATGTAGCCAAATTTGGGAACTATTATGCAACTGAACTTACTGAATTTTGTAAGTACTCTTCCTACCTTTTCCACATCAAGTATGGAGGTAGTATGGGCAGTGTGGGATTGTATATGTCTGTCTGTCTATGTGCATATGTGGGTCTATATGTATGAAATTCACAGATACACACATGTAGGAAAGATATATATTCTTGACTAAGTAAGCACTTGATTTTCTATCTTATGGCTAATGGAAAATACCCCATTTCTTTTCAATAATAAAAGTTATATTAAATATTGCTTGCAGGCCTTTTATATTCCATCATTGTTTCTTTCCTGATGGGTCTCACCATTCTTATTAAATGCTGTTTTATGTTTATCTTTGACAACCTGGTCTGTAGGTTTAATGTATGGAGTGCTCTGGACAGTTCAATTATGGTTTATTTACCCCACTGTAATTTTTATTTTCCTCACAACAATCCCATATATGCAATTATCGCTGAAGGCTAGACTTAAGTAATATGTTTATTAAAAGCAGTTTCCTAAGCATAAGCGGAGATAGAAAGTACTACAGGTGAAAACCACGTTACCAACAACATGGAAAAGAAGGGCTAGATGACATTGCTTCCTATGTAACTTTTCTGTAATTGAAGGGACCAGCATAACAACTCAAATGGAAGATTAGTGTGGTTTTATACTCTTCCCTTTTGGTTGTAGAAAATATTACCATCCATATTTAAGCCTCCTAGTTGTCCTCAACAAGTCTTCCAGACTTTCTGATGTCCTTGACACTACTAAAGAAAGTAATCTATCTCCACCATAAACCCTGCCATTCTGTTTCCCATTTTAAAGATCAAGATATCATGTCAGATAATTGGGTCTCATTTCCACCAGTGAATTTATTCCCTTGTATTTTATAATGACTTTAGTAAATCTATAACTGTTTACTTGTAAAGTAAAACCCAGCATACACACTGGCAAATTCTGAGGGTGTTATATAGACTAGTACTACTTTAGTGTCAAATATGTGCTTAAGTTCAATGTCCAGTATGATGGGACAAATTTGTAAATGTCAAACATCAGGATGATGACCTCTTAACTCTTCTCAACAAATTATATAACTGCTCTTTTTATAGGATTCTTAGAGGCAGTGGGAACTTAGGGCCTCTTTCTTGCAGCAAAGCCAACCTCTGCCCACCTTGGACCATTTGTCAATAACCAGAATTGAACTTGAAGTCCAAAGAAGATAGTGAGTGGCTAGATGTTAACTTAATGATACTAATAATCAAGCGCTTTCAAGGACATGTGTCAGTAACAAACTTCCTGCTGTAGGGGTTCAAATAAGTAGCAGCACACTGTCTGTCCTTGTCAGGTTTTGCATTCACAGCATTCACAAACCTCTACATTAAAACCTTTCAGTCCATAGTCCTCTTTCCTTTCACTAGGGATGTCTACTTCCATACATGAAGTGCCTGTTAAATGGCTAGAAGTGCACTGTGCCAAGTTTGTGTTGCACAGATAAAGTTTAATGGGTTTTTATTTTAAGTAATGGCTTACAAATGTAGGCTAAAGAATTATGTGTCCCATTTTCATTCCTGAAAATCCAACAATATGATATTGTTACTGTTACTCTAAGTCCTCACAATACCTTCCCACATGCCCCTCTTCCCACATTTCATTAATGGACAAGATGTTATCATTTATTGAGTCAGGACCACAGAAATACATTTAATACCATATCTTGGCTAAGATCATCTTCTCTATTCTAGTTGCCTGTGTTCAAAGCTAGCTTGGGCAGGAAAGTCAATGAAATTCTTATCTCCAATTAACCACCAGAAAACTAGAAGTGGTGCTGTGGCTCAAGTGGTTGAGTGCTCACCTGAAGCTGAAGAGCTCAGGGACAGCGCCCAGGCCCAGAGTTCAAGCCCCATGACCTCCCCTCCACACACAAACACACAAAGTCTGTGCTCCAAATAAACCATGGTCAAAAGAAATGCAGAGTTCCAGATTTTTTTTTAAGTCCTCGTATTGTGTAGATGACAAGCCCCAGCCAGTTATGGTAACAGGTGATGGATCTAAAATAATTGCCCAATTCATTAACATTTTCCCCTTTCTAAACCATCCTTAAAGAAAATCATAAATGGTTGGCCAGGAGCTGGTGGCTCACCCATGTAATCCTAGCTGCTCTGAAGGCTGAGATCTAAGGATCACAGTTCAAAGCCAGCCCTGGGAGCAAAGTGCTGGTGAGACACTTATCTCCAGTTAATCACCAGAAAACCTGCTCTGGCTCAATTGGTAGAACTCCCCTTGAGATGAAGAGCTCAGGGACAGCGCCCAGGCCCAGAGTTCAAGCCCCATGACTGACAAAAAATAAAATAAAAAAGAAAAGAAAATCATAAATGGGGTCACATGATCCTCACGGTAGTCCAGGAGAGCAACCATGCCATCTGGATTCATGTTTCACCAATTAAAAACTGGTAGTTATTGAAATTAGCAAGGATGTGCTTGATTTGCTCTGCAGCTCCTGTCATAAAAGGCTTTACTCTTTCAGGTTTCCTTCTTCAAGTTTGCCTTTAAGTGATTTCATATAATCTTTGATGTACTTTTTTTTGTAGACTTCCTTTGTGAAACTCCTGCAAGTGATGGTTCATGACAATGTCTACACCAGTGACTATTGTTCTTTTAGTACCTCCACCCTCCAGACCTTCAGCGGAAGCATCTCCAGCAATGAATGAGCCATCAATGCTACCCTTGGTCCTACTGACCATCTTGCCCTCCATCTCCAGGCACAGCCCTTCCGCGATCTCCTGGATCTTGTAGATGTTGAAGAACAGCTCATCACGGCTGCTGAGGTCTGGTAGATGATCATGAAGGAGGCTGGAGGGAAAAATCAAATAAATCCTGGCCAGAACCACTCTGGGGGGGTGGAGGGGTGCTGGTAGAAGAGGATTTATTTGCTTTTACCATTGTAAGGTTGTAAGTATTGCTTAATCTTTCTCCCTATATGTTTTTTTCTTGGGTGTGGGGAGTTGGTTGCTTTTACAGATTCACAAGTGATTCCAGTCTCCAAACAAAATTGAGACCCTGGAGCTAAAAATGTGGGACACCGTGAAGCCACAGTGACCGAGATTTAAATGCAGATTCCACTAGTTGCTGATTATGTGACCATGAATAAGTCTTGTTATTTCTGGTTCTCATCTTTGGCCAACATAGCCAAAAGGTTAATGAGTGAGGCCTGAATGCATATCAGGAATTTTTAATAAAACACCTAGATGATTTTAGTATGTAGTCAAAATTTAAAATGGCTAGACTGATACTTTGCAGATTTATACTATGATATTCCATGTTAGCTCAAATCCTGGCACACAAAGCTCAGTAATGCTGGTGATTGTTGTTAAAACGGGAGAGAGGGAGCACTGACAGGAGCTAAGGTAGACAAATGAGCTAGAGCTAAGCCATCTGAGATGGCCCCTTTCCACTGAACTCACTGTAGTGAGGGCCTACCTAATCTGGACTCTGAGAGAGATCTGAACTCCCACTCTATAATCTATGGCAAGCTCTGGAACCTATTTGAATAAAATCAAGGGAAGTAAAATAAACCTGTTATAATCATGCACTCACACAAAACATGGAGTGAGAGAAACATGAACCTAACATAGTAGGGACAAAATCTGCAACAAAATTGATGGGAAGTCAGACCAAAAATGGCGGGAGTTTGGGTGAGATTGGGCTAAGCATATAAGAAGAAGATTAACTTCAAAGAAATAGAAATGAGATACTGAACATTGGAGTTACAAGAGGTAAATATGAAAGCTAGGAGAGTATTTCTATGACTTAAATGAGGTCCTAGTGAGCACATGGATCCATCTGGCTGTGATTGCTTTATGTAGTCTGTTAAATAAAACACTCTCATAGACGGGTCTTGAAGCACAAATTTAATTTAACATTGTACTTCTTTAACATAACTGAAAGTAGACAGGAAGGAAGATACTGTTTAATGTGTGTGGAGTTTCAGTTTGGGATGATAGGGAAGTTTGGAGATGGGTAATTATGGTGTTTACACACAGTATGAAGGTACTTAATGCCACCAAATTACATATTTAGAGAGGAATTTTATAGTATGTGTAATTTATTCCAGAGGGTGGACAGGGAAAAGTATGGAGTTGACCTTCAAAATTACAATATGACCAAGTACCTGACAAATGATGAGACAAAAGGGTTAGACAAGAAAAACCATATGTTTGCAGGTCTGAGTGTTCCATGCTGGCACTTCTGGGGAACAGGGGTAAAGTAAGGAATCCTGTATGATGATTCTTATGACTGTTATGGTGGACATTTTGTATTTTAGGATAGAAATAATGTATAGGAACAATGACTAATCCTTCATAGGTAGAAATGAAGACTGGAGCTTGAGTGACCGTGAGAAATGATTCCTAAATTCTGGAAGGATCACTGCTGTTACAAAATGGAATTCTATACTTGAATGCTTCACTTTCTTCCTGAAGAACTCACTATGATCATCTGGCCCACTTGTTCTTTGTATGGCTGATGACCCTAATGTGGCTGATGACCTCAATGTGGTTCTTCGAGGTCACTCAGGGTGATATAGGCCTCTTAAAACCTAATCTAGTAGATTTTCTACTTCATTTCAATGATTCAAGAGCCTTCAACTAGACTTTGTAGGGATAAAATCTCCCTGGGAAAATGGTAGCAAGAAAGATGAGAGAAGTGACAATTACTCTCTAGGAAGGCCAGTCAAGAGCATCTAAGAATGTAATGTAAGAAAGAATAAGAGTCCCTTGTAGATCAATCTATCTTTGGAAGGACAGGAGAGGAAACTTCGAAGAGAGAGTAAGCTGGGAAAGTTCTGGTAAAAGCTGGAATGATTATTGTCTCATTTCCACTGATTCTCTGAGCCATTTTACAACTTCATTACATGAGATTGACCTGCTCCAAGAAACTTTCCTCAGTGACTACGTCTCTGCCGGAGGATGCGCTCATGCACCCTCTAGTTCAATGCTGTTGTGGTCCTATTTCAGGAGATGTCAGCTTTATTTAAACACTGTTATTCAAAGACAAATTTCCCATAGAAATATTGGTATAATTTTGGATTTTGTTCCCAGAGAATCCCCAAATGACTTCCTACACCATAAAAACGTGGGGAGGAAAGTTAAAATAACGTACTGAAAATTATTTAAGGAACTTAGTCAAAATAAATGAGACCCAGAGATAGCCAGGGACACTAAAACTTATGCTTTAGGTAAAGTGGTGCTGTAGCAAGAACATACGTCTTAATGCCAAATGGGGCTATTCCCCAGGGCATACAGAATTGGACTATACTCCATTCCTCAGGCAATGTCTAGTTCTGTGATTGGTTAGTCCTTGGAGACCCTGGTTTCTCTGGCTTCCTAGCCTGATCTTGAGGCTTCCAGCCCACCCAGGTTTTAGTTCTAATGAAACTGAGTAAAACCACTAGCCAGGAATGGCAACTACTTTTCAGAAAAGTCCAGAAAAATTTGATGATGGATACTTTATTTGCCAAACCCTAAGTAAACTATCCTTTTCTATGTGCTAAGTCTACTCACAGTCTAAAGTTGGAGTAGAAAACCAGATTGTCCTTTGTACCTTAAGGGAGTTTTAGGAGACAACTGTCTGTTGGAAGAAAAATGTTCCTTATGTGTCTGGTCGTTTATATCTTATTTAGTGCTTTGTATGTCTGAGATGCTTTAAATACTATAATCATGTGTTTTTCTGGTCATCTAAAATGTTTAATCAGTATATTTTAAAAACTTGTGAGCTTGTCTCTGCAAAGATAAACTAAAGGAAATTGTGCAATCAGTCCTATGAAAGCCTCAATTTGATGACTGAAAGAATGCTTTATTTTAGCTGCTGCCAGCCCAATTCTACCAAAAAGGGCATGACATGTATTGGCCAAGTTTTCATTAAAAAATGTCATCATGACAACTGGCTGAAAGGATTAATGAAACAAAAGATGAAAATAAGTGAATGAACATTAGTTTATACTTGTTCTACTGGAAATATTTCCTTTCTCCATTTTAAGAGGATGACCTGCATCTTAATTAATAGTTCCTTTCTGGCCCCCAAAAAGCAAGATCTACTTTATGGCTATGGTATTTCTTGTCTTCCTGGGAGAAGTGATAGTGATCCACAGAGGAAAAAGAGAAGATGCAGAAGTTACTGAGATGACATGAAGTTAACAGGAGACCCAAGGGTTCCACGGGAGGTATGCCATGAGTTACTTTAACTTTCAGATTACAGGCATTCCTGTCCCTGTAATTTGAACTCAGACACAGCGCCTCCCAAGACTCCCAGTGTGGGCTGGCAATGGGCTACTCAAAGTGTTGACAAGGACCAGTTACTGGAATTATCTTACTAGATAAGCTTTCCTTTGCTCTTCCTTTGTCCTTGGA
Source organism: Dipodomys merriami (assembly GCF_024711535.1). Classification (NCBI taxonomy): domain Eukaryota; kingdom Metazoa; phylum Chordata; class Mammalia; order Rodentia; family Heteromyidae; genus Dipodomys; species Dipodomys merriami. Next base: position 2,106,005 of record NW_027202382.1, on the reverse strand, counting down.
AAACAAGGGAAGACTTCTTGATCTCAGGGACACTTCTTGTTGATGGTGGAGCACTAACTAAATACCATCAGTGTTAGCTACTTTTTCATCACTGAGATAAAACACTTGAGAAAAATCCATTTAAAGAGGAAAGCTTACAGTTGCAGTCCATTTTGAGGCATAGCCTCATAGTAAGGAGACATGGTAAAGCAAAACTGGTCACCTCTGGTGGCCACAAAACAGGGGAAGAAAAGTAGACCTGGGACAAGGTACAGTCTACAAAGCACACCGTCAGAGACCCCCTTCCTTCAACTAAGCTACCTCTTAATGGTCCATTCAGCTATGAAGTCATCATGGGCTATACATGAATGAAGTTAGAACTCCTGAGATCCAGTTATCCTAATATTAAGTTAACCGTAATTAAGTACAGAATTCTCAAAACTCTTATCCATTCTCATGGGCTCATACACAATCTATAAATTGATACAATTAAAAGACACAAACTCATAGAAAAAGTAATGAGGAAAGGATTGGGATGAGATGGGCAGTTCTCCTTGGACACCTCCCCTTCTTTCATGATAGTTATGTCCAGTCCTTGCTCAACACCAATGACTAATATGACCTTGGAAGACTCACTGTTCCCTTCTGAACTACATATGCTTATGTTTAACAGCAACAGAGTGAAAAATACTTATATTTCTTTTCCCTAGTCTCTCATTCTGTCACTCACTCATGATAACTAGAATCTTAGGAAGAATATTTGCATTTGAAAGAGGCTTTTAGGATTTCACAGTTTAACACTAGGAAGTAGGGAAGATATATTTAGCAAGTGGGCCTTTTGTCTCCTTTAACCATAATATTATGCTCAGCTGAGCAAAGTTTATTCCTCACTAGACATAGATATGAAACAGATTATGCCACTGGTAAAATAATGTGCTATTAAAATGAGAAATTTCTTCCAATTATTTAGAAAAAATAATAGGAGACATATTTATAATTTTAGTGTAGTATGCAATGATTTATAGAAACACTTGCACATCATTTCTATGTTTTTATTATGCATGCATTCCAAGAAGAGCTTCTTTCTTTCCTTTAAGAAATCATTTTGCACCTTGGTATTATTTTAGTAAAATCCACAAAAGCCTTGTATGGCTGGCTTCCTTCTAGTGTTGTTTATAAAGTTATATCTTATCATATCTTATTACATAATATCTTGCATATTATTATACCCTATATTTTGTTTAAAAGGGTATAATATTAAACCCTATTATTTTCTGGCACAACATAGGAAAGAGAAAAGGGAAACTGAGAAGAACAGAGGGAAGGAAGAAAAGAGAAAGCTTTTTAACTTCTATTACATAGTTCTACATTTCTAGTGATCTCTGTTTCATGAGAGATGGTAATTCATGTACCATGCTAGATATTTTAGCCCATATGGCATGACTCGAGACTATTCTCACTAACACTAAAGGAATCCATAAACATGAAAACTGGTGTGTTTATAAATGCAAATTTCATTACCCAGCAGGCCACTTAATAACTTGAAAGGAAACAGAATACAATTTTGCAGTTTTCTATTATCATATCCTTCTAAAGCTAATAAAACTCTTTACAAAGTTCACCTGGATTTGAGTCATTAATTTCCAGACATCTTTCTTCATAACAAAAAACACTCTATTGACACAGTATAACACATACCATTTGTGAACGTCACGTAACTAGTCATTTTTTAGCCTTACAATGCACAGAGAACTCAGCAATCATTAGATGAGCTAACACCTTTTGATGAAAAATATCTGAAATGATCATTTGTGTTAGTCCTAAACAGAGGTCAAGGTACCATCTTTGTACTACTTCTTGGAGGAAAAAAAAAGTTGAAGTAACAGTGCGGGAGTAATTTTTACCTTACACAGAACTTGGAGACCATGGCAAATTTCCTGATAACCATTCTTTTTAAAAAATATACTTTTATTGTAAAGATACTGTAAAGAGCGTTTACAGTTACATGAGTAAGGTAATGAGTCCATTTCCTATGGAGCATTGTTACCCCCTCCTTTGTTTTTCCCCTACCATCCCTTTCCTCCTCACCTCCTCAACTCCTCCCTCCCTGCCCCCCAAAATTGTAAAATTCGTTTTCAACATAGTGTCTTGTACATTTTTATTGTGGGCTGCCAAATGGACATGTATATCTCCTTTCTTCCCACCCAGTCCTGAGGTCACTACCCTTCTCCTTAAAATAAGGATGACAAAACGTGAAAATATTCCATGCATAGCATGCCAAAGGTCTAAACTGGATGCATTGCTTTTCAAGCCCACCAAGCTAGAGGATCATTTTGGCACTGGCAATGTGTGCGCACACCGCCCCTGCCCCCTCCACACCTTTGCACCTTCTACATCTGCACACTCCATTTATTTAAAATTCCCTTTCATTTGATTCCCCAACCACTCCCACTCCATTCACACACACCTATTCCCACACCCATTTTACATGTTGTCTCAGGAATGTAGGACAATACAATCTACCAGGTAATCTACATAATGAATCCCAAATGATTCCCCAGTCTGTGAAGGAAAATGGCTGTGTCACCTGTTTTCTTTCTGCTAGCAAGCAGCAGAGGCTTCCCTTCAGCTTTTCTCGACAGGCCGGTGGCCTCGGCATGCCTTTCATGCTAACTCACCCTGCCTGGCAGGAAACCTTAGCAGCTGTGCCATGCATCACACACACAGCAATGAACTGAAGTGCTGTCTTTACAACTCCTGGATGCCTTGTTGCTGGCTGTATCACATCTTGACAGACATGCAATTTAGAAGGTCTCCCTTGTCCCTTCTTCCCCACCCAGGTTGGCAGAAAGCACCCTGGTGATGATGATGCATGCCGATGATGATAAACTGAAATATCTTGTGCAGGAAACTCCCTCCATCTTCTCACACTGCAACTATTTGAGGCAATCTAAGTTTTCAACACACTTTTTCCATCCAGAAGCATAAGTATAAACATGTTTTTCCCCCCAAAGCTTTGGAGATAATGAATTATATAATTCATCACGTTGTTTGGCTAACTACTCCATTTTAGATTTACCCAATCTTCTTTCATTTCTGTTAGAGAACCGAACTACCATTACTGTAAAATTTTAAAGTATTATGATGATGTTTAACAACAGCTGATCCTATGGTTCAAGAGTTTATTTTATGCCTGTTATAAGTGGTGGGCACTCTCTGAAGAGCAGTTGATGCAAATAAAATAGGAAGATGGTTGGCACAATGGCTCCAGCCTGTAATTCTAGCTAATTGAAAGGCAGAAATGGTGGAAGCACTTTGAAGCCAATGGGTAGAAAAGTTCAAGACTCATCTCAACCAATGACTGATGACAGAGATACATGCCTGTTATCCTAGCTACAGGGAACACAATGTCTAGGCACAGTGGCACATACCTTTCATCCCTGGAATCCTTGGGAAGCAAAAGTAGCAGGATCACAGCCCAGGCTAGTCTGGGCATAAAGAAAAACATTTACTTCAAAAATAACAAATACACAAAAGGGGCTAGAGGTATGGCTCTACCGGTAAAGCTTCTCTCTAGCAAACAGAAAGCCCTGAGTTCAGTCTCTAGTACCACTAAAACAAAAACATAAGAAGACAGACAAGAAAACAAGATAGCTATGGTACACTGTGTTACAGGAAATAGAGAAGTTCTGAGCTCTAAATGGAAGACTGGAGAAGGATCTCAGAGGAAAGTAATACTGGAGCTAAGTCATAAAGGACCCAGTTGTTTATACAGAAGAACAATAAGTGATACAAGTGGGTTCCTGAAGGAGGGTCTACTGGTTCTGATTTAAGTGGTTCATTATATTAGTAGTTTCTTAAAAAGTTGAACATGAAGTTTTAATATTAAAGCATTTAATTTAAAGCATTAATTAGAGCATTAATACAACATAACAGCTCAATTTCTAAGTACAGACTAAAAAAATTATATGACCATATGTTCACAGTCTTATTATTTACAATAATCAAAAAGTAGGAATAGCCAGGAACCCATGGCTCACACTTATAATCCTAGTTACCCAGGAGGCTGAGATCTGAGGATTGCAGTCTGAAGCCAGCTGGGGCAGGAAAGTCTATGAGACCCTTATCTCGGATTAACCAACAGAAAACTGGAAATAGCCTTATGGCTCAAAGTGATAGAGTGCTATCCTTGAGTGAAATCAAAGCTCAAGGATAGTATGCAGGCCCTGAGTTCAAGCTTTATGACTGACAAAAAAAAAAACCCAAAACATAGGAACAACTAATATATTTATTTTCTGAGTGAGGAAAACCATGGTACTATCATGATATATTAAAAAACATATGACATATATAGCATATAGTTATAATATTTGGCATATTTTATGGAATATTTATGTGCTATAAGTATACATATTATTTAGAATTTAATTATACTATAATTTATATGCTATGAATACATACTAGTTGTATGCTATAACTATTACTATATTACTACATATTACTATATTATTACATGTATTTAATATAATCTTTATATGCTATATATGTAATATATACATAATGTATATTATTATAACATCATAAAATATATGCTTCATGTTATATTATTGAATACACAATAGTCTATAATATATACAGTAGTATATTATTAAATTATATAATAATATACAATAATTATTCAATAAGGCAAATGAATAGTGTATCCAAGATATAACATCAAATAACCTTAAAGACTTAAGCTTAGCCATATGATTATTTTTCTGTGAAATACTCAGAGCAGGAAAATCCACGAGGTAGATAATTAGATTGGTATTTGCTTGGAGCTAAGGAAGGAGAGCTTAGGGAATGTCAGCTAAGTGCTACAGAGGCTCTTATGAGTTGATAAAAACATTCTTGTTAGTAGCATGTATCTCTAGCCTCCAGCAGCATCAGCAGAACACCCTCCACCCAGACCTGACCTCCACCCTATCCTTCACAAAGATTTGTTAGGAAATGGAAAGACTTGGAAAAAATTATATTAAGTGAAGTAAGCCAGGCCCAAAGAAACACAGGTCCCATGGTTTCCCTTACTTGCAATATCTAGTATATGTATGAGTCAAGCAGAAAAGGTCAGATAAGGTGATGTTAGGAAAATGAACCCTAAGATATGTATTCAATTTTTTTTTCTTTCATGCACTTGTTTCTAATGCATTTATAGATTATTTCTTTGTTGCTTTGTATGTCCCTCCCCCACAGTATAACCCCTGCTTTCACTGTATTTGATGTTGGCATAATTTGTGGAGGGGAAGGGGAAAAACAAGTCATTTAAATAGGGATACAGGTGGACCCGTTGCAACAATGAGAAGTACAAGTTGTCATGTCGAAAACGAACTTTACAACTTTGGTGGGGAGGGGGGAGGATTGGGGGGGAGGAGGCTGGGAAGGGATGGGAAGGGGAAACAAAGGAGGAGGTTACAATGCTTGATAAGAAATGTACTCATTATCTTGCCCATCTAATTGTAACCCTTCTGTACAGTATTTTCACAATAAAAAATTAAAAAAAGAAAAGAGAACTCCCAAGACAATATGATGGAAATTAACTGTACAACTTGGAGGGGGTGGGCTGGGGGGAAGACAAGAGGAAGATAAATGAGTGAAGGAGTAACAAGTTTGACAAGAAGTATACTCACTACCTTACATAGGTAACTGTAACCTCTCTATACATGATCTTGACAATAAAATTAAATTTAAAAAAAATTTAAAAGAAAAGAATACTCTCCCGAGACTCCCACTGGTTTCTGCAGGATAGGTCCATATACTCCCCATGCAGATCTAGCTGTGCATGCAGAGTACCTCCCACCTCTAGCCCCACTGTTATAAGGATGCCCCAGAATAGGGAGGAGCACCATTTCCCCAATGGGGGAGGTAGCCTTGTCAGCCTCAATAAAACTCCTTTTCCTGTATGTGACTGTGTCAGTGGTCTTCTGGGATGGGTACTTTTAATTCTAAAAAGTTTTTTAGAAGTGTGATTGCAAATGTTGTGTGCAAGGTAAGTTTGAGGGTGGGCAAATAACAGAAGTAGTCACCAACAAAACTCACTGTTGTAGGGTTTGTATTTGCATAGCAGACATGTACCATTATTTTCATTTATGTTTTCTCAGAGCAGGAATCTCAGGCATCTTCCTCTTGTGTGGTATGTTTGTCATACACAGCTACCTCACACATATCAGTCCTATGATGGGGCACGGTTGACTGGGAATAATCTAAATAGTAACTGAAGTCATCTCTGTTTTAGTACTTATCTTTCACAGGATTTCACAAAATTTTATTTTTCTTGTAAGTTTTTGGGTTTCTTAAATAGTCTACAGTGGGTTTGTATTACTTTTGTAACTAGGGGAATGTATTTTAGTAGTTTTTAATAGGTCATAGTAATATACTTGGCTTCATTTCTAAGTTGTCATTTCGGCATCTGTATTTGTAATAAAATAGCAGGTGGGTATTGCAATCACATTGCTGGATTCATTAATAACACAAAACAACTTAGGTTGAGATTTGTGTCTGCTCACCTGTCATGATACTCCAAGCTGTCTTATAAAAAAAATGGGAATCATTTCCAACACACAGCTTACTTTGATACATAGACTTTCTCTCGTTATGTAGATCTGTCTATATGTATTTAGGCAAGAGGGAGAAAAGTTCCTGATGACATTTTGCAAATACCAGTTGATTTCAAAACTATTTCCTTTTCCTAGAGCCAACTCTATTCTTTGGAAGTCTCATACCATCTGCCATCAATAAAACAAACCTTATCTTAAAACATGTTTTTTGAAATGTCATTGCAGTGCTCCACCTATTTTCTTGTGAGAAATAAAAAGAGATTTTGTTTGACTGCTACATTCTGGAAGAACAGACTATGTTTCTATGTATATAGTCTGTGTAAGAAAAGGGTTGGAAGGGCGGAGTCTAAAGACAGTATGTATGGATCGAGAAATTTAGCATCAAACATGAAAATCATGACTTTGTCAGCTCTGCTTCATTGTTGATTTTCAAGTTATATTATGTTTTATTAATTAAAATTTTAACATATATGTTCTAGCTTGGTGCTTCTCAAACTATACATGCACATACCTGTAGCTATACATATGCATATGTATTCACATATATGTACATATGTACATGAATTTTCTTAATATCAAGTTAAAATGTAGATTCAAATCCAGGAAGTTTGTACAAATACAAATTTGTGTCTATTCATGCTTAATAATGATACATATTCAGAAAAATCATAATGTAATTAAAAATAAAAATTCTAGGAATTGTATATAAATGTGGCATTTTGTTGGTTTTGAGGCTTGAATTCTGGGTGCTGTCCCTGAGCTTTACTGCTCAAAGCTAGAGCTCTGCCACTTTGAGCCACAGTGCCACTTCCAGTTTTCTATTGGCTAATTGGAGATAAGAATCTCAAGGGCTTCCCTGCCCAGGCTGGCTTTGAACTCTGATCCTCAGATCTCAGCCTCATGAGTAACTAGGATTACAAGGCATAAGTCACCTGTACCTTGAAGATGTTACTCATTTTTAAATTGAGAGTGTTCCATAGCTAGAGGCTTATTTAAAAAAAAAGGTGACATGAAGTTCTTGGCCTATAATCCAAGCTAATTGAGAGGATGTGGGCTCAGGACCAACCTTGGCGAAAAATTATAAGAACCTTTTTCAACCACCAAACCAAGCATGACATAAAATGCCTGTGATCTTGGATATCTAGTTAGAGACCAGTCCCAAAAAAACCTGTGAGAGGGCTGGGAAGGTGGCTCAGTGGTAGAGCGCTTGCCTTGCATTCATGAGACCCTGGGTTTGATTCCTCAGCACCACATAAGCAGAAAAAAAAAGCTGGAAGTGGTGCTGTGGCTTGAGTGGTAGAGCACTAGCCTTGAGCTGAAGAGCTGAGGGACAGTGCCCAGGCCCAGAGTTCAGGCCCACGACCAGACCCCCCCAAAAAACAAAACAAAACAAAAAACCTGTGAGACTCTACATGAAAAATTACTAAAGTATAAAAGAGTGCATTGTTCAAGTGCTAGAATGCTTGCCTACCAAGTGTCAGGCCCTAAATGAAATCTTCAAGTAATACTAAATTTTAATTTGCTTGTAAGTTTTTGGGTTTCCTAAATATTCTATAGTGGTTTGTACTACTTCTGTAACTAGGGGAATATATTTTAATAGTTTTTTAATAGGTCATAGGTAGTATACTTGGCTTTAGTAGTACTAAATAAAAAATAAACATGGCTGTGGTAGCCAAGCTTTCAAGATGGGTCCCCAATATTTCCTATTTCTTGGATTTCACTCTCCTCCAGTCCTCTACTAGATAGTTTATGGGCTAGCATGTGGTGAACAGGATTGAGTAATACTGATGCTTATACCCTTTCAGAGATCAGGTCCTAATTACTTGCTCTGGAAGAAGCCAGCTGCCATGTCATGGGCTTTCCAATGGAGAGGCACACCTGATTGCAAAAAGTACCTCCTGCCATCACACACATGAGTGACCTCAGAAGGGGCTTCTGTCACCCAGGTAACTCACCATATGCCTGTAGCCTAGTCTTCCTCTGTACCTTTAGGGAGCCTGCTCCATCACTACCCAGCCAAGCTGCTTCCAGATCCTGACAGTTCAAAAAAGTCTGTGGTTTTAAGCTGCCAAATTATATTTGTTACATAGCATTAAGGAACAAATATATTGGCGAAAACAATATACAGAGGAAACAATGAATCCTTGTAAAATTGGTCTAGCGGCCATGAGAATTTTAGAACTCTCACAGTTAAAAAGAACACTCTGTGTAATGAATGAAGAGGATCAGTCTTTTTCTGTCACTTGGAGAGCAGGGTGGGAAGAGGTGAGCATGCAGTCAGTCCCTTCTCACAGGGATCCACCCTGAGCACCCCTCCTGGCAACCTTATCACTATGAGCCCTTGCAGTTCGGCAGTCCACTCTGCTCTCCTCCAGAAACTGGCCAATGATTCAAGTGGTAGGAAGCACAACTCCTCCTTTTCCAAAATGTACCATGCCAATGGAGGAAAGCAACCCCATGTGATGATAGGCAGAAAGGTAAAAATCCCAATGCTTATCCTACATGCAAACTAAGCATATTGGGAAGACAAGAACCTTTCATAATAACAGCAACTGCTTGTCTGCTTTTCATTGCAGCTCTGATCTATCTGACTGACTGTCTGTCTGTCTGTCTATGTACCTATCTATGAGTTAACATAATTCTCATATCCATGGAGTGGTTTCCATGATTATTTCCATTCACAGATGAAGAAATGCCAGGTTAACTTGTTTCACGTTATGCAGTCAATATGTGCAAGACCAGTGTAGCTCTCAACTATACTGTTCTCCTCTAAAACAGCAAATGATTGCTGTATTAATATGCTGTTCACTCAAAATCCTCAAGGAGATGACATACTTAGCATCATTCCCTTCCTCCTTTATCTTCCACCTTGGTTAAGGAAATGAGACACTCATCCCTCATCTCCCAGGGATGCCAGCCAATGTAGGAGTAGTGGTACTTTCAAATCACCTATGATGTTTATAGAGGAAGATGAGTTTAAAGAAGTCTGTGAGGAATTGGTTCCTTTCTGCACCAAACTTGAAAGTTCAAATGACACTCCAGCTTCTTCAGTCCCACCTAATTCTAAGAGCTGAGCCTAGAAGGATAAAACTGTCCCTTCTGTATTTTGTGAGTTTCATATTTGGCCATGCTGTTTCTATGTTTATCTTTGTTTCTGCTCCTTGGATCCAAAGTTTTCAACCTTTCCCCCCATTAAAGGCGACTGCAGGCTGAGAGTGGGTTGGCCCAACACTCTCAGCATACCAACTACATCATGAGTAATGACTGGGTGCTTTCATTTAGGGATGAACCTAACAATAGGACTGAATCCAGCTGCCATATGTTGCCTAAACTGAACTTCAAACAAGGTGGAAAACACTAGACCTGTGTCCTTGGATACTGTAGCCTCAAGGACTGTTTATTGCTCAGTATCTTAAATTAAAATAGGAGATCTCACATCCCTTTCCAGTACATATCTCCTGCAGTTAGAGAGGAATCCTTCTGCAACAAGTCTATTCCTTCATTTTTAACAAGAATCACCTAGTAAACTCAAACTTTTCTTTTTCTGAAAAGCAAATGCATCTTAAAAAAATTTCAACCAAGATATAAATAAACCTTTTAGATTTTCACAACAGAAAGATAATTTACAAATTCATCCTTATCTATCAGATGTTTACCTCTAAGTTTGCTTTTCTCTTTTAGGCAACTGTAGATCCATGGGATTTCATTGTTATGGTGGGTGCTTGTTTTAAAACTTTGCTTTTAAGACTATAAAACTGTCAATAATTAATCATTAGAGCAACACACAGTTAGCATATATTTTCATCACTATGGCTAGCCATGGGAAGGCAAAGCAGCCAAAGACAGTCACAAAAGAGATGGCCAGACTCTCATGCCGTGTGTGTGTGTGTGTGTGTGTGTGTGTGTGTGTGTGTGTGTGTGTGTGTGTGCATGCACGCGCAGGTCCTGGGGCTTGAATTCAACCTGGTTATTATCTTTGACAGTTCTTACTCAAGGCTAGTCTTCTACCATCTGAGCCACAGCTACATTTCCAGCTCTTTTTGTGTGTGTGGCTAATTAGAGGTAGAGTGTCAGAGACTTTTCTGCCCAGACTGGCTTCAAACCACAATCCTCAGATTTGAGTAGCTAGGATTACAGGCATTGGGCAATCAGCACTCAGCGCTCAAGAATTTTAAAATGCAATTATTTGTTTAAAAATAATGATCATGTATTTATTGAACATCTACTGTGTCAGACAATATTTTTAGGATATTTCAAAAAATAAAACAGATACAGGTTCCTAACCTGAAGAGTATACTTTCTAAATGTGGGAGATAGGGCATTGTCATAATAAAAATGTATTAAATAATAATATATTAATTATAGCTAGTCTTCTGCATTCACAGTTTTAACTGTCTCTATTATACCAACATCAGAGCCATTTTTGAGTAAGAAAACTGAAATTTAATTCCTTATTCTGAGTTTTGAACTCCAAAGTGAGACATATGTGACATCCTCATGGAATGGAAGTATTTTAAATCAACATCACATTTACACTCCTGAAAGAATAATGACCAGGAACTAGTGAAAATTTTACCACAGGTTTTTAACTCAATGGGAAAAGAGGAGACTTTTAAAAATGCAGAATCACACTATTGCAGTGTGATTGGGCACTAGGGAAGCATGAATAAAACATATGTGAACCAAAAACACAATATGCAGAAGAAGATATTGTCTATACTGACCATGTACATTTTTTGCCATTATTGCCCCCAAAACATAGCATAGCAATTGTTTAATGTGACATTTACACCATGTGGGAATTCTAAGTAATCTAGAAATGATTTAATATATATAGAAGGATATACATGGGTTGCCTGAATGTATTACACCATTTTATAGAAGGTATTGGAGCATTCTTGTATTTGTTATCTGTGAGGGGTCCTGGAATAAATCCCTCACAGGTTCTGACTACCAATTATATTTTTGTTAGGTGGTAAGCTCCTGCATAAAGAAAATAGAAGGGATCTTGGGAGTAGTAGAAAAGTCTTATTTTAGTAAGACAGGAAGACTTATTAACAAAGTGAATTCAAATTTAAAGGATGTTTTTGATGTTGGTATAATTTGGGAAGCAGAAGGGAAAAACAAATTGTTTAAATAGGGATACAGGTTGACCCATTGCAACAATGAAATGTACAAGACGCTATGTTGAATAACAAAGTTTACAACTTTGGCAGGGTGTGGGGGTAGGGGTGGAGGGGAGTATAGTGTTGGAGATGGGAAAGAAGGGATGGTAGGGGAAAAACAAAGGAGGAGGCAACAATGCTTGATAAGAAATGTACTCATTACCTTGCTCATGTGATTTTAACCCCTCTGTACAGTATTTTCACAATAAAAAACATATTTTTTTAAAAAAAAGGATGTTGAAGGGACTTGTCTGGTGGGAGGAAGCGCTTTCTAGACAGTAGAAACCAGCCAATGCAAAAGACCCCAAGCAAGCATGTGCTTATAGATAAGAAACAACAGTTAGTCAGCTTCCTTGAATAAGAAGCACAGGTGAAAGTATCAGGAGGGGGTGAACGGAGGCCAGCTGTACCAGGCCCTGGAAGCCATTTTAAAGGCTTTGAAGTTAACTCTGATGAGGAAATCTACTACAGGGATTCCATCAGAGTGATGATATTGTATGACATCTTTTTACTGGACTTTTTTGGCTGCTGAATATGGGCTAAAGCATAAGCACTGAGATTCTTATAGTGACCCAAGTAGAAGAAGAAGGTAGTTCAAAACAGAAGGCAGTATGAAGCAAAATAGGACTGACTAGATTTTGAGCATACTCTGACAATGCAGATAGGATTCACAACCGAAGTATGAAAAAGAGAGATGTAAAAATATGACTCCAAGGTGTAGGCATTTGAACTTGAAGGCTGGGCTTCCTCAGCCAAGATGGGGGATGGATACACACAGGGAAGATGGTTGTTACATGCATTTAAGTTTGAGATACCCATTAGAAAAGGAGAGGTCAAGAAGACAATTTGCAGAGCCAGAGAACAGAAGTTTGTACTTGAGAGATGACATTTTAATAAAAACTGCATATTTTGGTCACCAAATAAGACACCTGCTATCTAAAGGATAGGCTCACCCCATTCAATGATCCATATGCCTTGTGAGATATGACTTGTGAGATTAACACTGTTTGCTGAAAACCAATGATGGGAGGGAGATAGTTCCTATAGCGCCTTGAGTAGAAGACCATTTCTATGTAATAGGTTAGCCCAACAGAGACAGATATGTGTGTAAAACAATATCCCAGGAATGGAGAGCCTTTGCCTGAGATGAAAATCTCATTGAGAATAACCAATATAACTGATAGAAATCTAATGGTGTTATTGCTTCCCAAAAATGTATCTCAAGAGAAAAATCCTATGTAAAAGCAATTTTATATTTTCTTTCTGCTTCTCACTATTCTTGAAGTTATTGACCCTCTCACTATGATCTGTCAATATGATGCAACTCTTTAATTGTCCATAAATGCCTACATTCAGACACTATTCAAGACAGAATCTATGTTCACAAATACTATTCAAAACAACAGCTTTATGCCTGAAAGGAAATTGTCTTTGCTTTGACTTGTGGGATAAATGGGTGGTGATAAACAGCATGGCATCAGAATCCAAGCTCAATTAGATATAAACTCCACACCAATGCCAGCTGTGAGACCATTAGTAAGCTACTTAAACTCTCAGCCATACCATCAGTTATAAAACAAAGCTAATCACAGTGTTCACTCTGGGCTTGATCATTAATATTAATAATAAATGTATTATCCAGAAAAATCATTAGAAATGTGCCCTGAACACACAATAAGCCCTAGAAGTATTCAGTCAATAAATGAAATCCTGATTTTCCTCCTTTAAAATATGCCTTGTTCTGCATACTACTGCCATTGGTGCATGGTTTTCATAGTTGTTATAGCTTTTCAGAAACTGCTGGCAGCTCTTAAATGTTTTTGAGTCTTATTCCCATAATTGCAGACTTGCTTCTCTCTCCAGCTCATCTCTGAGTTAGTTTGTGAGGCATGCCGGGTCCCTCTGCCTGCCTTCCTGCCTGCCTTCCAGAAATTGCCTGCAGCATGCCTGGTGAATTTCCAAGCTCCCTCCAGTCCAGCCAAGTAAGGTTTAGTGTTATTTTTCATCACCTTGACGTCAGTGAGAAATATCACTAAATTAATGCAAAAAAGATGTTCAATAGGATTTCATGAATAACTCAAAGCCCACTGCAAATACAGGATTGTCTGTGATGTTTCGAATTGATGGGACTCTATCTAGGGATTTCTAGCAATTCATAAACCAATTTCGGCTGACCGATTTAAAGTTTTGTTTTGTATAACCTGGCAAGTTCAGTGAAAGTAGAGCCCTTTCTAGACAAACACTCTCAATTGATTGAATTATGGTTGACAACTAATGAATACACAGCAGGTATCAGCAAAATTCCCTTATGGAGAAAGCTGACCACGGTCACTTGCATCCAAATGGCTTGCCTTACAACAGGACAGAGAGAATTGGCTCTGCCTCATTAGGCCTCCAATGATTTCTGATACCTGCATCCCCATCAGCCCTCACCACTGGCTTTGTATCTGCCTTTACCTTCATGTTCAAAAGGTATCCCACTTGTACTCAAAGCTGGAAAATTTTCTCTGATGTTTCTTGTGAACTGAATATGTGTCAGCTTTAGCTGCATGCACATTATATGCATATATGTACAAATCACAATGAATCTCATTTGCACACTGAAAAATAGTAGGCAATATTGAAGACAGCAAGGTTCAGTCCAAACTGTTAACAGAGTTAACAGGGTGAATGGTGAAGAGTACAGGTTGAGGCAGAAGAGCCACAGTCCCAGTCTTTGGCTTTAACAAGTCATTGGTACAATTCTTGAAATAGAGCTGGTATAAAGAATGTATGATAAGAGATGATAGATCTTGAGCATCTAGGTGAAGACAATGTGCTCGTCATCTTTCTATTACCATATGAAAACACCTGTCATAATTAACTTATAAAGGCGGAAGGATCATTTTGGTTCATGGTTTTAGAAATTCCAGTCCACAAAGGGTAGGTGAAGGAAATTGCTTCTAGGCTTTTGGTAGGAGTGCTGGATGCAGTAACAGGAAGCATATGGTGAATTAAACTGCTTACCTCATAGAGGGAAAAGAGCAGAACTATGGGAGGTGAGAAATAAATATTCAAATTATGCTTACCATATGGTAATTACTGTTCTGACACTTCTTAATATTACATCTAATTATTAAGTACATTTTATACTGCTGATATTCATGTAAGTATCAAGTAATGGTAATATAATACACATAATAATATCAGCACCTAATGCAACAACTTTATGAAGTATGTGCTGTTGTTCTACTTTAAGGATGAGAAAATGGAAACACAGAGAAGTAAAAACCTTCTCAAGTTTGTTGTTAGAGAATGATTAAGGAGATTTCTCTGTTGTATAAACCAAGAAAGAAGACAAAATATCATGACTGTAAGGCACAGGATGGGAGTTTGAGATAGGTCAAGATTCATAAGAAACTCTTAAGTGACAAGAAATCAGGAGGTAAGAGATCAGCGTCTTCTAAGAGGGTCAAAGAGGAAAGGCCTTAATCATTAGCAAATCCCATTGAGAGCTGAAGCAACAGGAAGACTAAAAGATATTAATTGGATTTCATGCATGAAAACAGAGTAGTTTTTTTGCCAGTCCTGGGGCTTGAACTCAGGGCCTGGGAACTGTCCCTGAGCTGCTTTTGCTCAAGGCTAGCCCTCTACCACTTGAGCCACAGCACCACTTCTAGCATTTTCTGTGTATGTGGTACTGAGGAATTGAACCCAGGGCTTCATGCATACTAGGCAAGCACTCTACCAGTAAGCCACATTCCCAGCCTCAGAGCAGTTTTAATGGAATGATGCTGAACAGCCATTTAACTCAAATAGTCTCCTTTTGCACTGCACCTAGTTTTATTTTCTAATATGTGGTTATTATCCAAGATCAAAATCTTTCTGCTATATCCTGCCACCTCAACAATCCCTGCCATTAGTCCCCGAGAGCTCAAATGTCTCAGATGGTCTGCCGTGTCTTCCAATTGCCTTCTTTATTGCTCTTAATCTGTTTCTTTTCCATTGTAACCTGCTCCTTACAATCTAATCCTAACAAAATGAATTGTTTTGCTAAGTACATCATATTTGCTCAGAACTCAGCTCTCATACAAATTTCTCTACTCTTAATTTTCTCCACCTTCCAGATAATTTCATATGCATTCAGAGTCAATTAGGAGATCAGTCTGGAGCTAGATATTAGAACTGGGTTGGGTAGAGTAGTTCATACCTATAATCCCACATACTCAGGAGGCAGAGATCAAAAGGATCACAGACTAAGGCTGGCCCTGGCAAAAATTCACAAGACTCTATCCCAACTAGTAGCTGCATGTGGTAGTGTACACCGTCATCTCAGATTTTTGGGAGGATTGTAGTTCCAAGCCAGTCAGGAAAAATGATCATCAAGCTCCCATCTCAACAGAAAGAAACAAAACCAAAACTGGGTGGGGGGTGGAGGTGGTATGTGCCTGTTATCCCAGCTATGGTGGAAAGGATATATAGGAAGATTGTGGTCCAGGCTTTTCTGGACAAAAAGTGAGAACCGTGTCTTAAAAATAACCAAAGCAGGGCTGGGAAGGTGGTAGAGCTCTTGCCTTGCATGCCTGAGGCCCTGGGTTCGATTCCTCAGCACCACATAAGCAAAAAGAAAAAAGGCAGAAGTGGTGCTGTGGCTCAAGTGGTAGAGCACTAGCCTTGAGCTGAAGAGCTGAGAGACAGCGCCCAGGCCCAGAGTTCAGGCCCCACGACCAGACCCCAGAAAAATAAAAAAATAACCAGAGCAACAAGATCTGGAGACACAGCTCCAGCAACAGACTGCTTGCCTAAGTAAGCATGAAGACTTAATTTCAAGCATTAGCACCACACACATACACACAAAAGGAATAACTAGGATTTCTTATCAGCTTGGCAGTTACTGATTAACCTTACAAGTGATTGTCCTTTCTAAAAACCTATTTTCTCTTGATGAAAATTTGTCATTTATTCAATGAGTATATATGAAGCGCTCTCTCATATCCCAGGTCCTGTACCAGGCTGTAGAGATGTAGCAGTGGTTAGAACCTCTGGCTGCATGAGATGTAAACTAGAAGGATCAGTTAATACTGAACTAGTAAATCCACCCACAAACCCCTATTAAATGAAACAACTTCTCTGTGTATATTAGAATTGTCTCCTTCTACTCTACAAGCTTTTGCTATAGTGTATATCATTATAGTGTAATGATTGATTTTCTGGGTGCTTTAACCTAAGCCAAGTCCCAAACAAATGACCAGACAGGTACTGAAATAGAGGTGGTTTTAGAGAGATGGTATCAGAATACACAGGTGAGAAAAAAATGAGAGAAGAGAGGGAAGAAACAAATATTTGTTATGGGCAGTTCATCCTCATTCTCCCTTCTATCTCACTGAGAAACTGTGGAAAATATTTCAATAGTGTCACAGCAGGAGGTGGAAGAGCTGAATCCCCCAATCCCTATTTATAGAAAATGTCCTTGAGGACAAGCACTCAACTCCACTTCTAAGTGCTTAAGCAACAAGTGACCTGAGGTGAGGCAAGGCAAGAATGGGCAGAAACTCAATGACATCGACTACACTGCCAAGTTCTCTTATCTGCCTTCACTTCAGAAGCATGCAACATTCATCTTCGTATTCATGTAATTTTCTAGGGCTCCTAGGGCAGCATGGCCATGCTGGATAGCATGAACAAACCTCCAGCGCATCAACAGGCTGAGTGAAGTAAATACTTGAAACAAGTTCCTTATTTTCAGCAACACTGAAATCTTAAAAGGCACAGATCCGCTACGCAGAAGGCTGAGATCTGAGGATCACAATTCAAAGCCACCCAGAGCAGGAAAGTCTTTGAGACTCATCTCCAACTAACCACCAGCAAACTAGAAGTAACACTGTAGCTTAAAGTGGTAAAGTTCTAGACTTGAGCAAACAAGCTTAGGGACAGTGCTCAGGCCCTGAATGCAAGCCCCACAAATGACAAAAAGAAAAAAAAGGGGGACAGATAATTAGCTACCTATCTGAGGAAGTAGTTTTCTTGGTGAAATACCAAATATGAAACTCACTGGGTAGATGCCTGAGTTGTTCCTATTGACCATATTTGGTGGGTTATGTGTTCATAATATTAGCTGATAGGGCAATTTCCCTAACCATATCCAGAAAAATTACATGGAAATTATCAGTGATTGTTTTTTGTGGGATCAATACTTGACCTATATCTTTTTGAAGATGTTGACCCAACATTTTTTGTATTTAAGGCTGTCTTTAAGCAAAAATCAAGATTGTCTGCAATCTTGTCAATTTTGGTCCATCTCAGATGAATTAAAAAGCTTATTGTTTAGGTTTTTAAATAAAAATATGAAATTTTAGGGGTAAATATTTGGTGAATGATGGTGATAGACTTCACACAGTTTGCTTTTTGGCATAAAATGACTTCCCATTTCATAGGAACATAAAATAAGCATATAAAATGGTTAAAAAGTCTTCTTGGACTTCAAATAACTCATACTAAACATACTGATGAGTTAAGTGTAAATAAATGAGAAACACATGGATAAAATTTTCCTTAAATACATAAAGCTTTAGACATTAAGTGAAAAAGAGACTGACAAAACACATCTGGGGTCTTGCCCACTGCACAAGTTATTTTTAGTTTGGATATTAAAACAAATGACAATTCAATATGTCCAGCTTGAGCAAAAACTCTTGATTTAGAAAATAATGTCTGTCAAATAATGATTGGGCAAACAGTATAGATAGTTAATAGAATATAGCTCTGATCCTGCATGGGAAGAAATCTTCAATAATCATTTGAAAGTAAGAGGTCAATTTTCTTATTACAATCTTTAGCAAGGGAAGTTTGGGGAAGATCATTTTACTCACCAGTGTAAATAATGAATGCAAGGAAAGAATAACTTTTTGAAAATAAAATCATTGCTACCATTTTTTTTTAATCAGTCATGAAGCTTGAACTCGGGGCTTGGGCACTGTCCTTGAGCTCTTTGCTCAAGGCTAGTGCTCTACCACTTTGAATGACAGCCCACTTCTGGTTTTTAGATGTTTAATTACAGGTAAAAGTCAGTCTGGCTTCAATTTATGATCCTCAGATCTCAGCCTCCTGAGTAGCTAGGATTATAGGTGTGTGCCACCAGTACCTGGCAATTGCTACCATTTTTACATGCACTGGAAATAAAGCATGGTTTTAAAGGAAGTAAGAGAGGTATTTGTTTTAAGTTATTTTAAAACTAAGGATAAACAAGAACTAAATTTTAACAGGTGAGGGTCTACGTTAGTGGTAGAGGGCGTACTTAGTATATCTGGGCTTAACCCTAGCACGAAGATAAAAAAACAAAAATTAAATTTCAATGCTCTCCTCTAGTTCCCTGATAAATATTATGAGAGTGATGAATAGGACTAAAAACAAAACAAATCAAAGTCTGGCCTGAGTCTGAGGTCTCATTAAAGAGCCTTTGTCAAAGTTGGTCACGTTTCCCAGAAGTAGAAAACAGCAATTTCCATCTAGCTGTGAGTCTTCCAGTCTGAGGCAAGGATCTGTAGTCACCATGCAAAGGATGGCAGCAGCTGCCCCCCCCCATCCCCACAGGTGTTTCTTCCACAAAAGAAACAGTGGGCAATTGGCTCAAACTTGAACTGAAAGCATTCAGCCTTCGATATCTTGGTGAGTGCTGCAGCTTTCTTCAGAGTGGTGCCAAGGAGGTAGGTTAAATAATTTATTTATCTGTGGATTTCCTCCCTTAAAGTGAGAATTTTCATGTCAGTCTTGGACCCCGGTGGCCTGAGGGCTCAGAAAGTCTTGTACTATACCCTGTCTCCCTCAGCATTCTCTGGGCCATCAGCAACCCAAACCAGTTCCTCCTCTGGTCTCAGTGTGAGTTAAAATGAGTGAGTGATCATGGGTAAGCCTTGAGATGCTCAAGAGCCGGGCACACAATACCCTCCATGGCCAGATGCTCTCAGATGCAGATCAGAAACACACAACAAATGCCTGAAGAAATAATTTAAAGAAATGGAACCCTGGGGCACCCACAAGGAGACTGCCACTCAAAGAAAAGGAAGCAATTGAAAATAGTCTCGAAGGAAAGAGGAAAATAAGCAGTGAACAAACACAAGGAAATCAGGGAGAGCCTTCAGTCACCCTTGTGGCTGGACTGGAGCAACACTTCAACTATACTCCTTGGCCTATGATCCACCTTCTGTCTTCTGGATGACTCTCGACTTCTTTCTTCTTCCGAATGAATTTGCACAGAACCATGAAAAATAATACTACTCATTTAAGAAAATATGACATAAGCCTGTCACTCTCTCTGCTTTCTTAGGTCCTACAGGCAGAGGCAAGTAGAATCCAAATACGACTCTGAGTCAGAGGGTGTAGAAGTCAGAGGACCTGGGGCACTCTGCAATTGCAGGAGTAGTACTAAGCTTGTCTCAGCTAAGAATTCGGAGGAGCCTGAAGTTCACTGTGCCTAAGAATCAGGCTATATCATTTTCTTTCTTTCTTTCTTTCTTTCTTTCTTTCTTTCTTTCTTTCTTTCTTTCTTTCTTTCTTTCTTTCTTTCTTTCTTTCTTTCTCTCTCTTTCTCTCTCTCTCTCTTTCTTTCTTTCCCTCTCTTCTCTCTCTCTCTCCCTCTCCCTCTCCATCTCCCTTTCCCTCCCCCCCTCTCTCTGTGTATGTGTGTATTTGGGGGGGGTGAGAAGGGGAGATGGGAATGATAAGGGGAAACAAAGGAGGAAGTAACAATGCTTGGTAAGAAATGCACACATTACCTCGACCATGTAATTGTAACCCCTCTGTACGGTATTTTCACACACACACACACACACACACACACACACACACACACACACACACACACACACACACACACACACACACACACACACACACACACACACACACACACACACACACACACACACACACACACACACACACACACACACACACAAAAGAGTCTTACAGGAACTTTTTCTTCCTGGGCTGGAAAGACACAGTGGTATAAGACCACTCAATTCATTATGGCCTTAGACTTTGATTCCTTCTATCCTACTATCAGAAACAAGAAAATGGGTAATTGCTTGTGAATTTCAGTTGCAAGGTACTTTTTCCCCCATAGTTTCTATATTACTATTGTAAAGAGTTTCATATGGAGACAGAATTACATATGATATCCTAGTTAACTCTCTAAAGTCCATGAAATTATTAGAGGATGTTAAATAGTACCACCATTAAGTTAAGGTAGAATCTAAGGCTAATATACAAATATTTCTAAATACCACCCTTACTATTAAAGATGCAATTTTTTTAAATAAATGGAAGAATTTAGAATAGAATTCTAGGGGCTCTCCTATGTCCCATTTTCTAAATGCAAACCAATATTTTGCTTTTTAACATTTTTCATGATTTGGCCTCCCCAAATCTATAAAAACATAATTTTCAAATCTCTCACCTTTCAGAGTTAATGTAAATACTTTTCACCCACTGCTCTCAAATATAAGATTCTTGGGCCTTACAGGAATGTAAACACTACAAATTCTTTCTTCAAAAGAGGCTTTTTCTTTGGAAAGTCTTTGCTCTCCTCTAATAAAGAACAACTCTCTGAAATCATTAAATAGAAAGCCATACATGTTAGAAAGAGAATACTATTTCTATTTGCCTACCAGAAATTGGCAGTATTTTGGTGGCAGGAAATCACCAGAGGCTCAGGACTGTGGGTGTGAAGAACCAAACTACCTTCCTAATTTGTTCAAGATTATACACCTGCCTTTCGGGTAATGTGTGAAGTCAGGGTGGTGACATCATATTCACAACAAGGACTTCATGTTTGTTGAAAAGAAAGCCCAGGAAACAATCTGGACTTTATGGATCTTTCATGTCTAAAATCCCCCCAAAATGGTATTTGTTGTTTATTTTTTTAATTTTTATTTTGTTGGTGTTTATTTTCAAGTCTCCAAACTTTTCTATGTATTCTCAAGTCCTAGAATTTAGTTATAAATCATATTTTTCCAAATTCATGGACTCTGAAAGAAAGTAAAACCCATCAGAGATGTATTTGTGGAATAGATATATCTCTAAATCACATGAGCAACTTAGTGTGTGTGTATGTGTGTGTGTGTGTGTGTGTGTGTGTGTGAATGTGTATGTGTGCCAGTACTGGGACTTAAATTTGGAGCTGGGGCACTGTCCTTTACCTTTTTCATTCATGGTTGGTTCATGGTAGGTAGAGTCATAGCTCTAGTTCTCCTTGTCCTATCCTTGAGAGAAGTGTCTCAAGACTTTCTTTCCTAGGCTCACTTCGCTTGATCCTCAGCTTTATGAGTAACTAAGATTATAGGCATGAGCCACCAGGCCTAGCTACAAATATTTAATAATCCAACCTCACTGAACTCTTAGGGTGGTGAATATTGCAAGTACATGAAAAAGATTAGATATAGGCCAATCTAACAACAAAAAAATGAGAAAATAAGTCCCCAAATGGCTGAAAGAAGTTCCAAACTAAAAACCTAAGTATGGGGTCTACAACATTTCATGTTAGTCAATAAAGTAAGCTTTAATATGGTGATTTTCTAATTCTACATGAGCTTTCTTACCTTTTAGAATATAACTCTGGAAATATGCAGACAATTTGATGATATATAGGGAATGGATAGCCACACAATTTTTTTTTTTCAGTTGTGGGGTTTGAACTCTGGGCCTGAGCTCTTCAGCTCAAGGCGAGCACTCTACCACTAGAGCTACAGCGCCACTTCTGGTTTTCTAGTGGTTTATTTGAGATAAGAGTTTTATGGACTTTCCTTCCCAGGCTGGCTTTGAACCACGATCCTTAGATCTCAGCCTCCTGAGTAGCTAGGATTACAGGTGTGATCCACCAGCACCCGGCTTGCCATACCAATTTTTATCACCTAAGCTACAGCATCTATCTACTTGGGTAGAAATTCATCCAAAATATAAAGCTCAAATATATAATTGTCATGATTGGCTAGCTGTGCCATAATGCTCCAGTAGAAAAAAACTAAGCAGTGAAAGCAAAGGTGTCATTTTCAATGTCTAAAAGAGATAACATAGACAATTCATTTTCATTTGTCTACATGCTGTCATTTTGATCATGGGTAATTGAGAATTGGCTCTAATTTAAAGCCAACCAAAACTCTTAAATGCACACAATCTTTACAAGATGTATGAATATGTCCTGCTTCTCTGGGTCTTTTCTCCTTTGCACAATAAACGTGCACCAAGCAGAGTTGAAACTTGTCTCACAAGACTCATGGCCTCAGGGTTCCACGGAGAAATACGGTGAGTGGCAAACAATGTTCGCTTTTTGCAGCTTTGCAAATGATAGGTTTTCACTTTATAAGGTATCTTCACTGCATCCTTGAAGCATCTACTGACGTAAAATGTCTTGGGCCTGCATTCCCAGTGCAGTCCTAGATCTAGAAACCAGTATTTATTTGTGGGATCCTCTCTGTTTCCTTCTCCCCTAGTTAGCCGCTTCCATTCAGAAACTGGAAGAAAGGAATCTAAAGCAAGATGCTTGTCATAAACAGTATGTTTCCATATACCCTCATGTACATCTCCCTAATCACTGGTCTGCCTAGTCAATGGTTAGATTAGATAGTCTGTGCAAGAAGCTAGCAAGAAAGAAGGGATGATGAGAACCCCCTAGGAAGTCAAACATATGAAACATTTGCATAGAAAATAAACCAAGACCTTTCTAACCAATGTTGCAGGGTAGTTTCTGAATGGAGGACCCAACCAGAAGAACCCAACCAATCCTACACCCATCTTTTAAAATGAGCCTTCTCAGTTTTTTTCGAACCCAGACATGATGTAGTGGGGTGATGGGTTTTAGTCTACACTCCAGAGAGAATTGCTTGCCTATTGTGTCAGTGGAGTTCCCAAAAGGAAAACTAGTATGAGGTGTTACTAACTTGAAAAGAATTATGTCTCTGTATACATTTGAATGAACTGTATCTTTCTATAACATCACCCCATGGAAACAGACCGTGTCTTTTACTGCATTTGGCATTATGGGTAAGGTCTTCAAAGTACTCTCTGTGAGGCCAGTTTACTTTCTGCTTTCTTGTTGCTATGTGATTTCTGAAATACAGCAATAGTCTTTCAAGTACTGTATTTTTCCACTATAGGCCAGAACACTCCAATAATTAAAAAGATGATGTTTTATAAAATAAGGGACTTAAAATATCCTGTAATGAACAATAGGTGATTTCAATTTGGCAGTATTAAATTTTAAAATGAAATGCATAGCTTGGAAAGATGTGAAAACATAAATTGGTCATTGGTTGGGCAAGGTTCTGAGGAATCCTAGAGGATTTTGTTTTTCCATTTCTTTCCAGACCATTCCATTAGGATTCTGTCAGACTAAACAAATATGTCCAAGTCCTGATTGTCCATAGTGATCAATTCATGGATAATTAAAACTCACAGATCCATAGACTCACAGAAAAAATCTGAGAGCTAGAATGAACACACATAGCATGTAGTCCACTGAACTGTTTTAATAGTTGATTAACCAAGATTCAGGACAATGAATATCTTACACAAATTTATATACCTCCTAAGTGATAGAGCTTAGAATAGACCCATGTATACTTACTTATTCGATCACTCCCTCCTATGCACTAGGTTCAGAGGTCACTAATTAATTTATATACTTAAAATATAACTTTGACCTCTCTCCCTAAAATAAATGATTTTAGGGTCATAGTTGCTGAGTAAACCCTAATTAATTATTTCACACTTAGTTGGATTATATTTTCTCTGTTCACCCTGAGTGTGAGGCATCACCAGCAGCGACAGGAGGATAAAGTAAGCCTAGAATATGAAAGGTTAGGGGCATGACTAATTTTATTTCTTAAAGGGACATCCCAATACTCTGTCTATGGCTCCCTCCAGGTAACAGAAAGCACAAGTGGTAAATGGGAAGTGGAATCAACATTGAAATGCTGGACACTCTATAGCACAAGGCACTGTAGGATCAGATTCAAGCTTTGTGATAAGGATGGAGCTACTCATCCTGACTTCATCCCTCTTTTTGGGTGGAAAGTTAGTCAGCAGGAGGAAGTTTATGGTAACTAAGAAGAAAGGGAAATGTTAGGTAAAACATGGCTAATGGTATAATACATATGAATCAATGAATAGAAAAGCTGATTGAGAGTTGGAAGATACAGTCCAAATTCTGTCCAAGTTAAAGTGATCTGAAACAGTTGATACAACTTTCTTGGCCTCAGCTTTAGTTTCTTTTAGCACAGATTAGTTCCTTGGACTTATTTTTCCAAGTAGTGATATTTGAATCTGGGGCCTTGTGTTGCTAGACAAATGTTTTATCACTTTAGACATAACCCAGCCCTTTTGATTTTAGTTGACTTTTCAGATAAGGTATCTGCTTTGGTCCTGCCAGCTTTAGATCATGCTCCTCCTGTATCGACCTTCTGAGTACCTAGGACTGAAGGCATATATATTCATGCCCAGCTTGTTTTTTGAAATATGGTTTCAGTAACATTTTGCCTAGGCTGGCTTTGAACTATGCTGTTTCTATCTCTGCCTTAAAAGTAGCTAAGATTATAAGCATAAGCTACCATGTCTGGGCTCTTAATATCCCAAAGGTTCTAAATATCTCATGTATTTTGTTATGCTGAGAGAATTCTGACTAATATGTTATCTTTACCTGGACATGATATAAGGACTTCAGGTATCTCTCTCATATATTTGATTTATGTATGTGCAGACAAATGGATATACAAAAATAAGACTGAGAAATTCTGAGCTATACAAACTGAAATCCTGTCTATGATGGAAATATATTATATGTATGTAAGTTATATCACAATGGTACTCCTCCCAATGCACAATTAATGTTTGCTAAGAAATTATGAAAATAGTAATATATAAAAACAAAGTCAAATTGATTTTAACACTGTATTTAATATGCTAATAAACATTCCCATTTCCAAAATCAGGGACATAGTATGCTAAATGCAACTGGAAACTGAAAGATTACCAATGGCATTGACAGGAAATATATTTAGAAATTTTGACCAAGGAGATTTCTGAATTATCAATTCTTAAGTATGATTCCATGAATATAGATAGGAAGATCTAAGATTCTTTTTTAATAAACTGACTCATAGAATGCTTAACCTTGCTATTTTATAGCACACATTCAAAAGCTATTGTAAACCTACAATGGCAAATAGTTCATGGTATGCCTAAAATATATATAATTATGTATTTTGAAATTGTTAACTAAGCAGAGAATACTCAACTGTAATACTCAACTGACATAAGAATTTGAGATTTCATATCTGATGCTCAGAAATTCATTCTGCCTAAATGAGAATAAAGCCGAGTTCTTATTTATCTTAGATTAGTACTAAAACTACATCTATAATCTTAATATCAAAAATAGTATTACTTTTGAGAGAAAATAGTTATAAGTATTATATCCAAATCTGATCATAATATATTTAGCATTTAATGTGCTTTCTAAACTTCTTATTTTTTCCACTGAAAACCACCCTCCAAATCATCAGTAATCCTAGTTCAGAGCCTGTAAAATATTTACAATGAAAAGTCCAGATGTCTTTAATTTTTCAATGAAAAACAAAGTGTTTCCCTGACCTTTCACAATTTGTGTACATATCACTAAAGACTTCTTAATCCCGGAAAATTTTTAATGTCTCTATTTGTTATGAAATAGTCCAAGAATGGAGTGAAACTCCACTTTTTAGACAACAGACCCAATGGCGACACATATACATATGTACAGGAAGGGCAGAAGACAAGAGAGAAGAGTATCCATTTCCAATGAAGCAAAAAAATTGTCATCACTGAGCCCTTCATCTGTAGACTTCGTTCCTCTTCAAATCACCTCAATAGTCATTTCTTAGCTCTAATCATGTAATTATGTGAAAACTTTAGAAAGCTCCCTTTATCTATAAAGTTAAGTACAGGTCCCTCTACCTTCTGTTCAATCCTTGACAATCTACATAGGTTTTCTAGTTAATTCCTACAACTTCCCTGACCAGATTCTTACTAGACTAATATCCTACTACTGCCTCACCGTGCCCGGGCTTTCCTCCTTGACACCATTCAAGCCAGCAGTTTCAAACCATATAGATACTGCAAAAATTACAGACTAACTTCAGAACATAAGCTGAAATTGAGAAGGGTTGGGTCAATCCAATAACAGGTAGGAAACGGGTTAATGGTAAGATCTGAAGGTTATGAGGCATACTGGCCCCTATAAATCACTAGCATTTCATGCCAGTACTCTTTTCCAGGTCAAGGCCCTGCAGTGAAAAGAAACTACAGTACAGAAAGTAGAGTCAAAATTGAACAATAAAAGAAAAATAGCACTGAAAGAGACAGTACAGGGGCCGGGAAGGTGGCTCAGTGATAGAGTGCTTCCCTTGCATGCATGAGGCCCGGGGTTTGATTCCTCAGTACCACAAAAGCAGAAAAAGCCAGAAGTGGCACTTTGGCTCAAGTGTTGGAGCGCTAGCCTTGAGCTGAAGAGCTGAGGGACAGGGCCAGAGTTCAGGCCCCACAACCGGAAAAAAAAGAGACAGTACAGAAAAGAAAAGGAGTACTCAAAAAGTAAACTATCATAAAAGTACAGAAGACTGAGTTCTGTGGACTTCGAAAAACTCACCCAAATGCATGATGGCTCTTTCAGAAGATCAGAGAAAGCTGATTATGATGGGTACACTTGTAATCCCAGCACTTGTGAGGCTTGAGGGAAAGAAGATTATGAACATGGCATACATAGCAAATTCTAAGGCAGCTTTGGTTATTTATAAAATCCTGTCTCAAAAAATGAACTGAAAAAAGTAGTTTAGAAAAACATGTTTCACATAAGGATAAATAACCAAAAATGAGGTCAACTCTTCAAAGATATTAAAAACCAAAAAGGACAATGAAACTAAATGATATCTTGCCAGAGAATATTTATTTATATATATATGAGATCAGACAGACAGACAGACAGACAGACAGACAGACAGACAGACAGACAGATATCCACAGAATAGCTTAATACTGTAATGAACTGGAAACAGGATTGGGAGTATCAGTATGGCTTCCTCTACATTTGGGGGCCTATGTAGAATGAGCGATGCAGCAGTGGTAGTCACTGCTAGCTCTCAGGTTAAGTTACAGAAAAACATTTTCCATAATAGAAAATTCTCTTCTTGAGGAAATGGCTGGTTCTAGGATTGAAGCAAGGAATCTACAAGATGAACCTGTAATATATTAGCAAGCCAGCAATAAGAATGATATCAGGAATTACTAAAGTAATGCTCCTTACTGACCAGTTTTAAGACAATTTGAACTTCCAATACTATGATCATTAAGACAAGGCTGAAACTCATCGTATAAACTTACATGAGGCATATATGCGCACACGCAAGTATTTGTACATGCTATGTTAGCTGCTGATCACTATTAAGTAGTGTCCAAAAAGCAGAATATGTGCATGATTCTTCTAGACACCTTGTTAAAGATAGGGTCTGATTTGGAATGTTTCAGAAGGGTTCTGGGAATTGTCATATCCAGTCAACTCAAAAACTTAACTGGATGGTATATCCATTCACAACATAGCCTGCATAGAAAAATAGCATGGAGGAAAACAGGGTTTGAAAAACTACCTTCACAATTTGATTTCTATTTAGACACAAGTGACATTTGGCTGGACTTGACAAAACAAGGCAGGGTGAACCTGAAGTAAATCAGGAAGTTAGACCTGTAATTGTAGCTAAAACCTGGAGTATGAGACTTGAAGGCCAGCCCAGAGAGAAAAATACCAGCAAGAATACATCTCTAAAACTTGCAGACTGGAATTGTGGCTCAAGTGGTATGGTGCCAACCATGAACAAAAATGCTGAGATCGCAAAGCCCTAAGTTCAAGCCCTATACTGGCACATGTACACAGGCATGTGCACACACACATGCATGTGCACACACACACACACACACACACACACACACACACACACACACACACACACACACACACACACACACACACACACAAAGGAAATCAGAAAATACTCAGAGGACCAGGTAGTCTGTGGCCATACAGATGCCATCTACAAAATTCTGTTCACTGAAAAAGAATAATTAATCCAAAATGAAGGAAGGAAGAAGGAAGAGAACTACACTGCTAAACCCCATCTAAGCAGCTCACACTATACTAGGTACGGTGGTGTGTGATTGGGACACAATGCTGGGGCAGTTAAAACTGCTACCATGTTAGTGACTCTTGAAAAGAGATTTTCCCTCTCTTGATCTGAATCTGTTCATATGACAGTTGGAAGTACGATCCAATAAGAGTGTGAAAAATGCATGTGATTTTTTTTTATCACAATGAGTATGACAAATGATAATGGTACTTATTCATAAGTTTTCTTGCTCTAGTTTCTAGCTTATGAAATCTACCCTGGGTAAGCTCTCCAATCTTCTAAATGCCTTTCCAAGTTTAACAAAAGAATGCATCACCAAAGGTACAATCTTACCAGGGGACCATTTTACCTTTCCACTATTCTATATGACTCCAATTGCCTACCATCTTTCATTTGTTGTTGGAGCAACCCCATTGCACATGCTCTTCCTGTATTTCTCTCTTCAGTTGAACTCTCTCTTCATTCAGCACCAGCCTCTTTATCGCTCAGTTCAAATACCACTTCCCCAACTAGCCTTCTGTGACCTCTTCCTCACTGAGAAATGATTTATTTTCGAAGGTCAAAGCTCAAATACCGTGTTCATCACAGTCTTTTAATGCCATTTCTATAAATGGCTAAAAATTAGGAGAACCTATTTCTCAGTTTCTAGAGGACTTGTTTTGATTTTTATAGTTGTGTTTGTCACTAAAGTACTCTAAGAAATAGTACTTATATTTTTTCTATCTATCCTCTTAGCTTATTGATAGGAGGAACATAGCAGCATCCCTTGAAAAATATGGTCATACAGTCGATAGGCGTTTCCTAAATCTAAAAGAACAGTTTAAACTGGTATTTAGACTAATTTCAACCCTGGCTTATTCATCTGAATTTCCTACCTTTAACCACAGAGAGAAAGATACACAAATATATTCTACCCAAACTGACTTTCAACTAAAAGTTGAAGCTTAAAGCCTATTAGTCACTTAGATCATCAGCCAAAGAGGTAACTGGATGAGATGGGAGGAATCCACATAGGGACAATGATACAGAGGACATTTTCTGATGTTTTTAACTTGTAGAATTATTCTTTACTATCTTTTTTCTAAACGCTGTAATTTCTCCTATATACTAAGAAAGACCAGTTACAGGAATATCTGTTCTCTACTTGCAGGCTGCTACCTCTACACTTCACTCTGAATACTCATTAGCTGCCAATCTCAGCACTAGTACAACGAAAGCTCCAAAAACCCCATCCCATTGGTCACTCCAAAAATGGCACAGCTGCAAAACAATGTCAGTTATGATTCGGCCCTAATTTTCCCTGTCAACAGCCTTGTTCAACTTCCCAGATATTCCTACTTGTTGCCAAACCCATTTTGTAAATGAAATCTGCCTTTTGAAAATCACCATATGAATATGTCAACAGGTCATGAAATATTTTCATTACAAATCTTAAAGAAAAACTTAGCTCTAAAGAAACAGCTTGGAGAACGTCTATTTCATTAAGTGCAAGTGTGAAATCTTGATGGAAAACATTTATTTTGGCAACTTTCTGTTCTACTGGTGGCCCCTAAGTATCCTAACCAGACTATCTTTGTGGGAGGTGGTTTGGAGTATTCTGGAGCAAATGAAAAAAATTCCTTCCTAGGAGCCCATTCAATTGTGGGGAAAGATGGGGGAATGCAACATGCAAATACCAGGCATCAGAATTATAATCTCCTTTGCCATTAACATCATTTTTCAACTATTCACATTAAGACAACAGAAGCAGCAGAAGAACTAAAGACATAATTTCCCATTCATTTTTTATTTTGGAACAAATGTACATGTGCACATACACATTTCCTTTCCTCGAATCAGTTGTTAAATCCATTTTTCCCTTCCTATAAGTGCTTTCAGCCTCTTTTGTCACTTAACCATTTATGACCCACTACATATCACTTCCTCTGTGAAGCCTTCCTGGGGAGAGAGACAGTGCTCATACAACCTTAGCTATATTCATGTATCATTGTATGTTTTCAGGAGATTTAGGAGTATGCAATAGCTCTTAAAATTAATTTCAGTTGTTTATCTTCCTTTTTAAAAAATTCACTATTCCATCTTCAAATTAACTTGCAAAATAGTAGGGCAGGAAGCATGGTTCAAGGGGTAGAGCACCAGCTGAACAAACAAGCCTAGTGAACCAAAGACCCTAGTCCAAACCCCGGAACTGTCAAAAAATAAGACAACAAACAAAAAGCTGCTTAAATGTCAATTATTTCACCTATAACCAAACAATTTCTATTAAATTGCTATAACTTTCTATATCCTAAAGTCAAATATATCTACTGGAACAAAAGTTCAATTTTTTAAAATCTTGAAATATAGCCAAATAGCTCTAGAGTGTATTAGAAAGTATGTTTCATGAAGAGATACATTAAAACTAAACATTTCAGCAAATTCAAGCTGACTCATAGACCATTCCTTTTCATACCATTTAACTTTCAATGATCCAGAAGAAATTCTCAGTACAAACTAGCTAAACACATGGGTATTTCCAGTCAATAGTTTATCAATGTAGGAATTATCCATGAATTAAACTTAATTGCTTTTAAAAGGGTATGATTATTTTCCATATAAAGCATTTCCATCCCCCAATCCATTGGGCTATTATTTTCTAGAATGTTTTGCTAACATTTTCTTTAGAATTGTAAGATGCAATGAAGCATGAAATATTTCTTGCTGGTGGCATTTCTAAAAAACTAGGGAAGGAATGAAGGAAGGATTGTGACTGAAATTAGCTACAGTACGTGATAAAAGAGAAAAACAAAAGCAACAATTAAAGTTAATATAATAAAGTACTATCTAACCCAAGTCAAGTAAAGCAAGAATTAAATATCCAATAACAAATTCAGACAAGCCCCATGAGAATTTGGACTGCGAGAGGGTTTTGCAAAAACAGCTGATTATAGAATGATTGCATGGGCCAATGTTTGAGATTTCTTAAAATTACAAGCAATTATATATTATCAAAACCTTAAGTCCCAAATATGGAAAACATTAAAAATGAGAAATATTCCCTTTTTCCAAAGCATTGAAATCAAATTTTAAAAGATAAAGTCACAATTTTAGGAAAATTAAAATGCAACACAGTCATTAAGAGCCAGTGCCCATTTTTATTGTTATAAGCAGCATTGTAATCATCTAGACCCATCTTTGTTGTATAAAATAATTTCAAAGCTCTCTAAAGTGTATTTAAATAAAATGGCCAAATCAACCCAGTACTGATAACTTAGGGTTATATTTTAATATCCTGTGTATCAGAGTGTACAGTACAATTCTTATCTTACTGCCAAATAATATGTTTTATTTTTATAGATATAAATCAGAAGAAGGTAGAAGAATTTAATTATCATAGCCTTCAAATTCAGGGAGGCAGCATTAGGAAGATTTTGATCTAAATTTTGAGGAGATTTAGGACTATGTGATAGCTCTTAAATTGATTTCAGCTGTTTATCTTACTTTTTTTTCACTACAAGTTACTTTGTACCAAGCCCACTGATAGAACTCAAGTCATTGGTCATTCTTGTATTTAGGAGTAGTCTCCTATTCCTCTAAACTATAGTTGCAACTGGTAAATGAAAACAGATTCCACTGGTCTACTGAGTGGTCACTGTGTCTGGGGAGGTGTCTCCTCCTCCAATCTGGACTTCATCCTCTATCTATTTTAATTGATGACAATCTCTATCAAGTCCAATAGACTTAGACGTGTAATAGACACTTCAAACTTAACACAACTAAACACGGATTTCCCGTAAAAGGTTGCTTCTCTCACTAAGTGCCAGTGGCTCAGGCCTGTACTCCTACTTACTCAGGAGGCTGAGATCTGAGGATCACTGTTTGAAGCCAGCTCTGGCCAAAAAAAAAGAGCCCACAAGACTTTTTTCTTCAACTAACCACCAAAAAGCTGGCAGTAGAGTTGTGGCGCAAGCTCTGAGGACAAAAGCCCAGGGGCAGCACTAAGGCCCTAAGTTAAAGCACCAGGATGGGTACACGCATGCGTGCTTGTGCACACACACACGCACACACACACACACACACACACACACACACACACACACACACACACACACACTACTGCTTCACATGTTCTTCTTGTTCTTTTGGTAAATGGCATGGTTAGCCATCAACCTGCTGAGGACAAAAGGCTTAGAATCCTCGTTGACTATTCTCATCTCACATCCTGTCTCACAACTGTTTTTATTGATTCTACCTTTAAAACGAATCTTAAAATCTAGCCATTTCTTATTAGTACCTCTACCAATGCACTGTCATCTCTTGCCTACAATTGATGAGATCCTCCAAAGGGATCTTCCTATTCTAACCATGTAGGTGATAAGAAAGATGGGGACTGGAGCTGTAATTGTAATTGGTCAGTTTTCTTGAGCATCAGAAATGATGATGAGTTAACACAAGTAGAATCTAAAGGAATGCCATTCCTACAGAGCAAACCATAGTCACCCAATCCACATGGCAAATTGCAAGTTAAGATAAGAGAACTAGATTTCAGCTAGATCTTGGAACTTGCTTTTTAGGAAGAGGTGTGAAAATTAGGAAAGCTTGTTTTCCAATGGGAACTGTGAGGAGGAGAACCTTCTTAGGAAACAAAAGTAAATATACTTCTATTTTAATCAGATTTTTATTTTCACAGTGAATTGCTGAATCTATATTGACATCTAGAAGGTTTTGCCCATATAGGATATGGGACAGCTAATTATCTTGGTCTTTATAGAAATGAGAACAAAGACTACATGTTTTATAAGATAATAAATCTTTTAAAATGAACAACTCAAATGTTAGGGTTACAACAAGAATGCTGGGGAGACAGTTCTAGCTGGGAATAACATTTACAAGTTATGAAGTTTACCCAGAGACATTGTTTAAACTGAATAACTTACGAACAGGGTTATTCACATAATTCTGAACAGCAGGCCCAAAACAGCAAATTATTCCTCATAAAGAGCTGTAGTCACACCAAGGCTCAGAATTCCAGATGACTACAAGTCTGTCTTTCACATAACTCTTTTAAGTGCTCTGAGATTTTCAGAGTTTTACATAAGCCTGAAATTACCTACAGCATATGAACCGAGTCATCTTTGTCAACATGAAAACCAGACACAGATTTTTCTTGGGTGATGTATGCCACTGTCAATCATATGGCATTATTATTCAGAAAAGTCTAGTCACAGTGGTATTGAAAGATTTCCCTACCTAACCACTTCTTCAAAGATATTTTGAGATGAGTATCTCAAGACATATAATTAAACATTACAATGTTCTGTTAAACCTAGTCTTATTAGAAAAATCTTGCTTTTAAAGTGCCTGACCTTATCTTTTAATTTCTCAGCACATCATTGTTTTAAAGATTTGAAGACTTCAAGTAATCCTTTGGGTGCTAGTCAAATCTAGATACCAAGTTTCATGACTAGCATAAATCCTTAAAGCAACATCAACAACAAAAAAAAACCTGACTTTTGATCACAAGCGATCGATTTCCATGTGGCTTTCCAATAATGCTTCAATAAAGATGTATTTTTAATTTCTCTCTTTATTCAGGAACTTCTATCCAATATTTTGCATCATACATTATTGTATTAGAATCCAGCTTCCTGGAAAATCAGTAGTGATATATTACTTTCATTTATAATAGATAACATTGGTTTTCACTTCTAAGCATGGGATTTCTATTGTCCTTATAATTTTCTCATGTGGCTATTTATTCAGTTAGTTCATTATTGGTACAGTTTCTGAGGCTTGAACTAAGGGCCTTGGTGCTATTTTTGAGCTTCTTTTGCTCAAGGCTATCACTCTAACACTTGAAACAGAGCTCTACTTCCAGGTTTTTTGGGTTTTTTGTGGGGGAAGGAGTAGTTTTATTGAAGATAAGAATCTCATACACCTAGGATGGATGGCTTAAAATCATAATTCTCAGATCTCAGTCTCCTGAGTAGCTAGGATTATAGGTATAAACCATCAGCACCTAGCTATAAGGATAGTTATTTAAGGAGTTTTAGATAATGATGACCAGGCATTATTCTTTCCCATTATATGTTTCGCATTTATTAGGGGGCTTCTTCACACCAGTTACCAAAGAGAAGTTGAAAGAGTAAGTCCAGCATCTACTTGTGTCTAAAGCAGAGAACCATCTAGAGAGAGGCTGGTAGATAGCTTTGGGACCATCTGATTTGAAGACACTTAAAGACAAAATAAATGAAAGATGCTCACATAGCATTTGCTTTTAAGAGATTCAGATTCTTAAGGAACTAAAATAGTGGATTTATTCAAGTAAATAGAAAAATTCAAAATATAACTGTCCACTTTAAGTTAACTATTCCTTCAAAAATTAATATGGATATAGTTTCACATCCCATCTCATCCATATATTACTTGACAAAATCAAGGTATTGTTTTGCTTTTATACAGACCTAGTATGCTAAAAATGAATTAAAATTTTAGCATTACAATAAGTATAGTAGAAAATGAGCTTATTGTGTCTTGCTTTTGTTTACAAAAATTATCAACAGATCTTCCAAAGAATGATTCATTCATACTCAGTAAGACCAATGTAATATACACAGAGATACCAAATCATAACATTTGTCATATAATAAGTATTCTTCATCAATATTAACTTGCACTCACATTATCAATATCAAGTTTATTCAGAACCTATCCATAGCAATCATATTTTATTTCCATAGTACATAACTTCCCTTCATTGTGCTCAAACAATTGATTAAAAGAATATCACATACATACTACTTTATCATAATCTATCATAGTAAGATGCTTACAATTCTAGCTACTCAGGAGGCTGAGATGTGAGAATTATGGTTCAAACCCAGACTACACAGGAAAGTCTGTGAGACTCTTATCTCCAATTAAGGACCAGAAAAATCCAGAAGTGGAACTATGGCTTAAGTGGTAGAACATTACTGCCTGAGCAACAAAGCTCAGGGACAATGAGCTAGACCCTGATTTCAAGGTCCAGAATCAGCATTAAACACATATATTTATTTATATTTATATATGTATACGTTTATATATTATATGTAAATACATATGTAAACAGACATCAGGAATTCTACCCTTGTTATTTAGTTTGGAATAAAATTAAAATGAAAGTCATTTTCTTATTCTTCAATTGTTCTTAATTTTCATTCCTTCAAGATAAGCTTAAAATAACATGCACTGAATCTTGGGAAACTAAAAAAAGTGTCATTAGATATACAAATTTTAAAAAAGTTTGCCTGATCCACCTGCGTACAATTTTCATGAAAGCTTGTTAAATATTTAACAGGACTGCCGAGTACTCTGTGTGCAAGGTCAACTATAATGCAATTAACTGTTCTTAGAGACTGGGAATGTTTTATAAAGTGAGAGCAATGAAAGGCAGAAAATAACAATGGAAAAGTTACTTGTATTATGTTCTTGAAAAAAGACTTTCATACTAAAGAAACACTAAAAATGAAATAGGAAGAAATAGTATATTTATAAGCAATACATTGGATAGCATTTCCTTAGCAGTCCATTCTGTAACTATACTAATTGTCTACGGAATGGATCAAATAGACTAGTCTTCCCAAAGTCTATCATTACCCAACGTTGCAAGTATAAGGAATATTAACAAATTTGTTCCAAAGCAGTAATCAGGTCAAGATATCAAGTCTTTATGTAGAGAGTTTGTATCATTGCTTATTTGAGGTTGCTCTATTTTTTAAATTTAGTCTCTCATAGCTATAAACTACCATCTTAGAAATGTCTTGTAGTATCCACAGATTCTAATATGATGTGTTTTCCACTTTCACCTAAGTTTAGGATTTTTTTTTTTGGTAGTCATGAAGCTTGAACTCAGGGCCTCTTTGCTCAAGGCTAGTGCTCTACTACTTTGAGCCACAACTCCACTTCTGGTTTTCTGGTGATTAATTAGAGATAAAAGTCTCACAGACTTTTATGCCAACACTGGCTTTGAATTGTGATCCTCACATTTCATCCTCCTGAGCAGCTTAAATTACAGGCATGAGTCACCAGTGACCAGCAAGCTCAGGAATTTTTAAATTCCACTTCTCTGATTTCTTCACTGACCACTGACCATATAAAGTTGTGTTGTTCAATCTTCAAGTTTGTGAATTTTTTGTAGTTTTTTTTGTCTTCTAGTTCATTGTATTATGATCTAAAAAGTTGCAGGAAATTAGTTCAGTAGTTTATACATGCTAAAAATTGCTTTATGGCAATTTCTCATATGACTATGAGAAAGCTCAAGGAGCTGCAGTTGGTGGTTGAAATGCTTGCTCAGACTAATTCATCTATAGTGTCATTCAATTCTAACTTTGTTTATTGATTTTTTTTGTCTTGAGGATCTATCTATTGGTAAGAATAAAATACTGGAGTAACTCACTATTTTTCATTAGGACATATTTCTTTCTAGCCAGTACATTTGCTATAGAAAATTAACTACATCAATATGTAGCCATATGTGTTTTTAATTATATGCACTGCATATATGTTTATAATCACTATATATATATATTTATCATTGTATTGTTCCCTTTATCAATAGATAGTATCCTTTTTTGTCTCTTCTGATTATTTTTGTCTATAGGTTTGTTTTCCTGTGAATATAATAACCCCTGTTTGCTTCCACATTGTTTGCTTAGAATATCATTTTCTGTCATTTCACT
Source organism: Dipodomys merriami (assembly GCF_024711535.1). Taxonomy (NCBI): domain Eukaryota; kingdom Metazoa; phylum Chordata; class Mammalia; order Rodentia; family Heteromyidae; genus Dipodomys; species Dipodomys merriami. The sequence goes on along the minus strand of NW_027202382.1, from coordinate 2,068,383 downwards.
TTTTCTGTGGGTTACATATATATGCCTTTGTCCATGAAATATGTTTCTTGCATAAAGAAAATCATTGAATCTTAAATTATCCTATCTCCAAAAATGAATAAACACACAATGCTAGTGGCTCACACCTGTAATCATACCTACTCAGGAGGCTGAGATCTGAGGATCACATTTCAAAGCCAGCCCAGGAAGGAAAATCTGTGAGAATTTATCTCCAATTTACCACTGGAAGTGGCATTGTAGCTTAATTGGTAGAGTGCTAGCCTTGAGCTGAAGAGCTCAGGGACAGTGCCCAGGCCTTGAGTTCAAGCCCCAAGACCGACAAAAAAAAAAAAAAAAAAAGAAACAACAAAAAAGAAAAAGTAGACCAATATCACTGATGAATGTGGAAACAAAATCCTCAACAAAATACTTTCTAATTGAACAGAACAATAAATTAAAAGGACCATATACAGTGATCACATTGTTTTAAATTCAGAGATACAAGTAGAGTTCAAATACACAAATTGATACGAGTAATACACCAAGGACAAAAATTACATGGAATCAAGGACAAAAATTACATGAATACATGATAATATCAATACATATGGAAGAAGCATTTGACAAAATTCAACATCTCTTCACACCTAAATATATTAGGTGTAAAAGGATCATACCTCCACATACTAAAGCATATATGACAAATATGTTATCATCATAGTAAGGGAAAAAAATGAATGCATTTCCTCAACTATCAGGAATGAGACAAGGGTGTCAATGCTCTCTACTCTCATTCAATGTAGTACTCAAATACTTATTGCCCAAGTAATAAGGTAAGCAACAGAAAGAAAAGGGGGGATACAAATAGAAAAAGAAGTCAAGCCATCCCCTATTTTTAGTGATATGATCTTATACTTAAAAAAAAAACTTAAGGCTCCATTAAAAAAATCTGTTAACAGTGAGGAAGAGGATTACAGTATCTAAAAAGAAATATATTCTTTACCTGACTTATAACTGTAACTGACTTGTACTTGCCTTGTAATTGTAACCCATCTATATATCACCTTTATAATAACAATAAATTAATTAAGAAAATAAACGTCTTAGACTTGATCAAAAAATTCAGCAAAAATATACCAGAATACAAAATCCACATACAAGAATCAACAGCCTTTACATACACACTATTACTGAACACACTCAGAAAGAAATCAAGAAAACAATTTCATTCATAGTAGTATCAGAAAAATATGGCCAATGGAGCTGGAAAGGTGGCTCAGTGGTAGAGTGCTTGCCTAGCATGCATAAGGCCCTGACTTCCTCAATACCACATAAACAGAAAAAGCTGGAAGTGGCGCTGTGGCTCAGGTGGTAGAGTGTTAGCCTTGAGCTGAAGAGCTCAGGGACAGAGCCCAGGCCGAGTTCAAGTGCCACAAAAAAAAAAAAAAATTAAAAAAAATATGGCCAAGCACTATGGTTCACACCTTTAAATCTAGTTATTCAAAAGCACCTATAGGATTGTGGTTTGAGACCAGTTTATAAAAAGTTAGTGAGTTTCTCTCTTAAAAATGAGAGTTCAAACCTATAACCCTGACTGCTTAGAAGCATCATGTTCTGAGACCAACCAGACAAAAGCTTGAGATTCTAACTAAAAAAAAACAAACTAAAAACAAAAGTTATGGGCATAGAGCTCAAATGCTTAGATTACTTGCCTAGCAAACACAGGACCCTAGTTTAATCCCTAGTACCATACATAAAACAACAAAAACAAAAAACAGTAAAATCCAGGAATGACAGGAATATATCTAACCAAGAAGGTAGAAAGTTCTCCAATGAAAAGTATAAAACACCAAAGAAAGAAATTGAGAAAAATATTAAGAATATAGAAGTACCTCCCATATTCATGGATTAGCAAAATTCATATTATGAAAATAGCTTTATTTCTGAAATCAATCTCCAACTTTGAATCACTTCTCCTAAGAATAATGATCACATTAGAAAATTAATCCTAAAATCTATATAGAACCATAAAAGACCACAAGTTGCCAAAACAATTCTGAGAAATATATATTGCTAGAGTTACCACATTATCTGATTTATAACTGCATTATATGGCCACAGTCACAGAAATATTATAGTATTGGCATAAAATCCTATAGACTGACCAATGAAATAGAGTAGAAGACTCAGAAATAAACCTGGTATTTAGAGCTTTCTGGTTCTTGACAAAGTTGCCAAAACAATGTTGGAGAAAAGACAGCCAAATGGATCAAAGACCTTGAGGTAAAAGCAGATATCTTGAAAATATTACTGGAAGGAATAGGAGAAACACTAGGGTTCATTGGCACAGGTATAAACTTCCTAAATGAAGATCCAGAAACACAGCAAATCAAAGAAAGGTTGGATAAATGGGATAACATTAAATTGCAGAGATTCTGTATGATAAAGGACATAGCCAGCAAGATAAATAGAAAGCCCACAGATTGGGAGAGGATTGTCACTAGCAATACAACAGATAAGAACCTCATAATCTAAAAGATACCTAGAGCTCAAAAAATTAAGTCCCTAAAAACAAATCCTCAAAGACAAAACCACCCCATTAATAAGTGGGCTAAAGAATTAAAAAGAGACTTCTCTGGAAGGAAATAAGAATAGCCAATAGACACATCGAGAAATGTTCAACATCTCTGGCCATAAAAGAAATGCAATTCAAAACTGCATGAGAGTCCTTCACACCTCAGTTAGAATGGCCATTATCAAGAAAACAAATAATAACAGATGCTGACAGGGATGTGACCAAAAGGGAATTCTACTACACTGTTGGTGGGAATGTAAACTGGTTCAACCAAACTGGAAAGCACTAAGGAGGCTCCTCAGAAGATCCAGCAATCCCACTTCTGGGCATTTACCCAAATGACCACAAACAAGGCCACACTAAAGCTACCAGCACAACTATGTTCACTGCAGCATTATTTACCACAGCTAAAATATGGAACCAACCCAGATGCCCCTCAGTAGATAAATAGACCAAGAAAATGTGGTATATATATATATATATATATATATATATATATATATATATATATATATATATATATATATATATGCAATGGAATTCTATGCTTCCATCAAAAGGAATGGCATCGTCTCATTCATAAGGAAATGGAAAGACCTGGAAAAAATATTAAATGAAGTAAGCCAGACCCAAATAAACATAGGCTCCATGGTTTCCCTCATTCATAATCATTAGTATACATCTAGGAGAGTCCCAGCACAGGATCACAGTACCTCAATAGCTATGTACATATGACCATATAAAATAATGCTAATCAAAATGAACTCTAAGATATGGAAAAAGAGGGTGTTTTGTTGGTTTTTTTGTTTCGTTTTGTTTCTGTTTTTTAATGTATTGTATGAAGTTATTTCTTTTCCCTTTTGTTTTTTCCCCCTTGGTTTATTCCCTGTGTCACTGTTTTTGATTTTGGTACTCTGTGTCTTGTAAAGTTAACAACAAAATGGTGAGACAAAGGACAAAGGGTGAACCAATACAACAGTGATACTCATAAGACAATTTGTTCCCTCCCACCTCATCCCCCTCCTCTCCCCCCCCAGACTAAATTGTAAAGCTCGTTTTTCAACATAGTGTCTTGTACATCTCCTTGTTACAATGGGTCAACCTGTATCCCTATTTATTTCTTGTTATTGTTTCTAATGTATTAAGGTACCATGTGATTATTTTTGTTGTTTTGTATGTCCCTTCCCCACTGTATAACCTCTGTTTTCAGTGTATTTGATGTTGGTATAATTTGGGGAGGGGAAGGGAAAAAACCAAGTGCTTCAAGTTTTAAGCTCCTTAAAAATAGGAACTATGTTGCTGTCATTTACCTACTCCTACCTGTGAGGTGGGTTCTAGGGGGAAGGTGTAGACAAATGAAGGGGAGAATAATTCAGTCAAGAATTCAATGTATATCCTAAAAACATAAGAAGAGTGAAGGAAGGGGTAGATAGGGGAGGGGTGGGTGAGAATGTTGAAAGGGGTGACATGGATCAAGATGCTTTGTATTCATAAACTGCTATGTTAAATGGCAACGCCTTCATAGAACACTTAAAAATAATAATCAAAATATTCTTACCTACAGAAGGAACTCAGTAATAGTAGAAAAATGAATGTGTTAATCTGGTAGTACAGCAACATGGTAATGACCTAACTTGCCTAAATTTTCCTAGGTGTTCCCTCAAAGAACAGTAATTTTACTGAAGCTCAGCTTTCCACACAAAGACTCAAAAGGAAAGCTTAAATCATAGGAGCAAACATGTGTATAAAAAGAAAGAAGGATTTGAGGTCAGGATGAACAGGGAACTGAGAGAGAGCAAGGAAAGGAGAAACACTGTCCAAAAAGAAATATACTCTTTACCTCACTTAAGTAACAGTAATCCCTCTGTACATCACCTTTATGAAAACAATAAAAATGTTTTTAATGAAAGAAGGATTTGAAGGAGTCAAAACTGTTAACTACCACATTGTTTCAGGAAGATAAATAGCAACCTAATTTTTTTAAAGAGAACTATTATTTTCATTCTTGAATGGTGATTCAAACTTGAGGTAATGTTTTCAGCTGGGTAACACTTAGTTGCTCATTACTTAGGTGAGTGTTTATTCATGTAGATACTACTATCCTACTCCCTTTGGAATTCAATAGATTGATTGACAGTTTAGAAAATTGAACACTGGGTTCCATGGCTCACTCTGTAATCCAGATACTCAAGAGCAGATCTCAGGATTGTGTTTCGAAGCCAGGGACTCATAATTTTAATTAACCACCAAAAAGCCGGAAGTAGAGGTGTGGCTCAAATGGTACAGCACCAGATTAGAGCAAAAAAAAAAAGAGAAAAAAAAGAAAGTCAGGCAAAAAATATGAAACCCTAAGTTCAACCTTGAACAGAAAAGCCAAGCAAGAGCACCAGGTTCTGAGTTCAAGCCTTAATACTGGCACAAAAACAAGACAAAAAGTTGATCAATACTGTTTCATTCTTTAGATGTATGGGTGTGCATTCAACATCACATCCCCATATCAGCTCAGTACTCAGTCTGGAAATGCCCCATTCAGGGGCTTTGGCCTTCTATGTCCCGTGTCTCCAGGGTGGGCCTGAGCCAACAGTTTCTTTCTCTCATACATTTTTTGATGCTGGCTATGACTTTTGCCTTTTCTCCCTTTCAAAATGAAACTGTTTTCCTTCTTAGATTAATCAATGCAGTCAGCTGGAGTACATGCCAGAACTAAATGATTTTGGTGTGCTACAGCTGTAAAGTAATAAAATTGACTTTTATAGAAACCTTTAGATTGAAACTGACTGCTTCAAACTACACACATTAAACACATTCTATTTAATAGTGATCATACTGCTCAGCTTCAGGAGGGTGGGATTGGGTGGAGCAAATCCCAGGTCCTTAGGGCTTCCCACACCTCTCACTACCATGACATTTTGCTTCTAGTAAAACTCTTTTGGACATCAACTGTCACCTCGAATTAGCGGCTTAGTTTTAAAACATGCTTACAAGTGTACCTTACATACTTCTTTGTGTTATAGAGCTTTTAATAAGTCTTATAACTACTATTATATTAATCTCATTACAATAAATTAAATAAATGTCAATTGCTGTTACAGTAATTTATATAAGAGCTCAGAGGGAAGTAGTTTTGTTTTCTACCCATAAAAATTTTATAAAGGAAGAACTGAAGAAAAGGAAGAAAAGAGGAAGAAGAGAAAAAGGGAAGGTGGAAAAGGGAAAGAAGGATGGAAAGAAAAGAAAAAGAGAGGGAAATAAGGAGGCTCATTCATTCTATCTGGACTCTCTGTTTTTCTGTCTCTCTGTCTCTGACTCTCATGCTCTCTTATGATGATGATGATGAAAAACACATAGCAGTAAAATGAATAAAGTTACAAAATATAGCCAATGTAAGCACCAAAAGAAGGCTTATGAAAGATGAAAGCTACTGCCACACTTGAATCTTTCCTTAATGTTTTTTATTGTAAAAATACTGTACAGAGGGGTTACAGTTACATGAGCAAGGTAAAGAGTACATTTCCTATCGAGCATTGTTACCTCCTCCTTTGTTTTTCCCCTACCAACCCTTCTCCTGTCGCTGAAGTTGTAAAGTTTGTTTTCAACATAGTGTCTTGTACATTTCATTGTTAGGAGCACAACAAACAATGTAGAAAACCAGGCTGAATCATGATGTTCTGTTTAGAATTCTGAGGTGCTTCAAGAAATGAACCTAAAACATAGACTACCTCCTGGAAAGAAAGCAGACCTGCCTCCTCCCTTTAAGAGTTTAAAGTTTAGTGTTTTATGGAAGCAAGGCATCAAATAGGATGGTAACAACTTTTATAAATCTACCTCTTAGAACATTAACTAAAAGTAGGACTTAAAGATTGTACTATTCCCCAATGACCTGCTGAAATTTAGTAAATAATGACACTGGTTCACCACAAGTTGAGGTGACTTCCTCACTTTCAAAAATCCCTCAAGTAAATAATGTATAGTTATATATAGTTCCATGGGTATCAAAAACATCTATATATTTCTCAAATTTCAGTAAGATGATTTAGTTATGCATAAAATTTCCATGTTTTCACCCAGAATAGAGAATACCCCAAATGTTCTATATACACACAATGGTTCCATCCAAGGGATTTTGCTAATCCCCATTCAAACACCACTTTCAAATGGAATTTTCCCTATAATGTACAAATAAAAAATATTCAGAGCCTCTTAAGAGCCTTCATGATCCTGTCAATATCATCTAGATTGATATAGAAATCAGCTTTTCATGAATATTTATGCAACCAAGTAGAAAGGAGAAAATCCAATGGAGATATGGATGCTCTTCCGGCTGGGCATCCACATGAGTTGTACCATACATATCCACAATTTCTTTCTGAGGCACACAACTCAAATTATGCATTGCTGTAGGTCAAGTATTTTAGGGCAATTTTGAAGAATTGACACTGAGTATATTTAACCCACAAAATTCCAAGGAATCCTGGAATTTAGAAAAAAAAGGAAATCATATGGCAGACATGGTAAGCCTATACTCTGTTTCTTTTATAATGTCATGAACTTGAATGTGTTTCATTGATGAAGATAACAGTGTGATGACAACTCTATTAATCTACCAACAGAAAGCTATTTCTCTATCACTACCATTGTCTTGCTTCCTACATAGGAAACAAATATTGAATTAGACAAATGCAAAACATCCTTAATGTTGCTCCTAAACTGAAAATGAATAGCAGGTCCCAGTCTTTAGTAGAAAGAAAAAATACTATTTTTTTCCTGATAAGACAAAAAAGGTAGCCCCAAGTAGAAGAGAGTTTTGCACATCATTTCTTGCTAAAATAAATTAGGGAATTGTGCTATATTTTTCCTCATCCTCAGTGGACACAAAGATTATCAGACTAATGGCCACAAACCCTTAGAAGACAGGGGTACCCTATACAATGCCTAAATAAAAATATAGATGACCAGACACCAGTGGCTAGCTACAGAAGAAGCTAAGAATAGGAAGGTTGTGGCTTGAGGCCAGCCCTGACAGAACTTTGGCAAAGCCTTCCTCAACCTATAATTTGGCACAAGAGTTAGTGTCTGTCATCCTAAGCTATGTGTGAAGATAAAATTGGGAGAATCATGGTTCTAGGCTAGCCTCAGCAGGAAATTCTATGACATTTCATCTCACTAAAAGCAAGCTAGATGAAGAAGCATGCACCTATCATTCAAGTAATTATAGGAAGTTTAATCCAGAGTTCAAGCCCCATGGCTGACAAAACAAAAAACAGAAATAAGTTAAAATAGGTGATGGTAACCTGAGCAGTATGCTGAAGCAGGAAACAAGACCTTAACTCAAAAATAATGTGTAATCTGGGTGCCAATGGCTCACACCTGCAATCCTAGCTACTCAAGAGGCTGAGATCTGAGGATAGTGGTTCAAAAGCCAACCCAGAAAAGTCGTTATGAGAATCTTATCTCCAATTAACAACTCAAAAACTGGAAGTGACACTGTAGCAGCTCAAAATGAGCCTTGAGTACAAAGGGACTCAGGGACAGCACGCAGGCCCTGAGTTCAAGCTCCACAACTGACTAAAAAATAATCAGTATAAAGCAGTGGTGTATCTCAAATGGTTGAGCACCTGCCTAGCAAGCAAGCACAAAGCCCTGGATTTAAATCCCCGTTTCCCCCACACACACATCACATACCTGCACCACATACCCGCACATGTGTGCGTGCACGCACGCACGCACGCACGCACGCACGCACGCACACACACACACACCACACCACAAATAAAAAAATGAATATCAGGTAGGGAAAGATTTTTCTCCTATCTGAACAAAGTTGATTGATTGAGATATCTTCTGATGATTAATGTCTAGCAACACCACTATTTCTTACATACAATTATATATGTACAAAAACAACACTATTTTAAACACAAGAAAAACCACAAATAGTGAGTTCCTACATAGAGGTCATCCGCAAATACTATTAGTTTTAAAGAAGGAACCAAAGGTTGGCAGGACTTAGCTCCTCAAATATAAATCTAGAAGCTCTACAAAATGTAAATAAAAGATCAAACACTGAGGGAGATAAGCATGCTTTGCAGGTCTAGAAGGCTCTAATTGCAATTCTTATTTCAGACCACCATAATTTTCTTCTTGTTTTTGCACACTCAGTAATGTGGCTACCACATGAAATCATGTTTTTCATTAAAAGTAGTAACAAACATAAAATACATCAGTTGTCACTGAAAGTAATAAAAAAGACACTGAAAGTCCTTCAGCCAACACATTCATTTTTTTATTTATTTTTTGCTGTTGTAACTATCATCTCTGAAAAACTAGAAAAATGACAACTATGATCCAAAAGTGAGATCCCCATGGCTCGTGGCTTTTAGACCACCCAGAAAAAGCAAGCGTGGACATTTGAAGGGCAACGTTCTTCTTCTAACAGTTGCCAGAATCACTGAGTATCTTAGGAAGTTTCTGGCATTGTTAAAGACTTGGAACCATTAAGCTTGTCCCATATTAAAAGAGAACTCGGAGTGCTTTTTCTCAAATCAACATGGAGTTGAGCTCCAGATCAACTTGTAGCAAAGGAGCACATAGGAAGCGTGGCTGCTCATTCTCATTGTTTATCTTCTTTCATGTGATCTGTGCGGCACTGTCACCCAAGTGGCACAAACTCATCATCATGGAACACACAGTGGCCGTCCTCTGAGGGAGGGAAACACGCTTACAACTGTAGCCAGGACAAGCGACTCTCCTCTCTTTTCCTTTACTTGTGCTTTTCTAGGTGTTACAGATAGAAGCTACAAAAGTCATGTCACCTGTACTTGCCATTAGACCTACCATTACTGACCTCTGACTATATTCTTCCATTTTTAAACTATTTTAATTACTCATGAGAGATTTTCCACCTTTAAGAGTATGGAAAATCTCCATAATCAATTACTAATCTTTTGTCTCTATTCTGAATTATAATTTATTTAACTATTTCTTCACCATGGAGATCCTCTTATATGATAAGAATCCTGTTCATTCCAAGCAGCTTGACAGAACATACAAACAGACACACAGACACAGACACAGACACAGACACAGACACAGACACAGACACAGACACAGACACACACACACACACACACACACACACACACACACACACTATTGTTCTTATTTCCAAACAAATTCTAAATTGCTAGTGTGGCATAGTCTATAATCGAATCAGATATCTGATAACAGACAAAAAGATAAGTTTCAGATTTTGCTCAGGATTTGCATGGCAATGTCATCAGCAAGAATTCCTGTCATATTCCACAATGACTCTCTCTTAACATTGATCTCAAAACCTTCACTCTTGATACAGTCTCCTCTCTTTTCTGCTTCCTCTTTCCAAGTACACTTGATCTTTGACTTCCTTAAAGTCTTTTGTTTCTTGCTTCCTATGTCTTTTTGCTTTGGGTTCTTTCTTGCCTTGACTAGTAGACTCTGCTACTCTGGAATAAAACTAACTCTGAACCAACCTGTAACTTTTCTTCCCCTAGCCCTGTAGCTGGAAGATGAAGTGTTGTTGAAACAAGACACAAACTATATACTTTATGGCATCAGTCAGGTAGTGTTCAGTTACCAGTATGGAGAGAGATGTGTGGTTCTCTAATACATAGCAAACAATCATACATCCCTGCCTGCCTCCCATCCCATTGCTTTCTGCCTCTCCAACCCTCTTTTTCAGGACTTCTGATTCAACCAAAGATCCCTTCTGTCTCCTAATGAGTTTGTTTCATTATCCTCCTCCATGGTTATATTTTCAAACTCACCTTCATTGTTGGATCAGTTAATTCAAGCTTATTAGGCTATCTCAATATTTCCCTCCTGAAAATTAAAGGAACATATAGCCAAGCACCCCATCGGATTGCCTCCTATAATTTCTGTCATTCATTCATTTATTCGCTTACTTATGAATTACCATTCCCTTTCACTTTCCTCCATTTCATACTCCTCCAGACAAATTCTTCTATTATCTACATTTTTTCCATTTTATTAACATTCCAACCTGATGCAGCCCTTTGTCAGTTCTTGTATTGATACCTTCAAAGACCATGTCAGATGTGGCTCTCTCAGCACTAGTCTCTCTGTGGAATGATTAGATTTCTATTCCTGCTCAATATTTTCTCCTTCCTTGGCTTCCCTAGACTGTGTTGTCTCATGCTCTTTAAAAGTTTCTGTTTCTCAGACTCATTCCTATTCCCAGGTTTTTCTCTCCATAGTTTATCTGTGGGTTTTCCAGTTTTACTTGCAGACTCTCATTTAAGATAAACACAGATAACCTGATCCAGTACACTATATAGATGCCACACAGAATTCCCTACAATAAACCCTAATTCCAAATCTCCTCCAAACAAACTTGGTTTGTACTTTTTTCACTGCAAAAGACATCACATCATACCAACCAGAAAACCAAAGTCTCTAGTGTAGACCCACAGGTCCCTCATTCACATTCATTCACTAAATCCCATGATAGGTCTTTTAAGTAGCCCATAGCCTACTCTTTGCCTACTCTTTTCCATTCATTCTCCTTGTTGTCAATACCACTGCCATACTTTCAACCCTCCTGATCTTTCTCTTGGATTCTCATAGTGGTTTCAACTCAGTACTGTATCTGCATTCTAATTCGTTGTTAATTCTGCTCAGTTTCTCTCCCCCTGAGAAGCATATTGACAGATTCTCAAGGAAAGTGCACTCATACCACTGTACTGATAACACCACACACAAACATATACATACGTACACGCTAACACACAACTAGAGAATCAAGTCAAGTTAATGGGTAAGAATATATTCAGTATTTTGAATTGTCACCCATAAGTGAGTTTTGAAACCAAGTTAGTGAGGTTCAACCAGCATTGACAGAATGGTTTCCCTTATTTGTAATAACTAGTATATGTCTGAGTCAAGCAGAAAAGGTCAGATAAATTGATGTTAGGGAAATGAACCCTAAGATATATATTCAAATGTTTTTTTTTTCTTTCATGCGATTGTTTCTAACACATTTATAAGATGATTTCTTTGTTGCTTTGTATGTCCCTCCCCCACCGTATAACCCCTGCTTTCACTGTATTTGATGTTGTTATAATTTGTGGAGGGGAAGGGAAAAAACAAATCATTTAAATAGGGATACAGGTGGACCCATTGCAACAATGAGACGTACAAGTCGTTATGTCGAAAACGAACTTTACAACTTTGGTGGGGGGTGGGGGAGGAGGGCTGGGTGGGGGGATGGGAGAAGATGGGATGGGAAGGGGAAACAAAGGAGGAGGCTACAATGCTTGATAAGAAATGTACTCATTATCTTGCCCATGTAATTGTAACCCCTCTGTACAGTATTTTCACAATAAAAAAAGAATATAGTTAAGAAGTATAGTACAGATTATATCAGAATGCATGGCAAATTATCATGGTAAACTTACAATTTTGTTTCATTTTTACATATTTCTGTAATATATAGTTTTTACTCTAAATTGTGAACACATATGTAATTGAACTTATTTTGTTAATCACGCAAGAAAAGTTAAAGTGAAATCAGCTTTGAGAGCATTTTATTTAACTCACTAAATTGAAAATATTTCAACATTTAATAAAGTATGAAATACACTCTTGTTTTGTGTAAAGTTTTTGTAATCATGCACGTATGTTACTCTTAGTTCAGATCTTTCTGTCTTATTTCAGATACCACATTTCAAGTACCCAACAGCTACATAGTGTTAGAGACTATATATTGACTACTATAGGCACTACTATATTGGTTATGGATACATAGTTTCTAACTAAATCCATTCTCCTTTATACCTTATGTCTTCTCACATGCTGCTGCCTAGAGCTGGAATCTCCAGGTATCATTTTGTTTTTAAATAGCTCTAGGAAATTCCTAGTCATCTTTCTATCTTTACCTGAACTGGAAACTTCCCTAGCTCTACGAGGCCTAGCTAGATACCCTGTTCCAGGGTCCCCAAACACACTGTTCCTAAGCAAGCAATGCCCTCCTTAACAATTTCTCTTTGACATGCAGCCTTAGATACTTAGAATGGGAGATTTGATTTTAGAAAGTAGAGAATGCATATTACGTGCTTTTATATCTTAAGAGTGTAGTAATTATCACATAGAGGGTATTCATTAAAAATGTCTAAACACATTAAAAACTTCTGCATTCACAATATAAAACATTTACAAAAGGATCCAAGCCACCATCATGGCTTCATCTCGAGGACTGACAGGTTCATGTTTTAACATGGTAAAGTTGGGTTGGCTATGGGAATGCTACTTTTAGCTATCTGCACTGTTCATAGGGAAGAGTTGCTATCTCTAACAAGGGTATGTTTCTGAGATTCTGACTGGAAAGCCCTTTTCTGCTTTGCAAAAGGTGCTTTCTTGGGCCGTATAACCCAGCCTTACATCTCAAGACATGGCCAGATCCATCCACTTGAGATGGCTCTTGTTATTAAAATCTCCACAAAACAGACCTTAGTTTCCCTTTCAATTTTTTTTAAATCCCCCTGTTGAAAGCTTCCTCAAAACTCTAAATCCCTGCACTGAGCTGTCAGCCCAACCCCCCTGCATAGACTACAGGAAAGCCATAGAAGAGCTTACCATGAAGCTCTAGCAAAGAACCCTCTTATGCTTCAGAAACAGTAGTAAATCACCCTAAGTCTTCTCTTCTCCAGGGTAAACAATCCAAATTTCTGTAGTCTTTCTCCATAGATCTTCTTTTACAAGCTTTTAATCACCATCTCCAGATGAGACTCTCCAAGTACTGCTGTCCTACTGCTATTGTAATCTTAGTACTCCTGGCAACTCTATGTGCTGAGTATCACTCTGCTCTCCACTATCACTGTGAAGAATATTCTAGCATGTTATATAATGTTCTCAAGAAAAGTGGAATGTAAAGTAGCATCATGGTAATTCTCAAAATTAGGATTTATTTTGTATTAAATGTGGATTTCCTATTACTGAAATACACTAAAATGTGTATAATATAAAAATATATGTATTATAATGTTTCTCATCTCGTACCATGGCCAAAGGCTCTCTAAGATATGTAGTAGGCAAAGTGATACCTGTTAAACTGTTTGTAGATTTCCTGAATGCCAGTCCTTGTTCTATATATTAAATAATACAAATTGTAAGCAAAGTCAATCAAGTAAGCATCATCATTGTTATTACTGATAAGAAAATATTTACAGAACAATCAAATAACTTGAACAAAATATAAGGTTAATAAACAGTAGATCTCAGTTTGAAATCAGTCTTCCTAATTCTTAATTACTTTCATTTCTCATCTAATAGATGTCTTCTGAATCTAGTAATATTCCCTGTATTGACAACTGACTATTCATAAAAATTTTTAAAGCCCCCCAAGAATTGATGTTGAAATTAAAGAAGTATACACTAAGAAAAAAGTTTCACATGATACCTAGTGAGAATAGCTGTTGCTAATTACTTAAAAATATAGAAATAATATTTCAATAAAGAACAATTCTTCTAATCACATGCATCCTCCACATACTATATGGACATATTATATATTTTCACAGTGGTCACAAGATCATTATTTTAGATATTTAGCTAGATGCAAATACTTCTACTTACTGAAGCTAGTTTATATGAACATTTGTAATGATATTATGTAACTCAAAATTAATTCTCCTACTGGTGATAGCCTCCCAGCAATCCAAGAGTTACTGTATAATTTGTCATTGCTTTATTGTTGTCACTTCAGTACCTTGCTGAAATCCTCACTTTATTATCGAACAGTAAGCTCAAGACTGAGATTCCTCAACTTTGGTGGGAACACCCTCGTTGCTATTAGTAGCATGCAGAAGTGTAGTGATATTATAACATAGTAACATTTCATGAAAAGACGTTACATTAAAAGACATTACATCTTTTTGCACATGTTTTACTCATTCAGGTTAGACATCTGACAATGAGTCATGGTTATACTGCTCTTTAATTCATTGAAATACTTGAAAATCTCCCATTTCAGAAAGAGTGCATGGAGAGTTGAGTGAACAACAGTACACATAACTGGGAGTTAAAGATCTCATTTTGTTCTTCTTGTGCTTATTTGTATAGCTTTTCTTGATCTTTGGCCTGTGGCAATGATTTTCCCATTTACAGTCATTCAGTTTTAAATTGAGTTATAAAGTATGTTGATTTAATAATGTATATCAAAAAAGCCTAATGGCACATGGAATGGTAATAATTACAAGGAGTATATGCAAATGATTGATCTTTAAGCAAGAAATGATGAGGCACCATGAGTTAATCTACTCTTACTGGGGATGAAAATCTAAATCCTTAAAGATGTGCAGGCTTCTTAGTCTGTGACTAGAAACTGCAAGCCAAGAGAATAGCTTATTCTTTTTCTCTATGTACAGGAAATCCTTGCATACACATTCCTGCAGAGATGAGAATTTGTCCCTCTGGGTAAGAAATGAATCTGAAATATAGAGCTAGCCTTCATATTTTGGAGCTAACTGTGAAAAAAGTTTTACATGAATTCACTTCCCCAGCTGCAGTGGAGCTTTTGGACGTTTGAGATTGTTTTTCCCCAAGGTATTGAATTGCTTCAAACATATTTAATAAAAGTCTACATCTCTTTCAACCTTGTTCTTGTTCCCAGATTTACTCAGAGACCATCAAAAAATCTACAGCAAATATTACTGTAACAATCCATCTTGAACACCAGTGTGGTATTGTTGGAAAAGGATTTGATATTTTGTATTTGATATTTTGTTCCAACTTCTTGTTTTAAAGATATCTCCAAGAAATATTAGCCTTCTTAATGTCTATGAAGTTTTCTACTTATACATAACTGTTTTGCATTGCTTCATTTCCTTTTGTAAATATCTTTAAGTAGTTGTATAAAGGGTTTCAATTCAACATGTCAATTTATGAGTAACATGTGTCTTGACCAATATCACCCCTCCCATCATTCTCCTCCATCTCACCCAATCCCACCCATCCTCTCAATTGTCCTAGTTGTATTTTCACATTTGTCTGTCATCTTCTTACCCTTGACCTCATCTCTGCCCCCACCATGACACTTCAAGTTCTACTTTCCTGATATTCATTTTATTAGACCATAGGTTAGTTGCTCAAATGAGTTATACCATTAAAATTCACCCTTGTATATACCATACTTTTAATACATTTGTGTACATATGCATATGTATATTTAACCATGTATTTATAAATTATATCCAACTTGGACATATGAGAGGAAAACATGCATTCTTTAAGCATTCCCCAATCTCAAAAGAAAATATAATCCATAAAGGAAGCAAAGGAGCCAGTGTGATTTCATGGAAACTAGTCCATATATGAAATGTAAACTAAAGCAAAAATGGATGGTTCAAGTGACATAACACTTACCTAACAAACACAAAGCCCTGAGTTTCAACTCTAGTACCAACACCAAGTAAGCAAGTAAGCGAGAAAGCAAAAGAAAGCTAGAAAGAGAGATAGATAGATAGAAAAATAGACAGGTGTAATTAGACTTCCACTTTATTTTCTACAGATAGTCTTTTAAAATTAATTCTGACAAAACAGAAGCAAACACTCCATTGTGAATGATGAAATGAACAGCCAGAAAGTTCTGAAATCCCAGGGGCTTTAGTCATCTACAGTAAACTTGCAATTGAAGAGGATGAGAATCATCTGAGATGGAGGTGAACATTTTGTAGCCTTCTCCATTCATATGCCCACAGACTATATTCATCATTCCACTGTCTCCCAACACATACACCCTTCTTTATAATAAAGAATCCTATCCAACTTCATTTTCCTAGTGGGTAGAGCTCAAAGGAGCTCAGCCATACATCCTAGATCGACAATGTGCTTGTTTAAAAAGTAATTTCCATATGGATTGACATCTATTTCTTCTGACTTAACTCTGAAAAGGGGAGGAGATTTATAAAAATATACCAAATGTCATAAATAAGGACAGATATGGAAGGCTGCAGGGGGTAACATGAATCATGTGATTGCTGATACTGTAAACTACACAGAAATTTGGTCCTGTTTCTGATAATGAATTCCTTTCCAGGAAGGGTGAAGCTAAACTTTCCTGTGATAGTGAGGTGTGAGAAATTAGGTTTTAGAATGACCCAATCATTTTCCCCAAAGATTTTTATTCATGGGTGGATACTCAGACTCTAATAACTTTTCCTAATCATTTTATTTGTTTATATATATGTTTGTAGATAGAGATAGAGCTATTTCTCTTTCTCTCTATGTATGTATGTATGTATGTATGTATGTATGTATGTATGTATGTATGTATGTATGTATGTATGTATAGTGCCAGTCTTGAGGCTTGAACTCAGGGCCTGGGTACTGTCCCTGGACTTCTTTTGCTCAAGGCTATTACTCTACCACTTGAGTCACACGCCACTTTTGGCTTTTTTTTGAAGTTTATTAGAGATGAGTCAACAAAGGAGGAGGTAACAATGCTCGACAAGAAATGTACTCATTATGTTACTCTTGTAACTATAAAACCATCTGTACAGCATCTTTATAATAAAATTCAGTTTTAAAAAGAGTCTCAATGGACTTTTCCTGCCTGGCTTGGCTTCTAAACATGATCCTCAGATCCCAGCCTCCTAAGTAGCTAGGATTACAGGCATGAGCCACTGGCACCCAGCCCCAATCATTTTACTTAGAATGAAATCAAAGTCTACCACCTGTGTGGATACATACATGCTCTTCCTTAGGGTACATTGTGCTGTCCTGGGTGATGCACTTCCCATTACCACATGTCTGTCATTGACTTCACCACCTGAAAGAGCTCTGAACTGTACCATAGCATGTCTCTGTGACCTCTTTCAAGACTGAAAACTAGTCCTTCACAAATATGTTTTGATGAAAGAGAGTAGATTTAAGAATATTCTTAGGAATATAATATTTTATTTCAGTTACTAAAGGCTGTCCTTAGTTAAATATTACCAAATACAAGTATGCACAGACCAACTTAAAAAATAAGAGGGCTTGGCTACCTCTGATGGCTTCCTGGGTTTACTAGGGAACTGCCTGAAGGCTTCCTGGTATCTGCACATACAGCAAGTTATCTGTATGTCACACTTGAAAAACTAAAATCAGAAGAAGCCAAGTTTTAAGTCCACAATGCTGTCAGCTCTCACATTGCTCAGCTAAAGGCTTTCCATTGCTAACCAACTATTATGATTTCAGCAGGTGATGTAATATGTATCGCCAATGTTATGGTGGGTATACTCAGAAATTATCTTAGAGAAGAATTCAGACACAAAATGTCAGGTTGTGGCTCCTAAACGTCCCAGATATAGGTCATATCTGGACTGTTTAACCTTTTTCTCACCTCTTTAAGAATCTCAAAAATAAAGAAGTGAATTGCAAAAAAAAATAAGAGGGCTCGGGTCTGGGAAGGTGGCTCAGTGGTAGAGTGCTTGCCTTGTCAATAATATAAGGAATAAAATTATACCAAAAAGTAGGAAAATTTAAAAATCCAAGGAAGAGGAATTGTTTACAAGTAGCTAGTTAGTGGAAGGTTTCATTGAGGTATTTAACTATAAATGAGAGGACTGAATTTGAAAATATAGTTTAAAATTTAACATGAATAGAATCATTACTACAATCCACAGACTGAATGGGAAAAATGTGATTATTCAATTAGGCCATTTTAAGTTTTAGAATCTTGTATAATTCCTTAATTTCAAATATTTATTCTATGACTATTGTCCTTATAGGTTACTCAAAATTATTTCCTGGTGCTATAGAGCAAGTATCAGACCCTAGATTCATCTTCAACAGCACACACGCACACACACACACACACACACACACACACACACAAACATGCTTTTCTTATCCCACTTTAGAAATATTTTCATTCTAATTACTAATTAATTAATGTCAATATTAATTAACTAATATTAAATGAACAAGGTGGTTTCCTTGTGATATTTCCATATATGAAAACTATATACTCTGGTCAAATTTTCTCTATAGGTAGACTCCCCTTAATTCCTCTTGCCTCTTACAAACATTCAACAGGTTCTATTCATCTATTTTCATATATAGAGTACATTGACAATATTCACCCCTATTTACTCTGTCCTTTTATTTTTCCTAATCCCACTGTTAATCTACCCCCAAACAGAACCTGTTTTACAGTTTTAATGACCAAATTCTATATGAGAGAGAACATGTCATATTTATCTTTATTAATCTAGCTATTTTGCTTAATATATCTAACTCAATCTGCTTTCATATGAATGACATAATTTCATTCTTTTATGATTGAAAAGCAGTGTGCATGCAAGCCACATTTTCTTCATTGATGAGCACCTAAGTTGACTATTCACTAAAGCCAATGTGTGAAATTAATCTAGATGTCTATTCATTCTAGGGCATTTAACAAACATTATTACGGTACTTATTCAGTACCTTGAACAACAATATTCAACTACATTTTGTGATATTTTGCAAACTACTGATTTAGGCAGGACTGGGGTCCAAACTCCGGCCTCACACTTCCTAACCTGGCATTCTACCACTGAACCATTCCACTAGCCCTCATTTTTCAATCAGAATAAAATGTTGTAAATTACCCTGAAAATTTCCAGAACAGAAATACTCAGGAAACAAAGATGAAATAATTTAAATTTCTCTAAATTACCAGCTTTCTTAGGACCTCAGTCATGTCTTTTTAGGAAATAACATTGTCCATAAAACACCCATTTTTGCCATTTTAAGAATCCACCATTGATCAATAATGTACCTAAAACCAGTTGTTCAGATAGCTGTATATTACTTAACTTGCCTCAACTCACTGTACTGAAAAATGTACTGCCTCCATTGCACCTCTAAATAATGAACAAGACTAGCATTATATAGTCTTTTCTTGATCATAGGATCCTGTGCATGAATGCTCAGTCATTACTCTATGGAAAACTTCAGATGCCATTTGCTGATTCAAAGCATTTCTATTATTAGAAGTTTTGCAAACTCCTTATACCCTTTATCTGTTACATAGACTCAACTAAACTGACCATACACGAAAATCTTTGAAATGCAAAATAAATAAATAAAATGAATGATTTGCAAAACAGAGAGATCTGGAATTTGTTTCAAATGGTAGTGATAGAATACTATTTCAGTCAGATTCACATTTCAATAAGTGCTGAATGCAATGAGTACAGCACACAGAACACATCCCCAGCTTTTCTCGGACACCTCTTCTGATACTAGTTAAAGAAACAAGGTTTATTCACACAAAACAGTTAGATCCATGTCCTGAGACAAATTTAAGAAAATAGCACGGTAATATTCTGTGTCTGCAGAGTATCCCATAGTTTTCAGGAACAATCTCGTATATAGTATCCCCATGCTTAATCTTCACAGTACTTTGATGACATAGTCAGGAAAAGAGTTGGTACTACCAGTTTACATGAATGTAAACTGTAGCTCCCATGGTTTGTGGTAAATGCAAATAGGTAACAAGTCAAAAAAAAAAAAAAAAAAAAAAGAGAAATCGGAGCTGGGAAGGTGGCTCAGTGGTAGAGCGCTTGCCTTGTATGCATGAGGCCCTGGGTTCGATTCCTCAGCACCACATAAGCAGAAAAAAGCCGGAAGTGGTGCTGTGGCTCAAATGGTAGAGCACTAGCCTTAAGCTGAAGAGCTGAGGGACAGCGCCCAGGCCCAGAGTTCAGGCCCCATGACCAGACCCCCCCCCAAAAAAAAGGGAAATCAATGAGAATCAAATCAAAACAAAATCATGGGGCTAGAGCTATAATTGAGTGGTAAATTCCTGCCTGACAAGTGCAAGGGCCTGAGTTCAAACCCTAAACCACCAGGGAGGATTTAAAACAATTATTTGGTAAGTGTTTTGTGCAGTTGTTGATTATGCCACTAGCAAAGATCCTAAATTGTATCATAGTACAACCCTAGCTAGTGTAAGTACTTAGATTTGATCAAGATGTATCTGCAAGCCAAGCCATGGCTCTTCCTTCAATCCCTTCCATCCTCTCCCCTCCCTGGTTTAGATTTTCCTACTCAACAAAATGTAAGAATTTCATGTTAGGACACCATGATACTAAAACTCTCATTGCTAAAGAATTTGAGTCTCACAAAACTGTCATTCTTAATAGACAGAATACTTCTCAAGTGCAATCTGAGTCATTTATTTAGTAATGTTTCTGAGATACTTTCTTCTAGTTAGATGATTTAATACCTATTTAATGCCTGTTGCTAAAGACAAGGAAAAAAGATGTTTATCATCACTCACATTTCCTGACTTAACAAAGATGAAGCCAAAGAATGGCCAATAGACACATGAAGAAATGCTCAACTTCTCTAGCCATAAAAGAAATGCAAATCAAAACAACATTGAGATTCCACCTCACCCCAGTTAGAATGGCTATAATCAAGAACTCTAATAACAACAGATGCTGGAGGGGATGTGGACAGAAGGGAACCTTATTGCATTGTCGGTAGGAGTATAAACTTGTTCAACCACTTTGGAAAGCACTATGGGGGTTCCTCAAAAGACTCCACATAGAGTTCCCCTATGACCCAACAATCCCACTTTTGGGCATTTACCCAAATGATCACAAACAAGGCCATACTAAAGTTACCAGTGCAACTATGTTAATCACAGCATTATTTACCATAGCTAAGATATGGAACCAACCCAGATGCTCCTCAGTAGATGAATGGATCAAGAAAATGTGGTATGTGGTATATATATATATATATATATGTGGTATATATATATCCAGTATATATATCACATATATATATACCATATTATATATATATATATAATGGAATTACATATATATGTATATATATACATATATATAATGGAATTCTATAACTCCATCAGAAAGAAAGATACTGCCCCATTTGTTAGGAAATGGAAAAGCTTGGAAAAAAAATATATAAAGTGAAGTAAGCCAGGCCCAAAGAAACATAGGTTCCATGGTTTTCCTTATTTGCAATAACTAGTACATGTCTAGGACAAACAGAAAAGGTCAAAAGCTAAGTACATATGACCATATAAGTTGATGTTAAGTAAAATGAACCTCAAGATAGAGACACTAGAGGTTTCACCTTTATTGCTGTTGTTTTTAATGTACTTATTAATGTATTATGTGACTTTTTTGTTTCTTTTGTATGTTCTTCCCCTATGGTATAACCTCTGTTTTCTCTGTATTTGATTCTGGTGCCCTGCATCTTGTATATACATTTTTCTAATTTTGGGAGGGAGAGGGAAATAACAAAATGTTGAGACAAGGATACAGGTTGATCCATTGTAACAATGAGATGTACAAGACACTATGTTGAAAATGAACTTTACCACTTAGGGGGGAGGAAAGGAATGGTAGGGGGGAAACAAAGGAGAGGAAAACAATGCTCGATAGGAAATGAACTCATTACCTTACTCATGTAATTGTAACACTTCTGTATAATATCTTTACAATAAAAATATATTAAAAAACAAAGGTGAAGCCAAAGAGGTAACAATACATGTATATTTATATATTATATATATATTACATTGTACATATGTATATATTACACATATTGCATATATACATAAATATAACATAAGCAAAAAGATAAGAAATGACAATGATTCTTAACCAAAAGAGTCATCAAACATTGGAATGACAAAAACAGAATATCTGAAAACTTCTTAAGGTTGCCAGTAGAGGTGGTAAGAAGAATTACTGAGGTAAGTAGTCAGGTCAGAAGAGCAAATAAAACATAAATAAAGCAGTAGGAACATAAAAAGAATTAAATGACAGGCATTTCTTGTTTCTTTGCCAAATTTATATAGGCAGATAACTAAAGAAGCTTTCTCTTTAGTCTTGTCCTGTATGGCAGAAGTTGAATCTGGTAATCAGTGTACTCACAGAGTCAGAGGCCCTGAATGGGTGGAAGCCAGATTTTTAGGTGCTTTTGAAATGGAGAAAACAAAATATAGCAGGTGGTTAACCCATAGGGTCATTTTGTGGATTGTCTGATTTATATACAACAGTAACTAAACAGACTTACAAAAAACAGTCATATGAACAGATGAAAACTAATTGTAAACACAAATGTCTGATGCAGGTTAAAGGATTAAACATATTCCCTTAAGTAAATACAAGTGCAAAGTAGTATATACAGTATGCTATAACTTCAGTGTAAAAAATACTCATTCTCAGCTAGAAGCAGTGGTTTAAGTTTATAATCCTAGGTAGAGATAGGGCAATCATGAATTGAGCCAACCCAGGCATAAAAGTTCTTGAGACTGTATCTCAACCAGTGGCTTGGTGTGGTGGTAAATGGGTTATTCCAGATACAGGGGCACCACAATTGCTTGGTGCAATTGGTATCCCTGTAATCTTCCATGACATCAGGAAATATAAACAAAAGTATTATACATTCCAAGATGGTCCTGGCAAAGATCATACTTTGAAAATAACCAACAATGAAAAGGTACTGGAGTTATGGCTGAAGTGATAGAGTACCTGCCTACTAACTATAAGGCCTGGAGTTCAATCTCCAGTATCACGAGTAATGAATTAACTAATTAATTAAATGCATATAATCTGTGTGTAAATATAAAACAGTTTTGGAAGAATACCTAAGTTGTGATAGAACTCAATTCCAAGAAAATGAATTGTGCAGCCAGGTATCAACAAAACCATAGACAGCATAATACTATATGCCTCTTTTCATACTAAATGATATAACTTGTTCAAAAAATAAAATAAAGAAAACAGGAGGCATTCTTAATTCTTAAAGGGGGGTTGTAAAGAATTTCAGTCATTGGGGATAATAAGCACATAAAGAAAACTTTTAAAAGGGTACCAAAAAAGATTTATAATACATGTCGAAAATTAAACCTTTTCTGTATTTTTCTGTATTTCCAAATTTTAATGTTTTAAAATTTAATGTGGTAAGGTAAGAACCCAATTTTATGGCTTAAAAATAATAAAAACATGGAATACAAAAACATTCTGGAGTAAGATTTTCCAAGGTCATAATTATTAAAGAATAGCCCTTGTACTTGTTTTTATCCAGACTTATGCCTGATGCAATGTGTGTATATATGCATGTTACATGAAAATAAAACCAGCCATGTCTTTATCATTCATTATCTGTGAGAAAAAAAAGTGTAACAAAATTGTACCACTACTTTTGCTGCAATAGAGAGCAAACATATTGCAATATTACCAGCTTTGAATATGTCAGTGTTCCTATTACCACTTAAACTCCTACTAAAAAATACTACTTTTGTATATTTTCTAACATTTTACAAAGTAGATGACACCAAACTCATACAATAAATGGATCGATAACAATAAAAATATTAAGTTTTGCTTAATTCAACAAGTACTGATTGATCATCATTACCACTCTGTATGAAACAGGCAGCTCAGAGGTAAAATTAACTTACTCAAGGGAAGACTGGGACACATGCTACATTGAATTCCAGTAGTTTGTGTTTGTGATGCCCTCCAAAATTAATTCAGCACAAACCTGATGGGAAAATGGGGATATTTGAAAATAAAGAAGTAAAAAGAAAGGCAAAACAGTGGATGGGGTCAAAGGAGCAGAAGCATCTTAAGTGAGTTTATCTTAAGTAAATACCAATGGCCATATAATTGCTTAAGTTTAAATAAGAATGTGCTCTTATAATTGGCAACCTTCACTCTAAAGCTAAAATGCAGAAGTCTCCACCAAATTTCCAAGCATTGCAAGCTTTCAACTTGGAAGCTTGTATGGGGCTGGCAGAATAATTTGTTAGAAACTTAAAACTGGCAGTTACGTCTGCAGTTTCTTTTGCTGAAAATGTTCTTGTAAAAGATTTATGAGAGGCAAACGTTCTTCTTTGGCTTATTCATAAAAGAAAATGCTGTAGAGATACAATAGATATACAGGCAAAAATGGTTTAATATAGTCTTTCTGTGCATTCACAACATAAAGACAGAGTAACTTCTCTGTTTTGAAAACATCCAGTGAGACTCATTTCATGGGTCAAAAATGTGGCATTTTATACAGTTTTCCTTCTGTGAGCCATGCCAGTGTATATATTGTGTCAGTAAAATTCCACTCATCCCCAAATCTTCATTTTTAGTTGTAGTCATTGAAAAAGGATTGTGCACACAATATTACAATATTGGAGCATTATACTTTGAAACTTAACAAATGACATACCTAACAGAAAAATATAATGTTTTCTATTTTTTTTATTGTGAAAATACTGTACAGAGGGGTTACAATTACATGAGCAAGGTAATGAGTACATTTCTTATCAAGCTTTGTTGCCTTCTCCTTTGTTTCTCCTTATCATCCCTTCCCATCTCCATCTTCCCATCCCCTGCCCCCGCCTCTTCCCCCTTATGTTATGTTTTTCAACATAACATCTTGTACATCTCATTGTTGCAATGGATCCATTTTTGGTTAGTTGTAAGATTAAACAAAGACTAAAGAAAACAGAGCCCTTATTTATAAACAGAATACCAGAGAGGCAGTATCCCATCTGATCTCTCAGTAGAAATATTTTCAGATACTCAGCACATACTTTCACTTGGCCTGTGGCAGAATATTTTCTAGAGATGAGGGAGTTTATCAATTGATTCTTAATTAAGATGATTTGACTTAGTGATAATGATGCGAAACTGAAAGGATATTGTGGATTCCTAAACACTCATGCATTCTCTGACTTATTCATTAGTGCACTTATTTTCCAATCATCCATTCTTCCATCTATTCCATTTTTCTAACCATTCATCTAGCAAGTACTTACTTAGATGTCTCGTTGTAGCATGCAGGATATTTTGTGCTAGATACTAAAGAAACAATAAATAATGAAGCAAATTTCCTGGCCTTCTAAAGGATAGAAAGACTATGATTAATTATCAGCAATGATGAATCATTACAACGTGGTCACAGCTGATGTAAGTTCTTTAAGGAAGAAATACTGCAGTCAACTGAAATGGTAATGCAAAGATCTAAATGAGTCTATGGAGCCAAAGAAAATGGCCTTCATGAAAAAGTGATATTAAACTCAATCTTAAAAAAAGAATTAGCCATATGAAGAGTGCTGGAAGGTTACTGGCTAGAGAGGAAACTGAAGGTTAAAAAGTGTAAAAAGAGAAGACTTGATGGAATGGCTAAGCAAGTGGGGTCAGCACCCAGAAAACATGGCATGACTTAGAACTGACCCTTGTTAATGTAAAAATCTGTACGCCATTGATCAGTCACAATCAGATATTCATTTTTGAAAGTTTTAAAGTAGCCAAGCCTTCCTAGGTTTTTATAGGTGTTTCATAAATATGCTTCAAAAATCATGCTAAGAGAGAAAACCCAATTTTGTACTTTCTAAGAAAACATTTTCTCATACCTAATGTTTGCCAAAACATTCCATAACATCTCATAACCAATTTCCAATAAAGCAAGTTATGAGAGATATAATTATTAGGTTTACTCTTAGGTTACTCTAGACGACTTTTAACTAAGTTGATGCTGCACATCAGTCCACAAACACACACACAGAAGAGAACTAAGTCCTCCGAAGTGGAGAAAACAAAGCCCTCATAATAGCCACCTTCTGTGGAGCTGCTCCTGCTTGTTACTATAAAGCACCTGCACCAGGTGAACATTCACCTGCATCAGGACCATGGTGATGTTCAACTCAATGCTTCCAGATGCCTTGAAAACTTCTCCATCATGACAGTTACTTGGTTTGTTTTTAAATAAATTCAGACATGAATGGTACAAATGCTTTCATTTGTCAACCCCCTAAGCATTTGTTTTTTAAGTCTCCAGGCTTAAAGGAAATAGGGAAAGTGAGACAAATGGAAAGTGAGAAAGCAGAAGGGAAGAGAGGGCTGAGGAGACAGTGTGGGTAGAGAAGTCCAGCAGAACCCCAGAGGAGTTGCTTGTGAGTCCAGAGCATATACGAGATGAAATGAAGCAGGACATTTATCCACCGTGGCTCTACCTGGAGGGTCTCAGCGCTTAGACGTGTGTTTGTGTTCTTAAGTTCCCTCATCTTGGCCAGTTACCATGCTCTGAACTGCTGCCATGGTGAGATTTGCAGTTTTTAACTGTCTTAAGTCTTTTTTTATTGCCTCTTCTTTTGCTCCCTACGCCTCACAAGAAGATACCTCGCCAACAAATAACCCACTGCCTATGTGTTGTTTATATCAAGAATGTGCAGGGATGTGCCAACAGGTCATCCTCTGTAGGTGGAGTTACTCATCTGCTTTCTGGAAGGATCTGTGGGTAACATTAACATAACTCTCAGCCACTATTGCTGGGGGCCCTGGCTGAGCCAAACCTGAAGAAGTGGACCAAGCTGTCATGCAGGCAAGCGCCGACCACCAAGCCTGCCTCCACAGTCATAAAAGAAGAAATTCAGATCTTCTCCCTAAAAATTCCCTTTCCATATCAAGACTTTATAACTTTGAAAACCTATTTTGATCATCTTTTTCTTGCCAAGTGCCAATGGCTCATGCCTGTAATCCTAGTTACTCAGGAGATGGAGATCTGAGGATTGTGATTCTAAGTCAGCAGGGTGAGGAAAGGCCATGAAACTCTTACCTTTAATTTACCACCAAAAAGTCAGCAACAGAGATATGGCTCCAGTGGCAGAGCCCCAGCTTGAGCAAAAACGCCAATGGTCAATGCCCAGGATCTGAGTACAAGCCACATCAGTGTCACCAAGGGGGGTGGGGGTGGGAGATATGGTTTTCACTTGTTGAGAGGAGAAAAATGTCATCCTTCCTAAAAGTCCCTAACTGGGTAAAATGTGCCACAGAGACCCATGATTATCTGTCAAGAACTCAGATAGTAAAATTTTCCCCCCAAAATAAAAAGAATGTTGCAATGATAGCAATTCAAATTAATGAGCATATTTTTAAACTTTTACAAAACTAAACATGAAAGCGTAACTAATAGCTGATTGCCCCCACAAGGGCTTCCAGCCCATATTTTGAGTATTAAACCTTGTGAGGATGGCAAAGCAATGACTTGGACTTGTAAAAGCCTGGAAATTTAAGACTAAAGCCAGAGCTCCATCCTAATATACCTCATTATTCTTCTCTATCGTAAATATCCTCAGCTGCCGCCGGCATGTGCAGATTCAATGATGGGATGTGAAGCATGCTCTAAGACAAAACACCCCAGCGATTAGGTGACATGCACATGATGCATGAGCCCATGACTCTCTGTGATTCTGACTCCGAAAGACTTAGTGGAATTTTAGAGAAGAACCACACCAAAGCAGAACAATCACTTTGCTCTTTGTATGGTATATTAAGCATTTAATGTATCAACATTCAAGTAGGCTTATGTATAGCTTATAGAGGGTTTTTAGAACCAGCCTTTATAGTTTCCATGAGAAAACTTTTATCCACAAAAGCATGATGAGAGCGACCTTACTTTTACACACTTCCTTCCATGGGCCTGTGGCAGCACTTACTACATGGATAAAAGTTAATGCAAGTACAATGACTGTAAACAAATGCTTTGAAAACAAAGCCAGTAAAACTGGCCTGTGTTGGTGGGGCCCAAAGTCCTGTGGTTTACTACTCAGTCTGTTAAGAATAGCTACATGGCTGGCTGCTTTTACTAAAAGGCCTATGAATAGATGCTAAAGTAGTTCTGTAACCATGCTTGTTTTATTTAGGAAAACTGCTCAGTACAGGCCATGTGCATACCATCACCCATTTGCAGAGTGTATGTAGAGGGCTGTGTCTGAGCCTGAAGAACAGGGAATATCCTCAGACAGCTGCCCCACACTGGTGTTCTGTATTTCCCAGGCCACAGACTCACTCCCTTCCCCCTGGCATTGCCAGTAGGGATGGGCCATATGCTCTGACATCAAAATAAATGCCCTTCAGGACTTTGTAAGAGATTCCAAAGAAATATCTGCACTGATTCAGTTACAATTTTTACAGGAGGAATTTTTTTAATTATTTTTTTTTAAATCTGGGAACTAGTTGCTCATACTTGTGATCTCAGATACTCAGGAGGCTGAGAACTGGAGGATGAGATTTGAAGCTATCCTAGGCAGAAATATCCAGAAGAATTCTCCAAAATAATCAGCAAAAAGCAGGGCTGGAAGCTCAAGTGGTAGAGTGCCAGCTGAGCAAACAAAGCTGAGTGAGCTCAAGTTCAAATCTGGCCAACATCAAGGAAAAAAATGCTTCCTCCAGGTTAAGAGAATCATAGAAAAGACATTACATATCACAAAGCACCCCTGCCTCAAAAGAATTCTAGTTTATCCATATTCTGTCAAGCATCTACAGGTATAAGGAACTATCTAGATAATAAAAAGTTTTATATAATAGAAAGTTTTGTTTGTTTTTGTCTGACATGGGCCTGGAACTCAGGACCTGAGCACTGTCCCTGAGCTCTTTTATCAAGGCTAGCTACTCTACCATTTTGAGCCACAGTTCTATGTCCAGTTTTCTGGTGGTTAAGTGGAGATAAGAATCTCATTAGGCCTTTTCTGCCCAAGCTGGCTTCAAATTGTGATAATCAGATCTCAGCCTCCCAAGTAGCTAAGATTACAGCTTGTGAGCCACTAGCATATGTCCAAAGGTTGTTTTGTTTTTAAATATTATTGACCTATGTGCCACATTGCCATTTTTACTTAATAGCTGAGTGACCATAAGTGACTTGGTCAATAAACCAGTATCCCCACCATCAAGAATGGGTTGGAAAATACAGTAAGAAATAGGTACCTAGCATAAGCACCTAGAGTATAGGAGAGAATTCATAGCATGAGTTCTATTCCTCCACATATACATATTTATAATCAAGAAATGAAGGACAATGTTCAAGAACCTTTGACCTTTTCCAGTTTCTCAGTTTTATATAATGTGTGTAATGTGTATAAATATATACATACACAATATACATGCACTCACACATATACACACACATAGATTCATGTTTTCTGTGTAGAAAAATATGCCTTATAAAAGCTGAGGAAAGCTCCTATTTTAAATAAATACCTGTGTCCTTTTATGTCCAGAGCTGTGCAGGCTACTGAAACATTGTAGAAAAGTAGTATGTCATTAGATGGTGCTTTTAACTTCATGGGAATATTGGCCTAAATGTCATCAGTAGTCAAAGCTGAATGCCACCAGTTACAGAAAACTCCAAAATGCACTTCCATGGCAAATATATATATATTTGTGTGAGTGTGTGTGTGTGTGTGTATATATATATATATATATATATATATATGTGATAATTGTTCTTGTTTGAAGATACAAACAAGAATAAACAGGATCTCATTCAGATTTTCCTTGAAGTCTAGAAGCTGCTACATTGTAATTGTTCAGCAAATAGTTGTTCAAATATTTAACAAATATTTCATAGGAGTGATGGATAACCATACTGACTTCCAGCTTTCTCTTTTGTTTGTTAACAAGAAGACTGGGACAAACATTGATCAACTGAATATATTCAGAATGAGACAAGAATGGTAGACCATTAAGAAGGAGGAGTAGATTATGATTATTAGAATATACAATTTTTCATGAAATCAGAATATGTCCTTCATTTAAAAAAATCATGAGAGTGTCACGTATGAAACATATTGAACCAATTTTCTCATAATTTTTGGAAATAAATTCATCTGTTCACTATGTAAAAGCATGAAAAAAATCTTAATTCCCTATAGGACTCTTTTTGAAAAAATAAAAGTCCAACATAATGAACAGTGACAGAGACACCTCCTCCCTCTCCTGTCTTCTTTGTCTCATTATATGACGAAAGACAAAACAGGGAACAGAGAGCATTGTCTTCAAAGAAGTGCTGATCGCAAATGATCCCACAACCCCATATGTCCGATGTCCTCATTGTCCAGCCTCTGTCTCCCACAATGTCCTGCAGCTCTGAGATCTTGTTTCCTCACAAAAGTATAAGAACAGAACAGCAAACCTGGTGTTCTTTTAGCTTTATAGGTTTTGATTTTGACTCTGTTTGAGCAAGGAAAGGATCAAAGAAATAATAAATCTGAGGAAACAGAAGGGATAAAGCCGAGAGAAAAATAATCTGTTTCCAAATTAAAGTCCCATGCTCAGAGCTTCTGAAATGATGGTGGCCATGACAGAACTGTGGAGCCAGGTTTGACTTGGTTTCCTGTTTTCTGATAGTTCTGAAAAGATTCAGAGTATTTCCTGCTCTGACTTTCAAAAATGTGTCACCTATCCTTCACTACAAAACACAACAGGGTTAATTTAGTAACAACACAGATGAAAAGACTTCGAGAAAGGTAAAATAAAACAGTGCTGTGGCAAACGCAGTGTCTACTATGCATAAGCTGTCATATCTTCTTTAGTCTCAGGAAAAGACTGCAAAGGCCATTATTGGCCTCATATTACAGCCAAGACAGTGGTGGTAGAGACATTGGCTAGCCTGCTCCTCATCACAGTCTTCAAGCACAGAGCTGGACATCTAGGCCAAGATAGCCTGACCCCAAATGTCCTAAGATCAGCAAATTTTTCCTCCTCAGGGGCATCACATATATTAGGACTGCAGTACCAAACTCCTCATGCAGTACCAAACTCCTCCCAACTCTACTTGATCCTTTCAAGTTCAGCTTGACTCTCGCTGCCTCTGAACTGTCTTTGCAAAACAAGGGTAGAGTAAGCACCTCATTCTTTTCTTCCTTTTGTATTTATTGTTTTCCTCCAAGGCATTTCTTTCAGTAATGCAAGTGCGTGTTCATGTGTGTGCTAAGCTCCATACAGGTAAAGAAATGTAATTGTTCAATATCTGCTGGCTTACCCATTGACCCATTAAGTTCAACAGTGATTTTCTAGGATGGCAGATGAAAAGCCTTTTGTCCTCTAGTGTGTAAACGCTGCATGTTCTAAAACTAGGAACTCCACTGTCATCCATTTATGTGTTCAACCTCCCCATAGGACTTTGAATAAAGCTTCTCAAGAACTTAATTTGTAAATGACTAGTTCGCGATGGTTTCTACCATTGGCACAGAGAGACAGTGAAGTGAGCATGAAGTTGCCTCAGTCTACCCAGTGTCTGCTTATGCAGAAAAGGCTCAATAAACTAACCAGCACAGACAGTTGTGGGCCCAAATTCTGATGAAGTTAACCTTTTTCCCAAGGCTTCAAATTGAATAAAAGCACTTCTTATCTATTTTGTTTATGCTGTATGATTAGTGTGTATATAATGACATTAATAAGCACATGTCATTTACATAGTAAGTAGAAAATTAGTGTAGAACTATATTTCAAGAAGGTCCTTGCTAAATGTACTTTAAATTCATACATGATATGTATTTTTATATTTTTCTCACTCTCTAGGGAGAATCTAATTCTCGAGGATGAAGCGTATGGCCCTGAAAGACACATGCTTCTGAAAGGCCTTGCAAGATTCACCTCTCTAGATGTTTTGTTATTTATTTTTTTTTTAATTTAATTTTGTTTTATTTGTGAACATACTGTACAGAGGAGTTACAATTACGTGGGCAGGATAATGCGTACATTTCTTACCAAGCATTGCAGCCTCCTCCTTTGTTTACCCGTCACATCCCTTCCCAGCCTCCCCCCTCCCCCACAATCCCAATCCTTCTCTTTCCCCCCCCCTCCCCCCCCCCCACACCGACGTTGTAAAGCTAGTTTTGGACATGACAACTTGTACTTCTCATTGTTGCAACAGGTCCACCTGTATCCTTAAACAACTGGTTTTTCCCCATCTCCTCCACAAGTTATACTGACATCAAATATAGTGAAAGCAGGGGTTATACTGTGGGGGAGGGATATACAAAGCAACAAAGAGATAATCTTATAAATGCGTTAGAAACACATGCATGAAAGAAAAAAACGTTAAAATATACATCTAAGGGTTCATTTTCCTGACATCACATTATCTGACCTTTTCCACTTGACTCATACATATACTAGATATTACAAATAAGGGAAACCATGGGGCCTATGTTTCTTTGGGCCTGGCTTACTTCACTTAATATAATTTTTTCCAAGTCTTTCCATTTCCTAACAAATGGGGCAATGTCATTCTTTCTGATGGAGGCATAGAATTCCATTGTGTATATATACCACATTTTCTTGATCCATTCATCTACTGAGGGGCATCTGGGTTGGTTCCATATCTTAGCTATGGTAAATAATGCTGCAATAAACATAGCTGTGCTGGTAGCTTTAGTGTGGTCTTGTTTGTAAACATTTGGGTAAATGCCCAAAAGTGGGATTGCTGGGTCACAGGGGAGTTTAAAGTATTTGTTACCTTTCATGGAAGATGCCCCTCTATACGAGGTGTCAACTCCATCCTAGGAAGCTCAATAAATGGCCACTTCAAGTTTTTGGTGAAGACAGGTTAAGGATTAGGTTAAAGGATTTCACTGACTAGAATGGGGTTTAGCCTGGGTGTGTAAAGGGTGTGTAAAGGCACATCATATGACAACTGATATGCAACATCAATATTGCAAAAACACGTCCTTGTTTTACCAACCCAGCTGTCTGACATAGTCAGGTGACACTCTGACCATCCTGCTGTAGGGAAGCAGTGCCTCCCATTCTCTTCCCTCTCCATAAGGTAAGTCAGACTCTACCTGTGACAAATATTTAGCTCTTCCTCTGGGCCTCACACTGTAGTACATGTCTGAAAGCCAGCCCTTGAAAGAGATTTGTGTGGCTATATTTACAAATGTCTATTTTCTCACAATATTTTTGCAGCCAACTAACTTAGAAAATAAATATATTTCAAGTCCCAACATGAGTTCACACAGAAATTCTTTTGATGAAATAAGAAAAACTAAAAGCAAGTTGATATTAGGTGAAATGAACCCCAAGATAAGGATTCAAATGTTTTTTTTTTCTTGTGATTGTTTCCAACATATTTATAAGATGATTTCTTTGTTGCTTTGTATGTACCTCCCCCAGGGTATAAGCCCTGCTTTCACTGTATTTGATGCTGATATAATTTGTGGAGGGAAAGGGAAAAACCAAACTGCTTAAATAGAGTTACAGGTGGACCCATTACAACAATGAGATGTACATGACGTTATATCGAAAAATAAACTTTACAACTTTGGTGGGGTGAGGGGTGGGGGGGGTCGAGTGGGGGTAGGGGGTAGAGAGGGGAAGGGATGGTATGGGGAAACAAAGGAGGAGGCAACAATGCTTGATAAGAAATGTACTATCTTGCCCATGTAATTGTAACCCCTCTGTATGGTATTTTCACAATAATAATAATAAAAAATGGCAAGTGGTACCAATGTACAGAAAATTTATGTTGAACTAAGGTAGAGTCCTTTAGATGATGAGTTTCTTTTATTCTTCTTATAGGGAAATTCTTATTTAAAAAATCAATTGGAAAGAAAGTAATAACTCACTGACTTCCCACGCAGTATTCAATAATTTGTATAGATATATGAAAACTTAGACAAAAGTTGTAGTAGTGTGTATACTGGCCTTTAGAAAAGATTAGTCACATAAAATTGAAATGCAAATATACAAAGTATTTATTGTATCAAAATAAACTAATTAATATTTAAGAAACTTTTTAATTCTGACTAGTTGCTTTATGTCCTCAATATGATGAAAGAGTTAACTTTTAAAACTGGTCTTGGAGCTTGAATTCAGAGCCTGGGCACCGTCCATGAGCTTGTGTTCTCAAAGCTACTGCTCTACCACCTCGGCTTCACTTTTGGCTTTTTGTGATTCATTGGCAGTAAGAGTTGCCTGAGTTGTCTTCAAACTGAAATCCGCAGATCCTTAGGATTACAGGCATGAGCCAGGAGGACCAGGTTTACAATGTAACTTTTACCCAGCTATACTAGTTTGTGAGAAAACTCAAAGGCTATCTACAATTTTCCACTGGATCAATGAGACCATTAAATGTTCTCTCAAGATGTTCTTAACCAAAGATAATGTATCAATTGTTCTTCTTTAAACTCAAAATGAAGACATTGTTAAGCCTCAGAATAAGAAGTCTGAAAATAGATGATTTCAGGAATAGTGACATTAGGCATCTTCCTTTCTGATTCTATGCTCTGTCTCTCACCACTGGGTGGCTTCATCATGGACAAGATCCCCACACACAGAATGGCTATGTCATTCCAGGTTCTATGTCTATACATACAAATGTCCAAAGAAAGAAGAGAAAATGCCTTTAGCCTTCTTTAAGAGCAAGAAAATCTTACCCCAAAACCCCAAGCAAGCCTCCCTTTCCATCTGATTGACAAGAACAATAATTTCCATGCTGAAAATGATTACTGGTAAAGAATGAATGGTCTTTCACCATTACTATTAATGTAAACCATCTGAGATATAATGGGTTAAATCATGTCTCCCAAAAAGATATGTCCTAACTCCTCTTAACAGTGAATATATTATTTGAAAATAAGGACTTTGTAGATGTAATTAAGTTAAGGATGAAGTCATCTTGGATTTACAATGAGCTCTAAATTGAATGACTAATGTCATTACAAGAGAAAATAGAGGGAGCAGAGAGCCACGGAGAGGGTGGCAGATATTGCTACAATGTGTAGTTATCTACAAGCCAAAGGACAAGCAACCACCAAAACCTATGAGAGTGACATGGAGTAGATCTACCTCAGATCCTACCTCCAAACACACACCAAGACCCAATCCTGAAGATACTTTCCTCTTAGGACTTTTGTCTTACTGAACTGTCAGAATAAGTTTTGTACTCAACCTTTAAGTGCTTTATTACAGCAGCCCTAGAAAACTTATATAGAGATTGATTCCATGAGTCTGATTTCTTAACCCAAACACTATAACTTCAATGTGGAGGATATTTAAACAAAGGTGATTCACACTAAGGGAGAGAATGAAGGATGTCTGATATAGATATCTGTCTCACTTGAAACCCATAACCATTCATTTGATCCTATTTTAACACGTTTTATTTTTAGTGGATGCATAAATTTTACATGTTTATAGTCTATCATGTGATGTTTTAATAAAAGCATGCAGTATGTGATTGAATCAGGGTAAATCTCTTTCTGTTTCATACATTAACATTCTTTTTGATGAAAACACTCAGGATCTGTCTTGAAAATTCTATATATTGTCAATACCTGCAGTCTTCTACTGGATGATAGCACACCAGAATTTCTTTCTGTTATCTTTTACTTAATCAACATTTTCCTACCTATCTCTCATCTTCCCTAAAATCTACTTTATAAAATGAAATTTTGGGGTTTAAAATACTGTGAGATTTGCAGAAAATTTTCAGATAGCACAGAGTTCCCACATACCCCAATTTCACCTATTATTCATATTTTATGCTGCCCATTATATTATACAATATTTATACAATGGTAACTGTTGCAATTAATGAACCAATTTCTATACATTATTATCTAAATTGTACAGTAAATTGTCTTAGTGTCTTCTTCTGTTCCAGAATATAACAACTGTGAAATACATAAAACCAGTTAGAACTTTGCCTTTATAAAATTTCTTTGTAAGCCAGGCAACTTGGTGCCTTATGCCTGTTATACTAGCTATTCAAGAGGCTGAGATCTGGGGATCATGGTTTGAAAGTCAGCAGGAAAGCTGATAAGACTCTTATCTCCAATTAACTACCAAAAAGCCAGAAGTGAAGCTGTGGCTCCAAGTGCTAGAGTACTAGTCTTGAGCACATAAAAGCTAAAGGACAGTGTCCAGGCCCTGAGTTCAAGACCCAGGGTCAGTGCATGCGTACACACACACACACACACACACACACCACACACACACACACACACACACACACACACACACACACACACACAATTTCTTTGTAAAATGAAGCAGTATAATTTTACATACCATGCACTTTGTGCATTCACCTATTGTGGTATAAAGGAAACAAGCAGAATAGATTCACACACACACACACACACACACACACACACACACACACACACACACACAATGTGAGTTAAGAAAAT
This sequence comes from Dipodomys merriami, assembly GCF_024711535.1. NCBI lineage: Eukaryota > Metazoa > Chordata > Mammalia > Rodentia > Heteromyidae > Dipodomys > Dipodomys merriami. Next base: position 2,031,850 of record NW_027202382.1, on the reverse strand, counting down.
GAGCTTTTGTTCAAGAATAACCCAAAGATGCAGGGCACCATAAGCTGGCAGATCCCATGTTACAATAGAATAATCTGTGTTAGAACTGCAGTATTGCTACATAAAAATCCTAACCACTTCTCCAGGACAATGATGCCAGCAGCATGATGTCAAATGTGTACTCCCTGTTCCTAAATAGGGCAATTCTGACAATTATGTGCTCAGCACTATCCTCCTGCCACCCAGCTTCTCTCCTGCTGATCTCATCTGTTTCCAGGGCTGCCCTTCTGAGCTGGCCTCTGGGCGGAGGACTCAGATCCATATCTATCGTCACTCCTAAACCACCACATAGTTACTTGCCTCTTGCTTCATGATTCCAGTTGGAGGTCACCAACGGCAATGTGAACTCAGCTTTCTTTCCACATCAAGTAATTGGGGAAATATTTCTTTCCCCAATGCTGAGCATTAGACCTCATAGTCATTTTTCTTCCCCTTGGCCTGCCCTCTACATCTGATTATATAATACTGGCATGCCAATTTAAAGTCTCTTGGATCAGCTGGATCCAGTTACTCAAATATAGAGATGAACTGGTCTCATCTCCCAAGCCCCAGAACACCAGAACCAATCAGTCACTATCTGCTTCTCAGAGGCCCAAGGCTCAGCCCAAGGCCCCTTCCTCTCGTCCCTAAGACTTTAGGACTAGGGGCTTCCCAGGGTTACTACCTTCTGATACCTCAGAGGAAGCTTCTCCAATCTCACTACTATTGGTATTTAAACCTGCATTCATTGTTGTTATGGGGACTGCTTCTATATATGTAAACTATTCAGCAGCTGTCCTTTACCAACCAAAAACCAACTCTGACAACAAAGAATATCTCAACACGTTGTCAAATGTACCCTAAGATAGAACCAGAACCTCTGCTTTAGATTTTCTTTTTCTCTTTTTTTCATTACCTACTTCATTTTATACCCAGGAAATGCTTCTTTAATTGAGCTTTCCCTGTTCCAATAACTACTGTGATTTTTGTCTTTTAGCTACAGCCCTCCAGTGGTCTGTGGCAGCATCTCCTGTCTGTGTCCTCTTATTATGTCTTCCTCCTTGTTAGCAGTGGGGTTCCACAATCCCAAGACGTCTTCCTCAAAGCTATCCCCATTCTCCACCTCTCCACACTCACTTCTGTCTTGAATCCCAAACACATTCCTAATCAAGTTTTCATCAAACTGTGTTCAATGCAGTTGCTGACATCCTAAAGAAGAAGAAAAAAAAAACCTCTTTTTTGTCTTTTGATCGCTCAAAAAGTAGGGAAAACTTCCATAATTCCAAGGATATTAACTACTTATATATGTCTCTTGGAGCCTCAATTTTCTTCTTGTTAAGATAACTGCTTTACTTATACAGTTGCAAGGTTACATATGAAGCAGTTAAAATTATCAAGTCAAATATCTTATTTCTAATATTAATACAGTTTTTAATATAGTTAAGTACACAAAATAGTTTTTCTAAAAATTTACTTATAGAGACTGTAAGTTCTTTTTTCACTTATACTACCAATTTTTAGCTTCACACATAGTCACCAAGCTAAAAACTACTTAGGTTGAATATCTTAGTTTAAACCTATTTATGTATAACTATGTTTTAGCCAATTAGATGGGAGGTGAAATAAATTTTAGGTCAGGTCATTAACCTGAAGATCTTACCTGCTTCTTTCCTTGTCTGCTTCCTACTGAGTGACATATGTACATGCTGACTAGGGCTGGAGTAGCCATTGTAAGCCACCAAATTGCATCTGCCACCCTAAGACAGATCAGTGAACTACAAAAAGCCCAGGCCTGAGAACTGTGGAACCTAGGACCATCTACAAGTGTCATGTAAGGCAGAAATGAAAGGCTACTATACATAAGTTCATGTAAGCAATCCTTTGTTTTGATAAAGGTAAATTTTACCTAGTATATTATATTAGTATACCAATTTTACCTATGTATATTTTACTTACTGTATTTCCCTTATTGTATATCACTTCTATAATTACAAATTCATGTAGTTACTGTCTACATGAACTTGAACACTAAGAAATAATAAAAATACATTATCTAGGCTATGCTCTCCACATGGTTATAAACATATTTTTCCTTCCTTAGATACTAGGATTATTTTTTGTGGGTCATGAGGCTTGAACTCAGGACCTGGGTGCTATCTCTGAGCTTTTTGCTCAAGACTGGTCCTCTACAACCTAGAGCTATAGTAGTTTTCTGGTAGTTAACTGGAGATAAGAGGCTCACTGACTTTCCTTCCCAGGCTGGCTTCCAATTGCAGATTTCAGCCTCTGAGTAGTAGGATAACAGGCATGAGCCACCAGCATCCAGAAGGACTTCAGTTATAATGACAAATGGCAATGGTTTTTTTCTTCCTCTCTTTTCTTCTGAACAAGGAAATTTTGATCCAAAATTGGTGAATGATATACAAATGTTAACATTTTAATTTGCATATCTTGAGAAAATAAGGATAGTAGGTAAATATATATGAATAGGAAAGATCCATACAACTTTTCCATAAAGGAAACAACTCAAGGGTAATTTATTAACAAGTCAGGGAGTCTGAACCATGGAGGAAGATGACTAGAACATATGAGGGTATTGTAGAGTTAAATTCACTGCAGAAAGCTATGACCTATTACTATACATGGAATTTTCTACAGAAGGGCAGTGCTTTTGTGTTTGGGCAATGAAATTCCCTCTGGGATCTACCCATTCATCTAATTTAATAAGCATTCATTGATCATGAATGGGCATCTTTGTGGGCAGATTTAAAGCATAATGCCAAGTTTTAGTCAAAACCATCTCTGCAGATTTGTTCTTTCTTGCTGAATTTGCCTAGAGTCAGCGAAAGAAGGCAAAACCAGTTTCTTTGTGCTGACACTTCAGAGCTCCCCTTCTTGGTGCCTCTTTCACTAATGCCAACTCTCTCTGCTGACTCAAGAAATACTTCATTAGTAGAATAACCAACCACATCAGTGCCCATTTAGGAAAAGCACAACTTCTAAAAATTCTCAAATTATATATAGTCAGTTGTGACATACTCTTATTTTCTGGCAACAAACTTTTTTAACATAGAAAATACTAAATTCAGAACAAATGAAGACTCTCAGCACTTAAGTACCTATGGAATAGAACAGGCTTTCTTTGTTAATGAGGGACTAGAGGCCTAGAAAGGTGGATAGCGCTTACCTAAGTACCACAGGCTAGCACAAGTCTTCTCCCTCTAGTCCCCATTCATCTGTAAGCAAGATCAAGATGGAGACTTAGAAATAAAAATGAGCCAAATTCTTTCCAATTAGATACATTTTAGAACTTGAAAAGGAATGCAACTTCTTTTTTTTTTTTTTTTGTTTTGGTCCTGGAGCTTTAACTCTGGGCCTGGGCACTGTCCCTCAACTCTTCAGCTCAAGGCTAGTACTCTACCAGTGCTAGAGTACTAGCCACAGTGCCACTTCTGGCTTTTACCGTGTATGTGGTGCTGAGGAATCGAACCCAGGGGCTCATGCATGTGAGGCAAACACTCTACCACTGAGCCACCTTCCCAGCCCAGAATGCAACTTCTTAATACATCATATTCCAGGAAAGTCACACTTTGCAGAGAAAAGAGTTATAAACTGCCAATGGTCTGTACAAACATGATTCTGCTCATACCTGACTTCGATAAATTGACTTAGATAAATCTAGAAAATGTAAAATTTAGTAGTTGAATAATGCTCTTAAGAACCCCTAATATTAGGAAGGGTAAAGGGAGCACAGAAATGGTGGGACAAAGGGTGAATGAATGCACAGTGATTCTCAGTAGACAGTATGTTGAAAAATGAACTATACAACTGGTGCGGGGTGGAGGGCTGTCAGGAGGGAAAAACTTTCAGAAAACGAGGGAAGAGGTGAATGAAATTGTTCAAAAAGAAATACACTCATTGTCTGACTTATGTAACTGTAACCCCTCTGTACATCACCTTTACAACATCAAAAACAATTTTTAAGAGATTCTAATAGTCTCTGCTTCTATGATTCCAGAATTGGGAGAAAGATCTCTGAACATCTTGACTTTGCTAGGCAATCTGAAGTTAAATTTGTGATAGACATTGTCTCCTCTGTCTTCTAGGTAGTGGAAGTAATAAAAAGAAAGTGTTGGAGAAAGTTCATCCAACCAAAGGAACAAATTATTAAGATTTTCTTCCACCTGAAACTCCCTGCATCAAACATAAGTCAAGAACTATTCTAACCTTCTCAGGCCTCTTTCTTAAGGAAAACAACCTGACCATCCTCCTACCTAGACTAGTTATTAATTCATGGAGCCAAAATAAACTTCTCTTTCTCTAGGTCTTTGCTGATACCTCCATATGATCTTCATTTCTATCAACTGAAGTCATCATTTTTCTTTCCAAGTCCCACTTGAGCCCCAGATATTTCATACATCTATCTAGACCTAGTCTTTTTCTAACCATCTGTTTGGGCCTTAGCCACTTGGCACTTGGTCTTGGCAAATGCTCACTGCCCAAACTAGATCAAAGTCCATTCCATACAGGAAATGTGAAGGACCTATTTTTATATAGAGGGCAGTAATAGCCTACACACAGCAGGTGCTCAATAAATATTTGTTGTTGGTCATGATGATAATGATGGTTCCCAAGGATGACAAAAAGAAGAAATTATAGAAAGCAAATGACTGGCTAGCTGGGCATGCATCTACGAAGAAGAGCTTAATATTATGGTAGAAACAGACTAGAAATTGGGTAAAGGATAGAAAAGAATGTGAAGAGAGAGGCTGGTGACCTGGTTGATGCCAGGAAAATCATTCATTACCTTCCTTCCCATCATACTATTGTACACTTTGGAAAAATTTACTAAAATCTGGAATTATATTTTTATTAAGATTATCAGCAAGCTAAAATAACTGATAGCAGTGTTATTAGAATTAAATAACAACTAAATTGGACAAATGGGATTGCATGAAACTGCACGGCAAAGGACATAGCTAGCAAGATCAATAAAAAGCCCGCAGATTGGGAGAAGATCTTCACTAGCCATATAACAGACAAGAGTCTCATATCTAAAATATACTTAGAACTCAAAAATTAAATCCCTGAACAACAAATCCTCAAAGAAACAACCACCCCATCAACAAATGGGCTAAAGCCTTAAAGAGAAATTACTCTGAAGAGGAAATAAGAATGGCCAGTAGACACATGAAGAAATGCTCAACTTCTCTATTTTAACAGAAATGCAAATAAAAACAACATTGAGATTCTACCTCACCCAGTTAGAATGGCTATAATCAAGAACTCTAATAACAACAGATGCTGGAGGGCATGTGGCCAAAAGGGAACCCTACCTACTGCACTGTTGGTGGGAGTATAAACTTGTTCAACCACTTTGAAAAGCAGTATGGAGGTTCCTCAAAAGACTCCACATAGAAATCCCCTATAACCCAGCAATCCCACTTTTGGGCATTTACCCAAATGATCACAAACAAGGCTATACTAAAGCTACCAGCACAACTATGTTTATCGCAGCATTATTTACCAATATTGAACCAACCCAGATGCTCCTCAGTAGATGAATGGATCAAGAAAATGTTGTATGTGTTATATATATGTATGTGTGTATACACACACATACACACACTGGAATTCTATGCCCCCATCAGAAAGAATGACACACCCCACTTGTTAGGAAATGGAAAGACTTGGAAAAAACCATATTAAGTGAAGTAAGCCAAGCCCAAAGAAACATAGGTCCCATGGTTTCCCTAATTTGCAATAACTAGAATAAGTCTAGGACAAGCAGAAAAGGTCAAAAGCTATGTACATATGACAATATAACATTCTGTTAAGTGAAATGAACCTTAAGCTAGGGACATAACTGGGGGTTTTTTGCTGTTGTTTTTTAACATATTTAAAATGTACTATGTGATTTTTTTTTACTTCTTTTGTATGTTCTTCCCCCATGGCATAACCCCTGTTTTCTAGTGTCCTGTATCTCGTATATACATTTTTCTAATTTGGGGAGGGGAAGGGAAATAGTGAGTACATTCCTTGTCAAACATTGTTACTCCTCATTCTCTCACGTTCCCTTTCCCCAGGCCCCCCAAGTTGTAAAGTTCATGTCTATCATATAGTTTAGTCAGTATCACTGTTGCATTGTTCACCCTTTGTCCTTTATCTCACTATTTTTTTGTTCCCCTTCCCTTCCCTAATTCAGATAAATGTAAATACAATACATAGAATACCAAAATCAAATACAGTGACAACAAGGGATAGAGAAAAAAAAGAAAAAAACGAAGGAAAAAAGAAATAACTTCATAAACAACAACAACAAAAGAAACTCCTCTTGTTTCTATAGCTTGGAGTTCATCTTGCTTATCATCATCTTAAATGGCCATACGTACATAGCTATTGATCTATTGTGATCCTCTTCTAGGACTATCCTAGACACCTATTAATTATTACAAATGAAGGAAACCATGGAGTCTATGTTTCATTGGGTCTGGCTTACTTCATTTAATATACTCTGGTTTCTCTTCATATTGTATAAATCTTTTGCCTTTTACAATCTAGTTATTTTAGAAGCTTTATTGTTATAAATACCATAAATGTCTTTACACATAAACACTCATGTTTTTAAGGAATTTCAGCACTTTATTAGGGTAGTTTTTATTTCTCCCTAAACTAATCAAAGTACAGTCCCTTGCTAGGTAGAATTCTGGTCTGTTGGTTCCTAATCTTGGCTATAATCTAAGACTTGCCTCCATGCTGGAAGTCCCACCTATTAGAAATTCAGATACAATGGTATTCCATAAAGCTCAGATATTAGTACAATTTCACATTTCCCAGGTAATTTTGTTAAGTGTTAGTTTGGCAAATACTGATTGTACATCATAATGTACAGATTAGCCAGTTGACTAACCAGTTGACTAGTTGACTAGCCAGCAATGTTCACTCTAACCCTTATCACAAAGTTGATACAGATGAATTCACAGGTTCCCTGTGGATATTTTTCTGGCTGGCAGATTTCTTAAAGAACTACTAACCATCCTAGACTTGGGAGGATGCCATGTCACACTCTTACCATCTCTTCTACGTATTAGTTAAGACTTAAATGGACAGCAAGATTACTTATTAGAATTCCTACAACTACTGCCTAGAATTCCTACATCCTAATTCCTTAGACTATTGCCTAACTCCAGGCTTTCATGAGTCTAATCTCCAAAAAAAAAACTTTCCATGACAATTGGTTTCCAGAAAGAAGCAAACAATATAAAAGGTATAACAGGGAATCATTCTGACTTGCAACTTTTCTTGGATAACTCTAACAATACAGAGTAAGGAAGTGGAGAGCTTTGTATTCAATACCACTGGGTTTCAGATTCCATGTATTAATTAGTGTTGGTCTTTAGCAAGTGACTTGAATACCAGCCCTTCCTGTTCTTATCTAGGACTTAGGACATTTTAACACCTCGGGTACTATCATAAAGATTTAATGTTATGGTCTGTAAGGAATGGCATGTAATGAATATTTAAGTAATATAATTTTTATTTTATTTTTTATTGTTACTACAAAGGTGATGTACAGAGGGGGTACAGTTATGTAAGTCAAATCATGAGTACATTTCTTTTGAGACAATGTCAACTTTTCCCTTGCTTTCTCCCAGTTTTTCCCCTCCCATCCCCACCTACCAGTTATATAATTACTTTTCAACAATAATGTCTAGTGAGTACCACTGCTGCATTTGTTCACTCTTTGTCCTTCTGTGCCTCCCTTCCCTCCCAAAGACAGATAAACAAATAAGACAAAAAGAAAAAACAAAAACATAACCCTTGTTTCCATTTCCTGGAGTTTTCCTTTGAGACAGAAATTCATCGATTTTGCTAAATTCAACTAAAATTAGAGTTCTAATATTTTCTGCTAATAATTTTTAATTTTACCATTTAGACTTTAATTATATGAAGCTTAGCTATTTCTTTTTTGGTTGTTTTTTTTTATTTTTGGGGAGGGAGGGTCCGGTCGTGGGGCCTGAACTCTGGGCCTGGGCGCTGTCCCTCAGCTCTTCAGCTCAAGGCGAGCGCTCTAATACTTGAGCCACAGAGCCACTTCCGGCTTTTTGCTTATGTGGTGCTGAGGAATTGAACCCAGGGCCTCAGGCATGCAAGGCAAGTGCTCTACCACTGAGCCACCTTCCCAGCCCCGAAGCTTAGCTATTTCTAAGTTTTGTATTTCATATATTATTTTGGATCAAAGATGATATTTGTTCAGTAACTCCCATGCTTATGGAGAACTTAATTTCAATTTCTCAATGCTTGCAAGCATTTTCTTCAGTAATTATAATTCACTAAAATTCAAAAGTAAAAGTTTATGCACTTAATGTATTAAATAATTGACCAAATACATCACTCAATTGATTTTTGAATATCGTATGTTCAAACTTCAAAGTACTCATTAAAAAAAAATCAAAATGGCTATAGGGCACTTGAGTTTAGATGCAAGGCCATCTATCAAAGTTTCAGGTATTTCTGAAATAAGATTTATGGATAGCTGAGAAAGAGCCTGTTAATTCCATGCTGAAGTGCTGGCTTTGTTCCTGAGGAATTTAAAAAATTGAATTTCAGGTAATTTTGCATATTAGTATTTCTTAATTTGTATGAACAAAGTATTTATTAATTTTGAAAATTATAATTTCTGTAAAAACTGGTAGCATAGCTTAATTTGTAGACAAGCAGGTTACTGGACTTCATTATGAATTGTATGCACACTACAATCATTTCTAAAAATTATTTTGTTGCCCCACAGTTTTCTGAATTTGTTAAGATCCTTTGGGTGTTTCAGTCCTGTACCAACCTGTGTAATTATATCATCTCATCATTGTGTTTAAATGTTTAACTACATGTACTAACGCACTCAGAATGGTAACAAATGTTTTTTTTTAATCTCCAATAGAATTCATTTCAAATATTTCCCATCTACCACATATCCCATAAGTGGAATGAAAATAACCAAATATTACTAGAATTTGCTTAATTTGGGGATTTTTTCTATTTGAAGCAGCTATTACCACTGACACAAACATTAATAACCCCTGATTCAGTATTTTGCAACATAAAAAGGAAATAAATGAGATTAATTCAGGAAACTGCCATTGATTCTAAATGAGAGGGGAGGCTCCATAGAGCAGTGTAATTCACTTTCTGTAGTTGCCCGTGTTAATCATTTTTGTTGCCTCTCTGCTTCTAAACGTAACGACTCATTTCTGAACCAGTCTCCATGCTCTGACAGATTTGTGTCTTTGGTTCTCCATAGGCTTTGATGATAATAACACTGTGGTTCCTCTAGTAAATGCCAATGAGTATTTGTATATTTCCCATTAATTATCAGTTATTTGAAAAAAGAAAGTTTTCATCAAAATATACTTTTCAAACTCACTGTCAAGCAAGTTTATTCAGCAAAAAAAATTGAAGTTTAACATAACAATAGGACAAATGACTTAAATAGAACCTCCAGATTTTTGGATTATTTTCTCGGGTCCTCCTTTGAAAATAAATAGAAACTATAGTTTCTATCTTTAACAAGCCTAACTAACTAGATCATGTTTTTCCATTTTACCTGGCTTCCAGAAAGAAACAATAGCCAAATAAGAACAAATCAGGTACTAAAGGCTTACGCTGAAATAATTCTGACTTACAGATGAAAAAAATATGTAGGTATAGATTCACAGCCTTCAGGAAATGACAAAATCACTATACATTATCTATGATCAGTCTCCTTGGCTAGATTATATCCTATGTGTACCATGGCAAGACTCGTCAGCTTCTGCTTCCCACACATACTGCATCTATACCTACTCTAATTATCCCTGGAACTATAAACAGGAAGCCTAAAGATTTTGTAAATCTTGCCTGCATGGCTTTCATCCCAACCAGCAGGAAAATCTAGTGACCACCAGGCATAGCAGCATCAGGAACTTAGTTCACCATCACTTAAGACCAGAGGCATAAATTCTCCCTGTTTCTGCTTAAGACTGGAGTTTTATAAGAGAACATGCTCTCATTGCAGAGGGCATGTCACTTAGCTTGCTTCTAGGAAAGGTTAGGAGAAGAAAGGTAAATTGTCACTTGTCTTTCAAGTTTAGTCATAATTTGAAGAAAGGCCCCTGTTCATTATACATGTATCCCATATCTATAAGTAATACCATAGTAGAAGCTATTTGGGCTTCTTTTTAACATAACATTAATGAAAATAATTTTAAAAGTACATCAATACTGTATTAATGCTAAACTAAACAAAATGCCAAGACCTATGGCATTCAGAATTCTCCTAGGGAAACTAGGATTCTGTGGTGACCTCTCATTTACAGATTACATTTTTATAGCAATGTAGAGTGGCTTGGGCCTAAAAAGAAGTGACATTTTTTTATGTGCTATGAAGAAAGACAATTCAGATCCAGATATATCCAATTAACTACTTAAATACAAAAATATCTTCACTATTAACCTTCTTTCCTTACCTGGACTCAGTAATAAAGACAATATTTTAAAATGGATCTATTAAGATTATAATTGTATCACCATTCTTTGGTCTCTGGTAATCAGTACAAGAAACAGACAGAAACAAGCCATGTCTGTCCGGATGTTTATAAAATGTGCATATCTATATAGAGTTGAGTTTTTCCAGTCTAAATTTTCTAAATTCCCATAAATACTAGCCTTGAAAAAATCACTTGGTACTGTGATGGGCTGTGAAAAGTAAAACTTCTTGTAAGAAATGTTTGTACTTCAGGCAAAGTCCTATATCAAAAATGTTTATAAAATAAACATGAATTAACAGTGGTTCTTTGAGAGGGAAATTATTTTTTAACTCTATAGGAAAATATTGTCACTATGATTGAGAAATATAAAAGATAATAACTCTTCAATCTGTCAATGTGATGGTCTACAACATGATATTTTCTAGATGAAGAAAGACAACTTTGTGTTCAACTCTTAACCACTTAATAACATTATAAAATATATACACCAGACATAACTCAATCTTCTCTTAATGGTGCAATATATCATTTTGTGTAACACAGTTTGTTCTAAAAATAATGGCCAGCAGTATTTGATATTAACTTTTACTCTGTAACATTCTTTCTCAACTGACATCAGCCTTTTGTTGATGCTATTACACTTGAGGTCCTGAAGTACCATATTCTTTTCATAAATATCTAGGTTAGAATCTAGGGTTGCTGCTTTATTATTTCAATGTCAAAAATGTTCACCCATTTGGTAACAGGAGATCAACTTATTCTTTAACTTACATATGCATAACTGTGTCACTAGTACTTCCAGTCAGAAATATTGAGGTTAGGCTATATGGGTAAACATGTTACTGATAAATTTTAGAAAACTGTTTCTCCGTAACATTTTTCTTAATGTGAGGAAGAGGAATTGACACATTCTGCACCTTGCTGTCAGGTGTTCTGGGTTCGTTAGCTAGTCAATTTGCTCCAGAACTCCATGTGAAAATTTAATAGCACATTGTTTAGTGTTAGCAATAGAGGAGGTAGTGGAACTGGAAGGCAACCCAAATCAGGCAGATCCAAACCAGCACTCTCTCTCCCCTAGGTCATGCTACCTCATCCAGTGGATTTCTATACTCTTCATCCTTTCTGTCTCCCAGTTTGAAATCCTATATGCACAATACCAAATTAAAAGTTACCATATCAAACTGCCATTAGGTTGCAAGTTAGTATAATTTCCAGTGTGTTTAATACTTTCAAAATCAGACTTTTACTCAGAGTGAAAAAACAAGTCCTTGCAAGTTGATCTTTTAGGGAGATTGGGGACTTCTTGATTTCCTAATTAATTGAAATGCTGGCAAGAATGGTTTTCATTTTGACTTGGGTTTTGGCTTTGGAGTGTATGTAGAACAGACTATTCTAAGATCCCCAGCGGTCTAGAGAGGGACAACAGCCAAAGAGGCCACTTTGAAATGTCCCAAGCCATTGTCCAATAATAACCAACCTGGCATGAACAACCAAGGCTGTACTCCGTCAAGTAGCAGAGCAGAGGGTGCACCTGGTGACAGGCATGGCTAGAATTGAAGTGACACACAGACATCACTGATGCCCAGGATGGCAGCAGTACAAAGTTGGGTTAGGCCAGGTCAATGACATTCTGAGACTGTCTCTCCTCAGCCAGGTTTTGAATCACACCATCCCAAGTATCCTTTGATATTTTTTGTATCATCATGATTAAAATAAAAGATTGCATCACCCTCAAATACTTTAGATTCTTAGTATATATGCCAGGCTAGACAATCCAAAAGTAGAGACAGGATTTTGAGGCCTGCTTGGGATGTAGTTCCTGAAGAACATGCCTATTTTAATTGTGCGCCATTTGTTTTGTTTCTGTAATAAATCTTCAGATGCTATTTCTGCACTTTCTATTTGGAGAGGATATATTTCTCTAATAAGAAACAATCTTACTTTAGTCAACTAAGTGATTATAACTGTGAGTTCTGGTTAAATACATAAACTTTCAGACGTTACATTTTATATATGTATTGATATCAATATTTGAGTTCTAATAACTTGGAATGTTTCAGAGCAGCAATCTATTTTTTCCTATTGTTGTTATTTTGTTGGTATCTCAGACTCCAGTACTTTATACTGATTTATACCTTCAAAATACCCTAAATCTTACACAAATAAAATTTTGGAAGTCTAAAAGGAGGCACTTAAATAATACCTCCTATGATACTTCCATAGTTATTTAATACTTACTTAACTCCCTATAGAAACAAGTATAACTTAAAAAGTTGTAGGAATCATGGGAGTTCACTCTTCTAATTCCTTTTCTAGGCAAGCTGAGGCAGGAAGATCATACATCAAGGGCAGCCTGTCTCAGGAAACAAACAACAAAAACAAAACAAGCCTCCAAGAAGTTAGGAAACAGATCAAGTTCTGTGACTATCTTGAATTAGAACTCTGTCTTCTTCCTATTAATTGATTTCTCTTTAGTCTCAGAAACTAAACAGTTTCACCCAAACTAGAGCAGTTAGCCATAAACAGGAGTCTTAAAGATCCTGTGACATTTATTCATCACCCATGGAAATCAAGAGGCCTTAAAAATAGACAATGTAAATTCATTTAATGCCTCCATCATTTAAAGTGCACATCCTGCCAAAAAGTGCAGCAGTCATAATGAAAGATTAAGTTAGCACTACTAGAGAGTAAAATTACAAATCACTTAGGAAAACTCATCAGGGAGATGATGGGACAGAAGTGAGTTTTGCAGTCTTAGTGGCAGATTTGCCTAGTTATACGTCTGGTAATGTTACACTGTTCAACTAAAGAACCAGAAGGTAGAAAACCACCAATAAGCCCAACATAGAATTTTAAGAGAAGAGAGAGAGAGAAGAAAAAAGTTGTATCAAGAAACTTTTTGGCAAACCTCTACAATAATGTGGTTTGAGCTTGGGCCTCTATACCAAAATCAAGAGGATCTTAATACGTAATTAATAAGAGGACACTTTGATCACTGTAGGTCTGTACCAAAGAATGTAGTAGACAGCTCCTAATACTATTTGCTTGCCTCCTCAATTTGTATTATTATCTATTTACTCTGGAAATATGTGCTAAAATGTGCTATGTTGTCTTAAACAAAGATCTGAATATTAAACAAGCCATTGGTTAATGCCAAACCAAACATACCATGGTCAGAATTGAGACTGCTCCACAACCACAAATGTTAAAAATAAAAATGTGATATTATACCAAGAATTACTTTGACCCAATGCATATTTCTTTACAAAGCATTTTTCCAGTCATTGCAGTTGCATGACAAAGTCAACTCAAAGATGCTCATACTTGGAAATGCATCCTATTTCATTGGATAGTGTAGAGCATACTGAGAGTCCAATGGCCTTTGGGAAAAGTGAAAACTCTATAGGACTTAGAAAGGCCTCTCCAACTTCTTTCCTGCCTCTCATGGTAGCCCTCGGCCTCCTTCTATTTTCTACCATCCAGTCATTTGAATTCTGGAAATTCTTTCAATTAATACCATTTTAACTATGCTTCGAAGAAGCTTCTTCCTCCTTCTCCTCATCTTCATTTTGTCATTCTTTACCTGACCAATTCTTTATAATTGTCCTCAGGTCTCAGCTTGGTCAACTTGAAAATAAGGATGAGTTTATGCATATATATATATATATATATATATATATATATATATATATATATATATACATACACACACACACATGTTAAGATATGATGAGAAATGAAACAAGAGCCAGAAAGAAATATGAAACAGAGGCCCAGTAGAAAATTGTGGGATCAAGATAAGGATGTAAGGATTATTTGATTGCAAGTTGAAGCATAGGAGCAAATGAAATCAACCAAAGACAAAAGGTTAAAAGGAGAAAAAGAAAAACAGAAATGGACAGGAGAAAAGAAGTTTGGAGAATAGCTATATTAAGTGACAGAAAAAAAAGAAGTGATAATAAAACTGAAAACTGAATGTCAGCAGAGCTCAAAGTAGGAGCATGATGGTGTTATTCCTAAGTGTAAAGGGAGTGTAAAGATAAGGGGGGCTTACAAGGGTCCAGCTTCAGGAATAAGAAGGAAGAGCCTAGCCTCGGCGGAACCATGTACCTAGAAGAGATTGATGGATCATAGTAACTGCAAGCAATTTTTGTCAGAAGCTGTTGGTGAGAAAGGTAAGATGCACAATACTAATTCAAGGAATGAGAGGCTCAATGCAAAGGTGAGAAAGAGAAAGTTAAATATCTGTAAAAGGAAATGAAAGAAATAGGATGCAATTGAAGGAGCAAGAGAGAGAGAGACAGAGAGACAGAGGTAGAGACAAGGGAGGGAGAGAGAAAGAAAGAGAGAGAGAAGAGAGAGAGAGAGAGAGAGAGAGAGAGAGAGAGAGAGAGAGAGAGAGAGAGAGAGAGAGAGAGAGAGAGAGAGAGAGAGAGATCCAGAATCAGAACTCTGTCATTAATTTCTTCTCCATACTCTGAGGAAGGAGAGAATAGGAAAGTGGCAGATTAGAACATGTTAGAGAAGTAAAAAAACAGTAACAAAAACAAATGTACAGACATCTATGATGGAGTTTATGAGGGATGTAGACTTATGTAAGAGGAGCTCTCTGCCCATAAAGAACTTAAGCTAATGGATAAACACGAGGGTAATAAGTAGATGCCTATGACCTCACAAGTATAAAGATGGAACTAATGTGGGTGGACAGTGAGAGCAAGTGTTAATTGTGGACTACATTGGAAATTTGATTGCCTCAAAGTTCAAAAATGGGACATAATGTTGAGAGATTGTTTCCATTTCTATTTCAGAGGTTGGCTACCCCCAGAGTCATGCTTCTAATCTTGTATCCAAGAAGCAGACTGTACCCTCCCTAAACTTCCCACTTTTTTTGTCTTCACTTATGAGCATCCCTATTTGAAATAGATTTTGAACCACTACAGAAGCTTCAAACAAAGGAAAAAAGCAGAGATATGCTAAAGGCACACAAAATTTTGTAAACTTTATAGTGTGATTTATTTTTAATTGACCCAAACTGTGTATATTTATGGTGTACAATACAGCATTTAATAAGAATATTATTTAATGATTAAGTCAATTGAATGCACCTATCCTTTTGTATCACATATTTATCATTTGCTTGTGGTGAGAAAAATTAAGCGATTTATTAAAACAGTATCATAAAAATATATCTTGCTGTCAAAATATCTTAGCTCATGAGAAAAATACAGCTAACTCAGAAATATTGTACAATAGTATTGTAAATGTATAGAAATAGTGTACATTAATTTGGAAAAGTTATTCATGACTGTCTTTCATAGGTAGATTAAATAATGGAGAGATCTATTTATCATAAGCTATAGGATCAGACTAATAATTTTAGCACAATTTTAAAACACTGTTTTATTAGATTTCTTGATTCTAGCCATTCTAACTGGGGTAAGGTGGAATCTCAGTGTTGTTTTGATTGGCTTTTTTTTTTTTTTTTGTCAGTCGTAGGGCTTGAACTCTGGGCCTGAGCGCTGTCCCTCAGCTCTTCAGCTCAAGTCTAGTGTTCTATCACTTTAGCTACAGCGCCACTTCCAGTTATATGGTGGTTTTATTGGAGATAAGTTTCATGGACTTTCCTACCTGGGCTGGCTTTGAACCGCAATCCTCAGATCTCAGCCTCCTGAGTAGCTAGGCATGAACCACCGGTGCCCGGCAGATTTGCATTTCTTTTATGGCTAGAGAGGTTGAGCATTTTTCATGTGTCTATTGACCATTCTTATTTCCTCTTCAGAGAAGTTTCTCTTTAGAAATTTTAAGCCTTTAGCCCACTTATTTATTGGGCAGTTGCTTCTTTAAGGATTGTTGGGGGATTTAATTTTTTGAGTTCCAAGTATATTTTAGATATGAGACCCTTGTCTGTTGTATGGCTAGTGAAGATCTTCTTCCAATCTATGGGCTTTCTATTGATCTTGCTAGCTATGTCCTTTACTATGCAGAAGCTCTGCAGCTTCATGCAATCCGATTTGTCCAACCTTTCTTTGAATCAAGAACTCTAATAACAACAGATGCTGGAGGGGATGTGGCCAGAAGGGAAGCCTACTGCATTGTTGGTGGGAGTGTAAACTTGTTCAACCACTTTGGAAAGCAGTATGGAGGTTCCTCAAAAGACTCCACATAGAGCTCCGCTATGACCCAGCAATCCCACTTTTGGGCACTTATCCAAACGATCACAAACAAGGCCATACTAAGTCTACCAGCACAACTATGTTTATCGCAGCATTATTTACCATAGCTAAGATATGGAACCAACCCAGATGCCTCTCTATAGATGAATAGATCAATAAAATGTGGTATATATATATATATATATATATATATATATATATGTATATATATATATACATATATATATATATATATATATATATGTATGGACAATGGAATTCTATGTCTCCCATCAGAAAGAATGACATTGTCCCATTTGTTAGGAAATAGAAAGACTTGGAAAAAATTATATTAAGTGAAGTAAACCAGGCCCAAAGAAACACAGGTCTCATGGTTTCCCTTATTTTCAATAAGTAGTACCTGTCTAGGACAAGTAGAAAAGGTCAAAAGCTATGTAGATATGACCATATAAGATGATGTTAAGCCAAGATAGGGACACAATTTTTTTTCCTTTCTTGCTATTGTTTCTAACATATTTATAATGTACCATGTGATTTTTTTTGTTTCTTTGTATGTTCCTCCCCCAAGTATAACCCCTATTTTCACTGTATTTGTTGTTGGTGCCCTGCATCTTGTATATATACTTCTCTAATGAGAAGGGAGGGGAAGGAAAAAACAAAATGCTTAAATAGGGATACAGGTTGACTCATTGTAACAATGAGATATACAAGACATTATGTTGAAAACGAACTTTACAACTTTGGTGGGGGGAAAAGACAACTTTGGTGGGGGGAAAAGAGGGGTAGTTGTGGAGGTAGGAGGGATGGGTTGGTAGGGGAAAAACAAAGGAGGAGGCAACAATGCTCAATAGGAAATGTACTCAAATTACCTTACTCTGTACAGTAACTGTAACTGTAACTGTAATCCCTCTGTACAGTATTTTTACAATTAAAAAACTTACAAAAAATAAATAAAACACTTGGTCCCAGACACACACCAGTGGCTAAGGTTTATAATCCTAGCTACTCAGGAGTCTAAGATGTGATAATTACAGTTAGAAGCCAGCCCAAGCAGGAAAGTCCTAGAAACTCTTATCTCCATTTAACTACCCCCCAAAAAACAGAAATAAAGCTGTTGCTCAAGTAGTAGAACACTAGCTTTGAGCAAAGAAGCTCAAGGACAGAACCCAGACCTTGAGTTCAAGCCCAAAGACCAGCACACAAAAAACAACAACAACAGAAAGCAATTGCATTGGTTGTTTCAACATTAAAAAGTAAATATTTTCATTTTTTCCCTGAATACAACAGTTTAACAAGGTGAAACTCTCTAGCAATTATTTTCTCTTAAAGTCTCTATATAACTATATTTTGTCCAGGTCTTTTAGTGAATTTCATATGAGCTATCATTATGAATCGTTAAAAATTTTTTTTAATTTTATTTTTATTTTTATTGTGAAAATACTGTACAGAGGGGTTAAATTACATGGGCAAGATAATGAGTACATTTCTTATCAAGCATTGTAGCCTCCTCCTTTGTTTCCCCTTCCCATCCCTTCCCATCCTCCCCCCACTCTCCCCACCCAATCCTCCCTGCTACACCCCCCCCCTCGCACCAAAGTTATAAAATTCATTTTTCGATATATATCGTTAAAAATATTTTTGAAAAGACATACAACCAGCTATTTGGAATTTTTACACAAAGAAACAGAAAAGGGACATGTGTCCTAACCTGAGGTATTATGCACAGATGACCACAATCAGATGTATGTCATAAGACTACTCCACTCCTATCAATAAAGAAAACTCTCCAAGCCAAAAGACACCTTGAGTCCATCAAGAGGAATCCAAGTTTAAGTGTTAGTGAGCAAGATACAGGGCATTTCCTGGAGATTAGAATTAGTCTAGAGAAAGTAATCTGAGGGTTCTAAACCCCATCTGGTCATAACTTTCAGCAAATAGCCTACTTCAGGTTTTTTGTTTTCGTTTTTGTTTTTTTTAGTTATTCCGCAAGACAAATTAACAAATAAACAGTTCAATGACACCTAAAACAATAGCTTAAGTCAGTGCTTGGTTCAAAATGTGGTCTCCAGAAGAGCTGTAAAAGCATCATCACTTGGAAAGTCAGTTCTGGAGCCTTCCCTTAGTCCTACTGGATCTGACACTTCAAAAGTCAGAAAAAGTAACTGGCATAATAAGCACTCTAATGCACTTACTATTTTTAAGTGTCTTGGACATACATAGGCAAATAACTAACATACACTCAAACTCAAGAGAAAAAGAGACAGAGAAAGATGAGGGAGGAAGAGAAAAGGAAGGGGTAGAGGAAGAGATAGGGAAGGGAAGGGGTGAAGGAGAGAAAGAGAGAGAGAAAGTAAATTGTTTTGAAATCTGAAATATTTTGGAAGTACTTTCAGGAAATAGCCACTTTAGAATGATCTCCAAATCAGTTACACCACTGCATGACTAAGTCACATGAAAAATGATTTAAGAGCAAAGAAAGAAGGAGAAGGAAAGAAAGAAGGGTGTAGGAGATCAAAGAAACTTAGCACGTGGGAAGAGAAGAGAGGCCAGTGGTTCAGGAACCTCCATTCTATCTACCCAAGAGATCAGGAAGCAAATTAATGGTAGTCCTAGATTCAAAATAGTATCTAATAAATATGTTCAATATAAACATTAGTATGCTTATATTAAATGGTTAGAAAGACCATCAATACTTTTAACTTTACTTTGCATTATGATATCAACTAAGTAAATAAATGCTAGCATACTTCAAATTCGCAAACCTTGCATTTTGTCTGAAAAATCAGATAAACTTTATTTGTATTAAAATCTAGAGGCAGAGGAAAGAGGGCAAGATTACAGGATTTGTGATTTCCCTGACTGCTTTATCACTCCATTATGAGAAAGGACATTGAGGCAGAAGGCAAGGATGGCATGGTCATCAACCCTCACAGAACACACATGCTGCATCCCTTCAAATATCTATGACCTTTTCAAGGTCAATTTGAGGCAGAGGAAATACCCAAATCCAACTTCAGATTCTTTCCCTGGTTTTATGGTGGTCTCTGTCATGGGGCACAGAGAAGATGCTAAAATAAACCCAGCACTTCAAGGTGGTAATGATTACAGGCTCTTTGGTTTAGAAATGTTCCAGACTCACGAGGATTAGAACAAAATGAGGGGGAAATGAGTACTGTGAATTCTAAAGGCTATGCAGATTCCTTCCCTCTTTAATTCAACCTTCTCTGCCAATGTCTGTTATCACCTCTTTCATGGAATCATAGGTCTAAGCCAGTAAGCTTTCACTATGAACATTCTTCAGAAACATCCCTGGTGGCCATCTCTGACCTGTTCATTAATACCAAGTCATTCCCTGATTAGTTTGTCAGAAGTGTTTATTATCTTCTTGTTTCAGAAGACAGGAAAGATTAAGAATGTTCCAGTCATGATGTGATACTCCCCATCTGCAATAAGCTTAAAATAGTACATAAGTGGCAGAATAATTTCCTGGCATAGTTCAGCTGACAATTAATGAGAAGACCCCCAGATAGATAAGCAGATAACTATCTTCTTTTAAATAGCATCCTCTGGGAAGTTATGTAACTAAGCAGTTGTTAGACCTTTGTTAATCATTGTTTTCTAATGGCACAGAACCGTTATGCTTGACTCTTGGAACTAGGACAACAATCACTTATTTTGAAAAGAGATTTAAAGATAGATAACTCCAACTGCAAACTTAAATTCTGAAGCTTTTATATTTACTAATGTTAATAGTGTAGTTCAAATAAAAAGGGTAAGCAATTTCCAGACAACCAAAAAAATTATAGGAGGGTCCAGCAGGGGAAATATAGTTGTATGTAAGATAGATCTAGTCTGTTGAGGAGTTCCCCCTTTTGAAGCAATTTTTTTTTTTTGCAAACCACATTTTGAATGTAAGTATTCCACAGGAGGAAAAAAATGAAGTGTGAAGAGACAAATTCACTGTGAACAAGGTAACTCTTGCCAAAAGTGTGGGAACTGTATATTTCAAGTTTCAGAAAACTGCAACAAAGGTAATCAGACTGTAGGCCAGGCTCACAAGTGCCTCTCAAACTACACCTGTTAAAGCACAAATTCCAAGACCCACCCCCAGGGAGCTAGTTCTAGGACATCTGGGGTGGGGCCCAAGAATTAGTATTTGAAATAAGACCCCAGGTGATGTTGACACAGTCTTATACAGATCACCCTTAGAATGGTACTGGAACTCTCCAGCTCTCACCACCAGAGCTTTCGAGAACAAAAGATGGTTTGGCTATGGTATGCCTAATGTCAGAGAGAGAGAGAGAGAGAGAGAGAGAGAGAGAGTATTCCTGGGGTCAGTGTGTATGTGTGTGAGAGACAGACAGACAGACAGAAAGAAAGACAGACAGAGGAGGGAGAGAGAGACAGAGAGAGAAAGAGAGAGAGAGAGAAAGAGAAGGGCGGGGGGGGGAATGTGTCTCCAACCTGGGATTTGAATTTAGGGCCTGGACACTCTCCTTGAGCTTGTTTTGCTCAAGGCTCTCCAGTTGACCCACAGCTCCATTCTGGCTTTTTTAGTAGTTTATTAGAGATAAGAGTCTCAACAGACTTTTTTGCCTGGGCTGGCTTCGAACCACAATCCTCAGATTTCAGCATTCTGGATAGCTGGAATTACAGGCGTGAGCCACCAGCACCTGGTGCACATTATTAATCCCCAAAGAACTGACTAAATTACTTGAACATGATGGAATCATCAGAGATCTCCTGGTGATAACCTGGTAATTCCACTCCAATTTTATTAGGTATTATTTGGAGGCCATACATGTGAGGGGCAGAAAGCAGACGAAATATATCTGTACCCTCCACTCAGTTTGGCTGTGAACCTAAATGGCTGTAATAAAATATGTTACAATGTGAAAGATACTAGTTTAATCAAAACAAAGAGAATTAATGTTGTGATTTCTCTTTCTATCTAGACCAGGAATTAACATAATCATCCATGTTTGTGCCAAAAGGCTACTTATTGGGCTGGGAAGTTGGCTCAGTGGTAGAGCGCTTGCCTTGCATGCCTGAGGCCCTGGGTTCGATTCCTCAGCACCACATAAGCAAAAAAAAAAGAAAAAGAAAAAAGCCGGAAGTGGTGCTGTGGCTCAAGTGGTAGAGCGCTAGCCTTGAGCTGAAGAGCTGAGGGACAGCGCCCAGGCCCAGAGTTCAGGCCACACGACCGGACCCCCCCCCCAAAAAAAAGGCTACTTATCTTATTATTTTGAAATTCACATTTTACTTAAAATGTGTGCATTGTCATAAATGGTAAGGATGGAAAACATGAATTATAGGACTTAGCCAATTTTAAAAACTTATTTAACTCTGTATATTCTTAAGGTTTAAATGCTAAAACCTGTTAAAGGAATCCCAGGCTGACACATAAAACAAGTCTGGACATTTACTTAGTATGGCTTAAATACAGAAGGCTTTTTACAAATACATGCCATGTGTCTTGCACAACCTAGAAAAGGTTAAGTTCCCAAAAGACATCATCCTTTTTTTCTAAGAATGTTTACAGTGAATATATCTGTGTGTATACTGATATATGCGTGCTTATATAGTAGCAAAGAGACACTAAACACTTATATACTATATTATTTCAATGGAAAGTCTCACCTAGTGTAAGTTCAGTCTTTAGGATTTTTGTGATTAAAAACATAGACTCTGGAGCAAGACTGTTAGCTTCAGATCTGGGTGCCATCTCTCACTGGTTGTATGTAGGTTTCTAACATCTATTTTTTTTTTATTCTGTAAAGTATGGGTAACTATTGTACCTACTGCTAATACCTACTGGCATTTTATCTGGCACCATAAAATAGTATAAGTAAAGATTATCTCACAGTTCCTCTCGATCAGCATTCCAGGGGAAGTGTTTCATCTATCTGCACTCAACCTGTTGGCCTGGGCTATTCCAGTCAAGCCTGGGAAAGTAGAGTATCTGCAACCAGGTTCCCTTACAAGGCTGTTGGCAGCTCTTTTTTTTCCCCTTCTACAAGAACTTCCTCTTTTGGCAAGCCAGACGAAAGAGAATAAGTACCAAGCCTCAGGAAAAAAAAAGCCACAAATTTTTTTATAGATAACCTAAGATTGGAAGTAACATCCTATCATTCCTGCATTGCACAGTTTGTTCAAACTGAACCACTAAATCCTGTTCACACTCAAGAATAATTGTCATTAGAGAACACCTTAGAAACTGCCTAGTACAGTTTCTAGTACTGACCTAGTACTGACCCCCAGTGATTCATATCCCTCCCACATGGAAGATATACCCACCCTCTCTCAAGACCCCTAATGGTTCCACTCAATGACATCACGTTATGTAAATCAGGTCCAGGTGCAGATGATTGACCTCAGATGTATTCCTGAGCAGACTCCAGACCTGTGAAAGGATAGAAGTTACATTCTCTATACACATCCAAATTGCAAGGCTGAGACAGGCATAGGATGCCCACTCTACACATTCCTGTTAAAAGTGGGGTAAGTGGGAGGCTCAGGGAATTAGTGGGCCATGGTAATTTTATCTAACATTTAGCCAACTACATTAAGGCCACCCTGATTACAAGGCTTAAGAATAAGCATAGCTGATAGCTATGCTTTCTGGACTTTGGGCTCTACTATCTAAAATATCTTCCCCTTTTTAAATGAAAAGTAACTTGTAATTGTAATTGAGTAGCTATCCTAGCCAGAGAATTCTGTGAGTCCAATGATATCTCTTCATTCAACAATTCAATGTTTGTTATAGAATTATATAAGACCATAGTGGGCCTTTCATGAGTATACCAGATTTCATTTATATTGGACAAAAGTCACACCTACAAATCTCTTTCAGATATGTCCTTTTCTACTTCAGGCTCCCACTGATATAGCTGAGAGCCATAGTCCTAAAGCCTCCTAGAGATCCATTATTTAATTCTTAGGATATATGGGATACATACATGCTTCATTTCCTTAAACTCTTTTGTGTAACTGAAAAGCAAATTGAGATGCCACTTTGGTCTTCTTAGTAAAGTTTTACAGTCATACCCTCAGCTTCAACTTTAGATTAGTTCTTTCTTACAGTGTTCTGTGTTTGATCCTTATTTAAAATCACTTCATTTATTTATTATTTTAATATAATATAAATCCTCAAGTCAGTTGTACAAAGGGGTTTCAATCCAACATGTCCCTTTGTAAGTACAATACATCTTGATCAATTTCTTAATTTGAGCATCATTTGCTATTTATAGAGGCTGAGAATTCTGAAACAAACAGATCTTAGCTTCATTTCTGTTTAACAGCCCTTTCTCCTCTCACATTTTACTGTTATCAGAAAAAATAAACCAGGCAACATTTCCAACATAGTGCTTGGAAGTCATTCGGTACATTAGTCACATTTTCTGCTTTCTACATGCAGGCCAGTAGTGCTAAACTTTCTACGTCTACGTAAACAAAGACCCTCACTTCCTCATTTCCAATAATATTTTCTTTGCTCTGATGCACCTCAGTGCCTTCAACTTCCGAAATTCTATGAACAATGCGTTATAGGTACTCATTTTAAAAAATCTTTTGCAAATATTCTCCTTAAATATTCCAAAAACATGTACCTGGCAGTATTTCAACTTCCAGGTACAAAAATCTGTACTTAATCTGTTCATATCTAAGAGTTTGCCCCCAAACTCGATGCATTAAAACAATGTATTTATCATTACGGTTTATGGACTGAAAGTCTGGGTGAAAACTAGCTGGTGCCTCTGCCTCCAGGTCTCTCTTGAATATTTAAAGTGTTCTTCCCTGAGTATGTGAGTGCAATTGTATTCTCATAAGAAGGCTCAACTGGGAGCCTCCTTCCTGAAGGAGGAATTTGCTTTATAACTCACACACAGGGTTAAATGGCCTTTTATTACATGGACATCTCTAAATGGAAGCTTGATTCTTCTAGAGCAATTCATTAGTCAATGGCATATTCAAGAAGAAATTCACTGTTTGTAATACTCTGATCTTAGGGACATTTCCGAAGTATATTCCATACACTTTATACATCATGCCACAGTCTATTGGAAAGAAATCACAATTTACTAAAAGGGAGACACTAAATTCAGATAACATTTGAAGGGAAAGTGTTACACAAGGGCATGAATGCCAGAAGACAGGATCATTTGGGATAGTTTTAAAGGTTGCCTCCTATCACACCATCTCCCTGAGTCTCTATGAAAAATGAACTGAATGAAATAACAAATAATGTTTTAAATGTTATATAGTAAGTATAGTATCTGTGAGTTTTACTACTACCACAAGGACAAAGACAATGACTATTATCATGCTAAGTAGAAATTGGCAAACTTATCCTGTAAAGGGCTAATAGTAAATTGTAAGTATTTTAGACTTTGCAAAACACATAAAATCTCCCTTGCATTTTCTTATGTATGTAATTTAGGGGTTTTAAGATGTATATCCTACTCTTAACATGAGAGCTGTACCAAAATAAGCCACTGACCATAATTTGCCAATTCATGATATTAAAATACCAGTTTGAGGGCAACAAAGAAAATGGTATAATCTTTACATTATAAATCATGCCATTACCTGTACACAGATCTAAGAGATACAAGGCCATTAACTAGAAGGACATTACTTTACATGCCAGGAAAGACAGCCTGTTCCTATAAGGAATGCCTTATGCAATGCAATTTTCCTTTGCCAGTGAAGCTTTAATAGTGGTAAGTAGAGAAACAGAACCACATAAACAAAGGTGGAATTCGGGAAGTTGGACATGAATACCTAAGTTGAAACTTCATCGGTACACAGAAACTTCAGAGGGGGAAAACTCACATGACTTATTACACCCAAAAGAAAATTTCATCATAACTTCATCTTCAGTTCTAAAGACAAGATTTCCAGGGACAAAAATGTTTGTAGGCCACATCATGAAAGCTACATATGACTTTGGCACCAAATCTAAGAGAAGCGTGAGAGTTGTGAGTTGTAAGGGGAATTGAGCTCTAGTTTCTTAGATCTATGAGGCATGCAAGGCCTCCACGTGAGTTTTTGCCACTGGATCCTCCATTTTTTAGGGTTTATAAAATAACTATCAATACTGGAAATTAAGCTTGTATTGAATGTGTGTCAAGGAAAGCAGAATTCTCCCTCTGTTGGACTCAGGAAAATGGAAGTTGATTTTAAAAAACAATTTAGTGTGTACCTAATATTCATAAACAATATGAAGAACTCTATCTTCTCTATATTCACTACAACCTTTTAAAGTTACAACAAGAAACATGACCAAAGTATTGGGTATAAATATCATCCATTAACTATAACTCTCTATAATAGGGATGGAAAATGAGTTTTGTCCTTTGAGCCAAATTTTATCTCTCAATAGTCCATGCATAAGTCACAGTGCTGAAAACATTTCTGAGTCAAGGCCAAAAAAAAAAAAAAGTACAGCGGGTCAGTGAATAATTTCTTCCAGGGTCTTGGGAGGATAGAACAGTGGTGTGTATACTGTATGTGAAGGTATGCAAATGTACAATGGTACTTCCTCTAATTTACTACTAACATTACAATTTAGATTTATAATTGTATTACAAAGCCACCTTCTATAGTGTAAGTGAACTGACTTAAAATTTGATGCAGAATATTGACCCTTTAAATCTAGAAGCAATATTCTTTTTTTTTCCTCCTTTATTTTATTTTATTTTATTTTATTTGAGAACATACTGTACAGAGGGGTTACAATTACATGGGCAGGATAATGCATACATTTCTTACCAAGCATTGCAGCCTCCTCCTTTGTTTACCCTTCACCTCCCTTCCCAGCCTCCCCCCTCCCCCCCACCCAATCATACCCCCCTCCCCCCACCACACCGACATTGTAAAGCTGGTTTTGACATGACATTTTGTACTTCTCATTGTTGCAACAGGTCCACCTGAATCCTTAAACGACTTGTTTGTCCCCATCTCCTCCACATGTTATACTGACATCAAATATAGTGAAAGCGGGGGTTACACTGTGGGGGAGGGACATACAAAGCAACAAAGAAATAATCTTATAAATGCGTTAGAAACACATGCATGAAAGAAACGAAAACATTAAAATACATATTTAAGGGTTCATTTTCCTGACATCACATTATCTGACCTTTTCCGCTTGACTCATACCTATACTAGATATTGCAAATAAGGGAAACCATGGGACCTATGTTTCTTTGGGCCTGGCTTACTTCACTTAATATAATTTTTTCCAAAACTTTCCATTTCCTAACAAATGGGGAAATGTCATTCTTTCTGATGGAGGCATAGAATTCCATTGTGTATATATACCACATTTTCTTGATCCATTCATCTACTGAGGGGCATCTGGGTTGGTTCCATATCTTAGCTATGGTAAATAATGCTGCAATAAACATAGTTGTGCTGGTAGCTTTAGTGTGGTCTTGTTTGTAAACATTTGGGTAAATGCCCAAAAGTGGGATTACTGGATCATAGGGGAGATCTATGTGAAGTCTTTTGAGGAACCTCCATTCTGCTTTCCAAAGTGGTTGAACAAATTTACATTCCCACCAATAATGAAGTAAGGTTCCTTTCTGTCCACATCCCCTCCAGCATCTGTTGTTGTTAGAGTTCTTGATTTTTGCTGTAGAAGCAATATTCTGACCATTCACCAGTTTTTAAATTTAATAACTCGTCAACACAAATCACTATGTTTTACATCTTGATGTGAAATGGGACAGTCCTCTCACAATTCAATCTTTCTGTGTGCTGTATTTGTTACATAATTTTTATTCCTTCCTATAATTATTTACCATGGATCTTGGATTGGTGAAATAGCTCAAGCCTAGACAGGAAAAATTAGAAGAATATTATTCACATCAGGATATCTGCTTTACAAGTGCAGGAGGAAATACTTATCCACCGAACACTGTTCCATGCTTCTGGGTTCCAAGAGTATAAAAGAGTCTACCCTGTCATGACTGTCAGCTTGCAGGAAGAAGAATGTTACTAGAAACCATGATAGAAGTTACCTGTGACTACTGATATCAAAACTAGGTTCCACTGGTCAAAATGACCAGGACAATGGTAAGAGATTTCTTCTTTATTTATCTAAGTATCTCAATGAGCCTACTGGGGAACTGGTACACTAGTATTACAGAGTTACGAGTCCTGAATTCAAAGGTTTTGAAGTAGACATCAGCATGGATGAGCATGAGGGATATGTCTCACTCTTTCTCTTTTTTTGTTTGTTTGTTTGTTTTTGTCGGTTATGGGTCCTGAACTGTCCCTCAGCTCTTCAGCTCAGGGCTAGCACCCTACCACATGAGCCACAGCACCACTTCCAGCTTTTTCTGCTTATGTGGTGCTAAGGAATTGAACCCAGGACCTCATGCATGCAAGTCAAGCACTCTACCACTGAGCCACCTTCCCAGCCCCATCTCACTCTTTCTCATACTTTGTCTATATAAGGAATACTCCTGCCTAGTCCATTACTAAGGCAATTAAATATAGTTGATCAATCTATTAATTATTGTATCTCCCTCCTAGCATATAATACTTTGCAGAATGGAACACATCTATCACTATGCCTAAAAGAAGCCAAGTGTTATGGTGTATGTTCCCAGTTACTTGGGAAGTGGAAAAAGAAAATCCTGGAATTTGTGTCTAGTCTGGGAAAAATTAGTGAGACCCTGTCTCAAAACAAAATACATAAAAATAAAAAAAGCTACAGGTGTGGCTGTATTATATTTGCATAAAGAAGCTTATCTTACAGCTACAGAATATTTGTTTTACAGAGATGCTTATACTCCACAAGATAACTGGACATACGGCACTAGTCCTTTTTTATTATTATCTTTAAGTAGTTGTACAAAAGAGTTACTGTACCACCCTTTTGTCATTCTTCCCCATCCCTCCCAACCCAGCCCTTCCTCTCTATTTTCTTAATTTTGTAAGAGATTCATTAAATTTTATAACTGTATTCTCCTCCCTTCTTCGTTCATCTACTTCCTCACCTTGACCCTACTCCCTACCTTTTTAGTAATCAATTTCCTGGTAATCATTTTGTTGGGCTGCTGAGTTATTTGAACTCTCCCCTGAAAATACCATATATTTCAGTAAGTACATTTGTATACACTTAAATACAGCCCCAAGTACTAGTACATTACTAGTACATTTACAAACTAGTTCTAACATGAATATATGAGAGTAAACACTCATCCATTCTCTCTTTGGTCCTCACTTACTTCACTTAACATTTTTTCCAGATCCATCAATTTCTTTGCAATTGACATAATATCATTCTTTCTAATGGATTAGTAAAAATCCATTGGGTTGAGTACATGTGCCACATTTTCTTGCTCCATTTGTCTCTTGACGGACATTTGGGCAATGGTGAATAGTGCAGCAATGAACTTAATTGTATAAGTGGCTTTACTGTATCCTGGTTTGTAATCTTTTGGATAAATGCCCAAGAGTGGTATTACTGGATCATAAAGTAGTTCTATGTTTAGTTTTTTGAAGAATGTCCATCCTGCTTTCCAGAGTGGTTGGATAAATTTACATTCTCATCAATAGTGTATTAGGATACTTTTCCCCCTAAATCTTGACAATGGTCATTCTAACTGGTATAATATTAAATCTGTGTTGTTCTGATTTGCATTTCCTCTATGACCAGAGATGTTAACCATTTCTTCATGTGCATATTGACCATTTTTACTTTTCAACAACCCAGTTGGGCTGTTGAGTCTTTGAAAGTTTAGTTTCTTAAGCTCTTTTCATATTCTAGATATTAGGCCATTGTATGATGTAAAGATTTTTTGCCAAGATCTTCTCTTATTCTGTAGACTATTTATTTAGCTTGTTCTTGTTAAGTAGTTCTCAATCTTGATCATCAGTAAAATCTCTTGGGGAACATTCTCTCAGGTCTTTCTCTCAATATCCTAATTTGATTGGCCTGGAAAAGGATCTAGACATGTAAATTTTTGAGACTAGGACTCTACAATTCTGTATCTGACACTTTTGTCATTTGCTAGAGCTTTACCACCGGTGCCATGTCTTCAACCCTGTAGACATTTAAATCTTTTAAACTCTTAGGAGTTTCCAATGAGCAGCCTGGGATGGGAAACCTAAGGAAAGAAGTCAGAGTCAGGTACCCCAAAGTTCATATTATGCTCCATCACTTATTAAGTACATGATATTGCAAAAATTACTTTAAAATGTTACACCTGTCTTATCCCCTATAAAATGGGAAGAATACCCACCCTAGTTGTTCATACCAAGGCTAAAAAGAATAATGCACGGCAAATGAGTACATAAGCCTAGGGCCACAGGGATCTAAATAAATAGCACTAAATAAATTGAACTCTCACATTAAGATGCCTCTATTGTATGCTTTTGGTCAGCCCAATGCAATGGCAGAAACTGGAGAAAAAGGGATCCTTTCATGGTTAGAAACAAAAATTTAAGTCAAAGTTAATCAGTGAATCATGAAGTGAGATCATCACCACCATATAAATTCCCTACCTTTCTCAAGGAGTTCCCTCGGGCCATTTATGAGTCTTTGCAGAGATCCCTCCTGGGGTGGAAGCACACCTGTATACCAAACTATGCTTCTTTTCTCTAAGTCTCAACTTTCTAATTCAATAAAATTGAGCTATGAATACCTATCCCATGTGGTGGTCATGAAGATTAAATAGCATTTCAACATGCTTTCTTCAGCAAAGTTTCAATCTATTACTTACATTCTTGCTACTATTTCCATTATTACCCATGGATTTTTGGTGATGTCTACACTCCAGGTTAGTCTTATCATGGTTTTTACTGATGCTCATTGTCCTTGAGTTTTCTCTATTAAAAATGTAGTAGAGAAGGAATATCTCATATAGAGTCATGTTCCCCCACAAGTTTCATATACTCTTAGAAATGAGTCTGAAACTCTGAAAAAATATCTGATGATTTGGGTGCATCAGCTGACCTATTCTGGATGATTCAGGCCCAAGCTGTCATCAGCCTCCACTGCCTTGGCCTCCCTGCAATTGCTCTGTAAGCAATTCCTGCTGATCCAACATGATCCCCCGGCATTAACAACTTTGCTCTGAAACCCACAGTTAAAAATACTTTAATGAATACAGAGACAGTCACATTAAGAGTTCAGCCTGCAGTTCTTTCTGCCTTTCACAGAGGCCTAACTTTCATTAAAAGTGTTTCCATGTTGAATAGCTAAGATACAAGAAGTTAGTCCCTTTTAAAACAGTCTTTATTAGTTTGTTTTCTGTTGTTGTGGTTGTTGCTAAGAATGCAGCAGCATAGACTAGGTGAGTTATAAAGAACGGAAGTTTATTTTAATCTTATGGTCCTGGAGGTCCAAGGTCAAGGGCCTGCTGGCAGATTCGAAAAGTGGTGGAGGATGTTCCAATGAAAGAGACAAGCAGTATGCATATATAAATATGTCTCTTCTGGTCTCTCTCCTTCCCATTAAGCCACCAGGACTCAATCATAAGATCTCCCATTTAATCACCTTGTCTAATCCTAATTATCTCCCAAATGATCCAATTTAACACAGTAGTCAAACAGTAGTAAGATTTTCACATTATTAGTACCTGAAATGGGGATTCAATTTCAACAAATGAAAGCTTGGGGGCCTATCTTCAAAACATAGCTGTGATTTTAGTTTTATTATTGGAAAAACTCTAGGTTCTGACTTCTCTCACCATGGAAGTTAAATAGATACCCTTTAAGTATTACTATTAGTGAACAAGAACTGATAGTATGCTTATAATTCCCAAAGAACCATTTCCAAATAATGTCTCCATGTGATTGTAAATTCATTTGACAAAGAAACTGACACAGTACTGAAGTTTACACAAGACACTGGACTTTATGTTCTGCCAGGGATAAACTGCTTATATTTTAAGTTATTGCTGAGAGGATCCCACAGCTCCACAGTTGCAGGTTCTGGAGTTGAAGAGTAGCAACAGCATAAATAGGATGAAGAAATGTGTGTTTAACAGACTTCTTATTTTCAGAATGTAATCTGTAGCGTAATTTTACTAAAAGTGTTTGTGGTCTTGCCTGATAGTTTTCTGTGAGCAGTTACATGAGAAAAATTTCTGGGGACATAGGTTTCAAAGCTTCAGGATCATAGCCCCA
Source organism: Dipodomys merriami (assembly GCF_024711535.1). Taxonomy (NCBI): domain Eukaryota; kingdom Metazoa; phylum Chordata; class Mammalia; order Rodentia; family Heteromyidae; genus Dipodomys; species Dipodomys merriami. Next base: position 1,999,992 of record NW_027202382.1, on the reverse strand, counting down.
AATTTCCATAGTTACAGACTGATGCAAAATGACCTTTCAAATCTTGGCTTCTAATTATTAATGATTCCACATATGGAGAATTAACTATTAGCACTTTCAATAGTTTTTGCAAGATGAGAAATTATCCCATTGGAAACCAGAAATATGTTTGGTATATGCAGACATATGTTGTTTGACATAAAGATATTCTGAAAATTCATTATTAAGTGGTTTGTGAACATCACAAAACATGTGAACATCACAAAACATAGTTATTCAAACTAAGACAGCTACTATGTCATTATGAGATACAATCATATGGGATTCCTATGGTATGTGAAGTTTATCATTGACTGAAACATCATTATGGAGTGCAGGACTTAATTAAGTGTTTACTTTCCAATTCTTAGTTAGACTAATTGAAGCACAGCATTTTGTCATGGGATATAACAGGGGCAGCATGTAGTTCAACTTCATCATTTTTCAGATGAAAATCAAAATTGAAGTGGTATAAATAAGAACAAAACTGCCTGTGGGACCAGAACTCAAAATTGAAAGACTAAAGTTTTATTCAACAATTTTTTTGTTTAAGATTTATTGAGTCCCTTTTGCCTTTGTTTGGTTTGACATTTTTGAATGGCTTTGTACTGTTTTAAAATTCCTTTATTTAAAATTTTATTAAGCTGTAAATGTGTAAACACCTGTGCACACTTTTCTTTATCCCTCCTGGTATGCATAGATGGACCATTGATGTTGCTCAGTCTGAACTATGAAAACTCTGTATTAGGAACCCTAGCCTCCTGACTATTAAGTAAAGAAACACCTGATTTTGAGTCAGAAGATATGGTTTGGGCTCAAAGTGCTGTCAGGTTTAGGAAAATTGGAAACACTTTCACAAGCAAAGTAGAAATATTCTGCAAACTATGTATAAACTATTGTACATGTATAATTCTTATTATAATTATTGTATATGTGTAATTCTTATAATTTTTATCATTGGAAGTTTGGGGTACAGAAATTATATTTAATTCTGCACAGCTAGAGTACAGGGTAAATGATAATGAAATAATAACTTTAAGGTACTTAATATCTAAAGGGAACAGAGACAAAAAAATGGAGGGAACAAAGTAGTATATTCCAAAATGATGACTACCATGTAAGTAAATGATAGATGGAGAGAAGTAAAAAATAAAGAGAATTATGTTGAATTCTAGTCCTAACTCTAAAGATACTTTTCTACAAATGACATGTCTGAGTAGAATTTATATTATACCCACTAAGTTCCCTGTCATTGCTTTCTTGCTAGGCACAGAATTCAGAAGAAAAAGACCCCATTTCATGATCTTTTATAAACTGTGAAAAGATGATGAAGATTATTGAAACAGTCTAGAGGTCTCTTGGTCTCTGGGAAGAATCTGCCTCATTCCACATCTTCCTTCTTAATGCCAATCAAAGAGATTGCAACAGCTCTGGGTTCAGTCTTCTGCCACCTGTCTTAGAATTCACTCACAAATACATAACCATTCTCTTTCCTCATGCTTTTAAATTCAATCATTGGAAAACACCATTTACATATGAGACTTGGGCTCCAGTACAAACCCAGCCCAGGGAAATGGGTGGAGGGAAGGAGACTCTACTTTTATACAAGCTAGCCTCAATGCTGCTTCCAGACCTACAGCTAATGCTTCATAAAAATGTGATTTGAATGACTCAGTTTGCTGATCACTTGCCTAGAGGCCATGACCTAAGTGTGTTGCTAGTTCCAAGTTCTCCAGATGTTCTTGATCCTGTTTGGAACGCATATGCCAGAAATCCTGGAAAGCAGCAGCCTTTTCATAAAAGCAGATCTGACTTGGTGGTCAGATGGGAGCCATCTGTTAAAAGGTACCACCCTTCCCAGAGCCACCCTCCTTACTGGCCACAGAGGCCTAGAAATCCAAGTGCATGGGGAGACATCCCTGTGGGATTCTCTTTGACACGCCAACGTAGCCCCACAGAGAACACCTGTCATGTTTGGATAGTTATCAGAACTAGTCTGTTTCTCTAGAAAACCTTTTTATCCTCATAGTGAAGCATCTCAATGAACAAAATTGTAGAGTTCTACATGCTAAAGTATAGGGAATTTTTTTTTATAAAACAGCCCATTTGTCTAATAGGGTTGAACTCTTCCAGAGCTTAAATCTCCCTTCAGCTGCTGCTCCTCCTTTGTAATTGTAGGTCTTTTCTCCAAATGACTCATGTGTTATATTGTATCATGGAAAATATACAGGGCTAAAGTCAAGGGGCTGGCTTTCTAGTTATTTTCTTGCTGTGTTAGCTTGGGTAAGTCATAAATAGGAACCTATTGGGCCTCTAATTTCCCATCTCTAAAATGAAGGAGGTAGTAAGCCAGGCCCAAAGAAGCATAGGCCCCATGGTTTCCCTTATTTGCAATATCTAGTATAGGTATGAGTCAAGCGGAAAAGGTCAGATAATGTGATGTTAGGAAAATGAACCCTTAAATATGTATTTTAATGTTTTTGTTTCTTTCATGCATGTGTTTATAAGATTATTTCTTTGTTGCTTTGTATGTCCCTCCCCCACAGTGTAACCCCCCGCTTTCACTATATTTGATGTCAGTATAACATGTGGAGGAGATGGGGACAAACAAGTCGTTTAAGGATTCAGGTGGACCTGTTGCAACAATGAGAAGTACAAAATGTCATGTCAAAACCAGCTTTACAATGTCGGTGTGGTGGGGGGAGGGGGGTATGATTGGGTGGGGGGGAGGGGGGAGGCTGGGAAGGGAGGTGAAGGGTAAACAAAGGAGGAGGCTGCAATGCTTGGTAAGAAATGTATGCATTATCCTGCCCATGTAATTGTAACCCCTCTGTACAGTATGTTCTCAAATAAAATAAAATAAAATTAAAATTAAATAATTAAATAAATAAAAATTAAAAAAAATAAAATAAAAATAAAATGAAGGAGGTAGGCTCATGGCACTACTCTGAGCTCTAACACAAGAGCTGTAGATTGTACATGCCTTGTTCTGTGATATTATCCTCCTTGACATCTTCAGCTCTGTCCTGAACTTGACAGGCTCAAGACTATCTAGCAAAAAAAAAAAAATGAAAGAGAAGTAGAAAGCCAACTGCAGAGCCCATGACCTCTCAACGCGCTTCCTCTCCACATAAAAACTTGATGGCTGTCTGCCACTTGATGTCCTTCATCCACGGGCAAAAGAGAAACATTCTGTGCCTCTTCAGAGTAAAGACACCATTCCTGACCACTAGGTAAAACGCTGTTAGCCTGGCCCCACTCCCGGGTGCAGTGAGTGTTTATTTAAGGTGTTGTACTTTTTAGTTTTCTGTTAAAAGCCCCTTTGGTATTTTCTGAGTGAGATAAGAGAAGCACCGTGACAATGAATCAAGCAGAAGTTTAACTGCTGTGTGTGTGTTTGTCTAAGTGTTAGCTCTCAGATTATCTCAAACTTATTTCCATAATTATGCAAGGACTTTTCTTAGATCTGTTTTGTTCCAAAACCAAACATTAATGTAGGCTATCTAAAGCTTTGAGAATATTTTCAGTCCTTTCACATAATATAATGAATATGTTTTATATAATTATTTTTATATAAATTTTTTTTATCATCCACAGGATTCCCAAGACTGTGTTCTAATAGAATTTTATAGTTTTCACTTGCCATGTGGTCCATGTGTTCAAAAAACTGATTTGTAAAATCAGAACTCACCAAAATAATATATCACCAAATAATTTGAACATAAAAATAATTTAAATAAATGTACATAATCTACAAGAAAACTGGTTCCATAAAATCAAAATTAATCATGCACTCTTCTTAGAACTTAATAGATTTTAATTTTTTCCTCTTCCTTTCAATTCTAGCCAGCAGCCCACTAAACAGGGTCCTCAAGTCTTTCCTCCTGCAGGACTGCTGGGAAGGGAAGGTTGGCTTTCCAGTCTATCTGTTCATCCTTGTGCCAGGGTGGGGGTGGGGGTGGGAGCTGGAAGAAAGTTGGGGTCCCCTCTCCTCATCCTGCCCTGGGACACACCAGCAAGACGAGGTGGGGTCTACTGCAGCTGAGAAACTCATGTGGAACAGGTAGAAGTGGGCTGAGGGGGGAGGGGGAGGGGCAGGGAGGCCAAGGGAATGGGGGATGCAGCTGGTGTTTCCATCCATCTGAATGACCCCTTGCTCCCCCAACCCTGAAGGGCCAGGTGGGGGGTGACATGCACTCTTCTTGTAACCTACAAAATTATGAGTCCTGGAGTAGACTGCAAAGTGGTGCTTGGATTTTGTAATTATGTGAAGAATACCATTAGGTCTAGGATTACACTAACTAAATGGAACAAATCTAGGTCTGGGAGTCTCCTTTGGCTTAGTTAGCTCTCCACCCACTCTGTTTGGGCTGTTTACATTTCTGGTGTTGAGAAAGCTGGGCAGCAGCTTTGATACCCAGTTATTTCCTCTTCTCTAGTAGCCCATGCAGTTGCCACCTATCTTTCAACAGATGTTCAATTTTAGACCAAGACTTTTCCAGTCTAGTTCACACTTAAGCTCTTGCAAATTCTGGTGCTGAAAGAAACCAAGATAGGTCCTCAAAATAAAATATAGTATTTTACACAGTTAGAATATTTGTTGCTTAAGCCTTTATTTGGATGTGTTCCTTTTCCATAAAACAATTCTAAGTTTTTAATGTTCTATTGCAAAGTCTTCAGACATAAAACAATACAATATAGATGTAAGTGTGTGTGTGTATATGTGTATGTGCTCTGTAAACTTCTTTTCTGCATATATACTGTCATTCTCCAATTTTTCCAGCAATTTTTCTATTATACTGAGCTCAGAAGTAACCCCTAATAATCATATTTTAAGAAAATGCTTTAACAATTGTGTTAAACTCTTAGAGCTGCTTGAACTTCATCTGAGAAACTTGGCAAGTAATGAGAATGAATTTGAAAAACAAGCTAGTATATCATACTTGGTATTCTAAACTTTCCCTGGGGTAATTTACCCCATACAGTACCAGTTGTGGAATGAGAAAGCATTACTCTTAGATTGAGTTTAAATGTCTTGTATCATTGTTGCAAGAATTGCACGTTTTTTTCTGAGGATCTTGAAGACCAAGGGGTGTTTATGTTACTTGTGTTCTTTGGGATATTTTCTAAGTGTCCAAAGAAGGAAAATTCATGTTAAGATAATTGACATGTTTTGGTTGGTATCTCTAGCTGGATCTGAATTACTTGACCATTTGGTCTGAGTGCCTTAAGATACAATAACTTAGAATACATTTTTTAAGTTTAAACTCAGCCATACATATTGCCACTCAACCCCATTTTCTATATCATTAATTACATATTTTCAACTAATAAAACTAGAAGATCTGTAGTTGGATATGTTTTTTTAGGTAAAGTGAGTCTGGATATGACAGACAAAAGAGTTTCTCATATCCTTAAAATGCCAATTGCTCCTCTAAAAGAAGATCTTGTAATTAATATATTCAAATAGCAAAGATTAATGCTTATTAATTGGCTCAATGTCAGGCACCATTCAAAGATAAATAAATAAGTACCTAATAAGTACCTATAGTGAGTGTACCATGTGAAGGTTTGTTTAAAGTGGGTACCAACTTTTATTTTGTCGTTCATGAGCCTAGGCATTGTCCCTGAGCTCTGTGGCTCAAGGCTAGTGTTCCACCACTTGTGCCACAGCACCTCTTTCAGTCTTCTGGTGGTTTCTTGGAGATAAGAGTTTCACGGACTTTCCTACCCAGGCTGGCCTTGTACCATGATCCTCAAATCTCAGCCTCTCGAGGATTACAGGCATGAGCCTGTACCACCTTTTATAGAGACCACAGAAAGGACTGGTCAGCCACTCCATGAGGGCACTCAGAGAAGACTACTGAATGACATGAAGGAAAAACTGAGGTGTAATGGGTGACAAAAGAAGAGAGAGGAAGAATATTCTGAGCATCAATGAAAAGTAGAGAAGGAGTTAAAAGAGAGGCACAAATGGTGAACTGGCTGTCTGAGCAGATCCAATGAAATGAGAAGGACAAGCATGACAGAGGGATGAAGTGATAATGACAATTTAAGTAGAGCTAACAAGCAGCTCCATAGGGGAGAGGACCCAGCATTAGACGGGAAGTACTTAGTGCTATGCACCTTTCTCCAAGCACTACTCCCTCTGTCTTTGATATCTTGCTCCATGATTGGATAAGGTCCTGTGACTAGAGATAGTTACCAGTTATAAACAAAAGTATCTCTTCCAGTTCAAAACACACAACCCTGTAAGGTGGAAGCTCAGTGTTTCTTTTACCACAGGTGGACCAAGCAGCAGTATTCAGTGTAGAAATTTGTGGTGGGCCTGAGTCCTTGAGTGGATTTCAGCAAATCCCATTGCTGGCCTGAGCTGTTCTTGGTGCTGAGCTGTCTTTGTGCTTCTGATATTTGGGGCCTAAATCCAAAATGCACAGCCTGTTCTGACTTACTTAAGATGAAAGGGCTGGACAAGAGTTCATCTGTGCAGTATCTCAAAGCCTTGCTTAAGAAGTTTCTATATCAGGCTGAGATCTCCTTGGGATCTCAACAGGGTTTCAACCAAGCTTGCATGTTAAATATGAATCATTCTCACTGCAGAGTACAGAATGATTAGAAGGGACATCATGAAAAATCTTAAATTTCTGAACAGTATAGGCTTATTTAACCTTTTCATTGACTGGCTGCATATCAACTAGTCCTCTCTTTTCAGGGTTAGCATAGCAGAGCTTTGCTTTAGAGAAAATGGAATGCACTGCAGAAACATTGAAGACCTTTTCTCAATCTCATGTTTTATGGAAACCCAACATCTGTATGAAGTGAGATTAATAATCCAGGTTTATCATATCTTAATCTTTTTGATAAGCAGAAAAATATGTTTCTTGAATTTTAAAACAAAAGAATGAGGAGCTAATGAAACTTGATTCTTTCAGATTCTGTGTCAGATGGTCGGAGGCCAAATTATTATGGAAAGAGCAAATAAATTGAGCCAGAATACTTCATAATTTTCCTTCATTAGCAAGTTTTGTAGGCTTCACTGAATTTAATGAAAGAAAGACCATATAAATCAACTCTATTCTCCCCAGGAGAAATGTTTTTTATTCTCTTGGACCTAAATATGGTTGAAATGTATCAACATTCAAACATCAGAACATTTAGCTTAATTAAACTCCTTTCTGGTTTTCCCTTCACTTCTGTGACTGTGTTTAGGATCATAATCCTCCCCCATTTCCAGAGTTTCCTTTGCAGTGATTACATTGGCCAAGGGTATAAACGACAAACTTTGGTGCTGGAAGAATAGAAAGTTATATATCGTGAACTCTGTCTAAGCCACCTGTCTCATTCTACAAATAAAGTGACCAAGGTGGCAAATTATAGAACATGTCTTCAGGAAATCTGAATGACGTGTTCTACATTTACTCTGAGATATTCTAACACACCATCTCTTTTTTCATTTTATTATGCAGTGAGTAAATGATTGAATATTATTTTACCTGCAAAGGTATAATTCCACATTAATAGCTTTTGAAGACAAAGACACAAACTATTGAACCTCCATAGTTGAGTTTTAAATTCTTAAAATCCATGACTATGTATCAGAGAGAACTATCCAGTGCATTACTTTCCAAGTGACATTCCCTGAAATTAATATTACTATAATCTATTGGAAAAGGGAGGTTTGTGATCTGATGAGTTTGAAGAACCCAGCTTATACTATGTTAAAATATTTTCTTTATTCTGGGCTGGGAAGGTGGCTCAGTGGTAGAGTGCTTGCCTTGCATGCATGAGGCCCTGGGTTTGATTCTTCAGCACCACATAAGCAGAAAAAGCCAGAAGTAGTGCTACGGCTCAAGTGGTAGAGCTCTAGCCTTGAGCTAAAAAGCTGAGGCATAGCGCCCAGGCCCAGAGTTCAGGCCCCATGACTGACAAAAAATGAAAATAAAAGTATTTTCTTTATTCTAATCTCTTCATAGTAAATACTTGGCAAAATAATCTTTAGTTCACAATTCCAAAAATGTTAACATTTTTAAGTGTCAAGTATTTGAAAATGAGAATTTTCTGTATTTTTTTTTCTTTAAGAAATAGCCAGATTATTTTTCTAAAGCCACTATATCAGACCATATGATAATGCTTAATCCATGAAAATCTAGACAAATGCTCTAATTACTCAAAAGTAAGCATAATTATATAATCTCCATTTGTGTTTAAGATAAACTAAATCTGTTACAAATGTCCTGTTCACTCACTACTTAAGTCTCAACTGAGGTAGTTAATATTTTGTCATCACTCAGATAAGAAAAGAGTTGCCATAATTATAGAACACTCTGGTCAACAGAACATGAAACTATGAACTTTTTGGGGAGCCTTAGGTCAACCAAATCCATCCAAACCCTTCACCTTACAGATGAAGAAACTGAAGCCACAGAGGCTGCAGAAATATCCAAGGTTTTCGTATTTGCATTTACTCATTACTTTATCTATCCACCTATTAAGTTACCAAAAGCTTCTGAATTGCAGTCATATATTAAGACTGAAAACACAAAGAACTTTCCTATCTCTGAGTTCATTAGTCAGTGATTCATTGTAGCAGGTACTATAAGATCCAAATGGCCAATTGTTAAAATACCAGCAACTCTGAATGCTAATTGTTAAACATGTATGGCATTGAAATTTAAATTATATAAATTTTTACTTGACTATATGATCCTGAAATCAAAGGTAATAAATACTCAAAACACAATACATTCTAATTATCTTGCTGCAGATCTATGTAGTCAAGATTAAGGTGGCAAGCAGAAAAGTTACACAGTTCAGTTCAATTCTCTGGCATTTATTGTCTCAAATCTAAAATTAATAAGGTCACAGGGGTGACTTTAAGTATTTGCACTATGAAAATTGATGAGTGCTACAGAGAAGGATTTTTTTGTTTGGATATTCAACATTTATCTCACTACTATATTTACCTAATGTACATATTATTTTACTGTAATATAGCATATCACAGGACTAGCAATTAAATTATACATGATTGCATAGTGTCTTTTCCAAAGAAGTCTTCTAGGAAGATTTGAGACTTTAAAGAAGAAACAGAAAAGAGTAGACATAATATGCAGTCCTATGATCACATGAGGAACAGAATATAAAGCAATGAAATATTCATGGTTGCTGGGAGCCTAGGAAAAGTGAGGGTGGATTTGGGGAACTTCCTTAAAGGTAGGAGATATTCTCAAAATCTCAGGAAACCATAAACCAGTTGGGTTTCTAGCATGTTCTGGTCATATATTTATCTCACAATGTATAGGATATGACACTTCAAAGAAAAAAAATGTGGAATTTAGTTAAAGGTGAAGACCCATTTAGTTCATAATCTCAAAATCCATTTTCCTCAAGCAGGTTTTTATTTCCTTCCAATCAAAGGAGGTAAAATAGAATCGGGGAAGGGGGAATAAAGGCAAGCAGAAAGTTGAGGCTGGCTTTTAGGCTGATGGACACTAAACAGTGTCCTTGTCCAAGTTACTGATGTATTCTATACCTCCTTTCCTTGCTTATGTGATACTAAAACAATATCTATTTGCTAAATATAAATAGGACAGCATAATTAAAGCCCATGGAGGATAAACACCACTTCCATACTTCAGTTTCACTCCAGCAGCAATGGTCTGCCTTTTCTGCAGACTTCTCTACTGAGCTCTTCAGCCTTTGAGGTATTCTCTATGTGTTGGCTATCATTCATCCCAATATGTTCTTTCTCTCTTTTCCCCTAACTCTCATCTGTCTTTCACCTAATAACGTAAGTATCATTTCTCCTAAGAAACCTTCCATGATGCTCTATGAACTCACTGGAACGTAGCCTCCTTTCAGAACCAACTGAAACCCCATTCCACAACTAGGTTACTTATCTGTGTACTCTGAGAGGTAAGGGACTATGTCTACTTTATTTGCCACTGTATACAAAGAATCCAGTGCAGTGTTTA